>NC_141689.1:294725611-295325611 GCF_964263255.1 Lissotriton vulgaris
ATACGATATTGCTTGTCCGACAATTTGTCATGTTTGCATTCCGTCGTACGGATATCGTGCGAGTGTTGGTAGTAACTGCTTCTCCCACGATAGCCTGAGGACAGATGTGGCATGTCCCACATTTATGGTTACCATAAATGGGTTCAAGTCCGGTTATGGGGGTTTGGATCGATTCTGACATATCTTGAAATTTGCCTCTAACCAAATGGTTTCTTAGGTTAGGGTTTTTTTTAAAAGCAAATATCGGTCGGGTAAGGTGTGGTTTCTCATTGTCAACATTCAGGATATGCCAACTAGAGTTGATGGCCTGCCTGATCTTATGGTTCATTTCAGAGTGGCGTGTAACACACACAAGTTGGTTGGTTTTTTCTGAATCTCTCGGTGTGAACATCGCCTCTCTGTTAGTATATCTTGCCCGTTTGAATGATTCTTTAATCAGTCTGGTTGGATATCCTCGAAACCGAAGTTTTTTTTGCAGGATATCGGCTTGGGTCAGAAAGTCATTCATGTCGGAACAATTTCTCCTAATTCGGAGAAATTGACTGTAAGGGATACTATCCCTCTGACTCCGCGGGTGGAAGCTGGAGTATTGGAGCAAGGTGTTCCGAGCAGTTGGTTTAGTGTATAATGATAACTTGATGGCATTTTTGTCATGTTCAATCCAAACATCCAAGAATTCGATTTTCGAGGTACTGGTGTGGCTGGTGAATCTCAAATTGGCATCCGCCAAATTGAGCCATTGGATAAATTCAGAAAGCTGTTCTTCGTCCCCCTTCCAGATAAAAAAGATATCGTCTATGAACCGTTTCCAGTTCATGACGTTCTCGAAGAAGGGGGCCATTTCATTAAAGATGTTAATTTTTTCGAATTCACCCATGTATAGACACGCTATGCTAGGGGCACAACTTGCCCCCATGCTGACTCCAGTGGCTTGCCTGTATATGATGTTATCAAATTCAAAATAGTTCTCAAAAAGAACTATCCTGAGGCATTGCAAGATGAATTCACGGTTGTTGATCTCTGGTTTTTGTAGAAGTATGTTTTCAATGACTTCGTATGCTCCCCTTTGAGGTATGTTAGAATACAGTGATTCAACATCGAGGGTAACCATTATTTCTGAATTCGCGTAGAATGGTAACCCTTCTATTTGCTGAATGAGGTGTCCCGTGTCCCTTACGTATGACTCTAGTTCAGTCACCATTGGGTTCAAAAATTTGTCAATATATTTTGACAATGGCTCGGTGGCAGAGCCGATGGTTGATACGATCGGTCGCATGGGGGGGTCCACACTATTTTTATGGGTCTTAGGAAGCCCGTAGATAATTGGCATTTTGGTGTTGCTCGGGGTCAAGAATTCTGCTTCCGCCTCACAAATATGGTTTTGATTGACACCTTTTTGGACCATGCTTAGGATCCGTTTTTTTAGGGCATTCTCAGGGTTCTTAGTGACACGGATGTAATGACCTGAAGCTGAAAGCAGTTCAGTCATTCTTCTCTTGTAGTCTTTGGTGTCAAGTATAGTAATCCCACCCCCTTTGTCACAGGGTTTAATTGTGATACTTTTATTCAATTCAAGCTCTTTCAAGGCATTGTTTTCTACCTGGGGGAGATTAGCTTTTGGTATTGGAACATATTTGGTCACTTTATTGATCTTATTCATGACAGTCTTTTCGAAGATGCTGACCTCCGGGCCCACCATTTCCAATGAGGGTGTGAAGGAAGATGGAGGTTTGCATCCCGATCTGTTGTTCTCACTGTTGGTGGGGGGGGCCTCCGAGAAGAATTTTTGGAGACGGACTTTCCTGAAAAATAGCTGCAAGTCCTTATTTAGTTCGAATTTGTTAAAGTTTGCTGATGGTACAAAGGATAAGCCCCTAGTTAAGAGTTGTATAGCCATGGGATCAATGTTCTCATTCGATAGGTCGAACACAGGGAGCCCCCTTATGTTCGCCAATATTGATGGTGACGAGTTTGTACGTACATCTGCGGCTGTCCGCGACCCTGACGGTAATTCCTCGTCTGGGGTGCTCTTGACGGGGGACGGGTGTTTCCCCGGCGATTTCCTAAAAAACGATTCTGTTGATGATTGTAATTACCATTCCTGTTGCCACGGTTGGAGTTATGTCCCTGGTTGTGGTTATGTCCTTCATCATAACTAGGGTCATACTCTTCAGGGGTGTCCCCTTCAGAGTCGGTGGTTTCTGAGAAGGTGGTGACTTTTCTTCCCTGTCCCCATCTAGATGTCTGTCCCCGGGGAGCATTCTCTTCCTGGGCAGTATAGAAATTTGGGGCCAAGAATGGATATGCCCTCTCTTGGGTAAACATGCGGATATCCTTTCTTAGTTTTTCAGTTTTACGTTTCAGGAGATAATCAGAGAAGGATTCCAATTCTAGTTGGATCTCCTCGAGCTTTCTTTTACCGTCATCAACCGCATTGCCTTCTTTCAATTTGTCCTCCAGTTCACGGATTTCCTTATTCAGGATATCTATCACGGCGCGAGCTGTTTCTACAATGAGCATCATCCAGTCCCTGGAGCAACGATTGGAGATAAGGGCCCATCGCTCCAGGAACTGTCTGATTTCAATGAACATCCCAGGGATGTTTCGGACTCTAAGTCCGATTGGGATAGTGCCGGCTCGTAGATAGTCAAGCATAAATTTGGCGTGTAGTTCCGTCCTTTTTGATTTTTTACGGAGGTTTAAGAGTTTGTTCCAATCACCGCTTAAACCTTTAGGGACGGTAAAGTCCTGGTTGCCATCTGCTGGGAGACCCAGCATTTTGGCAAAGTCGTCATCGGTGAACCCGAATGTTTTTATGGTGTCCATAATGATTATAATCCAATACAGGATATATAGTATCAGAAAGAGATCCCCACTAAAGAAAACTCTAGTTATCCTCAAGGGCTATAAGTCAAGTAATGTGTTTTACATTCAACGCACTATTTCAGTCATACCGATTATCTATCATGACCCATCCTGAATTGGTTAACTTAGGAGGAAGACACCCGGATAACCCCCACAGCACAAGGCTGTGAGAACAAAGCGAAAGAAGGGGGTTCCCCACAGGGTTTCTTTAAGGATTTAGGCAGGTCGTAGGGGGAAAAAAGACTGAGTAAAGAACAGAGCACGTACCCCGCCAATTGATCTAATGGTCCCAAAAATGGGATCCAGGTATATGAGGGGTGAAGAAGCTAGGAGTTGGCACTGCACCTGGACAAAATGTATACAATCCAGATATATGCAAGGAAGAGGGTTTTTTTGTTACCAAAAATATATTTTTTTATTATTTATTCATCCATATACTTTTTTTGGCCAGCATAAATAACACATAATATTGCTCGAGGAGATCCAACTAGAATTGGAATCCTTCTCTGATTATCTCCTGAAACGTAAAACTGAAAAACTAAGAAAGGATATCCGCATGTTTACCCAAGAGAGGGCATATCCATTCTTGGCCCCAAATTTCTATACTGCCCAGGAAGAGAATGCTCCCCGGGGACAGACATCTAGATGGGGACAGGGAAGAAAAGTCACCACCTTCTCAGAAACCACCGACTCTGAAGGGGACACCCCTGAAGAGTATGACCCTAGTTATGATGAAGGACATAACCACAACCAGGGACATAACTCCAACCGTGGCAACAGGAATGGTAATTACAATCATCAACAGAATCGTTTTTTAGGAAATCGCCGGGGAAACACCCGTCCCCCGTCAAGAGCACCCCAGACGAGGAATTACCGTCAGGGTCGCGGAAAGCCGCAGATGTACGTACAAACTCGTCACCATCAATATTGGCGAACATAAGGGGGCTCCCTGTGTTCGACCTATCGAATGAGAACATTGATCCCATGGCTATACAACTCTTAACTAGGGGCTTATCCTTTGTACCATCAGCAAACTTTAACAAATTCGAACTAAATAAGGACTTGCAGCTATTTTTCAGGAAAGTCCGTCTCCAAAAATTCTTCTCGGAGGCCCCCCCCACCAACAGTGAGAACAACAGATCGGGATGCAAACCTCCATCTTCCTTCACACCCTCATTGGAAATGGTGGGCCCGGAGGTCAGCATCTTCGAAAAGACTGTCTTGAATAAGATCAATAAAGTGACCAAATATGTTCCAATACCAAAAGCTAATCTCCCCCAGGTAGAAAACAATGCCTTGAAAGAGCTTGAATTGAATAAAAGTATCACAATTAAACCCTGTGACAAAGGGGGTGGGATTACTATACTTGACACCAAAGACTACAAGAGAAGAATGACTGAACTGCTTTCAGCTTCAGGTCATTACATCCGTGTCACTAAGAACCCTGAGAATGCCCTAAAAAAACGGATCCTAAGCATGGTCCAAAAAGGTGTCAATCAAAACCATATTTGTGAGGCGGAAGCAGAATTCTTGACCCCGAGCAACACCAAAATGCCAATTATCTACGGGCTTCCTAAGACCCATAAAAATAGTGTGGACCCCCCCATGCGACCGATCGTATCAACCATCGGCTCTGCCACCGAGCCATTGTCAAAATATATTGACAAATTTTTGAACCCAATGGTGACTGAACTAGAGTCATACGTAAGGGACACGGGACACCTCATTCAGCAAATAGAAGGGTTACCATTCTACGCGAATTCAGAAATAATGGTTACCCTCGATGTTGAATCACTGTATTCTAACATACCTCAAAGGGGAGCATACGAAGTCATTGAAAACATACTTCTACAAAAACCAGAGATCAACAACCGTGAATTCATCTTGCAATGCCTCAGGATAGTTCTTTTTGAGAACTATTTTGAATTTGATAACATCATATACAGGCAAGCCACTGGAGTCAGCATGGGGGCAAGTTGTGCCACTAGCATAGCGTGTCTATACATGGGTGAATTCGAAAAAATTAACATCTTTAATGAAATGGCCCCCTTCTTCGAGAACGTCATGAACTGGAAACGGTTCATAGACGATATCCTTTTTATCTGGAAGGGGGACGAAGAACAGCTTTCTGAATTTATCCAATGGCTCAATTTGGCGGATGCCAATTTGAGATTCACCAGCCACACCAGTACCTCGAAAATCGAATTCTTGGATGTTTGGATTGAACATGACAAAAATGCCATCAAGTTATCATTATACACTAAACCAACTGCTCGGAACACCTTGCTCCAATACTCCAGCTTCCACCCGCGGAGTCAGAGGGATAGTATCCCTTACAGTCAATTTCTCCGAATTAGGAGAAATTGTTCCGACATGAATGACTTTCTGACCCAAGCCGATATCCTGCAAAAAAAACTTCGGTTTCGAGGATATCCAACCAGACTGATTAAAGAATCATTCAAACGGGCAAGATATACTAACAGAGAGGCGATGTTCACACCGAGAGATTCAGAAAAAACCAACCAACTTGTGTGTGTTACACGCCACTCTGAAATGAACCATAAGATCAGGCAGGCCATCAACTCTAGTTGGCATATCCTGAATGTTGACAATGAGAAACCACACCTTACCCGACCGATATTTGCTTTTAAAAAAAACCCTAACCTAAGAAACCATTTGGTTAGAGGCAAATTTCAAGATATGTCAGAATCGATCCAAACCCCCATAACCGGACTTGAACCCATTTATGGTAACCATAAATGTGGGACATGCCACATCTGTCCTCAGGCTATCGTGGGAGAAGCAGTTACTACCAACACTCGCACGATATCCGTACGACGGAATGCAAACATGACAAATTGTCGGACAAGCAATATCGTATATCTAATTCTGTGCCCTTGTAATCTCCCATACGTTGGAGAAACTGGCAGGGAATGTAGAATACGGATAGGGGAACATAAGTCTAACATCAGGAAACAAAAAACTACTGCCCCTTTGGTCAGCCATTGGGTTGAGAAAGACCATAAGGAATACGAACTCCGTTGGTTCATTCTCGAAAAAATAAAAGCGAACCCAGGTACTGACCCCGTAGGTTTGAGAAAAAAACGGGAGGTCTTCTGGATCTTTTTTCTGGACACTGTGAACAAAGGTCTCAATGAGGAATGTCCCTGGCACCAGGCCTTTCTGTAAGAGATGAACCCCCAGACCACTGTGACTGACCCTAGTTTTTGTGAACAGAAAAACTTTTTATAGTAGGAAAACAACTGTCCTATACCGGAGATACGATGTAAAAAGGCGAATTTGCATATTTCCGGGTATTACAATATCCAGGTACTTATACCTATAACTGCAATAAGGTACTTATACCTATAATTGCTATAATGCTCCTTTAGGCTTGTGTCTATATTGTGGTGATTGGTTTAATCAGCGAGATCAGGTTATAGTCTAATTCCCTGGTTATTATGCACATAATCAATCTTATAGGCACGTGAATAGTACCACTAGACAGTGATGACAAATTCAATAGTACTGTTGAAATGCAGTGTTAGATGTCACTTGTTTCTCCTTGAGAAGAAATCTTATAAAAAATTATTATAAATAAATTTGATACTCTATAAATCATAACGTAATATGTTTTTATTATTAAAAAATAATAATACGCTGCTAATTAGACAAATACAATTTTCGGCTAAACGAATGACCAAACGCTACTATAGAGCTGTCTAGGCAGTTTGTGCCCGTTCTAAGATGGCCGACATTAAAACACCGGCTAACCTCCTAGTCCGTTATCGAGCTCTCTGCTCGTTAGCAGCTGACAGACATCAACTATGGCGCGAAATATCGGCTATTTAAATCTAGACAGGCCTGGCTTGTCCATGCTTCCTGACGTCCGTTAGGAACGGCCGACTCGGCTAACCGGAACCCCATTCTCGGAACTTTTCGTCTTGATTTAAGGTAAGTGACACTGCCCGATAGACTAAGATCCTCGCTCTTTGGAAAAGAATGCGCGTAACCGCATCTTTTCATGTGCCCTCCCTCTTTGTTGTTTATACCGTAGACGACATCCTTGGCAGCCACGCGCCTCTTCTACTTTGGAGAAACCCAGTCTCCGTCCGTGCACAGGCGACACCCTCTGCAGCTACGCGCCGCGTTCATTCTGGAAGTAACCTGTGGTCGGTCTATCTATCGGTTTGCACATGTAAGGAATTCCCGATACTAAAGTATCAGTTAGTTTCGGTTAGCTTTGACTATATACCCGCATTTACTTGCTCCCCTTTGATATGTATCTTTTTTCATCCCCCATTAGGTACTTATATATGCCACCCTTTGCACATCACATATCGTCTGAAGGAACTATACTACATAGACCTAGAGTTCAATCTTCTTGCAATTCCCGGTTGGTATAAACCCCTAATGATTTTACCCTGAATAAACCTACATACGAGTGGAGTGCCTATCTTGATTATATAATTCTACCTTAGGGAAATTGTACCTGACAACATCACAATCACGAAAATATATTGACCTTCCAGCATCCTCTTCGCAGCCTACCAGTAGCAGTGCAGCCTACCATTCCTAAATATTATTTTCAGGACCCAGGTAATTAAACTTTGAATCCTTGTCGCTATTTAACTAAAATAAATCACCAGAGATCCTAGACAATCAGAGCTCATTTTTTATCATCTAGGAGATCTCTGGCTTCCTGAAAACATATATAAAGCACCTCTGCATTAGAATATCCTGTGAATATCTTCACCAGGTAAACCGCATTATGGATATTGTTGAACTTTTATTGCAGCTATAGACCTAGGCAACATGCAGAAAAACAGCTTCCTGACAGGGTCGTTGTCGTAGTATCTACTCTGATCTTTATGTTACTTCGCCCCGTGAAAATAAAAACAAAAATAAAACTAAAAATGACTGTAAACATACCTCCTACGGACTAATTGTGTTTAAAAAGTTCCCTCCTCTCCAGTCAAAGTGAGGGATCCCCAATATGGTAGCTTGTAGTGACTTACAATAACCTCTTTGTTCCATCTCTGGTCAAATATGTGTCTCAAAATGAATGTTGGTATAATGCGAAATATGGCTAAGTGTGTAAGAAGAATAACTGTGTCCCTGATTGGTTACTTAGCCCTGGCCATCCAATTGCCTTTACAGACCTCACCTTTTGGGAGGCTGTTAGTGGGAGTGCTTTTAGGTAGTTGGTTACTGCACACGGTCAGAATGACAACTATGTTAAAAAAAGAAAAATGATAACAATCATGGTTTAAAGTAACTGCATTTGTTGAAAATACCTGATTAGCCAGATTTGTATCATGATAAATGAATTATGAACTTTTGATTTTTAGAAAAATATTAAGGCATTGTGTTTTGTTTTTAGATCATCATCAACTTCCCAGCCAACAGTCCCCAGCCCTGACGAAGGTGTGGCCCTTTGGGCCCATACACCGAAACGCGCGTCGGCTTATGTCTCATGAATTACGGCTTATCATGTTACTCTAAATAAGGGGCCGTACAATGAGTTATTGTATTGAATAAGACTCTGTTCTATGCCACATATTTACCACCTATGTGTGACATACAACAGAATGATGGAAATGTAATGATGAATGCTAGTGGAGTGATAGAATTTTAGGTAGAATTCGTTGGTAAGATTCCGAGAGAATGAGAGTATGAATGAAGTGTGGTTTGTTGCTGGGTAGGCGCTTATAGTGAAAATGTATCCTTGTTATGTTTATCTCTTTGTAACTTTTGATGTCTGATTGTGCAATATTATGTGTTATTTATGCTGGCCAAAAAAAGTATATGGATGAATAAATAATAAAAAAATATATTTTTGGTAACAAAAAAACCCTCTTCCTTGCATATATCTGGATTGTATACATTTTGTCCAGGTGCAGTGCCAACTCCTAGCTTCTTCACCCCTCATATACCTGGATCCCATTTTTGGGACCATTAGATCAATTGGCGGGGTACGTGCTCTGTTCTTTACTCAGTCTTTTTTCCCCCTACGACCTGCCTAAATCCTTAAAGAAACCCTGTGGGGAACCCCCTTCTTTCGCTTTGTTCTCACAGCCTTGTGCTGTGGGGGTTATCCGGGTGTCTTCCTCCTAAGTTAACCAATTCAGGATGGGTCATGATAGATAATCGGTATGACTGAAATAGTGCGTTGAATGTAAAACACATTACTTGACTTATAGCCCTTGAGGATAAATAGAGTTTTCTTTAGTGGGGATCTCTTTCTGATACTATATATCCTGTATTGGATTATAATCATCATGGACACCATAAAAACATTCGGGTTCACCGATGACGACTTTGCCAAAATGCTGGGTCTCCCAGCAGATGGCAACCAGGACTTTACCGTCCCTAAAGGTTTAAGCGGTGATTGGAACAAACTCTTAAACCTCCGTAAAAAATCAAAAAGGACGGAACTACACGCCAAATTTATGCTTGACTATCTACGAGCCGGCACTATCCCAATCGGACTTAGAGTCCGAAACATCCCTGGGATGTTCATTGAAATCAGACAGTTCCTGGAGCGATGGGCCCTTATCTCCAATCGTTGCTCCAGGGACTGGATGATGCTCATTGTAGAAACAGCTCGCGCCGTGATAGATATCCTGAATAAGGAAATCCGTGAACTGGAGGACAAATTGAAAGAAGGCAATGCGGTTGATGACGGTAAAAGAAAGCTCGAGGAGATCCAACTAGAATTGGAATCCTTCTCTGATTATCTCCTGAAACGTAAAACTGAAAAACTAAGAAAGGATATCCGCATGTTTATCCAAGAGAGGGCATATCCATTCTTGGCCCCAAATTTCTATACTGCCCAGGAAGAGAATGCTCCCCGGGGACAGACATCTAGATGGGGACAGGGAAGAAAAGTCACCACCTTCTCAGAAACCACCGACTCTGAAGGGGACACCCCTGAAGAGTATGACCCTAGTTATGATGAAGGACATAACCACAACCAGGGACATAACTCCAACCGTGGCAACAGGAATGGTAATTACAATCATCAACAGAATCGTTTTTTAGGAAATCGCCGGGGAAACACCCGTCCCCCGTCAAGAGCACCCCAGACGAGGAATTACCGTCAGGGTCGCGGACAGCCGCAGATGTACGTACAAACTCGTCACCATCAATATTGGCGAACATAAGGGGGCTCCCTGTGTTCGACCTATCGAATGAGAACATTGATCCCATGGCTATACAACTCTTAACTAGGGGCTTATCCTTTGTACCATCAGCAAACTTTAACAAATTCGAACTAAATAAGGACTTGCAGCTATTTTTCAGGAAAGTCCGTCTCCAAAAATTCTTCTCGGAGGCCCCCCCCACCAACAGTGAGAACAACAGATCGGGATGCAAACCTCCATCTTCCTTCACACCCTCATTGGAAATGGTGGGCCCGGAGGTCAGCATCTTCGAAAAGACTGTCATGAATAAGATCAATAAAGTGACCAAATATGTTCCAATACCAAAAGCTAATCTCCCCCAGGTAGAAAACAATGCCTTGAAAGAGCTTGAATTGAATAAAAGTATCACAATTAAACCCTGTGACAAAGGGGGTGGGATTACTATACTTGACACCAAAGACTACAAGAGAAGAATGACTGAACTGCTTTCAGCTTCAGGTCATTACATCCGTGTCACTAAGAACCCTGAGAATGCCCTAAAAAAACGGATCCTAAGCATGGTCCAAAAAGGTGTCAATCAAAACCATATTTGTGAGGCGGAAGCAGAATTCTTGACCCCGAGCAACACCAAAATGCCAATTATCTACGGGCTTCCTAAGACCCATAAAAATAGTGTGGACCCCCCCATGCGACCGATCGTATCAACCATCGGCTCTGCCACCGAGCCATTGTCAAAATATATTGACAAATTTTTGAACCCAATGGTGACTGAACTAGAGTCATACGTAAGGGACACGGGACACCTCATTCAGCAAATAGAAGGGTTACCATTCTACGCGAATTCAGAAATAATGGTTACCCTCGATGTTGAATCACTGTATTCTAACATACCTCAAAGGGGAGCATACGAAGTCATTGAAAACATACTTCTACAAAAACCAGAGATCAACAACCGTGAATTCATCTTGCAATGCCTCAGGATAGTTCTTTTTGAGAACTATTTTGAATTTGATAACATCATATACAGGCAAGCCACTGGAGTCAGCATGGGGGCAAGTTGTGCCCCTAGCATAGCGTGTCTATACATGGGTGAATTCGAAAAAATTAACATCTTTAATGAAATGGCCCCCTTCTTCGAGAACGTCATGAACTGGAAACGGTTCATAGACGATATCTTTTTTATCTGGAAGGGGGACGAAGAACAGCTTTCTGAATTTATCCAATGGCTCAATTTGGCGGATGCCAATTTGAGATTCACCAGCCACACCAGTACCTCGAAAATCGAATTCTTGGATGTTTGGATTGAACATGACAAAAATGCCATCAAGTTATCATTATACACTAAACCAACTGCTCGGAACACCTTGCTCCAATACTCCAGCTTCCACCCGCGGAGTCAGAGGGATAGTATCCCTTACAGTCAATTTCTCCGAATTAGGAGAAATTGTTCCGACATGAATGACTTTCTGACCCAAGCCGATATCCTGCAAAAAAAACTTCGGTTTCGAGGATATCCAACCAGACTGATTAAAGAATCATTCAAACGGGCAAGATATACTAACAGAGAGGCGATGTTCACACCGAGAGATTCAGAAAAAACCAACCAACTTGTGTGTGTTACACGCCACTCTGAAATGAACCATAAGATCAGGCAGGCCATCAACTCTAGTTGGCATATCCTGAATGTTGACAATGAGAAACCACACCTTACCCGACCGATATTTGCTTTAAAAAAAACCCTAACCTAAGAAACCATTTGGTTAGAGGCAAATTTCAAGATATGTCAGAATCGATCCAAACCCCCATAACCGGACTTGAACCCATTTATGGTAACCATAAATGTGGGACATGCCACATCTGTCCTCAGGCTATCGTGGGAGAAGCAGTTACTACCAACACTCGCACGATATCCGTACGACGGAATGCAAACATGACAAATTGTCGGACAAGCAATATCGTATATCTAATTCTGTGCCCTTGTAATCTCCCATACGTTGGAGAAACTGGCAGGGAATGTAGAATACGGATAGGGGAACATAAGTCTAACATCAGGAAACAAAAAACTACTGCCCCTTTGGTCAGCCATTGGGTTGAGAAAGACCATAAGGAATACGAACTCCGTTGGTTCATTCTCGAAAAAATAAAAGCGAACCCAGGTACTGACCCCGTAGGTTTGAGAAAAAAACGGGAGGTCTTCTGGATCTTTTTTCTGGACACTGTGAACAAAGGTCTCAATGAGGAATGTCCCTGGCACCAGGCCTTTCTGTAAGAGATGAACCCCCAGACCACTGTGACTGACCCTAGTTTTTGTGAACAGAAAAACTTTTTATAGTAGGAAAACAACTGTCCTATACCGGAGATACGATGTAAAAAGGCGAATTTGCATATTTCCGGGTATTACAATATCCAGGTACTTATACCTATAACTGCAATAAGGTACTTATACCTATAATTGCTATAATGCTCCTTTAGGCTTGTGTCTATATTGTGGTGATTGGTTTAATCAGCGAGATCAGGTTATAGTCTAATTCCCTGGTTATTATGCACATAATCAATCTTATAGGCACGTGAATAGTACCACTAGACAGTGATGACAAATTCAATAGTACTGTTGAAATGCAGTGTTAGATGTCACTTGTTTCTCCTTGAGAAGAAATCTTATAAAAAATTATTATAAATAAATTTGATACTCTATAAATCATAACGTAATATGTTTTTATTATTAAAAAATAATAATACGCTGCTAATTAGACAAATACAATTTTCGGCTAAACGAATGACCAAACGCTACTATAGAGCTGTCTAGGCAGTTTGTGCCCGTTCTAAGATGGCCGACATTAAAACACCGGCTAACCTCCTAGTCCGTTATCGAGCTCTCTGCTCGTTAGCAGCTGACAGACATCAACTATGGCGCGAAATATCGGCTATTTAAATCTAGACAGGCCTGGCTTGTCCATGCTTCCTGACGTCCGTTAGGAACGGCCGACTCGGCTAACCGGAACCCCATTCTCGGAACTTTTCGTCTTGATTTAAGGTAAGTGACACTGCCCGATAGACTAAGATCCTCGCTCTTTGGAAAAGAATGCGCGTAACCGCATCTTTTCATGTGCCCTCCCTCTTTGTTGTTTATACCGTAGACAACATCCTTGGCAGCCACGCGCCTCTTCTACTTTGGAGAAACCCAGTCTCCGTCCGTGCACAGGCGACACCCTCGGCAGCTACGCGCCGCGTTCATTCTGGAAGTAACCTGTGGTCGGTCTATCTATCGGTTTGCACATGTAAGGAATTCCCGATACTAAAGTATCAGTTAGTTTCGGTTAGCTTTGACTATATACCCGCATTTACTTGCTCCCCTTTGATATGTATCTTTTTTCATCCCCCATTAGGTACTTATATATGCCACCCTTTGCACATCACATATCGTCTGAAGGAACTATACTACATAGACCTAGAGTTCAATCTTCTTGCAATTCCCGGTTGGTATAAACCCCTAATGATTTTACCCTGAATAAACCTACATACGAGTGGAGTGCCTATCTTGATTATATAATTCTACCTTAGGGAAATTGTACCTGACAACATCACAATCACGAAAATATATTGACCTTCCAGCATCCTCTTCGCAGCCTACCAGTAGCAGTGCAGCCTACCATTCCTAAATATTATTTTCAGGACCCAGGTATTAAACTTTGAATCCTTGTCGCTATTTAACTAAAATAAATCACCAGAGATCCTAGACAATCAGAGCTCATTTTTTATCATCTAGGAGATCTCTGGCTTCCTGAAAACATATATAAAGCACCTCTGCATTAGAATATCCTGTGAATATCTTCACCAGGTAAACCGCATTATGGATATTGTTGAACTTTTATTGCAGCTATAGACCTAGGCAACATGCAGAAAAACAGCTTCCTGACAGGGTCGTTGTCGTAGTATCTACTCTGATCTTTATGTTACTTCGCCCCGTGAAAATAAAAACAAAAATAAAACTAAAAATGACTGTAAACATACCTCCTACGGACTAATTGTGTTTAAAAAGTTCCCTCCTCTCCAGTCAAAGTGAGGGATCCCCAATATGGTAGCTTGTAGTGACTTACAATAACCTCTTTGTTCCATCTCTGGTCAAATATGTGTCTCAAAATGATTGTTGGTATAATGCGAAATATGGCTAAGTGTGTAAGAAGAATAACTGTGTCCCTGATTGGTTACTTAGCCCTGGCCATCCAATTGCCTTTACAGACCTCACCTTTTGGGAGGCTGTTAGTGGGAGTGCTTTTAGGTAGTTGGTTACTGCACACGGTCAGAATGACAACTATGTTAAAAAAAGAAAAATGATAACAATCATGGTTTAAAGTAACTGCATTTGTTGAAAATACCTGATTAGCCAGATTTGTATCATGATAAATGAATTATGAACTTTTGATTTTTAGAAAAATATTAAGGCATTGTGTTTTGTTTTTAGATCATCATCAACTTCCCAGCCAACAGTCCCCAGCCCTGACGAAGGTGTGGCCCTTTGGGCCCATACACCGAAACGCGCGTCGGCTTATGTCTCATGAATTACGGCTTATCATGTTACTCTAAATAAGGGGCCGTACAATGAGTTATTGTATTGAATAAGACTCTGTTCTATGCCACATATTTACCACCTATGTGTGACATACAACAGAATGATGGAAATGTAATGATGAATGCTAGTGGAGTGATAGAATTTTAGGTAGAATTCGTTGGTAAGATTCCGAGAGAATGAGAGTATGAATGAAGGGTGGTTTGTTGCTGGGTAGGCGCTTATAGTGAAAATGTATCCTTGTTATGTTTATCTCTTTGTAACTTTTGATGTCTGATTGTGCAATATTATGTGTTATTTATGCTGGCCAAAAAAAGTATATGGATGAATAAATAATAAAAAAATATATTTTTGGTAACAAAAAAACCCTCTTCCTTGCATATATCTGGATTGTATACATTTTGTCCAGGTGCAGTGCCAACTCCTAGCTTCTTCACCCCTCATATACCTGGATCCCATTTTTGGGACCATTAGATCAATTGGCGGGGTACGTGCTCTGTTCTTTACTCAGTCTTTTTTCCCCCTACGACCTGCCTAAATCCTTAAAGAAACCCTGTGGGGAACCCCCTTCTTTCGCCTTGTCCTACCTTACACCTACAATGCACCCTGCCCGCAGGCCTACCATAGGGGTGACTAATATGTAGTCAAGGGAAGGGTCGGTGCTGGCAAGTGGGGACACTTGCCCAGCTAGCGTGACAGTACGAGACCGCACGCGGGTTCTGCGGTCGCAGTCCCCAGACACATCTTTACGGCCGCTTCAGTGGGTGGCGCAACCAGTGCTGCAGGCCCACCAGCAGTATTGGCATCTACCAGCCCCGGCACTCTCTAGTGCACTTTACTAGGGACTAACAGTAAACCCAAAGAACCAATCGTGGATACCAATCGCATGTACAATTTACAGTAGGGAGCACTTGCACTGCGGCACGGATCAGCCGTGGCGCAGTGCCCTGAGTATCGGAAAACCAGCAAAACATCGGAGGCACATCAGCAAAAAGTGGAAGGGAGACTCACGCCAAGGTGCCAGGTGTAACAGGCTTGTTGAAAGACTGAATCGTTTTCTTAAAGAAGTGGTTCAGACTGCTCTATCCTCTGGTTTAGATGTGAATCTTTTTCTTAAAAACAGAGTTAATGCGTATCACAACTCTCCTCATTCTACAGCTAATTTCACTCCATTTGAGTTGTACAGGGGCAGAAAATGTCGCTCTTTACTTCTTCCTTCTTGGTTAGAGCGACATTCTTTGAATTCCTCTGCAAGACATGTTGTCAATTCTGACAAGGATTCTATGTTACGACAATCTGTTGCTTTAGCACAAACCAAACAAAAGTATTATTTTGATACTCGCAAACATGTTCAGCTAACAAAATGTAATGCTGGTTCATATGTTGTTCTCAAAAAACCTCTTTTTGTCAAAAAAGGAGAATCCTCCTTTTCTTCTCCTTATAAAATATCCAAAGTTGGACTCAGTTCTTGTTTACTTCATGATGGGAAATGGTGGAACAAAAATAGACTAGTTCCTATTTCTGATGAACAAGCTGCAATTTATATCAAAACTGCTGTAAATCCTGATTTAGAAAACTATGTTTTGTTCGAAGGTCCTTGTTCATCCTCAGAAGTTGTCTCATCCACTTCTCATGGAAATTCTACTACTATTGAAGGTTCTTGTTCATCCTCAGAAGTTGTCTCATCCACTTCTCATGGAAATCATACTACCACTGTGTCGGCTGGAAATGTGCCTAACACTTCTGTCAGCATGCCTATTTCTAATTTACCTTCAAGAAGAATTTGTAAGTTACCTGCTCATTTTAAAGATTTTGTATTATCTTAATTTTTATCTTATGTGTTTTAATACTGCAACTTAATTGCTTATTTTGAGTTTTGTATTTTAATGTTATTTATGTTATTACATTTTTGGCAAAATGTTTTATACTTGTTTTCCTCTAATAAGGGGAAGATATGTAATGTCTTCATCTTGCTTTCTCTTTCTTCTCTTTCTATCTTTATCTTCCATCTGTCCTTCGTTCTAGAATCCAAGCTGGATTCATTATGACTCTAGTTCTGTCATCTAACAGCCGCTCTGCCCTGGGTCCGTTACTTTTTGAATCTTTTAAAAAGACTTAATAAAGTCTCATCTTACCAATTCAAGAAACTGCTTCCTGTTGCCTTTCTATTCCTCGCTACACTCTACCTCAAGGTATTTCTGTAGTGACCTGCGTTCCCACCACTTTGCCTGCTCATTTTTCATTAATTTCTCCAAAGTTCTGAGGTGATTTTTAACATCTGCTAATCATCCGGTTCTGATGTTATCTATCTGGTGTGTGGATGAGTCAAACGTAGGGGGATTCTCAAATAATGCATCTGCAGCCATTTCCTGCTTCCACAGAGCATCAGCTGACAGTGTGTCAACTTTCTTTTTGCTAAACCGAAGCGCTTCAAAACTATCATGCTCACCTGCCAATTAAAGTCTCTGCCACGGTGTCATGCTGCGTTGTTCGAGTCCTCCAACCCGGACTCTGTAGCTGCACCGTTGGTTTTCCTTCTTGTGGCAGGGGGCTGCCGCGGCTATCTTTCCTCCGAGATTCTGCTTCCGTATTCAATCTCCGTTGATATGGCTGACTGCTGCTCGGTCACTTTGAGAGAGGGGAGGGTCTGTGTATACGAAGGCAGCTGTCTTCGGTATTTGAATGCTTCAGTACACGTTACATCAATCCCCCCAAGGAGACGTCGGGACACAGACCCACATTCTTGTGCGATACTTTATTTTCCACTATCCACCATGACGCGTTTCGGCCAAGTCTGGTGATTGCAATAGTATTTAAAGTGTCCACGTGCTGGCTACCCTTATAAATATGACAACATACTTTTAAAACAAGCATTTGCAATGCAATAGGTCTCGCAGTTGTAAGAGTTTGAGCTATTGGCATTGTAAATGGCAATGCCTTTTATTTACATGTTGTTTTTTAAAACATTAATAAAAGGCATTGTCATTTGCAAGGCCAATAGCTTAAAGTCTCGCAAATGCGAGACCTATTACATTGCAAATGCTTGTTAAAATGAAGCCCTGGTGTCCTCAGAAACCCTCCTTTGTAACAGCGGCTCGGTGAATTAAACATTCATAAAGTCATTTTACTCTTGATAAACTGCAGGAAATGTTTGGGGAAATCATGTTCCTTGTATAATTTGCAGCACCCGTCGCATACGTTACAACACAAGCACTCCAGAGAGCCGCAGCCTCTGCTGCAAGAATGGATCCCAATGAAGCAGCAGATATACTGAATAGATGACAGACTTCAGACCCCCTCCCAGTGGGGTAAAACAACTGACCTGGGTCTCTGCGCGGATGCAGTGATGGATTCAGACACAAATCACTATTCCTGGGGTTACAGATGCTCTGCATCGCCATCGAAACTGTGCAGTAGCGGGATGTGCTCTTCCAAATTATTGTCGCCTCAGTTGTCTTAGTCTCCACGCTCCGGACACTCCCGGTGAGGTGAGGGAATGTTGGGTGTCACTAAGTGAGGGACAGGCCTGCTCTAGTGGCAAGAGTCTTGTGACGGAGGGTGATGTGTTGGACGGAGGGTGTGTGCGTGGAGGGGGGAGGAGGAGGCTAGTAGCATGTGCCTCAGATCACTCGCAGCTGGGGGCAGCAGCAGCTCCATAAAACGTGAAAGATGGGGAGCGAGCATTAAGGAGCTGTCCACATGCCTTTCTTCTGGTGGCATTTGTGGTGTTCTCAAAGACAGCGGGCACACATTGTGCCCTCAGCCTTTAGTGAGGTGACGTCCCTGGCAGCACCTCTGCAATGGAGTGCAGCGCACACGATGGAGGCGTGGCTGATCTTGTCTGGAGTATATCTGTGTGTGGGTGGGATCAGTGTGTGTGGTGTGCAGAGGAAGGTGTATTTTGTATCACACGCTTTCTCGGTAGGGAATGTGTCACAGTGGACGGGTTTGGCATCATCAGGCTCAGACTAGTCCCGGTGTCGCTGTGTAAAAGGAGCGGGGCTGCAGTGCGAGAAAAGTTGGCCAAATAGTAAATGTGTGACTTCCTTTTATCTGTAAGTGATGCACCTACCAAGATGAAAACATTTACAAGTGCAGGGCCGTGATCTAACATATGTGCAGGGAGTGGTGCAAAATGCGACAGGCGGTATTAGTCTAAAAAAAAATATTAATTGTACAAATATATTAATATAGGGAAACTCTGTAGCCAATGTAACTGCTAAAGTCACTAAAGCAATGTTTGTTTCTGCGAACAGGTTCTCAGGCGACTGCGCCAATACAGGAGCTACAGGTAGACATAGGAATGTTTCAGCCATTTGCATCAAAATACTGGGGCTTTCATCGGGAGAAATGACCTTTTTCAGTATTATGTAAATCACCACATCGTATAATTTCTAAAACACAAAGTAAAATCTCACTCCCACGGAGCAAACACAAATCATTTCAGTCCTGTTTAAAGTAGAAAAAAATATTCCAATTGTATGCCAAAAACGATCTCAAATACAGTGCTTCGGGCGCATATTAATTTCGTGATAAGGAAGAGAAATTCCTTTATTCGGGCAAAAAGTTCAAATGGGTCACATATGCAATTTCTTTCTATTGTTGTATGGCGAACATCCCACAAAAAATAAGTAATCCGTTGTAAAGGCTTTAAGGAATTGAGAGTTGCTTATATTTATAACCCGTCCAGGTTCCAGAAGGTTTTCTCCAGTGCTCAATGGCAACAAGCCGTCTACCGAGCCCGGGAGCCAGCAGAGCTCGGGTTGGAGGGAAGCGAGACTGCGCTTTGTAATAAAACCTTAAGCTTCGCTGCAGAGCCTTGGGAAAACAGGAGGAGGTGTGAAAGTTGAAGAAATTGATGTACATAGACAGCATTCATTCCCCTTCTTCCCCCACTCCCCTCCCTGTGAGCACCATGAATACCGTAAATTATTGACCGTATCGCTCTGCCAGTAAGAGCCCATACCCCTGTGCATATGTACAGCCATTCTAGGCACCATGGCCTTTTACCCATTGGAATCCCCGGCTTCCCTCCTGCGCGTATCTTAAACCCCCTCTCTCATGCATAGACCATGAAACCCTCTCCCTCTGCGCGACCCTGCTGTGAAAGGCAACTCTCCTGCTTGACCCGCACAAAACCCCCCCCATTCCCTCTTGAAGAGGCATCCTTCGCCTTAGCTGACATAGCCCTCCCCAGCTGCACCTGACTGCCCCCGCTCTCTCTCTCTCTCATGTACGGGTCCTAAGATCTCTCTCTCTCTCTCTCTGTGACTCTGTCCCCGTGTCCACCCTGGCCCCCCCCCTCCCTTCTCCTCACATGGGCAAGTCATAAACCTTCTTCTTCTGCAAGACCCTGTCCTTGGGAGCCACGGCCGCGCCTGACCAACACCTCCTTTCCTTCCATGAATGCCCCTCTGTTGACAAGCCTTCCCTCCGCGCTCGATTGTCCACGCGGCATGAATACCACTCCTTTGATGACCCCTTCCCCCGAGTCCGGCTGACCACACATGTCCGAGGCCATCGCCTGAGCCAGGAGGTACCATTTACTGCCCTTATTGTATGAAGTCACTCCTCTTCAAAGGATCCACTATTGATCCTAGCCACCCCACCCCCCCCCGGGGCTATGATCAGGCGTACACATCCTACGGAACACTCAGCTGCGTGATTGCCCTCCCCTCTTATCAGCAGGTAAAGGGTCCCCATTGTGAACATATGTGGGTTAGGACTGACACGAGGATTATAGGGATGTCTTTCTTTTGCGTCATACTACCCTGATTGTACTATCAAGTGTTCTGTAAAGTATAAAAGCAAGAGTCTCAGCTCACTTGTTAGAGCACCTCCCGATGGCACCTTGTTTCGTGTCTGAAATGACAGGCTCTCCTCATGAGAATTAAACTCTGTTCTTGATTCCTGCTTTCAGCGCCCGTCTCTTTATTTGGTAACTATTCAGAATGGGAACTAAGAGGCGTCTTGCGCCAGCAGCCTGGGCATCGATGGTAATATGGGCTCCTGTTCCACAATTGGCGTCCCAACGCGGGGTCCATCAGTGACATAAGGTCCAGTAAGAGAGATCCAGACGATGAGGTGAACATCTAAATGATCGGAGTATACCTGCCTTGAGAGGGCCCTCGTCCGGCTGCCGATTGAATGAACTTCACCTATTCTGAACGGACCTCTCTTGAGTGACCTACTGTCCTGACTGGAATCCCACAGGACTGCTGCGGTAAAATCATGGAGTAAGAGAACGATCGGGCGCTGGAAGGAGGAAGGCGAAGAACTGCCCACATGGTCCGGTCCGGGTAAGGTCGCATAAATGCGACAAATTGTGAAATGATAGTTTGTTGGATAATACTAGTATTACGCTTTGTTGAAACCTCTGGAGATTCACCGTCTGCAAACGGAGAAAACAACAGGCTCTCCCTTTGCAAGCAGTGAAGGATAGGTAACGCAGACTTTTGTCCCCATTGTAATCCGTCGTGCCTATCTTCCTCCCCCACTGTTTCCCGAACTGTCGTTCGTGGAATTATTGTCTGGAGATTCTTTGTCTGCAAACAGGGAAGAACAAGGTCTCTCTTTGCAGGTAGAGAAAGAGTGGGTAACGATAACTTTTCGTGCCCACTTATTCTCCCCACTGATTGTTTTAATTGACCGATTGTTCGGTATTTTTTCTTTTGAGGTATTCACCGCCGCCAAACAACGGAGAATAGAAAAATTCTGCCTAGTCTTTGCCCGCCGTGATAAGATAGGTAATGCAGACTTTTGTCCCCGTTGTAATCCGTCATGCCTATCTTCTCCCCACTGATTGGTAGCCTGTTTAGCCCGGACCGCTTATTAGAGATGAACCTTCCAGCTCCACTGGAGGGCACACCTAATAAGGACATGTTCATTAAGTGTGGACTAGTCGCTATAGCTTATAATAGGTTATGGCATAAAAATACAAGGAAAAGAGTTGAGCGAAATCAGTAGGCCACTGATGAGTTATCAACTTCGCTAAAAATAAAACAAAAAACGTTAGAAATAACCCGCAATAAGAAACATAAAAATGGCGAGGGAAGACAAGCTTGACACCAAGGCAGCCACGAGGTAGCTAGGTTCCGTTGCCTATTCCTGCCCCAAAACATGTCTGCCTCATTGCCCACCACGCCCAAATAACGGTCACATGAAATAGGAACAAACCAATAGGTACCTACCCCCATTCCGGAAGCTCCCGAAGTGCAACAGGTTCGCGGTTACGCCCATCCGGAAGGCGAGGCCTCGAGGCACGAGGGGCTCGCCTGGCCACGGTCAGGAGGAGATGATGTTGGGCAGGCGGTCCAAAGAATGACAGAGACCTCTCCTTCTCTCCTCTTCTGCTGCCCTGCAGGCCACGGGGGGGGGGGCTGTCTTGCCTCAGCCACCGACCACCTCCCCCCCTTCTGTCTCTCGCCTGGTCCGACCCACGAAGAAGGCCGAAGCCAAAAGCGAGAATGGCGGCACTTCCAAGTAGTCCCGCCACATGTCAAATTCCTGGATAGTTACAGGTAGTGCCGCCACATGTCGACGCCTGGACAGTTCCAGGTAGTCCCGCCACATGTCAAGAGAAAAGGGGGGGCTGTCTTGCCTCAGCCGCCGACCACCCCCCCCATCTTCAATAGCCAGCACGGCCAATATCGAAGCGACGGAGCCGAGGAACGGCGCGGGGTCGCTGGAAGGGGGAGGTGACGCGAACGAGCCTCCCCCACCTCCCTCCAGGTGGAGGCTTCCAGCGACACCCCAATGCTCTTACTTAAAGAGGGTCAACATCAAAAAGCAGTCTTCTGCCCAGGACGGGCACACGCTCCATGCCTTCTCTCCTCGACCTTGAAGATTCTATGAGAGCCGGGGGGGCACCCCGATCCCTCCTCATGGGCGCCCCCGCCCCCTCACTGGGAACCACGACATCGGTGCAACTCCTGCCGGCACCAGCCTCGGATTGGAAATGGCTAAAATGCAGCCACGGCACAGACTTGTTCAGTTCCGGAGGAACACCAGGATGACCCGGTAGGAAAATTGTTGCCGCCCTTCCCACTCTTTGACTCATGGTCCATATTGTTAGACTGTTAACCACATAGCACAAAACTTTTTGAACTGCCAACGGAAGGTTCTGGGCCAACCATGCGAGACTAGAGACATTCTGACTATGCTGGAACTCGCCTGACCCCTCCCAAAATGGCGCAGACACAAAATGAGACGTTTTGAATAAACTTTGTTGCACCCTGATTGCGCAGCTTGTTGTCCCGAGATCTATATGCAGTTTTTGGATAATGAAAGTAGATATGAAGGATGTTGAGTATGTGCTTGGATAATGAACTGACTTAGGGTGGGTACTGATTATGATTTGGAAAATGAATTGGTGTAATTTAGATAAAGAATGAGTATTGGATAATGAATTTATGAATTAATTAAAACTGAATTCTTGACATGCATCATGCTTGCTCTGTAAGAAAATTTAATACGATTTTTATTGCACTGCTGCACTTTATGCAATGAACTGCCACCAATTTCGTTTATTAAAAATATTTTGAAAAAGAAAGCATGGTTGTAGCAGTTGCATTAATGAGTTTTGGATGCCTTACTACTGTGAGCGAAGAATAAGTATGATGAAAGATGTAGATCAAAAGGATCAGATATTTAGCAACTACATTATGTATCGCAGGCAGCCAGAAAGGTGTTTTAGACACCCTTAAAACGACACCACAGAAATGCCACCTGACCGTCACCCTTGCACCCGACAAAGAGGGTTACGACCAAGTAACTCATGTAGATATGCAGATCGTCAATGATTATCTATCTGACATTACTGGTCCCTCTAGGCTTAAACGCCGAGATGGTAAAGAAATGCAGTACGCGGAGATAGGTCGAGTAGGTGGTAAGTAAAAACATTTTTGGACTACTACATGCTGATGTACTTTGAGTGCTGCCCCCCCCCCACCCCTTCTTTTCCCTCCCTTCTGCAGGTTACGTCAGAACGTCGGCTGAAGTGTGGAAGAGCGACGGTCGGACCACCGACGAAAAAGGGAAAGAGGGAATATGTGTGTAGTCGTTATAACGATAAGTTTTTAAAAGACGTAGGCTTAACATGACTGTTCCTCCTTAGGACATAGCGACTGAGAGGATGGACTGACATAGAAACTGGACAGGTACTGAATGACGAAAAATTGACTAGAAATGATGTGTTAAATAATGTAACTGGACGTTTGACTAGGTAGGGAAAGGACAAAGAAAAATTATACGGGTAAGGGTTGCCACTGCACCACCCGTCTAGGAAGTTAGAAATGTTGCTGATGTTCAAAATGCACTACCCCCTTTCTCACACTCTTATAGATATAGCCAAGCTGTCCGACTGTTCTCCCGATCAATACTTGCCGTTGCCTCAGCCTGGAGAACTTCCCACCAAAGGAGGGAACAGAAAAATGGTTTAAGATCCAACCATGGGTAACTAGCACGACCAGGTTAATTACTGATCGACCAACCGAGGTGTGAGTATTGGTAATTGGGAACGCTCGCAGGCGCGACAAGCGAGAAGGGAAAGGGGGGAAGGGTAGAAAGAGCTAAGCACGTAGATAAATAGGATAGTAAAGATACGTAGGATATATATAAAAACAGATCTTGTAGGCTAACAATTGTTTCCTGTCTTGTCGTGAATGTCTTGTATATGTGTAATACATGTGCCGTCTTCCCTGTCTGAGTTTGTGTGTGTGTAATGTACGAATTTATGTCTTCCCTCTGTCTGTATCTGCGTGTTACCTGACCTTTGCTGTTCCGTGTTGTGAGCGCACTAAATGACCTATTTTCGTACACGTCTCTCTCTCTCTGTCTCTCTCTCTCCACCCCCTTATCTCTCTCTCTACATGTCATACGTGTACCGAATGGCTCGTTTAGATTGCGGACGACTCTCACTCTCTATGAGAGTCTCCCTATTTTCTCTCCCTCTTTTTGGTAAAACTGTACCCCACCGGTACCAGTCTGATTTGATACATATTGAACGCGAAGGTGTTCAGCGAAATTGACCGAAAACTAAAATGACTGTATCTCGCCATATTACTGCCTCTCCTTTCTGCAAAATGAATGAACTTGAATTGGCTGAGAAGGAAAGGACAGGTAAGACGACTAAAGTCCCCCAAATCTGGCCATTTATAGGGGAACTGTATGTCAATGGCACCTTATGTCTGTTCTTCAGAGACGAACGCCAACGTCTAGATTGACCCCCAATGCCCAGATTGCCCCACCCCCCTTTTGCACCAAAGCGTAAGCGCCCGAAGCATCCCCGCCCCATTTTGATAGAACCCAGTTGCTGTCCCGGATATAAACATGATGACCATGAGTAGCTGTTGACCCTCGAGAAAATCTTGTTTTACCTGACTATCGATGATGGCACCCCCGCCCTTTCTGAAAATGTTAGCCAGTCCTGAAGGGAAATGCTCCGTAATGTTGAATATGATGTAACGCACAGTTGATGGGAATCTCATTTATCCTCACTTGAGTTATAAACAGGACAATGAATAAACCTGCCATAAACTCAGTAGGAATGCTGACACATGCACTGCTTGGTAATAGGACCTCTGACTGTGACCAATGAGCGTATCTCCCAAATGCGTAGAATTGAGGGAGGAATTCACATGCGTAGATATCTTCTTCTGCCATTTCTCTAAAACCTTGTCTTGTACCTATTCAAAGATTCACGATCACCGAAGGAGATGGGTCAGATGTGACGTACAGCCTGACTGCGGATCTTGGGACTCGTGTGACCTCGACCAAAGGTGGAGCCGCAGAGCAACAGGATACGGGACGAGACCGCAATTTCAACGTGGAAAATGAAAAACGATGGGCCGCCTCGAAGCCCCCCCGCCTGCTAACCCACGTGTGCCTGGAGTCTCCGTCCCCCTTCTTTGGGCCCGATGGATGGGCCTGCCTGCTTGTTATCCTTTGCTCCCTTGGTCCCTTTTGCGTGTCCCAGGAACTCTGACCCAACTCCGCCCTCTCACCTATCGACTATTTGAACCACACTCACCCTCTTTTCCACGTGACTTTTTGCCAAGGGAAAGAACCGCATTCCACTGGGAATAGGGTGCTGCCATAGAACTATGGGTGCCGAGCATAAGGCGCCACCAACCGGATTGTTTAGGGAACAGGACTGTGGTCTAACAGCAGAGGACTGACCGCACCCTGCAACGCGAAAGGATAGGACTGAGCTGGACCTATAGCTCCACCGCCGGTGCTCAACAGCGCCAACGAAAGTACACGGACTAGAGCCTACCAGTGATGGCTCAATGATAAAAAGACACTGTGACGAAGAAATCTTGTGTATTGAACTGAATTCCGCTCTCAACTACCTGGTCAAAACTGTTCATTGGTCACATTTTTAAGTTAGAAAGATTTATGCTATGTAGTGCGTTTTTTTATTGTCAGGAACACAACGAAAATGCAATTTCCTATGTGCTGCACTCTGCCCATCACCTTGACTGTCTATGATTGAACACCAAATGTTAGTATCGACAAAATACTAATCCATCAACGATGCCTGTCTACCTGTAATCCCATCAATTGCAAAAATGACTGCTGTTATGTAAAAAGGGGCGACTGTGAAAGTTGAAGAAATTGATGTACATAGACAGCATTCATTCCCCTTCTTCCCCCACTCCCCTCCCTGTGAGCACCATGAATACCGTAAATTATTGACCGTATCGCTCTGCCAGTAAGAGCCCATACCCCTGTGCATATGTACAGCCATTCTAGGCACCATGGCCTTTTACCCATTGGAATCCCCGGCTTCCCTCCTGCGCGTATCTTAAACCCCCTCTCTCATGCATAGACCATGAAACCCTCTCCCTCTGCGCGACCCTGCTGTGAAAGGCAACTCTCCTGCTTGACCCGCACAAAACCCCCCCATTCCCTCTTGAAGAGGCATCCTTCGCCTTAGCTGACATAGCCCTCCCCAGCTGCACCTGACTGCCCCCGCTCTCTCTCTCTCTCATGTACGGGTCCTAAGATCTCTCTCTCTCTCTCTCTGTGACTCTGTCCCCGTGTCCACCCTGGCCCCCCCCTCCCTTCTCCTCACATGGGCAAGTCATAAACCTTCTTCTTCTGCAAGACCCTGTCCTTGGGAGCCACGGCCGCGCCTGACCAACACCTCCTTTCCTTCCATGAATGCCCCTCTGTTGACAAGCCTTCCCTCCGCGCTCGATTGTCCACGCGGCATGAATACCACTCCTTTGATGACCCCTTCCCCCGAGTCCGGCTGACCACACATGTCCGAGGCCATCGCCTGAGCCAGGAGGTACCATTTACTGCCCTTATTGTATGAAGTCACTCCTCTTCAAAGGATCCACTATTGATCCTAGCCACCCCACCCCCCCCCCGGGGCTATGATCAGGCGTACACATCCTACGGAACACTCAGCTGCGTGATTGCCCTCCCCTCTTATCAGCAGGTCAAGGGTCCCCATTGTGAACATATGTGGGTTAGGACTGACACGAGGATTATAGGGATGTCTTTCTTTTGCGTCATACTACCCTGATTGTACTATCAAGTGTTCTGTAAAGTATAAAAGCAAGAGTCTCAGCTCACTTGTTAGAGCACCTCCCGATGGCACCTTGTTTCGTGTCTGAAATGACAGGCTCTCCTCATGAGAATTAAACTCTGTTCTTGATTCCTGCTTTCAGCGCCCGTCTCTTTATTTGGTAACTATTCAGAATGGGAACTAAGAGGCGTCTTGCGCCAGCAGCCTGGGCATCGATGGTAATATGGGCTCCTGTTCCACAGAGGGGGCAGGCCGCGGTCTACGATCCCTGCCTTTCATTCTCCCAGCCTTGTTTCGATGCAGGCAGACCCATTAATCAGGGCATTATGTGCCCATGGAGAAGAAGTCTGAGCTATATTGGATTCTTTTCACGAATAAATGATTTTGTTTGTGGGATAGTGTGGAAAGGATTTGTGTAGTATTACACGTCTAATAAATGAAGCCGGCGGGATCGATCGTTTTCCTGCGGTGTGTTCAACAGGCTGCGTGAAATAGGGCCCCCGACTTCCTCCCCACTCTACACTCGGGTATTGCTCTATGCATGTGGTTGGACTGTGACTCTCCACAATAGCTCCTCATCAGTTAGTTACAACCGGACACAACTGCAAAACGGAGTGTTGAAAGGCGTTTATCACAAGTTCCCGCCGGGCCGCCGCACTGCCTGCGCCGACCCGGAAGCGGTTGGGCAGCCGGCCAATCCCATTGCGGCCCCAACCGGAAGTCCCGCCCCATCGCGGAGAGAGAGAGAGAGAGCCACGAAGGCTTCTGATTCAGTCCCGGTCCCGAGATGGGGGACCGGGTGAAGAGCGGCCGGGCGCATGGGGAAGGCGGGGCTCTCATGTAGTGAGAGAGCCCCGCAAAGCGCTACCACCGCCCGAGAGGCAGAACCGCCGCCGAGCACCGCCAGAACCGGTGAGTGTGTTGAGGGAGAGGAGGGGTGAGTGGGGGTGGGGTGTACGCGCGTGTGTCTGTTTGAGTGTGTCTGTGCATGCGTCTGTCTGTCTGTGTGCGCGTGTGTCTGTTTAAGGGGGGGTGCGTGTGTGTATGCAGTGTGTGTATGTGCGCATGCGTGAGTGAGGCTTTCTTTGCGCATGGGAATACGTGCACGCTCACGAGGTACAATCTCCGGCAGGAGAAGCTTGTGACTGTCTGCTGTCCACATTCCCCCAAAAGTGATTACATAAGTTGTCTCGCCCTAGACAGCAAAAGCTTTCGCTTTTGCTTTCGTCTAGGCGAGACCTAGTGATATACATCAGCTGAAAACACAGCTCATAGTTGTCACAAAATATTGGTCACATTTCTTTTTTCTTTTCCACAGGAGAAAAACCCTTTTTAAAAACATTATTACAAATAAACGCTGTGCATAGATAATTTATGACGAAACGGGCAATACAATGAGGTAGTGCTAAAAACACTGGAAATAACAACACGATAACCATCACTGAATGACCTGCGTGCAAAATTATGCATTTGTGCAAAATGAGCATAAGTAGTGTATTGCACTAAAAACTCTTAAGTCTTAACAGAATACTTTTCAGCTTTTAGTGCATGCTGATACAAGTTAGCAAATTTTGCATAATAAGTGCGTAGTGCATTTATACATTCAAGTTGGGCACCATTTGTTATTCTGTTGTTTATATTCTGGCCCCTGCGGGCTTACTTATGCCCTCCTTGTTTTGTATGTTTTTCTTCGTAATTGTAAGGTTTGTTCAATTTACCAAATAATATTGTATTCTATAAGAGCTCTATCCTTTGATCTACTAAATGTGTGTGACTAATACCTATATATCTTTTTGAGTGGTCAGTCCCAGTGCTTGTGCTCTGACCCTTAACGATTTATACAATTGGCTAATCCACAGTTGGCATTTTTACTTTTCAGTAAGGCCAAAGTATATGGTGCAGCAAAAAGCATCAATGGCTTGGAAGTTAAATGTCACATTTGAACTGTAGAACATTTTGTGCCATCCAACAGGCTACCACAAAAAAACATGGGTTCAGACCTACATGTGTACTTTGGCTGCTGCAGCTTTTACACCTACATGCAGCTCTGACTAAAGAACTCTTTTGGACATGGGTGAATCCTTCTTTTAAACATTATCTCCCTAAGTATGCCTTGCAGTTCACAAGGGAGTGGTGCATATACACATACATAATTACGGTTGCCATGCTCCTACAGTGACTAGCCCTCAGAGGTATGTGGCTTGTTCCATAAGAAGAGTTAAATTAAAAGTAACATTTTATTTTTTGTATCTTTGGCTTAGAAACACCTTTAGAGTTCATTCAAATATATTTTTGTAGTATTAACTACAAATCCATTCAAATTATGAAGTTGGATTTTTTTTGTATACCTATACAGCAAAAGTAACTTTTAGATAGGTATACTTTATTTGCCAGAGCCTCTAATATGCTAATTAGCATAAGCCTACCTTCAGCTGCCAGTTTGATGAGTTGTATAATTCTGCTCTCAGAGCAGTGTACATGACTTAGGCTTGGCAGGATGTCCGCGGCAAGAAATATGGCCATATTAACCCACAAAGGGCAGCTAAGGAGGGTTCAGGAACAACATTAACTTGAAAGGGACCAGGGGGAGGGCTGCTTCTCAATAGTTCAGTGATAAACGAGGCTTGGTGAAAATAGGCCTTTTGATCCCAGGATACATTTTAGCCCTCCTAGCTCCAGTCTCAGGGAAGGAGACAGCTGTCCTCAGAACCAATTTAGTAGGAGTTAACTGCCCATTACCTTCAACACACCTCTAGATGTGTCACAAGCTTCCTCCAGGGGCAGGCAGGTTCTGCCATGTTGCATTTCACTAGGAATTGTGCACTGTCGGTTAGTTTGTAGTAAGGCAAAAAGAATGTAAAAGAAAAGAGGAAAGGGTTATCCTTAGGAACTTTCTATCCATTGGTCAGGGAGTGTTCACAAGTCACCCTAACCCTAGTTCTTCAGAACTCATCTAGACTTGTTGAATATCAGAAGAGGAAAACGTCTGCTATCTGTGACCTGTGTGGAGACAGGAAGGGCTAATCCTGCTCCCACTTGTACCAAAGACTAAGCGGTAGACTCTAAGGGCCAGTTGGCTGACTTACTGTGTGGCTACAGGGGCACCAAAACCTACAAGAGTCATTTTCCTGGAGTGACCAGTTGACCATTGGCCATTGGGGTTGGGGCAGGTGAGTAGTCGGAGGCCAAGGCCTACAGCCAAACTGTTTGCACTCAGACTTCTGCTGGAAGTGGTTGGTTGACTTAGGGGAAGGGGACTTTATGGTTGGACGATGGACGCTGTGTCCAACTTTTGGATGCCATTTTGAAAAAAAAAACTGGACATTCACTTAAATTCTCTGAATAAAAGAAGTTTGTAGTTAGGATTTCCATTCATAACTCATTAATATATGTAAATAAAAACCTCAGAAATTCACTTAACAAACCACAGTTAAAGTACAGTTACGGTTTTAAATTAACATTGAAATACATTGAAATTTGCAAGTTATGGTTAGCAATGTGGTTAATAATTCGGTACAACAGCCAACCATAACTCGCACACCAAATGCAAGGCTTAGGACCTCACACTTTTTTACCAATAAGCTTAACATAACAAGACATACTCAAATCACTAAATAATACTACCCACCTACTTTTCTCTTTTTTAGTGTTAAGTGTAATGTAATATTTAATCTCATCTGTAAGATTATTTATGGTATTTGTACTTGCATCTGTAACATCAAGGATGGATTCATGTGCACAGTAGCTTGTTGGGCAGCACAAATGTATGCGATACGCATCTAGTAACCATGCAAATGTGAATTGTACTTTTAAGATCATGTTATAATATTGAGGAATTCTGGTGTTTTTCTAATGTTACAGAAACCATAGAGTACATCCCCAAACTATAGTACATGTAACACGATTGCATTTTCTAGATCACATGTAAAACATGTTAAGAAACCTTTAATCGACTGTCATTTTAAATTCATTCTATGAAGTAACTCTAGTGAATTATGGAAAATTATTTCAAGTCTTTCTGTCTGACAAGTGTACATTTTACTGCACCACTGGATTTTGGTCCAAATAGAGCGTTACAGTATCTTACGGAATGGCCATTATTAACTCATTTTGTCGTTTTTAAAACGAACAGTTAACTTGATAAAAATACGCTGTTTTCACCTGTCCGCTATTACGTATATTAGTCTTAGAAAGCATATTTTACACAAAAAAGTCGCTCACAATATCAAATATTTGGCATGCTAAGAAAACGCAATAAAAAATAGAAACACTTTATTTTCTAAAAAAAAAAATGGATGTTGCCCGGTTTCTCATTATCTAGCTCCTTCAGTCCCACGGCTGTCAAAGACAGAAAACGATCGCGAATGAACATCCGGCCCAGCCAGCCCTTTGTCACTTTCCCTTTGTTTTCGGATAATGACACTGTAGTGGCATTTTTAAAGGGCGATTGTTCACCGCACGAACCTGTCCTATCACAAGTCGTTCATGACGTAGTCTGTAATAAAACGTCACAGACACCACGTCAGACACAGACCTCCGTCGTCAATGATTGAATAGGTGTCTTGTATTGGGGTGTAAAGCTTCAATGGGATGTTAGGCCAGTCTTTCAATTATTTCTAGTTATATGCCCCAACTGGGCATTTTTTATTCTCGAAAGACTTTAGCCACACATTATTTAATTACTGCAAGCATTGCAATTTCTACCCAGTGTTGGTTAATAAACTCCAAGTGCAATGCTTTACACGCCATGATGCAGCCAACAAAACTACTAATCTTTCAAATGTAAATGTTCCATTATCGTTATTTGGTTTTGTAGATGGTTGAAAGTGCTGGTAATGGCCAAGCATTGGCAAATCCCAGGGCCGTACTGGGAATCAAAAGCAGCTCTGGCAACAATTTTCAAACTAGTCAGCCCTGCTCCCTTCCTCCCCCCTCTCTCCTTCTCTCTCTTTCCATCCTTCAATTCTCTGTCTCCTTGTCTTCTCTCTCGCTCTTCTCCTGCTCTGACCCCCCCACCCCCCCTATCCTGAAGCCACTGCAGGGTCTGCTGCATATAACCTTGGGGAAGTGGAGTGAGTGAAAGAGGTGCCAGCAGCAGACACGGCTCTTCAAACATTGGGCTCCAGTGGCTCAAGCCATCCCAGGAAATATATATAAATGGCCAGTGCGGCCCTGCAAAGCCAATAGAGCTCACACTTGAAACCTATTAGCTTTGCCAATGCTTGATTTTTGCATGTTTACCCTTCAGAAAAGGTAATTCCCCTTCTTAAATGGTACATTAAGAATAATCATAAAAACAAACCCAGAAGAGCACTCCTGTGTGTGAGTGATTGATCTATGCACAAATCTACTTTTTCACACATCTTTGACGACATTGCGCTTTCGGATCTGTAAACTAAAAACAAAGGAGTATGCTCTCTGGTTGTACAATGGGGGGAAGCGGGCTACCTGGCACCACAATGCATCTATTGGTCCCTTTCAAATAATAATTTAAGAAAAACAAGAATGGAACGAAAAAGCGTGCGAGTTGGCAGGGTCATTGCGAATGAGGTACAGACCAGGGGCCCTCAAGCAAGCAGCTTGTTATCAATGAGCAGCTGCCAAGCTCTGTCAAAAAAATGAAAAAGAATGTTAATTTAAAAAAAGAATTCAAATAAGGAACCGTACCTGAGGTGATTCCCGGCAATTGTTATTATTCAAAGGTAATAATGACCAAAACCATTATTAAATGACTTCAAACATGTTTTAATTCTGTTATTTAACTATACACATGAACATGACATAACATATTATTAAGATAGGCATCATAAACAGAGTCGGTTATGGTTTGGGCATACAATATAAGCAATAGCACAGCAGCAATTGCTGGAAAGTGCATAAAGCTTTCCCGTCACCAATCTGTGACACCAACACAAATGTAGGAAGAGATTGTAATCATAAAGTACAGTTCCAGATCCAACTTTTTAAAAAGGTTTGGAGCATGGTCAATATCCACATATAATCTGTCCCTACTTTGTTTGCAAAGAGACGAATGGATCCCTCGACCCCTCACAGTCTGGCTTCCGAGCCAACCACAGCACCGAGACCGCCCTCATCGCCGCCACCGATGACATCCGAGCCCTGATGGACAACGGAGAAACAGCGGCCCTCATCCTCCTAGACCTCTCCGCGGCATTGGACACTGTCTGCCACCGCACCCTAGTGCAGCGCCTCAGCAACGTCGGAATCCAGGAGAAGGCACTGGAATGGATCATCTCCTTCCTCAACGGAAGAACACAGAGAGTCCGCCTACCACCGTACAAGTCAGAGGCCACCGAAGTCATCTGCGGCGTCCCTCAAGGATCCTCGCTGAGCCCCACCCTCTTCAACGTCTACATGAGCCCCCTCGCGGCCATCGCACGCCAACACAACCTCAACATCATCTCCTACGTCGACGACACCCAGCTGATCCTCTCCCTGACCAACGACCCCGCCGCCGCCAGAGCCAACCTTCACGAAGGGATGAAAGACGTAGCCAAATGGATGACGACCAGCCGCCTGAAACTGAACTCAGACAAGACGGAAGTCCTCATCCTGGGCTCCTCCGCCTGGGACGACTCCTGGTGGCCCCCCGCCCTGGGCACCGCACCCAAACCGACGGACCACGCACGCAACCTGGGCTTCATCCTGGACTCCTCCCTCTCCATGACCAGACAAGTCAACGCCGTTTCCTCGTCGTGCTTCAACATCCTGCGCATGCTACGGAGGATCTTCCGTGGATCCCCACCGAGACCAGGCAGACGGTCACCCAGGCCCTCGTCACCAGCCGACTGGACTACGGCAACGCCCTCTATGCCGGAACCACCGCCAACCTCCAGAAGAGACTCCAGCGGATCCAGAACACCTCAGCCAGACTCATCCTCGACATCCCACGACACAGCCACATCTCCGGACATCTGAGAGACCTGCATTGGCTCCCCGTCAACAAAAGAATCACCTTCCGTCTCCTCACCCACGCACACAAAGCCCTACACGATCAAGGCCCGAGCTACCTCAACAACCGCATCAACTTCTACGCTCCCAAACGCCACTTCCGATCAGCCAGTCACGCCCTCGCCGCCGTCCCCCGCATCCGAAGAACGACTACAGGAGGAAGGTCCTTCTCCTACCTGGCCGCCAAGACCTGGAACTCCCTCCCTCCCGACTTGCGCCTGACCCAAGACCACCTCTCCTTCAGGAAGAAGCTCAAGACCTGGCTGTTCGAGCAGTAGCAGCACCCCCCACTCCCCCAAGCGCCTTGAGACCCTCCGGGTAAGTAGTGCGCTCTATAAATGTCTTGATTGATTGATTGATTGATTGATTGATTGATTGATTGAAAGAGGGTACACAGGGGGTTGTGGTACAGTTTTTTGGAAAGCCCCTCAAAACAGTTGATTTTTTTTTGGTAGGCTTTCATGGAAATCTGTATGGCCTAATATCCCAGATGAAAGCTGTTGATGCGTTTCGACACTTATCATTTTTGAGTCTCATCAGGATGTGGAACTAGTAGCCTGTTAGTAAAAAAAAAAACAAGATGATATTTGTATTAGAAATCGGTATGGTGAGACACTTGTGTGACTAGTGGAAAATGAAAAACATAAGTACCTTCTTGCAGAATTCTAATGCCTGCAATGGAAACATAGAGTAGTTTTGACCTGTCTATATCGTAGCACAGCAGGAAAAAAAGTAGAAGACAAACCAATCAGTCTTGTAAGCACCTGATTGTTTGAAAAACTGTCCAGCCTGGCGTAGGGAGCGGTCCGAGTGCATGTTACCTTTGAAGTTTTGAAATAGGTACAAGGATCACTTGACCAAAGCAGGAATAGCTCGCCTGAGTGCAAGTAACAGGTCACCATTTAACGATTGAATTATCTCTGCCGACATTATGAAGGCAATTGAGAAAGAAGTAAATGAAAAGCGAGAAGAGAGAGAGAGAGACACTTGTCAGTCTTTATGGCAGTCATTTTAACCTCTGCCTGCCCATGCTCCGAAGCCAAACCTGCTTAATTTAACAGCTGCTGGGTGCAGTGTTTGCCTTCGTTCATGTATTATTTATTGTAATCCTGTTGCACAAGTGAGTCTTTGTATTTACATGCCCTTCTCGATTGCAGCAGTTGTCATCCTCATGGACCTAACATGATTATGTCATATGCAGGAATGATGGGAATGGTAGTTCTATCTTTCGCATTCAGTTACCTAGGCAACTTTTTGTGTTTACACCATGTTTGAAATATTGCACATCAGTATTTGTGGACATAAGTAATGTTATATATTGTGATCCTGGCGCAAAGGCACGTCTTTGTGTTTACAGCGTGTTAGATGTGTTCCCAAACGCTGCTTTTCTGCATAAGTGATGATATATATCTTGAAGTCCAGAGATTTAACTCAGTCCAGTGATCACTGTAGTGATCTGCAGGATAAGGCTTGCTTCTTTATTCAGTAGTAGCAATTCCATATTGCCACCTCTTGTACTGAGAGTTGTTACCTCTACCATGGTCCATTCGTACCCATATGCTGTTAAATAATTGACAAGTGGGCTTGTTATTTTTCCCCTCCTAATACGGGGTTAAGTTGAATCATCCGCAGGTGATTTTTTTTGGTTGGTTTTCCCAATATATAGCTTCTCGCAAGTGCACACAATCCTGTGCACCACATTTTTTACAATTGGAAAATTTCACATTCAATGCATTCAAATCAAATGTCCCTTCAATTGTTTGGTCACAGACGGACCAAGTACCACATTAGTGATGTCTTTATAATGGTGCTAAGTTCCAAGGTTCTCTAGAGGTCCTTTGAGTAGGGTGGGTAGATAAGCTCATACCAACTGATTTTCAAGACTATGATTTTTCAAACTGCAAATAATGTTTTTTTCTGATTTATACTCTAAATTTGATAGAGTGTGCCAATTTTGGTTGATGGTGTTTTGAAGCGGATGGCCCTTGGGCAATAGGTGGACATGTGTGTTATCCTCAGTGATTTTAATTTTTCCAAAATAGTTTCATGTGTGGTGGACCATACCCTTTTTAAGGGAGTTTTTGATCAATTAGGTAACCTTTTGCCTTACATTGTTCGTTCGGTAAGTGCATTTGCTTAGTAGAAGCAATTTTTTTTTATTTGTGCAATCATGTTTAATTTGCAAACTTACCTCCATGGGAGATTGTCCCGTTGGCTGCTTGGGTTAAAGCAATAGTAGTGCCGGGCACCTGTCTTGTCTATGATTCTTTTAACTATAATGTTGCACATACGTGGTTTCTGATCCTCTTACTTCAACATTAAGGAATGTTATGAATGTTTTCCCCTTAGTTATGTTGAACTTAATGTCCTGTGTATGGGTATTTAACCACCGCAGGAAATAATCCATATATATCTTGCTGACCCCCAACGCTATGTTTGTGCACAAAGGGTAGCAATTTTAGTCAAATCTTTCTTTGAATTGTGCCATTATAAGAATGGCCAACCCTGTCGCAAAAGAACACCCCATCACAGTGCCCTTTATTTGAAGAAAAACATTCTTAATTGAAGAGAAGTTATTTTTACATGCAAGTGATATGATGAAATTAGCAGGACACTATGCGGCCTTTCCCGTTAGTCCAAATATAACACTTCTATATCTAAGGCATCTTCTTTTGGCATATTTTCTATAGAGAGAAACTATATCCAATGTTCTTTACTACTGTGCATTAAGATCAAATGGTAGGGTGTGGCTCCTTGTGTTTCATCTGCTTGTAAGTGGAGTGCACCTATGTCTAGGGCTTTGAAAGACTACATCAGCAGATCCCAGGACATGGCAATGGCTACTTGCCTATGTCTGTGTCCCATTTTGCCGGTAAAGCACCAAGGGGTGAGGGTACATGTGGTTGTATACCTTGGTATAACCACTTCATCAGATGCCTGCCAGTGCCCATTAGGTGTACCAAATGTACCAATTCATGTGTTGATGGTTCTGCCCCTTCAGGATCCCAGTCCCATTTAATATATTGTATTATGCTGGCATGCAGTAGAAATAGCATGTTAGGGAGCCCTTGTTCGTGTACAAAGTCAGTGCGGTTGAGTAGGGTTCCATCCCCAAATGGTGCACTGACAGTGGACATTCCAGTGTTTTCCAATCTGGAGAGTAGACGGCCTGTCAGTACCCCAGCGGCTGTGGGGAGCCCCAGTAGTGCAATTCTGGGTGCATATGGTGTGGTGGGGGCTGTGTATTTCAAGGCTTGTTTCTAATAAGCCAATACCACTTTCAATAACGGTGGAAGTGTGGTTGGGCCACAAAGTCGCAGTGCACCACCCATCCCTCTTTCTAGTCATTTCTCACATCCGCCAACGGGTGGGCTGCACGCATCAAAATGCAATTTGAAGAAATTAGTAAAAGTACTGAAGATAGAGCACACACTCTAGCATACGATGAAGATGAACGCAAACAAATCTACTCGCTGATTAAGGAAGACATCAGCCCCATCTCTACTATCCGCAACAAAGAGCAATGCATCAAGCAATTAATATATCTTTCCAAGCGTCATATAAATCAGATACTCCATGCGAGTACATTACTCAAATATCATCGAGCACTCAGAATCCCTCGCGGATTACAGATAGCCCTCAAGACCTCCCTGTGTAAAAATTCTAAATCGTTTAAGGATAAATGGGACGGGATACTTAACAAATACAGTCTAGACCTGATTCTACTTATCGTAGAAGAACTCTCTGGCATACTTAAAGATCTGGAGCAAGAAATCAAAGAGATTGAGATTGATCCTAGAGGATCTCAAAACCACACTTGATAAACATCATAAAGAAATCAATGAGCGGAAAATTAGAAAATTCCGAAGAGACACGCTTGATTACAAGCTAGATGAAGTGTACACTTGGGCTGACGTCTACGCCCAACGACGCCTCAATAGACCTCCCAACACACAGACTGACACATCATCCTCTGAAAGAGATTTTACATACCGCCCGCCGTGTAAAACCATGACTTCTACACTGACAAGCAATTTACCCACTAATGGTCAAGCCAGCACATCTACAACAGGACAAGAACAATCATCTGCGGTTCATTTTTTAGAATCAGGCCTGGAAACAATCGAAGACTCCGGAGGAGCCAGAACAAAAGAAAAGGAAAAAAGCCCCCCAAACACACAGAGCACAGTCTCCAGAAAGGATGCCAAAGCAAAAAAGAACACCTAGTCATTAATATCTCCAAGACCGTTATTCCACCACATCAAATAGACCTACTTGAGAAAGGCACGTCATTCATCCCGGTGGCACACACCAACTTACTGGGGCTAGAAGTGAGTACCTTCAAGTTTACCAGGAAACTCAAACTACGTCACTTCTTCGATAATATTCTACCTCCCACCACTAAAACGAAACATGACGAACTTAGAGGCCTACGACCGCCTAGCACGTACCAAGCCCCAAGCAGCCACAAGTGTATCGATTTATTTGAAAACCGTGTACGCAACGATTTGTCTAAAATCAATTTCAAAAGGAATTCGAAACATCAAAACCTCACCATCAAAGACCGAGACACTCAAATCCCTTGCCAACAATCCAAAAATCAGATGCGTAAAAGCCGACAAGGGTGGCGCACTTGTAATTCTTGACACTACCATGTATACACAACGGCTCCATGAACATATACAGGACACCACGGTCTATATGCAGCTTGAAAACAACCCGACCAGGGAGTTTCAGAACATCCTACAAGATATAGTGACAAAAACACACCGAACTGGTATCATCGAGGATCGTACCAAGAACTATCTTTTACAAGAACATCCCAGGAGCCCAACATACACATGTGTCCTAAGATACACAAAGATCTCCAAAACCCTCCTTTTAGACCTATCGTCTCTACTAAAGGATCAATACACGAACCCACAGGCAAATTTATCGACAAATACCTCCAACCCCTGGTTACTAAAACCACCAGCTATATCAAAGACACTACTGAATTCTTACTCAAATTATCCAAAATCCAGACCAACGGCAACGACCCGCTCATACTATGCACAGCCGATGTCAGCTCTTTATACACGTCGATCCCCCATCAGGGAGGAATCGATGCCATTGACCAAGCCCTTCTCAATAGTGACATTGACTCACAAATGCAATCCTTCCTTATGGAACTTATGGTATACACCTTATACCACAGTTATTTTCAAGAAGACAACAAATGGTACCTTCAGCTATCTGGAATGGCTATGGGAAACTGCGCTGCTCCCACATATGCTAACATCTACATGGAACATTTTGAAAAAACACATATATATGCCAACACCACCTTCAATGAGAAAATTAAAGTGTACGTCAGATACATCGACGACTTGTTCATAATGTGGACGGACTCCAAAGATTCTCTAAACCAGGCTTTGCATGAACTCAATAACAAGGATGAACGCATCCAACTTACCTGGCAAATCAGTGATAGAGAAATCACATTTTTAGACGTCAACATCAAAGTCACTCAAAACGGTCTCATCACTGATCTTCACAGAAAAAACACCGACTGCAACAATACTTTACACTACACTAGCTTCCACCAGGGATCTCTAAAAAAACATTTGCCGTTCTCCCAAATGTTGCGTGTCAGACGCATAGTTTCAGATGAACAGACTTTGGACAACCGCATCAAGGAAATGCATGACCGCTTCCTTGATAGAGGTTACCCTGAACACATCCTAAAGGATGCCCAAACCCGAGTGTCTAAAATCACCAGACAGGAGAGTCTGTCCAAAACACCCAAAAAAGCAGAACAACGCATGGTCCTAGTCTCCAAATATTCCACGGCAAGCACAACCTATAAAAGAATCATACTCAAGCACTAGCCGATCCTACAAATAGAACCCGATTTTCTGGACATGTTTTAGAGTCTCCCCTTGTTTGCCTACACCAGGAGTAAGAACATTAAATAAATTCTTTCCAAATCTACACCTACTACCAAACACTACAAAGGAACCCAACCATGCTTCAACTGCAATCATTGCAACTGCATCATTAAGGGTAACACCATCAGACATCCTATGAAGGGCCACGCAATCAAACTTCAAGTCAACGCCACATGCGACTCCACGAATCTGATTTATGCTTTGAAATGCCCTTGCGGTAAATTGTATGTCGGCAAAACAGAGCGCAAAATTAAGACACGTATGAACTAACATAAATCTAACATACGACTTAAACAGGAGAAATCCAACATAGCCATGCATTTCTTGGAAGCTCGCCACACCATCGCACAACTACAATTCATCATCCTGGAAACCGTCACCCAAACAGAAGGAACTGACAACCGCAAATTACTTCTTAAAAGAGAACTTGAATGGATTTACCGTTTACAGACACTTAAACCATTTGGTCTCAACGATCGGATCGAATATAGTTGCTATTTGTAACTTGTTGCATATTCATGTTTTGCATTGCTCTTAACTGCTTCACCTTGCCCATGTTACTTTATTCCCTGCACCAGCCAATTGCATTGTTTATTCCCCTCCCACACACCGTTCCATCATGGCCCCCCTGTATCCTTCCCTAGCCCTTTAGACCTTTGTCAGTTTCTAATTTCCTCAGCACCCTGGTCCGTTTTTCATTTCTACCCGGTACGATCCTTAAATCACTCCGTCCCCGTACTGGCACCGCCACAGCGTCAAGCTACGTTTCTGAACCTTTGAAGTAGCGAACGCTGCCACTACAGACATGAAGTAAGTCCTTAACCGCACCCGCTAGCTTCCCTACGCGCAAGCGTTCACCTCTTCCGCTTTGCCTCCTTCACCCGATTTAAATCTCACTCACGCCCCGCGCTGACCTCCGTTTCCCGCTCCTTTCCATATCACCTTAGTTCACAGTTCAGCACTATCGTCCGTTCTTTCACCAGTTTTACTATTTTACACACAAACACCGAGCACTATGATTGATCAGCACTTAAATATTCATTTTCCCATGTTTTGTTATCGCAACCCTGATTTCGACTCGTCTTCCTTTCAGCACTCCGTGATAAAGGGCTTCCTGCCCGAAATGCATTGGAGCAGTTCACTTTCATTTTTCTTACTTAAGAGATCTACCTATTGGAATGATATGATGTTAATATCACCGAATTAATCACCTATGAACCTTGTTGAATAAACAAACAACTTTTTGGACAACAACCTTTTGAATCATTGTATGATTACCCACGGAGTGCCTCACTTGGGGATGTATTAGCAGCTCTATGCGTACACTACAAGTTCCCATTCCCCCGAGGACATATTAGTGTGTGTGGCACACCACGTGCAATCATGTCAGGAGTATATGCCACCTCCTGTTAATTACGGCCTGCTAGCCAATAAGAAAGACCCTGTAATTGGCTTGCCATACAGTAGGCCCTAAAATCTGGAGCTCCCATGTCCCCAGCACCAGCCGGCAATTGACGTTTTGCCAGGCTGACTCAGTGCCTCCCTGTGCCAAATATTGAATCAATCAATATCTTTTTTAATATTTTGAAGGTTGTGGATGGAATCACTATTGATAAAGTAGTAAAAAAAATATAACACACGAGGTAGCATGACCATTTTTGCAATGGCCAGACGTTCAGCCACTAATAATGGGAGCGATGTCCAAAAAGTGGTTTGGGATCACAGAGAAGTGAACATTCTCTACACATTCCTGTCCAATATGTCCCAGTGGGTTCGACACACTCATACACTCGTATTCCCAGGTATTTAAAGTTGATAGGGGCAACCACCATCTCCTCACCTCCAAAGTTGATGGGCAGTCCCCGGGCCATGTCAAGCAGGGTGAATATCTGGGCAACAGTCTGACACCGACACCCAAGATCTCTGGTGTAGAGTAAAATATTGTCTGCATATAGGGATAGGACAGGTGTTGTCTGGCCTAACAGGATACCCGAAGTGACCGCATTGCAGCGCAGCTTTTGTGCAAGGGGGTTTAATGCCAATACAAATAGAATAGAGGATAGTGGGCATCTTATAAGGACCTGATATGTGTGCCCCCGTATGGGCCCATGCTGTTGGGGAGGTATATAGTAGCTTTACCCATCTGAGGAATCCACTAGGAATTCCGAATCTTGCAAGGGCTGATAGCATATATTCCCATCTAAGGGTGTCAAAAGCCTGGCGTATCTCTAAAGAAAGACATCCTCCAATGGGAAGGTGGTCTGGAAGCGCCAACATCACTTGATCTTGCCTGCGGATATTTAGTGATGTACTCCGGCCAGACACAAAACCGCACTGATCCACGTGTATGAGCTTTGTGAGAAAGGGGAGAAGGTGCTTTGCCAGAACTTTACTCAGTATTTTATATTCTATGTTAAGAAGTGGCAAGGGCCTGTATGCTGTGATATCCGTTCGGTCCCTGCCCAGTTTTGGCAGTGATGTTACTAGGGCTTGTACTGTGGTTGAGGGTAGGGTGCCTCTCTTTAGTGCAATGCTGTATAGGTTCTCAAGTCAGGGTACCAATTGTGTGACATAAGCTTCATAGACCTCCACGTGTGGCCATCTAATATCGGGGTTTTGTAGCGGGGAGGTACCTGATAGCCTCTCGGAACTCGGCTGCCCAGATCGGTGCTCCATGTGGCTCTTTATCTGCCATGGATAGCTGAGGTAGCTGTAGTGCGTGTAATTTATTACATGGGGACTCATCGTTTGCAGGCCATATATAAATGTTCATAGTATTCCCAGAAGGCGTCATTTATCTTGAGTTGAGTGTTCGCGCAAGCGATTGGTGCGGATGTCAAGAATAGGCAACATCAGGGAATCCCTTATTAACCCCTTCGATGCTGATGACGAGCTCAGCTCGTCATCAGCCACGGTGGTCATGTGCTGATGATGAGCTGAGCTCGTCATGTAACGCGGCTTTTGGAAAAAAGCCGCGTAGCGCAAAAATAACCGCCGCACGCATGTGGTTAATTGGTGTTAGAAGGTGGTTCTGACCATCTGAGCTGCCTGGATGTTTCGCTTTTTGAACACCTATTTGCTGAGCTTTTACTGTGGGAGAGCCTCATAAGTTGGAACTCACCCACAGAGAACTCATGTTGAAAGGGACTGCAAGTATTTTAATGGTGTCCCCCGGCAGCCAGAGTAAGGGGCACTGGGCTAGGTTACATGCATACATGTGTGTACATGCGTGTGCATGCGTGTAAGGGTTGAGCAGGGGAGATTGCTAGCTGGTGTGCGCGCAGCCCAGGAGCAGTTACAAAGTGAATGGTGTGGCAGGACTTTTGCAGAACTGGGTGACATGGAATAGGCTTTCTACAATGGGAAGAAATACTTGAAGGAAAGTCAGTGTGCTTTACTGTTTATTCAATTATTCTCCTATGAGGAGGGGGAGCACATGGGCTAGTTTTACTTTCCTAGTATTCTGCAGAGTCAAAAGTCATGTTTGTACTGCTTTGGGGTCATCCAGAAATGTCATATTTTTCTTAGTCAGCTCATAACCAGGGCCTACCTCGGGCTTACCCGCCAGGCTGAATTAATGACCTTCCTCCCCCAAGCCAGCCCTGCACAACAAGCATTCCAAGGGCGAAGGCCTCCACTCCAAGAAGAGAAGATGGGTGGAGCTAGAGGTTCATCTATCAGCAGCTGACACCTGGTGCCAGGCACCAAGCTGCTCTGGAGAGAAGGGGCTCTCAGAGACTATGTGTCATGAGACCCCTGGAAAACACCATTTTGAACAAACCCAGAGGCCTTGACAGGAAGGAGGAAGCAGGGGCAGAAAAGTGATGTGTCGCTGTGTGATAGTGGCAAACAGAGACTTCCTGCCAGCCCCCTCTCCAATTATTGAAAGGAGTTTGCACAGGAGGAGGAGCTCTTTCTGGGGTGTGGACTATTGAGAACGACTGGTGCTGGAGACTGGCACCATGGGCAGCTGGAAGGAAGAAGCTCCAGACTGGCCCAGGAGGACCCTGCCTTGCGCTAAAAGGGGAGACCAGGACCAGTGAGCAAAAGCCTGGGCCTCTGCACAAGGAGAAGAGAGGTCCAGAAGGAGAGCCAGGCGACAGGCTAGTGCAGGGAGCCAGTGAAGACAGCTCCCTGCTGCAATCACCTTCTTGGAGATCCAGAGGATGAAGGAAAGAGTCTGCATGGAAACAGCCTTTTCTCTACTTGTGGTGGCCCTAGGTGGACGGGGTCACCGGTGACAGCCTACAAAGGTGCAGGCGGAGCTGCAGGAGCAATGCAGTCTCCCCCAGCATGAAGATGTTAAGTCACTCCCTAAGTCTCTGGGGACTTCCAAAAAACAACACCTCAAGGGCTCAGCCAGGCATCATCAGCATCCCCATGGCTGGAACTTTTCTTCTGGAGCGGGGTTGCCTTAGGGACTGCCTCAAGATATGAAGGGCTGAGTTGGGGAGAAGGGCATCCCCTGGAGGCGAAGAGGTGTAATTGCACCAGAAAGGCATTTACTAATGTTGTTTCTTTTGGAGGGACTGACAGTCACATGTGTTATATGAAGTACCCGTGTAAGGTAATGTCATAAGCCAAATGGGGTTATGTTGCTGGACATTCTGCTAGGGTGTCTGGCTGCATTTGTGTAATTCTGTGATTTTACCTGAGATGCCTTTCAAAGGCTGTGATTGCAATGCATTATAACTGTTATCAACTATGATGTTTACCTTATTTGAAGTGATGCCCAAACATGTATTCTTGCTACTGCGTTAGGGAAGGAACAACCCAGACTGCTAGCTACTAAGATGTAGAGGTGCATACTGTATCGGCAATATACAATGCGCAGGGTAATGTGTCCCCAGGGCAGGTGTACCTATTTTTAATGCTTGTTGAGATGATGGGGTGGGCCACCACTGGGATGGTGCCAGTTGTCAAGGCCCTCACTCCAGGTTGTGTCAACCCACTGCCTTAGGGGGCAAGATGATGTGCATACATGGGAGTGGTGGTACTAGACCCACCCCTCTGCGGGAAGGGTGGAGATGTTATGCAATGTCACAAAGTAATTCCAACAGCTCATGTATATATGTAAATTGGTGCATTGTGTTAAGTAGTGGGTGTGTTTAATAAATGTACTCTTACTTTTATAGAGCAAAGTACAGACTGGACAATCAATTATTGAGTGTTTTTTCTGCGCACCTGTAATGGCGATTACTAGCCCACACCCCCTCCCTTGATTAAGCCTTAGATTGCTCTGCAACGCTACCCTCTGAGAGTCAGGCGCTACACTAGGGTGTTTGGTTCCCAGTGAAGGACAAATGTGACATGTTATATGTGAAGGCCTCACAGATACTGCCTCGTTTTCCAACAATCGGGCAAGCAATGCTCCCGCTCTACCCGTCTCCATGTGTACATTTGTGCTTGTGTACGATAGTCCACCGCACAGAGACACTTCAGTAGGTCTGCGCATTCAATATTTGCCTCCTCAGGCTCTGCAAGCCTGACGAGGATTACACAGCATCCAGCTCTAGAGAGCCCAGGCATGATTCAATGCTAGTTAGCTCACAGAGTATGGTATGTTGTGCCCCCACTACAGAGCTAATCACAGTTTCCGTCATTACAACTTTAAATGTGTCCCATTCTATCAAGGTTGTTGAGGTTGTGTTAGCATTTGTCGAGAAATATGTTTCAATAGTGATGGTTACGTGTGCTCGGAAGACGCTATCTTCTAGTAATTCTTGTGTAGATACTGGTTTACCACTGTTACTAAGTAGGTAGTGTGGGTTATTTGTGACAATAGTGTGGGAGGGCACAGGAATCTATGGGGGTATGCAGTGTGTGTGTCAGTGAGTGATATGAATATTTGCGCAATCCATCATTTTTGCTACACCATGCATCCACCAATGACCAACCATGCACCTACTTTGCTTGAGCCCTGGCCTGTCGGACCTTCGCAGCCTCAGACAGCAGCAGATGTGAGCAGTCCATTTGTATGTCTAGTGCTGCGTTACAATCCCCTCCTAGGATCCAAGGGTAATTTGACCAGTCTGCTAGTACTGTACTGATTCATGCCAAAAAATGCATTTTGTTCAGTATTTGGGGCATTATTGCTACTGAATACCACATGCACTCCATCTAGCTTGCCGCTTATCAAAGCGTATCTGCCCTCCGTATCTATGTGCTGGTCCAGTACTTCAATTGGGACACCAGCTCTTATCCGCACTGCTGCCCCCTCGCAAACACAGAGTATGTAGTATGGTATAATTGTCCTCTCCATCTTTCACAAAGTTTACAGGCTTCTGCTGCATTTAGATGTGTTTCTTGTAAGAATACTATCTGATATTTACACCTGCATAATGGAGCATGTATGCAGTGCCACTTATAAACTGAGCCCATCCCCCTTACATTCAATGTTCCAAAGTTATAATGGTGCATTGAGGCCATGCACGTTAAAGGTGGTGTGGACACTATTCCTTCCTAGTAGTTGCCCATTGGGCTGCGTGATTGTGGATTGGGAAAGTGCACTCGTTAGAACCCTTAACATCATGAGCAACAAAAACCCCCAATACTGGCTTCAACCTAAAACTGTGTTCGACCAAACATAAGCCTTCAGTGGCAACTGTTGAAAAACAGTGCATGCATTGGCCTGGGGGGTTACATGACCTGCCGCAGCCATGTACATTTGCTAGCAGGCCTTTCGGTCGTGTCCCATACTGGGAGGCCCCCGGAACCAGACACCCCCCAAACTCACATTATGATAACATATTTGGGGGAATGGAATCAGTCTATCCATGATATAATATGGAGGAAATATGAGAATCGTAGTTACATCATTCAGATAGAGGTAACTAGGCAACTCTTTGTGTTAACACCATGTTGGACATATGGCAGATCACTACATGTGCACATAATTGATGTTATTTATCGTGATCTTGGTGCACAGGCAAGTCTTTGTGTTGGCATCATGTCCTTTTCTATTGCAGTGGCTTGGGTCCTCATATGTCTAACATAATGACTTTATATAGGGGACTGATGGAAAATAGAGTGGAGTAGAGTGTCATAAAGTGGTGCAGAGTGTCGTAGAGTGGCACAGAGTGTAGTAAAGTGCTGTAGAGTGAAGCTGCTTAGAATGGAATAGAGTGTCGTAGAGTGGAGAAGCACAGCGTGTAGTGTTGTACAGTGACGTTGAGTGGGAAAAAGTGTTGTACAGTGGAGTAAAGTATGATAGAATAGAGTGGAGTGACGTATCATAGAGTAAACTAAAGTGTCATATTGGAGTGATGTGTCATACAGTGGAGTGGTGTATCTTACAGTGTTGAAAACTGTCATACATTATGGCAAATAGTGGAGTAGTGTGTCATGGAACAGAGTGGGGTAAAGTGGGGTGAAGCGGGTTAGAGGGAGCCGTGTAGAATGTTGAACAATGTTGTACAGTAGCATAGAGTGGAGCAGAGTGAAGTATAGTGGGATAGAATGGAGTTGAGTGTTGTAGAATGGTGTGAAGGGGCGTAGAGCAGAGTGTTACAGAGTGGTATAGAGTATTGTAGAATGGAGTTGCATAGAGTGCAGTAAGAGTCTCATTGAATTGTGTGGCATAGAGTGTGGTGTTGTACAGTGGAATAGAGTGGAATGGCGTAGCATAGAGTGGTGTAAAGTGTCGTAGAGTGGCGTGTCGTAGAGAAGTGTAAAATAGAGTGGAGTGGTGTAGCATACAGTGGAGTAAAGTGTGAGAGCATCATGGAGTGTCACAGAGTGGAGTAGAATAGAGTGTTGTTGAGTGTCAGAAAGTGTCAGAGAGTAGAGTGGAGTGGCATAGAGTGTAGTACAGTGTTGTAGAGTTGAGTGGTGTAAAGTAGAGTAGAGTGTAGTAACTTAGAATCAAGTGTCAGAATGGCCTGGAGTGGCATAAAGTGTGGTACTGAAGTACAGTGGAGTAGTGTGTTGTAGATTGTAGTAAAGTGGGGTGGAGTGGCATTGAATGAGTTGTGCAGAGTGGTGTTGAGTGTCATAGAGTGACATAGAGTAGATTAGAGTGTCACATAGTGGCACAGAGTGGAGTAGAGTGTTGTAGAGTGGAATACTGTAGAGTGGAGTAGAGTGTGGCAGAGTTGAAGGGTGTAGACTGTCATACAGTGGAGTGGAGTGTTGTTGATTGGAGTAGAGTGGAGTGGCATAGACTGGAGTCTTGTACAGTGTTATGTGGTAGACTGTCGTGTTGTAGAGTATTGTGGTTTACAGTGTCGAGGCATAGAGTGGAATGGCATAGAGTTGAGTGGCGTAGAGTGGAATAGCACAGAGTGGAGTGGTGTAGAATGGAGTGGCGAGCCATATAGTAGAGCGGAGTGACATAGAGTGGAGCGGTGTGTCAGAGAGTAAAGTGAACTGTTGTCATACAGCAATGTGCTGTACTGTGGCTTACTGTAGAGTGGTGTAGAGTGGAGTGGCTTATAGTAGAGCGGCATAGAGTGTGAATACTTAGGAAAACATATTATTCTTGTTCCATGCATTTTTTAAAAGGTAATGCAGTAATGTGGTATTATCCTGGAAGTACTGTGGAACCTATAGAAATGAAAAAAGGGATTTATGTCAAACAATATAAAATAAAGTATTGTTGTTTATTATTGTTATCTGTGAGCCACTCCGGAACTGGTTGAATGTAGGGTAGAACTGAGGGAGGTCTTAAGCCTTCAAGGTGTAGGCAAATTACATTGGCTAGTTTATGTCAGGGACACACTTTTGGCTATGGGTAGACCACATCTATGGTACAATGCTGAGACAGCTTGCCCCACAATATATAGGAAGAAATTGGCACAGAGTTATAAGGAGAGTAAATTTGCAAACCTGCCGAGGAGCCCTACAACTGGCTCACTTACTGCAGTATTCCTGGGAATCAAAGATCAGTATAGCTTTGAGCCCGTATTGGATGACATTCATCCCGCCCAAGTCAGGAAGCTATACTTACAATTTAAGTATGAGGTTCTCCGCTGCATGCTTTCACAAATAAATTGGCTGGTTCGACCCTGTTGCCTGCAGCAATGTAGAGGAGACACAACTCCATGTATTCTTTTTCTGTCCGGGCTATAGGAAGGCTAGGCATCGATGGTTGATCCAAGTATGCAGAAATATGGGATCCTAGCACTGTGCAGAGGCATTTAGGTTATTGAAATATAACACTTATATGCCAATTTTATTTGCAGTGTTGTGCTTTTTATTCTCTATGCGTGGTGTACGCAGTACTCTTTTGATTATAAACTCTCAGGTTCACGTTGACAACCCCACAATGTTTTAACTGGATTTGGTTCTTTTTTATTCATTTTTAATGTTTATGGTTTTATGTGTGTTTTTAGTGATTGTAATATGACTGGCAATTGCTTTTATTAATGTCATATTTGTATACATCTAGGTCTATTTTATGGGGTGCTGGCCTTTGTGATGGCAATTTTAAATTTAATGCTAGGGGCTCTAAGCATGATGTGGACCGTCTTAATGAAATGTTACTGTAATGCACATGAACTTTTATGGTCACCGGCCAAAATAAAGTTTCTTTGATTTATTGATTGATTATTGTTTTGTTTTTGATAAAGCTTTTTGTTTTAAATTTCAAAAGGTACTGCTGTACTTCCTTAATAGTACTGTGGCACTATGTTACTGTTTTTTAAACAATATTTAGAACAATAAAAATAGGTTTCCCTATTTATTCTTTTGTAAAGTACCTCATGACTTCATGTAGGTGAAACAAAATATAGTAAAAACCTATATGTAACATAAAAACTCAGAACACAACCAAAGTGCGCCAAAGAGACGCAGAAGCAAAACTACTGAGTTCTTGGTTTCTCTGTGAAATATACATTATAAATATTTTTGTTTAACCTATAGGAAGAAATGAGGCACTTTACCAAAGTAAGAATAACTAGGGAACATTTTTTATTGTTGTATCTACTTTTTTTTAAAGTAACAGAGTACCACGGTACAATCTTGTAAGTACTGTGGTACATATTGAAATTTAAAAAAAGCAAGCCTTTCTGATAAACAATAAAACTGGACTTTTTTATTGATGTTTGTTATTGTTTTATTGCTTGTCATATTTGTCAAACAAAAATTCAAAAAGTACTGCTATATTTCTTAGTTAGTACTGCGTTACTCTGTTAACTTTTTAAAAATTGTATGGAACAATATAAATACTTTCCCCTAACTATTACCAGTTTTGCAAAGTGCCTTAGGCCTTCCAATAGGTGTAAAATACAGTACTAGTGTATATCTGAGGTCCAAACCCAGAATGCAGCCAAAGAGCTGCCATTTATTTTTGTAAGGGCAGTTATTAGCCAATAAGATTGTGTTTTGTCATCACATGTACCTCTGTATACTGCACAATTACTGTGGTATACTGTGGCACGCTATATCACTAACTTTACATATAAATATTTTTATATATATATATGTATATATATATATACTAGCGGCCCGTCCCGACCTTGTCCGGGAGCATTCAGGCTTCCCCTACCCCCGCCTGCCCTGACATTGCCCAGCAGCCCGTGCCCTCGCCCGCCCCGTCCCCCGCCTTTCCCGACCCCCGGCTGCCCCTGTGTAAGGTGCGTGCACCTGTCTTCGTGGTGGGGTCTACTACCAAGTAGATTCTGACAGTGAATGGGATGTGGAGAAGCGTGGCTCAGTGGTTAGAGGCAGCAGACCCGGAAGCTGAGAACGGCCGTGGACCATGGTTCGATTCCCCGCCTCGGCGGGTCTCGGGCTCAAAAATTCCACCGAGTCGACAATTCTCGCTCCAGTGCCTACTCGACTCACGGGGTCACACTCTGCGACTCTTGGCAATAGCTTGCTTAATCTCCACTACGGCCCCTCGCGGAGGGATGCCTGGCTTTCACCTTGTGGATACCCAGCCGGGATATCTCACAGGGGAATACCAGGACGGGTTCCCTAAGCAAGCGCCTTGGGACCCCTGGGTTAAAGTGCGCTATATAAATCGAAACACATTTACACACATTTACAAGACAGATGAGGTGGTGATTGTTATTCCTCCAAGACTCTGACTTTCGCCTCTGTGCTCCATAAAGACACACATGCATCTATTCATTTTTAAAGCGTGTTGCAGTAACCCCAAATGATAGCAGGAGTATCTGTGCATCCCAACATCTCGTTCCCCGCCTGGCCCGACATCCTACAGCGTGTTGCAGTAACCCAAAATGGTAGCAGGAGTATCTGTGCATCTTGTGAACTTTCCTCAGCTGATCCCCATCCCCCGCCTGGCCCGACACCCGCCTGCCCCGACATTGTCCCCGGAGGCTTACCTGATCCGCCGCTCCTCAGTTTACCGCTCCTCGCCTCTCTGCTCTTCACCACGGCCCGACACCCGCCTGTCCCGCCATTGTCCCCGGAGGCTTACCTGATCCGCCGCTCCTCAGTTTACCGCTCCCCGCCTCTCTGCTCCTCACCGCCTGTCCACCGCCGCTCCTCCCCCACGCCATGTCCGCCTCTACGCTGCTCGCACCGCCGCTGGCCTGTCCACTGCTCCTCAGGTCACCGCTCCTCCCCCGCGCCATGTCCGTCGCTCCTCCCAGTGCTCCTGACGTGAGGACGCACGTCGCGGCCGGCGCTACTTTGGAGGGACTACTTTTTTTTTTAATATAAATTTTCTAAATAACGTTTATTTTTTAAATTTATATAGCCTATGTACTTCTGCTTGCCCTGACGTTTTCAAACATGTATTGGGTGTTTGGATTGGTGGTGTACTTTTCGAGTTTACCTGGCTCAAAGGACACAGTTCTCTCTTTATAATAGTAGTATAGATATATGTATGTGTATATATATATATATATATATATATATATATATCTATATATATATATATATATATATATAGATATATATATATATATATATATATATAGATATATATATATATATATATATATATCTATATATATATATATATATATGTATATGTATATATATATATATATATATATATATATATATATATACTAATATAATAAAGAGAGAGCCCAAACTTTTGAGGCGCGTAATCTCAGGAACCACAGTACCAATCACAACACCCAAAACAGCGTTGGAAAGGGCAGTTGCAGCAGAAGGACATAGGCTTTGCAGACGCCTACCATATACATTTAAAAGGTAAAAGAACCGTGCCGGCATAGTAGTCCCTTGTGGGCGTGTCTGCGTTGTGCTGTGGGTGTGTGCTGGGGCGTGACAAACGCTGGGGGCGTGTGGTACGTTCCGCCCTTCATGCCATGTCTCATATCGTGTGCTGTGGGTGTGTGCTGGGGGAGTGGGCATGTGCGGGGCGCGGGATTAGGGAGAAAAAAACCGAGCGTTGTGCCCAATATTTCATTGTTTTTTCTTCCCAGGTTCTGTACATTCCAGCTCCGGGTGTGCTTGCCCCGCGCTCCCAGTGACGTGCACCTGCTTTACTGTATGGAGGTCAGGCATGGCGCTATTCCCAATGGCCGGAAGGAGTGCAAACAGGCCATTGTGCAGGAAATGTAATCTCGCCTTAACTTCCGGTGACGCCTGAAGCGCACACTGGAGATTTTCCACTTCTGTTGCGCACAGGCCTCGCGACACGCACATCCGGACACAAGGCCCGCCTCCACGAAAATAGCAAGAAAGGGACTATCCCTCCCCCGGGAATATGTGATGATATTCCGCAAACCAACATCCCGCATACCATCACTCCGCAATTTTTATAACGCGGGACTATTACTCCGCAAAGACATAATTTCTAAAACTTTTACAACGCATATGACTTTATCACGCATGCCATTATAACGCAAATGCATGTGTGGTAAAGTCATATACATTGTAAAAGTACATTATTAAAACATCAAATATATGTTTGTATATATGTGTATATATATATATAGAGATGATGGTGAAGCTGGAAAGACTGCATGAACGCGAGACACGCAAATGGTGGGAAGCGACAAGCCTCACTAGTTACGTGGAGGTAAAAAGAGTGCCACGTGTTCTAAGGGTTCACACTGTGCCATCATATGAGAACCCAGACCCACAGTTGCTCACGGACTGGGAAATGCACACAGCTGCCTATACGGAAGGGACACTCAAGATATTGATTAAATATGCTTGGAGTGACCGCGAAAAAGCACTAGAAGAGATAAAGAATCTGGAGGAGGAGCTGGAAAAGGAATCGGAACAGGAGCTTATGCTCCAGCTCAAACCGATATGAAATCTCGCATCACCAAATATGAACAAAAAATTCGTACTAGAAAACAGAAAAATACGAAAGGGATGAGGATGATTACCAACACGGTCGCAGAGAAATAGAAGCTCTAGAAACCCTCGAGGAACTGCGGGAAGATAATCCCACACAGAATTCATCTGAGACCCTCAATAGAGGACAAAGAGCACAGGCCCTCGGTATTGAGCAAGACGGGGAAGAGAGTGGGTATAAACCTCCTTCAATATTCATCCCACAGATGCCCTGGGACGCTATTGACGCCTTCTCCGAGGCCATGACCCAAGAACTCATGCAGTATAGGAAAGTGAATCACCCAATAAAATACAACATCACAGAGCAACAAAAACTAGCCCTCCATGACCTTATGAAGGATGAAAACATCATAATCAAACCCTCGGACAAAGGGGGGAACGTGGTACTACTCACTAGAGACTACTATAGATCTGAAGCACTACACCATCTTTCCGATACGAACTTCTACGTCAAATGTACCAATGATGTATATCAGGAAAGCATCCAGAGCTATGATAAACTGATAGGGAAATGGCATAACTGTAACATGTTAAGCAAGGATGAATTTCTCTTTCTCCGGAACAGCCAACCCCTTACACCAACGTTTTACCATCAGAGAATCATATTCCCGGTGAGCAAGACCCCATTATAGCGTCCTCCAATTATCTGACGAATCTAGATACGGCCTGTAAAATACTAGCTCCGATAAAATCCTCCCATCGAAACAGGAAAATACCTTCAGCCCCGTGGTTCACTGAAGCCCTCCGGACGCAGAAACAATACTGCAGGAATCTTGAAAGGCAGTGGCGTCGCAATTACAACTCCGCAGACAAAACGACCTACAAAAATGCCCTCTCCATCTACAAAAGACTAATAGTTGCTGAAAAAAGTCTCTACTATACTTCCCAAATCGATCAGGTGAAAAATTCAGCTGGAGAACTATTTCGGGTGGTTACCACTTTGTCTAACCCCCCTGCCCCGCGCCTAGAAGGTTCCCAGTCTTTAGCAGATGCTCTGGCCAGCTTCTTTGAGGAAAAGGTCAGTTCCATTTTCCTTACCTTCTCTCATTCCTCCCCTTCACCTTCGCCTATGGCACTCCCCATGAATACTTCGCCCATTCTATCAGTTTTCGACACCATTCACCAGAAGCATATTCAACGCCTGATAACCAGCACTAAATCCGGATCCCCCCTAGACCCATGTCCCCCTGCAATCCTGAACCTCATTCCAGAAGCTATTTCCCCCGCGTTGACTACCATCTGCAATGCCATGTTTTTAACAGGAATATATCCCTCAGTTTGGAAGGAGGCTATCATCAAGCCACTTCTAAAAAAGCCAACCCTGGACCCTCTGCTCCCCTCCAGTTACAGACCCATCGCATGTCTCCCCTTCCCAGCCAAGCTCTTCGAAAAAACCATGAACATTCAACTTTCGAAATTCATCAATGACAACAATCTACTTGATGACACTCAGTTTGGCTTCAGACAGGGACATGGGACGGAGATAGCACTGCTAAAGGCCGCTGACAAAATTCAAACGACAATGGACATGGGAGGAGAGGCAGTCCTAATACTCCTAGATCTTTCTGCGGCTTTCGACACGGTCGATCATGTCACTCTGATCAACCGTGTCTCAGCTCTAGGAATTAGAGGCAAAGCTAAAGACCTGATTGCCTCTTTCCTAGCCAATCGCCCCCAGACTGTCAAGATGGGTAATTTCACCTCCCAGACCTTCTCCCTCCCATGCGGCGTTCCACAGGGCTCCTCGCTAAGTCCAACGCTTTTTAATATCTATGTATCGGACTTAGTGAGGGTGATAAAATCTTATGGAATTGCCCTTACAACTTACGCCGACGATACCCAATTAGTATTATCGGTGCACAACAACGGAGCATCTATCGCCGCCAACTTTCAAGAGGGAATGAAGGCGATAAGCTCCTGGATGTCATCAAACTGCCTCAAACTTAACTCCGACAAAACGGAGGTGATGACATTCGGGAGCTTGCACCCAGCATGGTCCCCTCAATGGTGGCCACCTCAGATGGGGCCCCCCCCCCCACCGGTGGTCAAGGTCCGAAATCTCGGAGTCATTTTTGACAATAAACTTACTTTCATCCACCACGCCAATGCTGTTGTATCATCTGCCTTCTACACTCTAAAAAAAATAAAAAAATTACTTCCTTACCTACCACAGTCTGCGGGCAAAACACTCATCAGCACCTTAGTGTTCTCAAGAACCGACTATTGTAACTCTCTTCTCCTGAATGCTCAAGAAAAGGTTCTCAACAAGCTCCAGACAGTACAAAACGCGGCGGCCAGAACCCTACTATCCATTCCTAAGTTCACTTCAACCTCCGCTCATATCAAAGAACTACATTGGCTTCCGATTAGGAGCCGAATCAAATTTAAGGCTCTGTGCATAGCCTATAAAACTCTGAATATTGCAGGACCACAGTTTCTAAAAAGAGCTCTCCGCCCACTGGAACAACGCAGGACCCTTCGATCTTCCTCTGCCTACCTGCTGAACGTCCCTAGGACAAGAAAGGCCAGCTGGGGAGACAGATGTTTCACAACCGCCAAGGCCAAACTGTGGAACACCCTACCACTCCATATCAAAACTGCCCCCACGCTCCTCAAATTCAGAAAGAGCCTTAAAACATGGCTGTTCTCTTTTTCCTAACTCCCCCGTCACACCATCAGTGAGCTCTGTAAACACTAGCGCTGAGACACCCGTATGGGTATTTGCGCGCTTTAAAAATTGCAAAAATAAAATAAATAAAATAAATAACTAAATCTGCCAAAACTACACAAGGACAATCTACACCCACCGGGCCGTCCGATTGTGTCATCCATTGGCAGTCTCACCGAAAACATGTCCCGTTTCATTGATAAATTTCTATTCCCCTTGGTACCCACTTTACCCTCATATGTACGGGACATCAAGGATTTTTTGAACAAAATTCAGAATGTGAAATGGGACAATGACTGCCAGCTTATTGTGTTAGACATCACAAGCTTGTACACAGTCATAGATCACCAGCAAGGCCTAAAAGCTATTCAGCATTTCCTGAACTTGAGACAATTAAGATTTACCACACACAACATCATGATCCTCGAATTCACTGAATTTTGTTTGAACAATAACATCTTTTTATTCGAGGACCAACTGTTCAGGCAAGTGTCTGGAACGGCGATGGGTACCTGCTTCGCTCCCAGCTACGCGAACCTTTTCGTCGGCTGGTGGGAGGAGCAGGTACCCAGGAGCTGTATGGTAGATGGTGAAGAAGGAAAGACTGAGGGTTGGTTCAGGTACATCGATGACCTGTTTATTGTCTGGCGGGGCTCATCAGTAACAGCACATGCCTACATCAATCGACTCAATGAGAATGTCTATAATTTACATTTTTCAGGGACGGTAAGTCCGGTAACTGCGGACTATCTCGACCTAAAAGTGTTTTCAGAGGACCAGCAGATTCACACAGCCTTGCATAGAAAAACCACTGCTGGCAATTCTACACTTTTTGCCAGCAGTAGCCACCCCCCACAACTCATTAAGAGTATTCCATACGGAGAGTTACTCCGACTCCATAGGAACTGCTCAAGATTAGAGGATTTTGAGGTGGCAGCAACTGAATGTGTGAACAGGTTTAAGGCCAGGGGTTATGGAGAGACTCTTTTAAATAATACCTTGAGAAGAGTAAGGGCCATCCCTGGAGATTCCTTGCTAATAACTAAATCTACCCCAAGGAATAACTCCATGACACCAATAGTTGGGAAAGGCAAGTTCAGATTAATAACTCCCTTCTCCGCTGGAGCCAATGATCTAAGAACTATGCTCCGTAAGAATTGGCACATTCTCAAAACAGATAACACACTTAAAGATGACCTACCCACTCACCCGCTTATAACCTTCAACAAAGCCAGATCCTTAAGGGATTATCTGGTTACTAGCCATTTAGAAAAACCACTCCCTAAGAGTAACACCTTAAAAACTATGAGTGGGTTCTATCCATGTAGAAAATGCAAAGCGTGCGCCGGAAGCAAAAGAGTCCTCTCGATAGAAATACCTGACACTGGCAAGAAACTGCAAATTAAGCAGTTTATCACATGCAGCACACCTCTAGCAGTTTATTGTTTGACCTGCCCATGTGGCCTCCGCTACATAGGGAGCACCATTAACATGCTCAAACTACGGATCTTAGAACATCTAAGGGCGATCGACAAAGCAGATCAATCTTACCCAGTCGCCCGGCACTTTGCCGAAAAACATAATAGAGACCGTAGTCAGCTGCAATACTTTGGTCTTGATACCAGTAAGAACAATGTCAGGGGAGGCGACCGTCTGCGACGATTACGCAGACTTGAATCACACTATATCATTGATCTCTCCACAAAATGGCCTAGGGGGATGAACAGTGGGGAAGAGATGGTTTTCCATTTAGGCAAATGATGTAGCAGTTGTCTGTGTATCTCATGGTATTCTGTATTTGCCGAACCTCTGTGGATTATTGTGTGAACAACATATTTTGTGTGCTAACAATGATGGTTTGCTTAGATGAATTTTGAGACTGATTTTTCACCATCATACAAAAGTTGGGACACACATATGTATATTTGTGGTTCATATATTTATATAATTTTTACTAGAATCATTCATAGGTTCAAACGGCTCTTTGATTCCTAATAACAAATGATGTATGTAAATTAACCACAGATGATGTAAATATGGCACTTTTTCACATTTTCTTTCTATTTTCTTCTCTTCTTTTTTCTTTTTCTTCACTTTTTGACCTTTTCAGTCTATACACGATGATATAAATTGGAGTATCTATTTGCTGATGTATATAATCATGTGCAAGAACAGGGTTTTACCTCTACTTATTTTGGAGGACTGTTGCCGATCCACGGCTATATCTAACAGTGTAAATATAGCATAATTAATTCTATATACCCCCCACTAGAGCACTTTCACCTATTTGCAGGTTTAATAATGCTTATTGTATATATTGTGAGCATTGAGCAATGTATATGGTGCAATTTTACCGTTACAAGATGGAGCCCGCAATGGTTGGGAGGTTTCAAGTCCTCTGTCGATGTCGACCTAGAGGTGTAACCCTTGTACGTTGACAATGTCGATAAATGCACCGGTTTGTATGTGTGAATACACACTGACGAAGGCAAATCGCCGAAACGCCTCTGTGGCTTAGCGTGTAGCTAATAAAACTACTCCGTGGTAACAGGAACCTCCGAGTGCTGTCTTTTCATTCCTCGTGGATTTGTTTGGATTTGATGAGTGCAATATATATATATATATATATATATATATATATATATATATATATATATATATATATATACTCATTTTTTAAATTTACTTAAAACATTTATTCTTTTAAATTGCATTATTTATATTATTTTTATTTATTATTTTATTTTATTACCCTTTACACCCTAAAAACGAATCCCACCCTGCTCCCTTTAAATACCCCGGCACCCCATAATCATAACCTACCCTTAAAATATCCCAACACCCTTAAACACTAACCCATCTTAACCCTATAAATATACCCTGTACCCCAAAACCCAAACCTATCCCTAAACCCTAAAAATACCCCGGTACCCCAAAACCCAAACCTAGCCCTGAACCCTATAAATACCCCTGTACCTCAAAACCCAAACCTACCCCCGAACCCTAAAAATACCCCTGTACCCCAAACCCCAAACCTAGCCCTGAACCCTAAAAATAACCCTGTACCCCAAAACCCAAACCTAGCCCTGAACCCTAAAAATACCCCTGTATCCCAAAACCCAAACCTAGCCCTGAACCCTTAAAATACCCCTGTACCCCAAAACCCAAACCTACCCCTGAACCCTAAAAATACCTCTATACCCCAAAACCCAAACCTAGCCCTGAACCCTAAAAATACCCCTGTACCCCAAAACCCATACCTATCCCTAAACCCTAAAACTGCCCCTGTACCCCATAACCCAAAACTATATCTGAACCCTTAAAATACCCAAACACCCCAAAATATATACCTCAGTACCCCAAAACATATACCCCTATACCCATACTTACCTTATCCAAACATTAAAAAAAACATGCTTTTACCATTCATGCATTTACAATGAATTTTGTTGTAAATGTATGCGTGGTAAAAGCATATAAAATGTAATGCCATGCGTTATAATGGCTTTGCGGAGTCATGGTACTTTTGTAATGAAAGTATGCGGAGTGATGGTATGCCGAAAGAAAGTTACGGAATAATGGGTGTTTACCCTCCCCCAATAAGTACATTGGTGGCACGGCGGCCCACATCTCCAGCAACATACTCATATTTTTTCACCACCCATTTGAAAAGTACACAGGTCTCTCTCATTGATGGCCAGCACTGACATACCCTTTTAGACACACCTCCCGCCACAAGTTCTAGAATTGCGAACTTTAGAGCTGGGGAGCTACGTTCGAATCTCGGCATCAGCTCAACATCCTGTGATTCCAGGCAAATCACTTTGTCTCCCCGTGCCTACCACAAATGAATGTGGTTCTTCTGTAATGTAAATTGTGCTCATGCCATGTTGTCGAGTTCGCGCTATATAATATTGAAAGGAAAAAGAAAGTAGGGAAACTCGAGTTCACACACTACTGAACGCGCACTCTTAAGTGCATCAGCAGTGCACTGTGAATCGGAGCGTTTCACAGGCCTGTCACAGATAAGAAATGCTATCAAAACGAAATCCTACAAAACAATATACTACTGGCCGGCAGCAATTCATACCCGGACAACGTCGGGACGGGCTGCTAGTATATATATAAAAATAAAGATGTATGTCGAGAAAACAAGCTTCCATTGCCCTCTTACTGCTGTAAGGGTGTGGTGCTGTATCTGGAGGAGCAGGCCAGACAGAAATTCTGAAGTCTCAACAAATAGGCTCTCACTCAGGGAGGTAGCGATATAGTGGTTTAATGTTACACACAGTAACTCAGTGAGCACCTTTCATTTGTTGGAACGTCTATATCTATCTATCTATCTATCTATCTATCTATCTATCTATCTATCTATCTATCTATCTATCTATCTATCTATACTTGAATGCTTTAAAAAAAAATATATATATATATATGTATATATATATATATAAATAAATGGTTAAGACCATTTGTTTAGCATTATGTAATTTTAATCCAATCTCTTTTACAAAGCTTACTTTAAGGCAATATTTATTTCTTTTTTTAAAAAAATATTCTTATCTGTTTCTGGTCGGCATTCTGTTTCCCATTATTTCTCACACAATGTTTTGGTTGTTCCCATTATAAGTACAGGAACATGATATTATGGTTAACTATATCTTTGACGTGATATTTGTATCTCCTGATATTGTGTTAACGATATTCTGTCAGCAAACCCCTATGTGCTGCACTGAAGACGTCCAGCTCGCCTCTCAGAAACCACTATAGAAATGTGTTACCATTTCAGCCTCATTTTCCACATCCAGAGTTTTGCGCCAGGATAGGTAGCAGCAGTCTTTTGCTGGTCCAGAGTGCTAAATGGATACATGATCTTGCTATTGGTGCCTCTAAAAGATAGTGCAGATGATCCTAAGGATGGAGAACATTTTGCCACACTGGAAGAATTTCAGTTGGTACTGGGCATCTCTTGTGGCTCTGAACTCAGCTGTGGTAGCACCTGTCCCATGCAGCTGATGGACCTGGACTTAAGCTTGAGGATCCGGTCCCGAAGGTGTGAGGCCTTTTATTCAAAGTAGAACTCCCACTAGAACAAGGTGAACATTGTTTGTTGATTAACTGCACTGGTTGACTGGGTCACCCTATCATTTCTCCCTGAACAATATATAACCTCAGTGGGTTCAACTTTCCTACTTTTCTCTCACAGAGAGTTTTGAGTGTGACGTTTAAAGCTACAGCTAAGCTGCATGATCATTCTTTTTGGTGAGTCCTAGTTGGATAGAACCTTCAGGTTTGCGTTTCTGAAGCTATCTTTTCAATCACAAAGTTTCTTAGTCCCCAGATGCATGCTTCCAACAGGGTCATCCACCAACTTGTATCTAACCAGGTTCTCTCATGGTTTAGACAATACGAAGGCCTAAGTCCCAGTCAACCACACAGAAAACAGTTTAATATCTGTACAGTTCCATTTTCATGGATCTCTTCCCACAAGACTCTAATGTTTTTTTTGCTTTCTCTATTACATTTGATCCCTAAGTTTGATTTTATTCATCTGTGTGAATACTGAGATTCCAGCATACACTGCACCATTGATGTCTCTTTGTGTTGTTTGTACTGGTATGATTGATGAATGAGTGTGGATGAATGTACAATAGAATGTAAATCTTTGTAAATAGGAGAATTGTTTTTGATATATTGAATGTCACATTTTGTGTTGTGTACACCAGGTTTTAACATTTGTATAATAATCTGATAAATCATACACCTAAACAAAAGTGAAAAAATCAAAAATAAGAAAGAAATAAATGAATTGGATTAAAAACCATTAAACATATTGTCTTACCCGTATGTTTTGACCAAATAGTTGTCATATTCCATTAGTTAGCGGCATTTGCACCTATTTTTGTTCATTATAAGCTTGTGGCAAGCTGTGCCTTTGGGAGCCCAGACCCAGTGGTGGTTTTTTATTCATCTGTGACACGCCTCTAATTCATTTATCTTTAAAATATGACACTGATCCTTCTATTGTATTTGCGGTATCTCGGTTTTTAAATGCCATGTGGCGCATCAGGAGAGGATTTTTAAAGCATCTATAGGGGTGGATCAATTGGAGCAACCCTTTGTTCATTTTTAAAGTCTAGTTCAATGACTGTCTTCCTCTTTTTAGAAAACTGAATTTGGTAATGTGTTTTTAACCGTGCATATAGTATGAAAATGTAATCATTGTATAATCTGTGTAAATATTTGTGAATTGCCTTTTATACACTTTTATGGCCTGATCGGCCGAAATAAAATTTTAATGATGATGATTATCTTTTCAATTAATTTTGTTTGCGCACTTTACAGTCTTTAATTCTTGACTGTATTGTTGATAGACCAATTAACACATCCCACGTGCATTCTCCCCAAGAAAAGTGAGCTAAGCTACCAAAGGTGACCAACGGAATCCTCTCAGGAATCCTTTTACATTTTTACGAAAGACTATTTCTGGCTTGCAGAAACTCTGTCGTGGATTTCTTCCCTACTGCCAACCCTCCCATTCCCTAAGATGTCCTAAACTGTCTCTTCTAAGTCAATAGTATGGAAACACTATGTAACGTAAGACCACAAAATTGCCCTTAGACATTTGAGAAAGCACCTGTACTATATTGTTATGTGTCAGTTCCATGTTATGGTTACTAACTCGGTAGCTTTCGTAACAATAGGTAGCGTAAGGAGACCTAGCAATGCAGGACCAGCAGAGTATGCAAAATTAACAAAATGGGTAAATACTCGGAATGCATATCCTTATTGAGCTTTAACAGAAGTAGACCCAGAATAACATGTAAGGTGTGGTTCAGGGGCCCATGGCAATCAACGGATAAATAGCTTCCATTGTGGCTATTGGTGCCCTGGGACCTTCTTATTGGATCTGAAAGTGAAGGCAAAGTACACCACTGTACTGTGTTGACTTTCTGTATAGAAAGGCCCAGCAGTCGAAGGCTTACTCAGAGTGGTGGCGTGAGCTACAAACACAAACCTCTGTAACACACACTACCAAGGTTTGAGTTTTATCACCGAATAATGACGACCAGTTCAGTCAGTGCCTTACTTTAAAACAAAAAGTACTGTAATACACATAAAACTAACTACTACAAATGAAAAACAGATGAATAAAATCAGCCATGGCCTCTAGCCCCTTCCTAGTTACAGAACTGCATTAAACCTCTTTACTAAAGTTGCGTCAATATACAGTCACTGGGAGGCTTTCCTATGGTGTTTGCACATTGCTATCCTGGTTGTTAATGTGCAGGGCAGATGAGCATCTCTGCCTTTGCAGACCCAAACTCTGGCCCACGGGTCCAACAATCAAATGCGAAAGTGTGCACTGGGTTCTTTGACAGGTGTGGCATAGTGGTCACATTACAGTCATGGTTGAATGAAGGAAGACTGTGTCAGAGTTGACTAACTTAGTGAGGTATTTCACGGTTGTATGGCTACTACGAATGTCATTACCACGCAATGCCTTTACAATGCATTGCCTTTACCACGCAAGTTTTTACCACTCATATGCCTTTACCATGCATGCCTTTACAATGAAATAGTAAGTGTATATCAGGTAAGAGCAGAAAGAGGCAACATAAAGGTGAGAAACGAGCAGAAAGAGGCAGGATAAAGGTCAGAAATTAGCAGAAAAAGACAGAATAAATATCAGCAACAAGCAGAAAAAGGTTAAGTAAAGGTGAGAAACGATTAGAAAAGGGCAAAATAAAGGTCAGAAAAGAGCAAAAAGAGGCAAAATAAAGATCAGCAACAAGCAGAAAGAGGCAGAATAAAGGTGAGAAACAAGCAGAAAGAGCAAAATAAAAAGCAGCAATGAGCAGAAAGGCAAAAAAGAAGCTTAGAAATGAGCAGAAGACTGAAGGTCAGAAACGGGTAGAAAGAGACAAAATAGAGGTCAGAAACGAGCAACGAGAGGCAGAGTAAAGGTCTGAAAAGAGCAGGAAGAGACAGAATAAAGGTCAGCAATGAGTGGAAAGAGGCAACATAAAGGTGAGAAAGGATCAGAAAGAGGCAGAACAAAGGACAGAAATTAGCAGAAAGAGGCAAAATAGAGGTCAGGAATGAGCAGCATGATGCAAAATTTAAATCAGCAACGAGCAGAAAGAGACAAAATAAAGTTCAGCACCGAGCAGTAAAAGGCAAAATAGAGATCAGAAATTAGGAAAAAGAGGCAAAATAGAGGTCAGAAACTAGCAGAAAGAGGCAAAATAGAGGTCAGAAACGAGGAGAAAGAGGCAAGATAACGGTCAGAAACTTGCAGCGAGAGGCACAATAGAGGCCAGCAACTAGCAGAAAGAGGGAAAATAGAGATCCGAAACGAGCAGAAGAAGGCTAAATAAAAGCCAGCAATGAGCAGAAAGAGGCAAAACCGAGATTAGAAATGTTTGCGGTTGATGGAGACCATACCAAAGCCAGTCTTCAGTGGCACTCTGTTGAACTCGTGACGCTTTCGCTGACTCAAATAATGGTTCAATTTCGGGCAGCCATGGCGTGCTTTCTGGCAGTGTGTAGCTCGCGGCAGAACCAAGCCATTGAAAAATCACAACACCCTCTCCTCACAGAAAAGAATTGAGCCACTTTCCCACGGTGAGTCAAGTAAATCATTTATTCCTGCATAGGCAAAATCTGACGCGTTTTGGTCAACTTTGACCTTCATAGGTAAGCCTTTGAGCATCAACCACCACAACAAACGATTGCCTGCATTTATAATTTTTGGCCCCTAGTGGCTGCCCTGATGGGACATCTTTGTGAGGCATGTTGGAACTTGTGGTGTATTAAGAGTTCAATCCCTCCAGTGGGTGATGCATTCGGTGTTTAAAAATAAAGTCCATTGCTGCTCACCGCTACTCTCTTGCATCCCTATTTTCGAGGTTGCTGGAGACTATACCAAAGCCAGTCTATGGTGGCACACTGATGAACCCTTGACACTTTCACAGACTCAAACAATGGTTCAATTTCGGGCAGCTATATATAGCACACACATTTACCTGATATATACTTACTATTTCCTTGTAAAAGCAGGCATGGTAAAGTCAGATGTGTGGTAAAGGGAATGCATGGTAAAGGCATTGACTGCGTTGTAAAGGATGTTTCCCAAATTACACATCAATCACATCAAAGCCTCAGGCTGATACTAGCCTTCCAAAAGTCCTTGATGGAGTCTTGCTAGGTCACACAAAAGACTTCCTGCCAGCAGAACACAAGAACCCATCCACAGTGGAGCCATGATCCTTGACACACAAAGGGGTGGGGCCTCAGAGGGAAATGCGTGGCACACTGCTAGAGCCCACTCTACAGCAGAGTTAGTGGAAAACTCCGCCAAATTACGCAGAATTCTGCGTGTGGGCGAAGCACCGATCGGCCACCCCCAGTGTCATCAGGAACACCAAGGAACAGCACAAGCACTCACTTACCATGTTTTATGGCATAGCCGTTAGCTCAACAAATCCACTCCAGCACTGGGGTCAGCTCTGTTCCAAACTGCCAGCTGCCTCCTTCCCATTCTGAATTGGGCATGGGGGCAGGAAGACGTGCCTGGGCAAGACGGCTTCTGCAGCCCGGCTCACGTTTACTTTACTCCCTGGTCTATGAATTAAATGACATGAGATGGCAGTAGTACGTTGCTAGCCAAGTGAAACCATTCCAACCTTTGTCAAGCTAGGCAATGTGAGCAATGCTGCTGGGACAATGTTTACACACCTGAGAAGCATGAGCAGGCGCCACAACCAATTGATTTTCCGAAGTCTGGGCAGCGTGCTATGATTGGCTGAAGTGTAGTCAATGCTCCAATCCTAGGTCATTTTACACACTAGTATATTATGACTTGGAATTGGCTGCCAAGCAACCCGGAAGTACTGAAATTAAAGACTAATGCCAGGGACGGCTCTAGGCTCATGGCGGCCCTGGGCAGGAAGCGTAGATAGGGGGCCCCGGAAGAGGGGGTCCGGGTGGGGTGCAGCCCCCTCGAAGCTCTGGAACCAGGAGGAACGCAGGCGCGGAGGCCAGTGAAGAAGGGGGGGACCGGGGTCAGGGTGTTTGGAAGTGGAACAGAGCCGGAGGCCGCCAAATCCCTGCCAGGGGCCGCCACACAAATATGTATCCAGCCTCAGAGGATTATTATATTAAGGATATATATTGGCGTGGAGGCCCCTGGGGTTTGGTGGCCCTGTGCAGGTGCCCAGCTTGCACATGCCTAAGGCCGCCCCTGCTAATGCCATCCTCTTAAATACGAATTACGGGCATTAGGCTGATTTCATGGTAAGCACACTTGCATATTATGCAGACCATCGATTACTTGTGTAATTGATTTTGTTGGAGTGATTTGACTGCAGATGACGGGAGCCTCTCTGGCAACAGCCGTCACTGGTCATAATGGAAACCCACCTCCTCTTATCAGCCACACATCGGGCTCAAACTGGTGATTATGCCTTTTTATGCTTGCTGCTTCAAAATGTGAATGCTGTTTCGTATGCTGAAGACTGCCCTTATTAAGCCTCAGCAAGACAGGTCTAGGGGGTCGTCCTCAACAAGCAGGGAAGTATCTTCTTGGAGCATTACAGGATCGAATCGGGTCTCAGTTACAGGACAGGATCGGTTCAGCCAGCGGGAGGCATATTGTGCAGCCCTTCGCAAGAGTGGGTGCAAGCAAAACTCCACCACGCGGCAGTTTTTGCTTAACTCCGCTCTCCAAGTGGAGCACGGTGTGGCCTAAACACCGCAAACTCCTCTGGCAGAGCAAAGCTCGCCTTCCAACACTAATATAAAAGTGATGCAGTACTTGAACACCACAATCTCAGTTCTTAAGAAATATACAGTAAAAACTGATGGTTGGTTACGTTTTTTAGCAGTGGTGGTGATTTTAGGTTCAAAGGTGCTCATCTTAGAAATTGTTGATGTTACATTTCCCCATACCAATGAGTGCACACAGCCCTCGAGACATGGCTTGGTAAAACAAAGGACTTCATGAGTTGGGACTTCAACCGCTCACAACTGTCCAGGTGCCCCATGGATTTTGACACGGTTTGCAGGGTTCAGGTAACCTTGTCTATGATACTTGCTCGACCCCGAGAGCGAACCGCGATAGTCTTTGAGGCCCTGTGGATGCAACTAGAGGCCCACTGGAGGGGTCATGGTCGAAGGGGGCTCACTACATGTCTCTTCAGGACTCATCTTTCCTCTGGTCACCAAGTCATGAAAACTGTGATGATGCTTGCCTTTTCTGCACAGTCAGGACACTCTCTGCTTAGCTGAGCGGTCGGACTTCTCTTCTAGTCTGGCTCTCCTGTGCAAGCCACAGTTCAGCACTCCTCTCTGAAGTCGGTAGAAATACCCTTCTCTCAAGGCAGTGAGGTGGCACTTCAAACAGGAATATGCCCCATGCTCCGTCACCAGCCTGGTGAGATGCCAACAGTCAGCAGAGCCTTCCTGACTTGAAACATAGCCATCTTCTCACCTCCACTGGGGTGTTGCAGCTACTGTAGCTTCTCTTTTCAATAAAAGGTCTGGAAACACTGCCAGGGGCAAACTGCCCAGTATTTATCATCAGGGCAGACCAATCAGCTCTAGTGCATCTTGCAAACTTTAAGGGCCCCCTCCAGTCACCAGTAAAGTCCTGCATGTCTCTTTCGTGACAGTACATGGTCGAGGCATGCCAAGGCGGTGTTAGACGGGAGTCCTTCATGAGCTGGGCCCAACCAGTTCATTTGTGGGTGGGAATTTAGGCTCATACTGCCATGTCAAATCCTTTCTGACGCAGGTGAGGTAGGAGGAGAGTGCGGAGCGATGACGATTCTGCCAGGGGCAATAGGAGAAACTCTGGGGAAGAGGAAGTTTTGTTACAGTGCGGGTTCCTCAGTTAACAAACGCTCCACCGAAGGGGGGACCCAGGGAGAGCCAGGCGCGAGCCGGTCTCTTCCTGGGTATGTTCGCGCGAGAATCAGGAATCAGGTGGGGGCTGATTAGCGGAGGGGATATAAGGGAGACAGGCTGGCGGTTGGGAACTGCGTGGCGGGAGGCTAGAAGGGAGGTTTGTTTTGCGGCGCTCGTGGTTTACCTTTTGTCCCTGGTCCCATGGAGGAAGCGGCGGAGGTCTGGAGGGCTGTGCAGATACTTTGTGAGGCCGGGCGTGAAGACCTGCTACGGCCGGGTGTTCCGGCGGAGGCGTGGGTCGGCATGGCCCGCCCCCCTCGCAAGGCTTCGGAGGGCGTCTCCAGGGCAGTGGAGGCGTGTTTGTCGCCGGGCCTGGAGGAGGAGGAAGACGGCGAGGCGGCCATGCCGGCGGACGGGCCTGTGCTTGTTTTGCCCGCCGCAGATGTGGAACCCCCGCCGGGTGACCCGGGCGCCCTCCAGCAGGTATGTGATTTACCGTTTTTCAGTGCTGGTTCACGTGGGGCGCCCGGGGGGAGGCGGGGGCGTTCAGTGGGCCGGCAGGCTCCGCGCTCAGGCGGGATGGCACAGGGGAAGTCGGGGAAGCCACAGGCGGGCCCCAAACCTAAGCGAGGGCGGAGCCTGGATTTGCATGGGCACTTGCAATCCCCTCCCCCTGCTGCGGTGCCTTTCGACTCTTTCCCCACAGTGCCGCCTTTGCCGGATGGGGTCTCCCCATGCCTATGGCTGAATGGGCAATGTTTCCTGCTCTCCCCCGCCACGACGGGGCCTGGTACTGCTCCACCCCACACTTTTGGCCCCCCACCTCTGGGTGGTGCTGATGTCAGGTCTCTTACTGCCGCGCTGCCGGCATGCCCCCCCACTGAGGCCCCGCCCCCTGCCCCTGTTGTTGTTTCTGCGGGTGCTGCACCTAGCATGCTGCCCCCCACGGCCACCAAGTCTGCGGCCACCGGTGTGCCTGGCCCCCGGCCTGCCCCCTCCACGTCCATGGCTCCTGGTGGGACGGGTTTGTTACACAAGGGGGCGCCCCCGGCCAATGGTCAGGCTCTGTTCCCGGTCCCTAGGGGTCGGCCGGGTGGCCTTCTGGGTGGTCCTGAGACTGGGTCGGGGGGTGTCCATGGTCTGGCGTCGGTGGGTCGTCCATTGGGGGGTGATTGCGGTTCCGCTTTAGGGGAGAATGTTTTTGGGACCTCTTCCTTGTCTGGCTCGAGCGGCCGCAGTTTTCAATCTGCGCCTTCGGCTGGGCGGCTGTTGGCTGTTTCTACGGGCCCGGGAACTGTCCACACGGCTGTTTCCAGTGGTGGGCTTACAGGGGGGCTGTCTGGAGCGGATAGCTCTTCTACAGCTTTCGGTGCACACAGCTTTCAGAACATTGACTGGCAGTTTTATGATGGGGGTATTGGTGATGGGGCTATGCTCAGTGGCAGTGATCAAGTTGCATTTTCTGATGAAGCTTTCTGTGGGAGTTTTCATGATGATTATTTGGAAGAAGGGGAATTGAGAGACAAGGATGTTGGGCTTTTGGCAGCACGGGCCCAAGGGGGTGGGTTGGGGCAACCCACTGTTTCTCGTGTTTTGCAGGAGTCTCGTGCGGACCATGCAGCTGTACGAGGGGCAGTGAGGTCTGGACCTTCTCAAAGGGATCGTGGGGCTATTCAACAACAGTCGGAGCAGTTGCCGAGAGGTAAGGATGGGTGGTGGTCTGTGTGGCAACCTAGGGAGAGTCTCCCTGTTAAGAGTACAAGATCTATTGGTACGGGTGATGGGGTTGTGGTTGAGCGAGTCGCTCTGGCACCGAGGCTTGAGCGGCCTGTAATTTCGAATGTTTCTACTGTGCAAGTTGCAAAGGAGGTTTCTACAGCAGGGGATGGCGGGGTGGCTGCCACACGGGTCACGGAGGATAGTATCCTACCGAAAAAATTGCCTTATTCTGGGGTGGGGATGCCTTTGGGGTCCCATTTGTCTGAAAAAACTAAGAATCTCATATGGTCTGGTGCATTTGTGGATGTTTTTCGGCTTCTACATAGGGATGTCCAGGCTAAAGAAGGGTCAAAAGAGGAGGAATTAGAATTGGCTCGGAGGCCTCGTGTTCCGAAGTCAATAGAGAATTGGACTTCGGCCTTTCTTATTTATGCCAGCGTTTATTGCCAACGTCATCCAGAGAAGGCAATAGACATGTTTAAATATGCAGATGTCATACGCAAGGCTCACAGTTACTTTGGCGGCTTTGCCTGGTTGTCCTATGATGACGAGTTCAGGGCGCGCATGAGCGCTTTTCCTGAGCGTTCGTGGGGTGAGGTTGATTCCGAATTATGGCTGCAATGGATGGCATCGGCGAATCCGCCTGCTACGACCCACACGGCTAGCGGGCAGCCGGTGTATTATCGGCCCTTTTCAGCTCGCCCCGCTCAGTCTGGGGCGGGGGTTTGGGGCACATGCTGGCATTTTAACAGGGGTTCTTGTAACAGACCGGCTTGCAGGTACAAGCATGAGTGTTCACAGTGTGGGGGGAAGCATGCGCTCACCCAGTGTTTTCCTGGACAGCGATAGGGTGATCAAGGACGGGGTTCAGGGGGTAGGGGACAGCCGCAGCAGTCTGTTTACAAGGGCTCCTACTCCTATTAGGCAAGATGTTCTCGATCTCTGGCTGGTGGAGTGTCCTCATTTTGAGGCTGCTAAGATTTTGTCTTGGGGTTTCAGACTTGGGTTTCGGATTGGGTATCAGGGACCCAGGGTGGGCAGGTGGTCGGACAATTTGAAGTCTGCGAAGGAGAGTCCACATGTTGTGCGGAAAAAGCTGGATGCCGAGCTTGCAGCGGGTAGGGTTGCTGGTCCTTTTTTGACTTGTCCTCTGCCTGACTTGATTGTATCACCCCTGGGTGTGGTACCCAAGAAGGCGGAAGGGGAGTTTCGTCTTATCCATCACCTGTTCTGGCCCGAAGGTGCATCCATTAATGATTTTATTGATCCAGCTGACTCAACTGTCAATTATGCTTCAGTGGACGATGCCTTACGGCTCGTGCGCACGGCTGGTGTTGGGGCTTTGCTGGCGAAGAGCGACATTCAGTCGGCTTTCCGGCTATTGCCCATCTATCCTTGGGATTTCAGTCTGTTGGGGATGCATTTTGATGGTAGTTTCTACGTGGATAGGGTGTTGCCCATGGGCTGTTCAGTGTCATGCTCCCTTTTTGAGACATTCAGTACATTTCTGCAGTGGCGCTTCACTGCGGTTAGTGGCCACTTCCTGGTCTGTCATTACCTTGATGATTTTCTTTTCATTGGGGAGGGTCACTCTGGGCAGTGTCAGTCGGCTTTGACCATCTTTCAGGCTATGGCGGAGGAATTGGGCGTTCCATTGGCGCCGGATAAGACAGAAGGTCCCTGTACGTCCCTGACTTTCTTGGGGATTGAAATTGACACTTTGTCCATGGTGGCGAGATTGCCTGAGGCTAAAGTGAGGGAAATGTCTGCCTTCATACATCTGGTGTTGGGGGAGCGGAAAGTTGTTTTGAGGACCGTCCAGAAGCTTTTGGGGTACCTCAATTTTGCTTGCCGGGTTGTTCGGGCGGGCAGGACGTTCTGTAGACGTCTGGGTCTTTCCATGTCCGGCGCAAGCCTTCCCCATCATCGGGTGCGTATTACCACCGCTGTGCGTGCCGATTTGACTGTCTGGCTTCGTTTCCTGCAGGAGTTCAATGGCGTGTCCTTGTTTTTTGCGGATGAGGACATGGTGTGGCAAGTCCAGTTGTTCACGGATGCGTCGGGGGCTCACGGCTTCGGCGTATTTTGGGAAGGTCGATGGTGCGCGGCCGGCTGGCCGGCACACTGGAAGGAACAGGGTCGCAGCATAGCGTTTCTGGAGCTCTTCCCGCTGCTGGTTGCTTTGTATCTATGGGGGGAGGAGTTTCAGAATCGCTCCGTCTTGTTCCATGTGGACAATTTGGCAGTAGTACACCTTGTCAATCACCAAAAGGCTCGCGACTTGCGTGTTTTGCGGCTCCTGCGCGCATTCATGCTGCGGTGTCTGCAATTAAATATTGTCTTTAAAGCACGGCATGTTCCTGGTACTTCTAATTGCATCGCTGACTCTTTGTCTTGCTTTCAGTGGTCCGAATTCCGCAAGTTAGCTCCTGGGGCGGACCTGGAACCAACAGCGATCCCACAGTACGTATGGGACCTGGGGGATTGAGGGTACACCAATTGGTCGAAAATTCAGTGGCTGACTCCACAAGGCGGGGTTATGTGAAGGCCTGGAATGAGTTTCTGCAGTTTGGTAAGGATTTGACGGGGCCGATCAGGGCCGGTTTGTCAGATGAACAATGCATCTTGCAGTTTGTTTTACATTTGGCGGACAAGGGCCTATCGCCCACTACCATTTCTGGCAAGTTGGCCGGGGTTTCTTTTTATGGGCAGCTTTGGTGGGGGAGGGATCCTGTTGGGGGGGTGTTGGTTCAAAAAGTGTTGAAAGGTTTGGCTAGGCTTCGGGCTGGTGGTCAGCAGCTCCGGCAGCCAGTGACTTTTGAGTTGCTCCAGTTGCTGTTGCCGGAATTGGAGGTGTGTTGCCATGATGCTTTTGAGTGTGCCAAATTTCGTTTGTGTTTTGTCTGGTTGTTCTTTGGGGCATTTCGGGCATCAGAGTTGCTGGGGTTGCGGGGCAGGGTAGGTATGACCAGCAGTGAGGTGGTGTTGGAAAGTGACAGAGTGAGGCTGTGGCTGCGGGCATCCAAAACCGACCAGATGCGGAGGGGTAAGTGGGTGTTCCTTGGCAGGAGTGGTGTCTCTGCATGTTGCCCGGTTGGGGAATGGGAAGTGTTTGTGTCCTCCCAACATTTTCTCCAGGGGCCCATTTTTTGTCATGCTGATGGTAGTCCCATAGTTGCATCTCAATTGTTGGCTGTATTACGCAAGGTTTTGTTGCGCCTGGGGAAGGATCCTGTTCAATTTGGTACCCATTCATTCAGAATTGGTGCGGCGACGGAGGCCGCTCGGTTGGGGTGGGACTGGTCACAGATTCGTCGCATTGGTCGTTGGCGTTCCAAGTGCTGTGAAAAATATGTGAGAAAATAGTACATTTTTGCTTGTCTAACATTTCTTTTTCTCCTAGGTCCTTGGCCACCAGTCGCCGGATCCAAACGGAGGGTGTGGATACTGGGGCACTCTTTTGTTAAACGGGCAGCTTTAGCCGCTGCCAGTCAGCTTTGTGGGAGATCACTTGGTCTAAACAGCATGACACACGAAGTCTCCTGGCATGGAACAGGGGGCATGCGCTGGGGTGGGCTTTTTCCCGCCTTGGCTGCTTTGGTTTCACAGTGTTTGGGGGGCCCTCCGGATCTCCTGGTACTGCATTTGGGCGAGAATGACTTAGTTTCTCTCTCTGGTTTGACTTTGTTAAAATTGATGAAGCAAGACCTGGAAATCATCAAAACCACATGGGTGAGCACCATGCTGATATGGACTGAGTTTGTGCCTCGTTTGCAATGGCGTGGGGCGAGGAACCATTCCGCCCTGGAAAAGGCTCGAAGGAAAGTTAATAGAACAATGCGACTGTTTTGTCACCATTTGGGTATATACAGTTTGGATCATTACCGTTTAAAAGTCTCTGAACATCATTTATTTTGTGAGGACGGTGTGCATCTATCTGCTTTGGGCATCTCTTTTTACCTTCTGGAACTCAGGGATTTGATTAGCAAAGTTCTTCAGGTGCAGTTGTGGTGTGCTCCTTCCTTTCCAATTTTAGGTGGGGCAGGAAAACGCTAAAGGTTTTCCTGGGTGGCGGGTTTTTGCTAGTGGGGGTGGGCAGCCTGGAGCGGGTTGGCCATCCTGAAGGGTAGCTCGTTGGGTAGGTCTAGGGGTAGTAGACAGGAGTTTGTTCGGGGTTTTGGGATTTAGGTTTCGTAGGCTCACTGTAGAGTTGAATTATGTAAATAAATAAATAATGAATGTGTTCATGAAATTTATGATGCACCTGTCCTAAAATAAAGTGGCCTTTCTTGCTCCTAAAGAGGTGTGGACAATGATTTCTTGCGCAAGGGGGGACCCAGGGAGAGCCAGGCGCGAGCCGGTCTCTTCCTGGGTATGTTCGCGCGAGAATCAGGAATCAGGTGGGGGCTGATTAGCGGAGGGGATATAAGGGAGACAGGCTGGCGGTTGGGAACTGCGTGGCGGGAGGCTAGAAGGGAGGTTTGTTTTGCCCCACCCACCCTCCCTCTTTTTTTTATTTATTTTGTGGGTTTTTTATTTTGCGGTGCTCTAGGCGCTGCTTCGTTTTGTAGGTTTGCCACTGTTAGGACGGGTGCCTTTGTTCTTTTTGGAGGCGGGTTTTTGCTAGTGGGGGTGGGCAGCCTGGAGCGGGTTGGCCATCTTGAAGGGTAGCTCGTTGGGTAGGTCTAGGGGTAGTAGGCAGGAGTTTGTTCGGGGTTTTGGGATTTAGGTTTCGTAGGCTCACTGTAGAGTTGAATTATGTAAATAAATAAATAATGAATGTGTTCATGAAATTTATGATGCACCTGTCCTAAAATAAAGTGGCCTTTCTTGCTCCTAAAGAGGTGTGGACAATGATTTCTTGCGCGAGGCCTTCGGCCGTTTTTTATGGCATAGATACACAAACCACAGCCAAGATGGACTCCGTGGTGCATGCAACAAAAGAAGCACACAGGCTACCTGTTCACCCTGTTCGGTGGGTACTGCTCACCTATACCTTTCCCACATGTGCACGTGAAATAACTCATTTAAGAGGGACCGGCATAACTATTTAAACAGGGGAGGCAGGCAGGTATTTCCACCTAAAAGAGATAGGTAAAGGCCTGACCCTTCTGCTAATACCATGCTGCCACCAGCAGCAGCCGAACAAAGCGAGGCAGGGAGGGTAGAAGCCATTTCTTAAAGAGTTGTGCACTATGGGCACCCCTCCACCTCAGAGCCAACTCTCCAGTCACAATTAAATATCGGGGTACACTGTACAGAGCATATGTACAATGAACGCACTCGAGCCCTTATGAAGTCATTTTTATTTGGAAACATTCGTCTTACTTTTAGACGAATAGGAATGGCCCGTTTATGCTAATAGGGAAGTCAATGGAACCCTATCGTTATCACCTGACAATACTCTTGTCTATTGACAAATTACCTGAATACAGCTCTGCGACGAGCCTGGCAAACAGTGACGAGGCTGGCGTGCACTTTAACGAGCAGCTGCTGAAAGCTTGGTGAATATAGGCTTATCTTGCATCTGACTGCGTCACGTGTGATGTGTGTGGAGGCGCGGGGGTGAAGATGGGGGGGGGGACGTTATCTGGCATCTCTTCACAGCAGGAAGTGGGGGTGGGGGGGGGGGTGTCACCCCTGGGTGCCAGGTCACATCTCCCGGCCAGGCCTGGCACGCGCACCCTGTGTGTAGAGACGTCAGGCGGATGCAGCCTGTCATCGGGCGGGACCCGCGCGCAGCCCAGCGCCTGTATAAAGGCTCCTCCGCCAGAGGAGCGGAAGAGTTGAGAAGCAGCCGCTGAGCGAGAGAAGAGCCGAGCTGCTCCCTGAGCCATCCTGTTGCACCCTCCCGCGGAGCTCCGTCTGAGAGGGGGAGCCCCAGCCCCACTTCTCCTCAGCCTCCTCGCGCCCCGCTCCGGAGCCGGCCCAGGCCATGACACGCGCGCAGCTCTCGCGCACTCTGCTCTCCGCGCTCCTCCTCGCGCTGCTCCTCTGCCGCGTGCCCTGCAGCAGGGCGGCGCCCGCGCCGCAGCCCCAGGAGGGGGCCGCCCTGTCCAAGATCTACCCCAGGGGCAGCCACTGGGCGGTGGGTAAGTGGCAGGCTGCAACCCCTTCATCTCACTCTCATCCCTTGCCCATCACTCCTCCGCCTGGCTACCTCGCATCCTTCATCTTTTCAAACTAAAGCAAATTGTTTTTTTCAGATTTCGTCTTTTGTGCATTATATCCAGTTGTTTAACTCCTAATACATACATTACTCCTTTTTGTCTTGTGTTTACTCTGCAATTGGCTGTGTTTTGTTCGGTTTTTTGTGTGCGAATGCCTCACCGCATACACCTCTAACACTCCACACTTTATTTTTGCTAGATGTGAAAAAAGTTTGCTCGCATTTTAAATTGTTTTTCGTCTAACTACAAGCGGCCCATTCCGTCAATTAACAGGTCACGCACTTTGCCCTTGTAACTGATCAGCTTTGTGTTGGTGGCCGGATAATTTCGCACTATCATTTTGCTCTAAACGAAAAATTTTAAATTACATGTTCGTTGGCTGACCCAATGGAGATGATGTTTCCCTTAATCTAAATTTCGTTTTTGGCGGTCTTTCAATGCAACTACTAATGCAAAAATGTCCAGTGAACAGCGCACATTCGATAGCCATGATAAAACGTATTTATCCTGCCCCGTTTGCAGGATGGAACAAAACGAATGAAAGTGAGTTATGAAGAGGGCAGCGGCTAAAGGATTTGTGGCAGTGGTGTGCATGACAGAGCTGCAAGAACAACAACCTTTGGGGTAAATAAAACATTAAAGTCAGGTCATGTGCATGGGCTGGCGACCGAGCAATTTTGCACCAACTACTACAAAATGCCATTTGCACTCACCCTCCTCCAATGCACAATTGCTATTAGCATAACCTAATATAGGCATGTTGCACTAGTTGGTGTGTTTTTATTGTGGGGTAAAAAGTTGCTGGTTCACAATTCTTAATTCGTTTGCAATGCGGGCAATCTGATCCTGGAACTACCGGTCTGCAGATACATTGCCATGTAGTTTACATTCAAATAAGGGCAATACGTATACTTTTCTGCGGCGTTTGCCTCCAGAGGGAATACCTCTTTTCCCATCCACAAGTTGATGCTCATTCGGAACTTAAACGAATATTTATTACAGCAGTTTATCGGGGTCCGCAATGGTTTAGAAAATCTTTCACCTCAAACGTGAGAAAGTATAATTTCTATGGAGTCTCCATTTATATTTACATATTAATTTAGTGGGTGTGACACAACTGTATCGGAATCTTCCAGGAAACGTGTGCGCCTTCCAGTATTTTTCAGCTATGGCGATGTTTAGTGTATGCGTTTTTTTCGCAAACGGCCTATTTTTTTCTTGGTAACTACAAGCGCTCAATGTGGATAAATTATACGGCAAGATAGCCCAGTGGGCTCTGTCCGTACCAACACAACTGCACATTATTGAAATCACGTGAAGCCCAAATAAGCCTTTCATCCACGCGAGGCTCACAGAATGGACCTTGTTTTGCCTCTAGCGTATAGTAGTCACATTCGAAGTTTTTGTAGCTAACCTTTCGTTTGCGATGTGTGCTATCTCATCAGACAGAGTTATTATGTTTTATTGAATTCTTACATAGCTACATAACTAGAAGTAGACGGGGTACTGCAGCTGAAAGGTGCTCTTTCCCATATATTTCAAACAGCCATCCAGAGGCAACAACAACAAATCTTGTTATCGTTGCCCAATCCAACATCGCCCAAACCAAAGTCTTTAGAACGTCCCTTCGGTTGATGGACCACAGCTAAGGATATGTGACATCATTTCCTAGGTCGCTCCGGTAAGTCAGGGAATAATGTCCTCGCTGATATCTGAGAAGCAACTTTCAAACGCGGAGCAGCTCTTTTTGGCGGTAAATGGTACCACCAACTTCCCGATATCCCAGTCTTTAAATTAATAATGGATGGTTCTATGCCTAGCCCTTCGTGAAACTCCCCTGCAACTTCTGAGAGCTCGAAAGAACATGTGATTCTATCCCCAACGTCAGTGTTTTCAATTTAGTGACCTCGCAAGGATGGTAGGACAAGTCGACTTCGTAGGGATGTGCGCTCGTGACCACCAGATCTCCGCATACCCCAGCTCAACCCACTGAGATGCTATAGGGATAATCAGTAGTGAAAAAGGCAAGTGGACTGCGACAGGTGGAGACAGGGCCTTCATTCACAGGGGTGCAAGGGGCGGCTGCGTCGGACCCGAAAGAGCCAACTGAGGGAAAAGGAGGGCAAACATACAACACGGGCATCACAGAAACCCACTGGATACCAGGTAAAGCATCACCATGCCCGCGTCATAGGTTGGCTTCAGTTTTTCTGGCCTTGGGGCCCCAGCACCAGAAGGCGCCAAGAAACAAGAAGAGCCCAGAAAAAACGGCCGGGATCTGGATGAATGGGTAGTGCTCCAGCTGAAAAAAACACTACCTGGAGCGCCGAACGCCCTTAGCACATCACCCATCTGCACACAAACCGGCTAGTCCTTCACAGGGAGGATAATGCAGGCGGAGGGGCGGGGGGGGGGGGGGGTGGGGACTACTAAATATACCTCTTCTGGGTCTTGGTGATTCTGCTTAGCAGCTGTTTGGCTTAGGTACTATGCACTGGCTGCGATTGAAACAGGTCATTTGTGGTTACCACTCTCGTCTGCCGCTGCCCATGAAACCGTCTCAGCAACACTGCGAGCACTGCCACAGGGAAACTCCTCGCAGTGAAAAAGCTTCTGTCCATGGTGCTGAAACACAGCACCGACGTGATGCAGCAGCGCTATGTCCGTGTATAGAGTGTGACCCGACTGCGTGAATACCCCCACCCTACGCCTCTCTGCAGGCTGAGCCAACAGGGTGCAACAGAAAGCAGGAACCAGGGCCGGCTCTAGGGCGGTGAGATCGGTACTACTGCACCAGGCGCTGACTTGGGGCGTCATCTTTTGCGAGCATATTATCATTTTTAAAACACCTGCTGCGGCGTTCCTGCTGCCGAGTTCCTGGCATCAATTAAAATGTCAAGATAACTCCGGTGATTAATCCTTTTCCTTGAAAGGGGACAGAGGTTTGTCTAGTGGAAGTTTGACTCATTTTAAGGTAGCTCAGAGGGTTAAACCGCCTGCTGCTAAGAACGTGTACCATGCAGATCACAAAGTGCACATAATGTAAATAGGTCAGCGAGTTACTGCTTCTGCAAGAGAGATCCTTTTGTTACTACAGTTTATAAGTCTAAATCCTTATATAGAATATTGAGCTATTAACTGTCATCCAATAGCTGCATTCAATCTGCATGTGTTAGAGCTACATGTTTTTTTCTAATTCTTTCACTATCCTAATCTCGCCAAAAAGGTTCATTTGGGTAGAAAACTATTCTCATTATTGAAGAAAGAACCACTGACAATGGTGTCATGTTTTATATCCTGATTTGGGCTTTTCCAGAATAAGGACTCAAACTATATTGCCTACCAGTATCGTGAATTTGTCGCTCCTACACTACACCTTGCAGTCCTGTCTGATGTAACTGGTCTGAGTGGTGCTTTAAAGCTAAACGAATCTGAGAGACGGTGGTTATGATAACTTGAGACGCACTGTTGAAGGGTGCTGGTGAGGGAATCCTTGGCAGAGGTGGTAAGTTTGGGGGGGGGGGGGGGGCACCAACAAACATTGTCGCACATGGCGCCACCATTGTTCAAGCCGGCCCTGGCAGGAACCCCACTTTCAGTGCTTGCATGAGATTTGTGGCTTTATCGGATGGGGGTAGCTTTGGCACAACATTTTAGTGAAGATTCTCCCATTTTTACCACTCACCACACTCCTGAGTTTCATGTATTCCAGCTAACCAGTTACACATTGTTTCTACCACATTCAGTTGCTTACATGTACATTTATAGACCTCTTCTTAAATGCCATTCAGGACCTTTTTAGTTCACCCCAGAGGTCTATTAAAACTATTTGCGAGTTTCGCATTGCGGTAAATGTTATTTTATGATACTTCAGTGCGCTACATTCCATCTACTGATGTCTGTCGAGTTTAGTTGGTCTTTTTTATTTTGCTAGCAGAATCCCACTTGGTTTTCTCCAAAGAACCCAGTGGTCAACAGCCCATAAGTATCACTGGGTCCAGTAGAAGGCAGTTGAAAGGGGTCAATTGCCTGTTCTAACATGTTAGTTATAAAAATCAACTTGGTTACTTTCCTGCAGGTATACTTCTTTTTCAAAGCACTGAGGTCCCACATTTTTGTCTTTTCACCTCTCTTTAACTTTCCTTCTAGGGCACTTAATGGGTAAAAAAAGCGCCGGAGAGTTTCCCTATGGCTACGAGGGGGGAGAGAAGACCCCCTTCTTGGACTTCCCAGAAAGTCACAAGCAGCTGGAAAGGTACCTACAGTGGGAGGAGACCCTAAAGAACCTGCAGCGGTTATTGGAAGTGAGCGAGAACAGAGCCGGGCAGCCCTGGAGGGAGGAACTTCCTGTCAACAGCCGGAAGTCCTGGGATTTGGAAGACGGCAGCATCAAAGAGGTACAGCGAAGAGGGCAGGGATGAGGGAAATGTATTGCATGTTTTTTTAAATGAACGGTTGCATCCTGTAACACACCATGGTCATCTTGTAATTGTGATATTTTAATTTTTATTTTATTTTGAAGGTTTTATATAGTCCGAACAAGACCCTTTCGGGTATCCGAGCATTTACAAGAAAAGAAAGCTGATCAAAAGAACAAAATACCACTGTATGACATAAATTATGTTCTGCTATACATACATCTGTTACGAGGGTTAGATACATTGTTCATGTGAATTTACTCATGTGATATGCTCTGTTTATCAAGCCCTGGCTCCGGAACGCGGTCATTCAGTGAAATTCTTATCGAAGGGTTAAAATAGCTTGATGGATTGAAACACACACAGACACACACATAATTAGACTTCTCAAGGTTGTGAATTTTGGTTGGTGGGGTGACTCAACACGAGATTGTTAAAATTGAGTATCACTGTATTGGAAAATAGTAATATATTTTACTTACAGTGCTATGAACCTGAAAGCTTCAACAACACGTTATAACATATGAAGGGGGCAGTGGCGGGTGGCATCTACTAAAGGGTGGGAGGACAGGTAAACAAAATAAAGAAAAAGGAAAAGCACTTTTCGGATCCTGACGACATCCTCCTTACTCCGACTACATCTGCAGGGACTGCAGTCGGGCCCCAGAAAACTCCCTCGACCAATAGAGGCCTGTTAACCAGCAGGTGAGCAGTGCCCTGATTGGTGGGAGTGGCCTTTCTTGGCGCTCCTGACAGTAGTGGGGGCCTGCACTTGCTCTCAATCCAGCTGTCTTGAGAGATACAAAGTGCGCATGCATGGTTGGCCATCTCAAGACAGCCGGTAAAGACACATTCGCACTTTAAACAAGTGCAAAGGCAGCCCTATGCCCACCACTCCTCACTGTTCACTCAGCAGGCCCACCACGTCCAGATGCTCCATTCAGGACTGGACGATAACAAATAAAATGGTAATCAATTACCATTTAATTCTATATCTCTGGAGTTTTGGGGGGGCATGTAAGTGGGGCAACACTTCTCTGCTCCAATGAAGGAGCTGACCCTGGAAGGGGGTCACACTTACTTTATACATCTCGCCTACATGCAGCTTTTAGCTGTACTTCTGCGAAAGACATATATTAGACTGCCAATGGTTAGCTTTCTTGTCACTCTCCTTCGCTTGTCTTCCTCTTCTTCTGTTTGTCCCGCCTCTGGAGAATAGTGTCTTTATCATCCTTTTGAGTGCATGACTTATATCCTTAGATTGCTCACATTCAGTAAACAACTTTTTTCATTATTCTTTAGCACTTCATGAGTATACACATCTGTTTTCATGCTCTCTCCCTCATATTTTGCTGCCCACCTTAAATAACTCCCCCAATCCCACATGCTCCATGTTGCTCCCTTCTACCACACCCTACCACCTGGCCACCACAGCCTCTTTTATTTTTTATTATTTATTTACTCCACCTTGCCTCAAGATCCTACATTTGCCTCCTGTGTTGCATTCTTCCCCACCCACTTCTCTGTCCCTCTCCTTCTTCTGTAGCACTCTACAAAAAAAAAATATATATATATTTTAAAACACTTTTTGGGAGGGCCCACACCTGCCATTTGCTGCTGAGTCACTCCATTTTCTGAATGCACTTTTGCATACAATTAAAGTATTTTTGTTAATTTACCACTCCGAGTGATGGATAACATCTTGGATCGGTAAATTAAAAAAAAAATGGTGGCCTCATGGCAAATGTGCACGCATAAATGCTGACGCATGCCCATGCATACTTCAACTCGCTGGCCTGCCATTGCATCATGCTGGATACATGTAATTGCACCCATACACATCATTGCCCCGTTTATTTTCCCCAATTCTGCACAGCCTCGGCAAAACAAACATTAGCAATTCCTATAGGTCCAAAAGGTGAGGCCTATTGCCTTTATCGATTCTTGTTCCTGTTTGTGACACAGTCAGTGTTGCCCAGAGCTTTAAGTGGGATAAAAAAAAGTTGGGGTCTCTAAAAGGGGTGTGGCCTATGTAATTTAGGGCACGAGTTTCAAGTTTCAAGTTTATTTATTTTATTTGATTTGGTTCTCCACTGAGGACCACAAATATTTAATACACCATATTCATATAATTTAGGGCACGATTTAAACACATAAACAATATTTCTGTGATTTGCATGATGCACCACCTGAGCAGTATTTTGGTGCCTTTCTAAACTTTCTACTATTGCATCCAAATGTATAACGCAACTGACATACACCTAAAACCAACCAGGACTATTGGCTTTGCCAATAATTTTGTTGTAAACAATATTGAAAATGTTTTAATTATGAGACTGTGAATGAAAAATTATTGAGGCCTGTGGAAAGGGTCTTCAGAGTGTCTCACTCACGCCCATAATGTTCTCTCATTCCTAAACATGTATGCCTCTTTTCTCTCCATATCCCCGTCCATATGTTACACCTCATCTCTTTCCTCTTCAGCAGCCTGCTTTTCACTCCTTCCTAAAAGCAATTCCTCTTATCTCCTCACATCACCATCCCCACACACAGCACACCCACTGCTTTTTATTTTATTTTCGCCGTGTCAATGTTTTGACAACTGTGTACAGGGCCTGACTGGGAACCACAACCGGCCCTGGCAAAGTGCTCGGCCGGCCCCCCCATCCCACTGGGGGGTGAATGGGGGGGAGGCGAGCACTTTGCCAGGGCCGGTTTTCGGCCGATTTTGTTACAGGGCCAATTTTGCAGCTATGCTGCAAAAATGGCCCTGTAACAAAAACGACCCCAGGGGCCCAAAACCGGCCCCCACCCGTGCGGCGCACCGGGGGATTGCCCGGTGCCCGCTATGGCCAGTCCGGGCCTGACTGTGTACCTCATTCACACACTTGCACAGAATTAACATTGACCCACTGACAGGCACTGTGAGAAACACTCACTTCCTTCAGCCTCAAGTCTAGAGCTCTCATCTGTGGCCCGTGGTAAATACCTGGAGGTGATTTAGTTCAGAGCATGCGCTACACAAGAGTAATAGGCTACATGAAAATAAATACAGAAGTATACCACCCGGGAAGGAGTAAGCACTCGGAGGGCATGCAAGACTAAGGTTAAGATGAAGTAAAACGTGACACATAAACAAGAATTAAATCCCTAATACAGATCACCTTCATGTTTTTCTCATTCATTATTCAGAAATCTCTCAGTATTTTTGCCTGTACAGTTCAGGACATGAATACAGAACGCAATAGGGACCCGTGTCAATGTCGGTTTTTAACTACTACTGGGGTATGAGACCCGGACGGGCACAGCCCACTTAACTCCCTGGTGTTGCCAACTAATTTAGTATATGCTTATTTCAAAAATAAAAAAAAAGTGCCACAAAAATTCATTCATACATTACATCTAGACTTGAATTAAAAATCGCTCTCTGAAAAACAATAGACACTAGTTTCAGTCGTTCACTTTCATAGCATGTTGCTGGAAAATATTTTATTATCATACTGCGTGGAGAAGTGTGGCTCACTGGTTAGAAGAGGCAGACCTGGAAGCAGAGGTCAGCCTGGGACCAGGGTTCAATTCCTGGCTCGGCGGGGTCTTGAGTCCTAAAATGTCCATGGACTCGACAATTCTCGCTCCGGTGCCTACTCGATTCACGGGTTCACACTCTGCGACTCTGGGCAATAGCTTGCTTAATCTCCACAACGGCCCCTCGCGGCGGGATGCCTAGCTTTTACCTTGCGGATACCCTGCCGGGGTTATCTCACAGGGGAATACCAGGATGAGTTCCCTAAGCAAGTGCTTAGAAACCGCTCGGTGATTTGCGCTATATAAATTCCTGTACATTTACATTTACATTTACTGCTTTGTTCTTATGACCTTGACTTTATTGGTGGATTTCAAAATAATATGCATGGCATTATATTGACAACATGTAGTATAACGTTATTTACATTGTATTTTCAAAACCACTTAAAAAATATATTAAAGTCAGCACAATAGAAAGACATTTATCATTTGTTAATGTGTTATAAATAAGATTGCAAATTAGAATATGATAGGACATGTCTTTAAAATCTACATGACCATCAATATTTTCTGGATTCTGTTAGGAGTTTGTGACAGATTTTCAAAGAATGTATAAAATATAATACATCTAGGGTTGGGTTGAGTTAATGGCATTTAGTATAATATATGTGGTCAAGTGTCTAGATGCACTTCAAGGAAGAGCTCCTTGGTGGATTGGGGTGGAATTTAGGCTATTAGGGAATATCGAATACCACTCCTAAATTTCAAATAACAGGATTTCTAGACATAGGTCCATTGGGAGGATGTTAGGTAGCATTGCTCCATGAGCAAAGAGCAGGAAACCTTCAAAACAAGACCAAGTGAAAAGACGAGTTTGCATCCTTTGGATGGGGGAAGCAGCATCCTATCAGTTAAATGTTGGAGGCAGTACAGTGCATATGAATTTAAATCAGAATCAGCTGATTGTATGAAGCCTGAATATAGAACCCAAAATATCAAGGCATCCAAATATCGAGGGTTAAAGAATTGAATCCAAAACATCAAAAGGTAAGTAAGTATAGATTTTCTATGCCTACCTCCACAGATATGTACCTTGGTGATATATATTTTCACAGTACGTACATATGATGTGAAAAATAGTAAATCTACACTTTCCTCTTCACACTTATCTTTTAATATCTTGTCTCTTAATGTTCTTTCCGCAATATTCTTGTAAGTCAATATTCTTGGCTTGAGATTCAGTACACCTCCAGATAAATAGATTGCTATACAATCTCACTGTTGCCTTCCTCCTTCAATTTGTGTAGACTAAGAAGATTCACAAAAAAACACAAGTGTGCACATTTTTTTTATGCATACTCCTCTTCCACCATACTTTCCCATTGTTTTCAGAGCACAGTGGATAATCCACTATTAAATTAATGGCGGTGCCATCTGAATCAGAATATGCAACTTTTTATTTTATCTCTACCTGAAAAATAGAGAAAATCTCTCTTTACAACCTTTAAAAAACGGTTGAGCTCTAAGCCATTTTTGCCCCTGTAAAACATCCTGTTTTAGGAGTAATTTACTTCTGTCTCCGTGGTCATAATGGCATAAATTTTTTTAAATTTGCAGATGCTTCAAGTATTTTGTATTGCCATCCCAGACAGTCCTCTAATCTCCTCCATATGTGGATTTTTTCGTAATGGTAATTTTAATTTGGGGTTGAAAGAATCTAAAGATCCTGTTTATTTTGATCCAAATGTGGGATTCACAAGCTCATATTTATCTTTCATTTAGTAGCTGACGTTTTCTGACTCAAAGTCATTATGACCCCCGATTACCAATTGGGCAAATTTAGAGAAAAGAGATACTGGATGGGTGAAATTTATGATTCTGGCTGGCACCCCCACACCTAAATCCACATATCCTAAAGTAACTCCCTTAGAATGGGAAGTAACAGTTTGGGCCAGTTTTTTGTTTTGGATAAAGTTCCACAAGGAATTTCCTGTTCTGTGGAGATTAAAGCTTACATGAGATTAAAGCTCACATTTACCAATCCTCTACTAAATATATCATCGCATAGATGAAAAAAATATATGTCTGTTTTAGAATTGAATCAATATATAATAGTGAAGTACAGTATTTCCAGACTATTATAGCATAAAAGAAATGTAGTTGCCTCTCTAAATAGTCAGTCGTCTTTGAAAACAGTGGATTCGCAGTGAGCTTCTAATAGTGAGTACAGATCCTCTCGGCCCAGCATTCCATTGTGTCTCCTCTGTCTCCACCTACATTCCAGACTGATCACTGAGGTCTATGCAAGTCAATATCCACTCCTGGAACCTGCTACTCTTGAAAATAGAATTTAATTGCTGCTACAGATCGCTTTGGGGGCTACAATAGCATGTTAAATGGAAAAGTGAATGTGAGTGAGGCTAGAGTTGCCTATTTATATTGTATTGTATTGTAATTTTATTTACATAGAGCTTCCTAACCCTAATGAGGCATTGATGTGCTTTATTCCAGGCAGCAGGCCTGGTAATTTTGGGTGGTTGGGATTAGTTTTGTGCTCTAAAGCATAATTCTATTTATTTACTCCAGTGTCTTTGTGGTGGATTAAATTAAGAAGAGGTGGGATTGTTAATTTGTGGGGAGGGATATGTTAGTTCATGCAGATGGTTGGATGGATTAGTACTTGAGCTTGAGAAGACCAGGTGCTGCTAGGCTGCAGGGTATGATTTTCAAAGGAAGACAGGTGTGATCTTTGAAAGAGCTGTGGACAATTTGGGGAAGAACAATAATAGAGATTAATGAAAATATGCATGTGACTCAGAGAAGGTTATACTTAGACGGGGAGAATGGGAAGTTTTAAGTCAAGGTCAAAATTTCCATGAAGAGTTTCAGTAAAGTAGCGTAGACTTTTGCAACAGTTTGCATTCTGAGGATTCAAAACTATACAAAGAAACAACATTATTTATATGTTCGCGTGATATTAGGTACTTTGTAATAGGCTCTAAAATCAGGTGAAAAGTTCTTTGTCCACTGTTACTGCTAGACCACCACTTTATAAAAGACAGCTAATCAGCTCAAGGGTTGAAAAAATAAAGTTTGAGTTGGGCACATATATGGGGAAAAATTGAGAGCTTCAGGCTGCGCTTGAATAAAACAGTAACCTCAGGATAAAGGCATTGTGAGAGAATATACAGGGTAAATAATGCACATATCTAATGCAAACATTGAAAAGGAGATTCGTCAAAGGCTGGAGGAAGTCTTCTGATGTTTACCTCACTGTAATAATTATCATCTGGATGCCCCTGGTTAAGCATGGCACCGGATGTTTTGAGGATGGCTTCTCAGGCAGTTGAAGTGCAGTTTCAGGTGGAGGAAGGAGTCCTTGACACTGAAGTGAGAATTGTTAAATCAAGCTGCCTTAAGAAATTTGAAGAGAATTTTGTTTAACAAGGAGATGCAGATTAGTCTTCCTGAGCACCGTCATTTGGTGGAGGGCAGGTGTGCGGGGTGGGGATCGAGTTTCTTTTCTTCAAGAAGAGGAAGTTCTTAGGCCACACCTCCCGTCTTTGTCTATCCTTGATTTCTGCTTCAGGAAGGTCTCACATGTCAGTGTGCCCATATTGTGGGTGCTCAAGCTTGGAGTCAGCCCACTTCCACTTCTTATGACAAAAACATCACTTTACACAAAGGCTATGTTTCCAGGGCAGCGAAAGAAAGATACCCGAAAGAAGACCTCCACATTCAAATGTGTGATTTACAAAATAAAAAATACACTTAATCACACAAAAAAGTGAGAAGAATAAGGTTTATTTGAGTTTCAGGTTACACGTTTCGCATATCGCTATGTAATGTAATAGTATAACCAACAAAACCATTCAAAGGTATGCCATGAAAACAATTAAAAAGAAAAAGCTACTGAAAACTCCATAAAACAGCTGGAAATTATATAGGACAGACAACAGGTTGTACACAACACGGCTGCTTATTGTGCAAAGAGTTATGATACTCCCACAAAAGTAGTACGTTTGCGATGAAACAACTGGGCAAAACATGGCATTGAAACAGGAATGTGCCTTGCCTCACAGAATTGTTAATTGCTAAAATATATATCTCGCGGCAACACTACCCAGCACCTTCAGGGGCTCAACCCACCATTAGGCTTACTGTCTCCTCTGCTTTGGGTTTGTCTGAGCTGTCTTCTACGTCTCCTCTTGCATTAAAAGGCAGAGCATAAAGACTCATATCGGCAAGGAGCATCACTGGAGGACAGCAATCACCAGTGCTCCCATTCGGCTAGAGAGCAATGGAGGATTATACAAAAGTGGGAGACCTGGGGTACAATACAGGGTCATGTACAATGAAGCAGGATGATTGTGGATGAAACGATACATGATCGCTTACAGTCAAGGGATTAAATTGTGGGTGGTGAGGTGAAACATGAAGTGACATAGTACACTCTTAAGTGGTGGGTTCACAGTTCATTTCTGAATTGCAGAAGGTTTGGGGTAGATCTGATGTGGATTGGCATGTTGTTCCAGAACCTGGAAGTCAAGATGGAGAAAGATTGTCTTATGATTTTCTCCTTTTACCAACTTATTGCTTCCAGCCTGGCAATCTCCTCGATTGTGAAATGACCTTGTTAAGCTGAGAATGCTACTTTCTTAGGCAGGTGTCCAGTGGTGTTAGTTCTGGCAACATGGTAAATGATGCACCCGGTGCAGGCTAGGGAGGAGACCCAGTGTGGTTCTGCCATATGTAGGATGTGATCTCAGACCATAAATGTGATGTCAGGGAGACGATAGAGCTGGACCATTGCTACAGTCTGAAAATGAGAGGACAGAAGCTTGGTCCACTGTCTGAAGTCTGTTTCCTTGAGGAAAGACTTTACTTCCTTCAGGAAGGAGAGCTGGTGCCCGGCCGTCGTGGTTTTATTGGTGATGCGTTCTTTGAAGGAGAAATTAGGGTTACAGGTGGAATCCAGTGATTTTTACTTCTTTGCCAGGTGGGAAAGAATGTATTACTTGGAACCCTGAGGTGAAAAGCTCCACGTGGTTGACAGCTAGCCTTCTACACTTTAATCTTGTACATGCTGCCGAATCCTCTTACCCTGTACAGCTGTGGCTTACACCATGGATGTAAAAATTTCGAACAGTGGTATTCTGAATAGGTAAATGGCGCCGCTAAGGAGAATAACACAGCAAAATAACATGACGTGACTTATTCTAATGACGGTGCAGCAAGGTGAGGAGAACCACCAGCCTCCCCAAAATCAGGCCTGGCCCAACAGAATACAAAAACACTCCCCAGCACACGTCGAGTTAAAGTGAAACTTTTCAATTAACAGTGCATCCTATTAGCACAATTCATGAGAAAAAATCAAGATTCTTTTTTTCTCAGTTTTTTTACTTTCGTAGATCTTCAACCAACCTCCAACAGCAGACATGTGTTGCACCGCATACAGCGAGGTTATCCCGCAAATTTTTCAAGGCTATGTCTTCTCAGTAAAAAACCTTCAATTTGTGGTGATATTTCCAACACACAAAGGGTTTCAGTCTTGGAGGCATCCTCTAACTTATTTCTACATTGCGTTTTTTATATGTAAAATATAAACTCTTGAGAAGGTATCACATCAACATGGTGTTGCCATTGGTTTTCGGGTAAATATTATTGGGCTTGTTACACGAAGACATTCAGTGGATTGAAAGTCCGCAATTTGCTAAATCACAGGGTTTGGGACTACTAAATGTCTTTAGTATATTTTGCAGATTAGGCTTAGAAATTTAGTTTGGAAGGGGCGTGTTTAGCGTGTTCCTTCCAAATTGCAATTCAGAATGCTATGTATCAATGGGTTGCGACTGCAGTTTCGCAGAGATGGTAAAGCAAAGGAAAAGGAATTGCGTTGGGACCCCTACCAATCTGTGAATTGGGGAAAAAAGATTTTGGGGAGCAGTTAGTGGTCTAGGAGACCAGTCGCAACTTTTGTACAACCCCTTTTTTTTAAAGGATTTTGTTTTTAAATGCATACTCTTTTTCATTAAAGAAGACGGGCTGCATTTAAGTAAAAAAACGTCTATTTTCTATTTAGCCTTTTCTCCTTCTTAGGTCAATAAAATCCGTACAGTGGAGTTATATTGTTAATATGTATATGGAGCAGCTTGTTCTCGTTTTGCATCTTTACGTGTTTCCACTTGTTTGCCCTTAGAATATGCTATCTAATGGTCAATTTTCCTCCTGGAGAAACAAGAATTTGAAATACCATGTAGACAAAATCTGAATTTCAGCAGTTTGTAGATTGCAACTTCTGTTACTGTTTCGGTTCCAATTGTAACTATATTATAACTGGAAACAAACTCGGCCTGGCTCAGCTCAGTTGAATCCCTCGTTTCTGTCAGCGCTTAGTATATTATAAATACTTGAAGTAATCTCCAGAGAAGTACTGTGTGCTCTAAAACCCAGGAACCACAAGCACCAGAAACTACAGAACATGGTCCAATAATTGTCACAGAAATACCGAAGAGGAGTGTGGGTGAGACATTATTTTGTGGCACTTGAAGAAGGGTGAGGGATGGAGGAAGAGGGGTGAGAAGGTTAAGACTAGGGTTAAGATAGGCTAATGTGAGCACATGGCTAGAGAATTTCCTCTGAGTGCTGTGGCATCTTTTTCTAGATTTCTGTTGTAAAAGTGTTAAATGCACGAGTCATCACTCGATTGTGTTGCAAGAGAGAGCAAATGAGAGACTGTGGTCGATAAGGGAGTTGGCCAGCACGGATATATGATCTCAATAGCTAAGGTTACAACCCATAGTAAAGGGCAGAGTGCCCTGTGTGCGTCACAGCAGCACACGGAGGGAATTGAGAAAGGGAGGCGAGGTGGGCCGCAGATTGTGAAAGAAACAAAGGGGCTATCGGCCGCATCGCGGCTGGAGCCATCTGCAGCCGCAGCTGGCGCGCCCGGGCGCCGGCCTAACAAGCCGTCCAAATCAGGCTCCCGGCCGAGGCTTGCTCACATGTTGATAAACACACCACACTGGGCCGGGCAGTAAATCTCTCAGGCCTGTGAGTGCAGGGAGGGATAAGGGGCAGAGGGGATTTACGGCGAGCTGTGACAGGGCCTCTTGCATCCATGTCCCGCCCTGCCAGGGGGACCCAGAGCACCACTTCCTGCTCATGGTTCTCCTTATTGTAGTGAGCATCTGCAACACAAATCCTTGTTTTTGTTGAACATTTCTTAATTAAAGTTTTTCAAATAATATGTCATACATGTATCACTCTACAACGTCTTGCACAATCAACATGTGCACAATCCGGTTAGTAACCAATGCCTGTGAAGTATGCCAACACCTATTGCACATTTTTAGACAGTGAATGAAAATAGAGGATCAGCAAAACCAAACATATATAATCAGAAGAATATGTATGCTAGAATGCATCTGTTCATACCACTAAAAAAGATCAGAGATGTACGCTGTCGACAGTCCCTGCGGCCCACATTAATGGAGCCTCCTAATTGGGCGGTGTAGTGCGCTGTGACCATGTGATCCCATCCTAATCCCTTATTCCTCACATTTGAGTTTGTAGGTATGCCAGCAATGGGTCCCATATGTCCCCGGGGCGAGATCTCGGGGGCAGCATCTCTGCGTATGTCGTCATTTGGTCCTGACAATAGATCAAACCATTCAGCCACTGTTTGAATTTGGGTGCTCTTCCTCTTCCCCACCAACATGCGACACATCGGTTAGCTAATAGCAAACTCAGTGCCACATATTTTTGCGTACCTTGTTCTATCCCTGCAACATGTCTCAGTAGACCATTGGTACTCACAAAATTTTTCCAAGGGGCCACAAATTTGGCCTGTGATGTGACCGAGCGCAGCATTGATAACAGTAAGGTGACCGTATGGATTTGGAGAGGGGTTTGTGGTAAGGTGGGTGACTGTAAGGGAACCTAGACATATACATCTAGGGCCACATATCTCAACCAATTTTGCTTTCACAAAAGGGACGATTGGTGGCTTTTTACATGTATCAAACCCTATTTTGCGATTCGGTAACCTGTTACTCAATCGCAAAATGGGTTTGCAATTCGGTATTTGGAATGAGCGTGTTTACGGCGTCCCTCCCAAATACGGAATCGCAGTAGTATGTATGAATGAAAGTATATGTTATTCATGTGTAATAGAAACCCCAGCCCCAAAAAGTGGACTTGACAACTGACTTGCCTCTACGTGCAATATTGGCATTGTTACCAGGGTGTAGGGAAGAATGAATGTTTTTCAATTCAGGTTTGAAAACTATCACTTAAAAAATATACTTCTCAATGCACTGATAATCTGAAGTACTAAGGCGAAACATTTCTGCAAGTTAATAAATTATTAACAGACTTTATCATACTTTTACTGCAAGATGTCTTTATAAATGAAGGTATTCCTAACATTAAGTAGTTTAGAACACCCTAATTACTTCCCTTCTTTAATTTCCATTAACCTTTAAAGAAATGCTTGCCGGTTTATTTAACATATTTTTTATGTTAGTGTTGAGTCATGTAAACATTAGCCCTTTGCTGCTCGTGACCAGGGGGCCACATGTAAAGGTCAGAAGGGCCGAATGCAGCCCTGGGGTCTTAATTTGAGTATCACTGCAGTGAGAGCCATTTCTATCTCTTTCCAGTAGGCTTGTACTGGGGCACAGGTCCACGCCAGATAAAGGAAGTCAACTCCCAACATCTCACATCACGCGCAATTATCGGCACGTAGATGAAAATGGTATAATTTGACAGGTGTATAGTACAGTCTATGTACAATTTTGTAATGGATTATACATAGTTTGCTACTACGGGCAATTCATCCCATCTGTGTGCAACAATAGTGCCATTTTTTTTTATCCGTAATGGGGGTTCCCAGCTCCTGCTCCCTGTGGCTTTGCACTCGCTCCTTCGGCTGGAGTCTATTGCTGTGCAGCGTGGTATAATATAGATACTAGGTGTTTGGGACTGACTGCTTTAAGTAAAATGTGTAATGGATCTATGGACGGGGGTTCTTGTGGGAAGACCTGTGTCGCAGCTTTTACATTATCTCTAAAGCATGTGTATAGAAATGTATCTAAAGGAATCGGGTCCTTCCAATCGATAAAAGAGTCCCGGGTAACAAAGGTACCTTCTCGATAGAGGTCACCCCATTTGCTGATCCTATATTTCTGTAGCATCTGTCTGCATGTTGCTTCATGTGTGACTGGGAATAATGGGTGGTATGGCAATGGCATGAGTGGAGTGTAAAGCTGTGGTTTCTATAACTTTTTGGCAATTTTGCCCCATGCCTAGGATGCACACACGACTATATCGTATGCTGTATTGAAATGGGTCATCATTGACCCAAGTATGAAAAAGGGGGTATAGGAACCATATATCCTTGTTCATTTGCTGGAATGTGATAGGTATGGGGTGGGTTTTTACCAATGAAAGTCAAAATACACCTGAGCACATAAATAGTATAGTTCCAGATCCAGGGCTTGAAAGACCCCTTTTGGAAATGGTCTAGTAAGGGCATCCCACTGAATGGCAGGCGGGGCTGCTTACCCGGTCATGCCAAATAGATCAGTTGTGCTTTAAGTGCTAGAAATAAGTGGCAAGCAGGCTGATAGGGACAATTTAGAAACAAATATAAAAATTTGGGTCGGATGATCATTTTCATAAACGAGATGCACACTGCCAATGATAAAGACAGCGAATCCAGTGTGTTATGCTGTCTGTAATTTTGATCAAGGCAACCTCATATTTTTCCCATATTATAACATCTCTTTCTCTGGACACCTGTACGCCCAAATACCACAGCTCTGACTCACACCACTGTAGAAGAAAATCTGGGGCGTACCGTTGTAAGGGGGAACAGTTGGAATTTACCCCAATTGATCTGGACACCTAATAGCCCCTCAAAACGGACACATTCACACAATAGGCTGAGGCCCATCTTTAAGTGAAAAAAGCAGACAACAAACAAGTGATGGGAGTTCTGCCAGTGGGTGTTCAGTGGTACTATCATTGAAGACAGGCAGGGGGCCAGGAATTAAGCTACCAGTCATGCTGCAGTTCAATGAACCATAATAAGGTTACAATGACAAAAGGCGAAACATGTGTCAGCTGTTCATTTCACATAACGTGAGCACCGCAAGTGCTAATTTAATTTCTGCCACTGTTTGGGTTGGTTGGTGTCTTAAATAATTGAAAGGCTCGAGCAGCGCTATTTTACCATCTTAGGCAGTGGTGAATGGTTTCTAGCCAAAATAACTTTTGGCTTGAAATGGAGTAGCATTTGTTTACATCTCCATACTAAAGAACAGAACACAGCACAATAACATATACAAAGCAACATAACACAAAGCATAACTGGGCATAACACAATAAAACAGCTGAAACAGAAAGCAATGCAATAACCACAGTACATCACAACATCACACTTCAATAATGCAGCACAGAAACACAAAAAACTAAATAATATCACCACCACATCAAAATGCCACACTACAAACATTATTACCCCACAGTACTACCTATAGAAATATGGTAGTAAAAGGAGTTTTCACCAAGCAATGCCTTAACTTTCTATCAAGGACATGAAATAGCCACAGCCCAATTAGTTTGTGATCTTACCCGTAAACTAACACAAAGTCTTGAGAAACTATTTACTTTCCAGTGGTAAACATTATTTGCTCTACCTGTGCAAAGGTGATGAAAATAGTGCTTTGCGCTACTTTGTGTCAAATCGGCAACCATTGGTGTTACATGGGCATTCCCACGCTACCACCTAAAACGTGCACCTCCTTGAGGCAAGCGCAAACTAAGAGAAACTTTTTTCTCCAAGCTTTTGAAACGTTGCATCTGTGCTGCACAGTACAAAACACACTCACACAGTGGGGAAGGTTTTAACATACGTCTGAGCATAGTATTTTGTACTGGAAGGGTAAACCTATGATCTCTAAGGATTCCAAAAAAGGCTACGAATCCTTCACCTCACCCAGTTTACACCGTGATCTTTGTGGCCTGTGACCCCAACGCTGGGGCTTGACTCTCAGTACATCCTTTTGGTGTAGTCAAAGTTCTGTTGGCGGACCTAGACGCTAGAACAGTCAAGCACTTTGCAGAGAACACGTTGGAGATACACATCACATGAAGAAGTTAACAAGGGAATAGCATCTCTGAATGTGTAACGCAGCATCGGCCATTGCACCCTCACTGAGGAGTCAGTGTATGAGCCAAGGGGTTACCCACAGAAACATCGCAAGGTTTGGGGTGTGTAGTGGAAGCACTTTGGCACTCTGAGATCGGTGCCTCTGGTTATTGAAGAGGTGTAGGAACAGCGAAAGGTAGGTGGTGGCTGGAGGTGGGAGTGTGTGTAGTGTGTTAACCGGTCATTGTAATTGTACTCGGAATGCCCCGTTTGGTTTGTTTAGGGATGTCACGGCCATGCTGTGGATTCTGTTATTTTCTGTACTAGTTCTGTTCAGATTTTGATGAAAACGGATTTGTGTTATCAGTAAATGCGAACAAAATGACTTAAAAAAATAAACAAGGGAAATGGGAAGGGAGACATAGGATTGAAGCATAAAGTGGATGGGGAACTTGATCAAAAGAGAAGGAAAATTAGATTGGAAAACGCTTTAGTATAGAAGTTACCATCATATAACATTGTAATACCATGACTAATGACTAGCCATGATCTAGGCTGCAAGAGAAATAGGGGGTTAGAAGTTGAAGCCACAAGGAAGGCTTTGTCTAGTGTTGTTTCTGTGGAACCCTCTTCTCTTTAGCTCTTGGGCCATGGGGGCTTGCCCGCTGCCCTTACAGGCCTCCCAGACAGAGTGGAAATCTTACAAATGGAGTAGGATGACGTGGATAAAGACTCAGTACACAAGCCAACTGACACTTTCAGCATCACTATTCATCAGACGGGTGTCATCTTGAAGGTGGTGGTTGTGTGGCCTACACATTGGCCGTCTGTAGGCTGTACAAGGCTGGGCACCACCAAACTTGAAATTACAGCTTACGATTCGCCGACACAGAATCATCGAAATGCAAGGGGTAGAGAAAGAGCAATGGTCTGAATAACAGGAGAAACTTTACAGCTGTTTGAAGCCAGGATTCTCACTTACAATCCATCTGCTATCCTTTTGAAGGAAACCCACACCCATAGACTCTCAAATTTCACCATGTATGAATTGAGCGGAATTTACCCCTTCTTCTTCTACAACTGCTGCCCTTAGGGGGTTGCTATTTTTATTTATAAGGGTTTAAACACTGAAATGCACAACCGGCAAAATGACAAGTAAGGTCTCTGGGTTTGGGTAAGCTGTTTAATGTTTTATGAACCAGTGACCCTAATGAGTTGTATGCCCCACCTGAGGATAATGCAGACCCTTTATTAGGTCTTTTCAACCAGTTACCATTCAAATGTATGAATATATGTGAGAGGATTTTAATTTTCATCAGCTGCAAGCATTACATTCATCAAAGCCTTAATCATAGGCAGAAAAGCCTAAAGCAGCAAGGGGTTTGGTCTCTTGTCAGAAAAAAAGAACATACATTGAGGCCTCACAGATTTTTCTTCATTTTCTCTGTGTTTGGGTTCGGGCAGTTTTGTGGTTTTTCAAATTTTTTTTCTGATCACTTTGTGCTAGTTTTTTTTTTTTTTGCAGAGTTTTATATAGCGCGAACTAGACCCGAACCGAATCAGGTATCAGAGCGCTTTACATATGTAAATGTAAATGTATAGGCATTTATATAGCGCACTACTTACCCGTAGGGTCCCAAGGCGCTTCGACTGCTGCGAAACCCTTCCTGGCTTCCCTGAGAGATGGTCCCTTAATGGGTATCTCCAGGGTGAGACCAGGCATCCCCGGCGGTCTGGTGGGGCCATTAGTGAAGATGAGGCAAGCTAATGCCCAGAGTTGCCGAGTGTGATCGCTGATCAGAGTGGGCACCGAGGCGAGAGAATTATCGAGTCCGCTGATCCTGGTCCAGAAACCTGCCGCGCCGGGAATCGAACCCTGGTCCCGGGCCGTCCTCTGCTCTCGGGTCTGCCGCCTCTAACCAGTGAGCCACACTACTTCACATATCACCAGTTACGTTACATGAGGACACACATATATTTTAGGCACGGGGCGATTACGTGATTTGCCCAGAATCACAGGAGGTTTTGGCGTCGTTACCGAGACTCGAACCCAGATCCCCAGGTCCGAGGTCGAGCGCAGTATATCAGGCTTTAAGAAATATAATATATTGTAATATTGGATTTTTTTTTTACAAAACGAAGGAACTGCTAGTGTTTTTTCAAAGCAACTATGTGAGTTTAAATACTAGCAAAGGATATAGCCTAGAGGAGTAAATCTGAAGTCATAAAAAATTTGCAAACGCAGTTTAAGAAAACATATGAAAAGTATATAATGCATAAATCTGATTCGAACAGAGCAGGCCTAAAGTGTTAGAAATGAGATATCCGTGAATGTTATTATTCAGAGACTTTTCTGAGAAATAGTACCTGTTAACCAACGTTTATAAAAAAACGATTATTCCAGGAGACTTTTGACATGGCAGGCACAGGAGAAATCTATGCAAAGAGCTATTAGTGCAGTATATTGTTTAAAAAAAGTCTAGATTACAAACAGAAACGAAATGAAATCTAGAGCACTACAATAATATGTATACTAAGAGCCAGGAAATTGATCAAACAAAATTGCAATGGTTTCTTAAAGCACTCCCCATTTCGTTGCGTTTGCAGGAAGCTTTACTTAATCTGACAGAACCCTTTTTATAGAGGTGCTTGATGCCATAATTTCAACTCTTCCCAACGGGAAAGCTTGTATCCTGCAGAATTTTGTAAACTATTTTGGGATGATTTGAATATTCATATCCTAAAACTTGCTAACTATAACCTGGAACGTGCTGAAATTTCTCTCTACTGGAAGACTTTTTTTTTTTTAAAGGCAAGAACCCTGAAGATACGAACTTGGATCACCCGATTAGACTAATTAATTCTGACTATAAAATTACAGGTACATTAATGGCCAATAGAATAAATAGCACAGCTAATAGGTTGATCCATATGGAGCAAAATGATTTCTTCGCAACTACATTTGTATACACATTTTTTAATAGAAGCTTTAGATGTTTTCGATAGTAAACAGATTCTGGACATGGTGCTTTTATTTGATGATGGAAAAGCTTTTGACCTCGTGATTTGGGATATCCTCTTTTGAATTTTGAAAAGCTTTGTTTTTCTTAATCAGCCCAGGAGAGTTTTAAGCAGTCTACGTAGGGGTGTGCTGAGGCTGGGTTGATTTTAAATTCCCTTGATGCTGGCTCTTTTGAATTGAAGCATGGGGCCAGCCAGGTTTAATTCTATTTACCTTTCTATCGAGCCACTCGCTGTCACTCTTTGGAATGATAGATCCAGATTTTCAGAATATGGCTAATATGAAACTGTATGTTTCTGAAGCCGGATAGGGAGGTACATCAGAGAGTTTTAAAGATTTGTTTTTCAATTTCAAGAACTCGTCAGTTACAAAATGACTACATCTAAAACAGAAGTTTTATGTGAGAGGCATGTAATAGTCATGCAAAGCGTTATCTCAGGATTAACTTAGTAACTAATTTAGCCTACTAGTAAGATTTAAATTATAGACTCTCCCACTCGAAAGATAAATCTCTGCTAAAGAAATGGATCCTCCTGTCCCTGACAATTTTGGTAGGGTGGCTCTAAGTGCTTAATTTGTAGAAGAATAAGTGCCAGTGCCCTCAACCATGCTTACAAGCCCGCCGCCGGCACGGGCGCACCAATTACCAATGCTCCATAGTCTGGAATTCACTTCATACTTCTTTAATCGGCTACCAGACACTCCCACCCCTTTATCTCACTCTTGCAGGTTCCTGCTTTCTCCCTTTGTAACAGTTTTTCTGATTTTTTTCCTCCTTCTTTCCCCTGTGCACGTTTATCCTCTCTTGCGAAATATCCAGTGAGAAAAAGTAAGTGCTAGTCCCCAAAAAGTAGTGCCAGTCTTCCCAAATGGCAACCACTGCCTCAAATTAAGCACTGGAGACCCCAATTCTGATATCGACTATAGTTACATTGCAGAGGGGGGTTTAGCTCTCCCCAATATCAAAATATACTACTGTGCATCTTGTGCACATAACGCATCAAGATATGAAAATATGCATTCAGCCCATGAATACTCAGATAATCAATTTATGGTGTTGATTTTAGATGATAATAGCATTGCAGTCATTTTGAGGTTTTCAAAATCTCCCAAAGAAGTATGCTACAAGATACTTCAGTTCTTTTTTTTAATCAAACAGCAGTTTTAAAAATATGTTTCTATTCCCAATGTAAACTCCAAGTTTAAATAATCTGTAATTTTCGCTTGTTATTTAGACCTTTCACATTCATTGAAAGGATTCTTAACTTGTCTGTCAATACAGCGTGAGAAAATATGACATTTGCAATACGCCACATACAGTCCACCAATTTAATGTACATAATACATCATCTCTCGATGTCAAACTATTTCTGTTGGTACACATTGCCTAACAAATGGTCAGGAAATACATACTGCATGTTATAAACAGCTGGATTTGATCAGTCACTCCATAACCAACAAATAGCCATAAAAACATAAGTTACCTCCCTATATCTATGTTTTGTTTTATGCTTGAATTTCATGCTTCTCCCCCTGCATGTTTTTTACGGTCACCCGCCTATCAGCATGTGAACAGCACCTCTTAGTGATGGCTTTGGCCCCATGACATGTGCGGTTACTCCCTTCTATCGAGATTATTTCATAACCAGTATGGTGAATAGCTTTGACAAAGTTCTGAGATTCTTTCATCCCTGTAAACAAGTGAAACCTCTCCTGATAGAGAACGCATCATTTAGTTTACTGAACAAAGGAAGAAAATATCCAGAATGATATTCCTTTTGGACTCCAAAACCTTTTACTTGGTTGCTTTTGTAAGAATGAACTCTAGAATCCTCTAATTCCAGAAGTTAAGTAAATTGGTTCCGGGATACATTGAATTTGAAGGTATCTACGAAGGGACTATATGTTCCCCTAATATTGTAAGGTCTTGCGTATATTCTGGGAGAACATGTGTCCTTATCAACACTCAACCAGAGGAAAAGAGCCAGCAGAACACACTGTATTTTCATAAACCCCTGTAACCTGCAGATTAGAGCATTTTCCAATTTCCTCATGTTTGTTCCAGAAGTGGATTACTTCTTTCTCTAGCTGTGTGTTTCGATCTATCGTTGTGGGAACTTGTTCTTCAATCTCAGAAATGTGCAGTTCTGTCTCCTCAATCCTCTCAGTAACTGGGTCATTTTATCTCCATGTTATCTAGACTCCTCTTAGCAAAGCCGCCTGTCTGTTTGAAGCTGTTTCAGCCACCTCATCTCCTCCAGGATATTCTCTAGTAGCAAAACAAATTTAGGGTGAATGGTCTCAGTGGTAATCACAGGTCGATCTGTGTAGATTAGGATCTGTTTTACCAATTTGTCAGCCGTGGACTGCTGTTCACTGCGACCCCCGGTCTTCGGAGTCAAGGTGCCTATCTTCGATGATAGCTCCATCTTCTCTGAGGGTGGGAAGAATGTAAAAGTATCTGGTACCATACTCTTTTCCCTGCCTACGGATGTTTGCTGATTTTTGAGAGCTGAAAACAGGAGAAATATGTTATTTGATGCCTTAAATTGTACATTGATGTCGCTCCAGGCGTCTTATGGTTTAAGAGCACTTTTTTTTCTTCTCGCACATTTTTTCTTTGAATTTTAATAACAATCACCGGTTAACATCCCGTAAAGTACTATACAAAGGCAAATATATGAAAGAGAAGAGGAGGAAAGTAAAAAAAAAACAAAAGAGAACAAAAACATAATGATGACTAGCGGGAGCCATCACGCTCAGTACATAACCAGGTACACAGTAGTAAGTCATACATCGTAAAACTAGGCACCCTTTCTTCAGTAATTCCTATGAGCATCATACAGGATACTACACCACCCCTTTATAAGCCTACTACACCTGTATCTACTCCTCAGTCCTCCTTCTGAGCATACTTTAGCACATCTATAATGACTACGCGGATAAAAAGTATATCCCCTCCGGCTTTTCCCCACCCCAAGCTCCTCCTGTGACCCCACCTCCCTCTAGTATACATGTAGTATCAGTAGTTCCTCCCCTCACTGGCCAGTGCCAGCGGGGGTACAAGAGATTCACCGTAAAAGTGGAAATTATGATTCCTGGAGACATAAGAAAGGACCCATGTGTCATCAAGAGATGCAGTTGATCTTGGAGCGTGTAGATGTGCAGTTCATAGTGGCCAAACGGTATAGCTCAGTTAGATACTTCAGATGCGAAGGCACATGGGATAAATGCCAATGCCTCAGGATGTAATTCTTGGCCATCATAAGTCCTGTCAATGTCCTTTACGCCAATGGGAGGATTATTTGGGTGATAATAAGAGATACTCAATGTATGCATTGTTCAAAAATACATTTATCCATCACTGCCTAAGTCTTGTGATTCTGGGCAAATCATCTAATCGCCATGTGCCTACAAAAAATGAATAAATAATGTAACGGGTGCTCACGTAAAGCACTCCAATAACTACGGGTCGAGTTCTTGCTATATAAAACTGAGAAAAAAATTAAATGTGTTCATATATCGCTAATTTAGGGGGTGCAGCTAATGTTTCGCAATCTCAATCATGGCTGTGATCAGTAGTTCTACACTTACCACCTCGAAACCTCACCGTTATAGCCCTCTAAGTAGCATATTGTGGTTCCTCGCCAGCCTCACTGCTGCAGTTCTTGTTGAGGTCTCATGCTCTCCCCAATGATTTTTTTTTGAAGAAGAGAATACCCACAGCCAACACTGCAGGTGCCCATTCTATCACCACTGGAACGTGCTACTCGTCATTAAAGAACCTCTTCGTCTGGAATCAACCAGCTGGATCAGTGTGCTTGGACCTCATTTAGAGGTCGTCAGGAGTTGTAGCTGCGACCCCTGGCTTGCCCTTTGCTACCCCTAGCACTGCCTTTGCGACCCCTGGCCTCAGAGGTGGCAAATTCAGTGCCAAAAACACAGGGAGCTCCATTTTCCTTATTTTCTGTCAATATTTTATTACACTAATAGTGTACAAATAAAATATATTATTCACTAATAGTGTAATAAAAATGTAGTACAATAAGCTGGTATATGCCCTTCCATGATAGCTGAGGTAAGTAAAATATGCTTTTAAATGTATGTTGTGTGCATGCTTGCGGTGAGTGTGTGTTTGTGTGTGAGAGAGTGTGTATATATATATATATATATATTTATATATATATATATATATATTTGGACAAAGGAGGCGGCACAACCGGATACTTTTGGAAGCCTTTAATTCAACGCTTCACCCACCAACGCGTTTCAGCCAGACAAGGCTTTGGTCACGGTTGTGCCGCCTCTTTTGTCCAAAGTAATTACTTTGGGTCAGGATCCGACCCCTGGGCTGAGCACACCTGCGGAGCGCTCTCATTGAGCTTAAAGGATCACATTGCCAGAATATATATATATATATATATATATATATATATATATATATATATACATATATATATATATATATATATATATATATATATATATATATTCGACATACAAACGTCTCCAGCAATCATGCAGCTTTCATAGACGAGACGAACCCAGGTACTAGTGCTGATTTTTTTATTTAGCTCTCCACCACAGCACCCTTACGCGTTTCGGGCCAAACAAGCCCTTGATCACATGAGAACGTGCAGGGGCGTATGTGCTCCTTTTACATTGCTAATGCCCAAAGCCAAGTATTGCTATCATAGAAATAGAAGACATATGCCTCAATCAATTACTGCATGATATGCACATAATTAACATTATGTAATACACATCGTGTATTGTAACTACTCATACAATTTCACAACAGGATGGAAGTATATCTGTCCGAAATATAAATACATGAATGTATAAATATATAAAAGAATGTTATAAATACAGATATAAATATAGCAGCAAAAAACTCGATATTAACAATAAAATAACTTAATGTATAGTTGAATTAAAATTGATAATATTCCATCCTATAGGATTTGAGACCATCAATCAATCAATCAGTGACACTTGTATAGCGCGCTACCTACCCGTAGGGTCTCAAGGCGCTGGGGGGGGGGGGGGGGGGGGGGGTGCTGCTACTGCTCGAACAGCCAGGTCTTCAGCTTCTTCCTGAAGGAGAGGTGGTCTTGGGTCAGGCGCAGGTCGGTTGGGAGGGAGTTCCAGGTCTTGGCGGCCAGGTAGGAGAAGGACCTTCCTCCCGTAGTCGCTCTTCGGATGCGGGGGACGGCGGCGAGGGCGTGGTTGGCTGATCGGAGGTGGCGTTTGGGAGCGTAGAAGTTGATTCGGCTGTTGAGGTAGCTCGGGCCCTGGTCGTGTAGGGCTTTGTGTGCGTGGGTGAGGAGGCGGAAGGTGATTCTTTTGTTGACGGGGAGCCAGTGAAGGTCTCTTAGATGTCCGGTGATGTGGCTGGTTCGTGGGATGTCGAGGATGAGTCTGGCTGAGGTGTTCTGGATCCGCTGGAGTCTCTTCTGGAGCTTGGCGGTGGTACCGGCGTAGAGGGCGTTGCCGTAGTCCAGACGGCTGGTGACGAGGGCCTGGGTGACGGTCTTCCTGGTCTCGGTGGGGATCCACCAGAAGATCTTCCGTAGCATGCGTAGGATGTTGAAGCACGCCGAGGAGACGTTGTTGACTTGCCTGGTCATGGAGAGGGAGGAGTCCAGGATGAAGCCCAGGTTGCGTGCATGGTGTGTCGGTTTGGGTGCGGTGCCCAGGGCGGGGGGCCACCAGGAGTCGTCCCAGGCGGAGGGTGAAGAGCCCAGGATGAGGACCTCCGTCTTGTCAGAGTTCAGTTTCAGGCGGCTGGTCGTCATCCACTCGGCTACCTCTTTCATCCCTTCGTGCAGGTTGGCTCTGGCGGAGGCGGGGTCGTTGGTCAGGGAGAGGATCAGCTGGGTGTCGTCGGCGTAGGAGATTATGCTGAGGTTGTGTTTGCGTACGATGGCCGCGAGGGGGCTCATGTAGACGTTGAAGAGGGTGGGGCTCAGAGATGACCCTTGAGGGACGCCGCAGATGACTTCGGAGGCCTCTGACTTGTACGGTGGTAGGCGGACTCTCTGTGTTCTTCCGTCGAGGAAGGAGATGATCCATTCCAGCGCCTTGTCCTGGATTCCAACGTTGCTGAGGCGCTGTACTAGGGTGCGGTGGCAGACAGTGTTGAATGCCGCGGAGAGGTCTAGGAGGATGAGGGCCGCTGTTTCTCCATTGTCCATCAGGGCTCGGATGTCATCGGTGGCGGCGATGAGGGCGGTCTCGGTGCTGTGATTGGCTCGGAAGCCGGACTGTGAGGGGTCGAGGGATCCGTTCGTCTCGAGGAAGGCGGCCATCTGCTTGTTGACGGTCTTCTCGATGACTTTGGCTGGAAACGGGAGGAGCGAGATGGGGCGGTAGTTCTTGAGTTCGGTGGGGTCCGCTGTTGGTTTCTTGAGGAGAGCGCTGAGTTCGGCGTGTTTCCAGCTCTCAGGGAAGGTGGCGGTGTCGAAGGAGGTGTTGATGATGTCCCGCAGGTGGGGTGCGATGACAGCGTCGGCCTTGTTGAAGACGTGGTGGGGGCAGGGGTCGGTTGGTGATCCGGAGTGGATGGAGTTCATGGTGCGGATGGTGTCTTCGGTGCTGATCGGGGTCCAGGCGTGGAGGGTGGTGGTGGGGGGTGGTTGTTCGGTCAAGGTGTGCGTTGGTTGGTTGTTGAAGCTGTTGTGTATGTCCGCGATCTTGTTGTGGAAGTATGAAGCGAGGGAGTTGCAGAGGTCTTGTGATGGGGTGATGTCGTTGTTTCCTGCGCTGGGGTTGGAGAGCTCTTTCACGATGTTGAAGAGCTCTTTGCAGTTGTGTGCGTTGTTGTCCAGTCGGTCCTTGAATGCTGTTTTCTTGGCGGCGCGGATCAGCTGGTGGTGCTTCCGGGTGGCAAGCTTGAGGGAGGTCCTGTTGTCCGGTGTGGGTTCCCTTCTCCAGACTTTCTCGAGGGCTCGGCAGTTCTTCTTGGAGCTCTTGAGTTCGTCGGTGAACCACGGGGCTTTCTTGCTGCCGGGTCTGCTGGGCGGGGTCCTCAGCGGGGCGAGCTCGTCCGCGCAGTTGCTGATCCACTTCGTGAGGTTGTCGGCGGCCTGGCTGGGGTTCGCTGAGCTGGCAGGAGGGTGCTGGCTCAGGGAGGTGGCGAGCTGGTCTGCTGTGATCTTGTTCCAGCTTCTGCGGGCGGCCTGTTGCTGGTGATGGTGGGTCGTCGACCATCCACCTCAATCTACATTTTTTGATGCATGCGTGGATTAAGCTACAGAACGGGTCCATGGTCCCATGAAATACACGTCCTTAAGGCTAGCGTCTCAAAAATACAAGCTTATTCTCAATTGTATGCGCACAATGAACGCTAACAGTTTGGAAATCGCACCATAGTGGGTTACGCAAGCAACTGTGCAAAAAGATGAGCCTTGATTGAATTATGTGCAAAAACAGCAATACATATTGGCAAGATATATGATACAAAATAGTGCTATCTAGTGAAACATAAAATTGTGTGAAAGTGATATAAAAACAATACTTATATATGATAAAAATTGATTGAGACAGCAGGTATGATTATATTCGAACATTTGGTCAGTATTATAACAAATTTATAGGTATGTATGACAGTCCTCCCCTGAGTTGAGACCATTGGGAGTCTTGGTGTCTAATAAAATTATGTGCCTGGTCTCTAACCTACGCAATAGCAGCTCACGGTCCCCACCCCTCTATGGCGGTGGTACCATGTCAATGACAAAATATCTCAATCCTGCCGGATTCTTCCCGTGTGACTCTTCAAAGTGTCTCGCAACCGGGTACGCAGTGTCGCCGTTGGTAATGGCCCTAAGATGCTGTAGAATGCGTTTGAACACCTGTGGTCTTGTACTACCGACGTAGCGTAGACCACAGGGGCATTCAAGCACATACACTGCGTACTCGGTGCGGCATGTTAGTTGGCACCTGATTACTGTGGGTTTATTACTGAATGGAGTTACATATTCTTTTTTACTGACTCCATTTCTGCACGCTTTGCAGGAGGAGCACTTGAGGAAACCTTTGCTTGAGTCCAACCACGAGCCAGTGGTCCGGATCTCAGGTCTGCTAGATACTAAACAGTTCCCCATTGTTCTAGCTCTTTTATAGGCTATGCTCGGTGTGCCCTTGATCTGCACACTTAGTACTGGGTCACTAGAGATAAGTGTCCAGTTGCGTTTGACAATATTTCTAATGATCAAATGTTGATTGTTGAATGTTAGAATGAGTCGGGTTTCATTGTCTGCAACTGTAGAACTATTACTTCTGCTTTGCGTACATGTATATATATGTGAATTTATGTTGATGTGTGTGTGAGTGAAAGTGGAGGTCAAAGGGCGCCACTTCCACTACCACCAGCATTTTGGTGAATTTACGTCTATAGCTGTTTGCGGCACTGAAAGAGCAGCAGGCGAAAGAGGGTGGCTCAGTCTGACAGAGGTACTCTTCAGTTGGAACCGGGAAAACAGGGAGAAAATGTGAAACGCAGCGCCATGTTGATGTGGTGAGTGAAGGGGCAAAGATATCAGAAGGCTGGAAGTTAGGAGGGACACATAACGGATCGCATCATCTCTCTTTCATCTAGCCACCATCAAAACTCCTAACTCATGTACATTAATGAGGCAGGATTCTAGTTGTGAGTGATTGAGAATGGATGCTGATGCAGGCCTGCAGGCTGGCCGCCAGGGACAGCAAACCTCCAGCCATTGATTCACATTTTCAAAATACCATGACTGGAGCCTCTGTCCCGGTCCCCATAAGGGATAGGGGATGCAATAAAAAGAAATATAATGTAAAATAAGTGACATCAGGGAGAGGCTGCAGTGATCCCACAGACTGCTAGATGCTCTGTGCGATGCCTGTACTTCACATAGACAAAGTGGAAGCTGCCGTTCACAGAGAGCTCTCACTTGGCAAATAAATGCTACCTCTTTTCAATGAGTTGCTTTGGTATCAGTGGTCTACCACCGTTTCTGCATTCGTCCTCCATTAATCAAATTCCTGTGTCTCCATTAATGAAATCCCACTGAGTTGCAAGAAAAGGGAATACACATTTTATGTTTTCACAGGTTGACACTGAAAAAGCCTTACTGGTGAAACGCGTCTGTTGACTTGGGGCCAGGGGGTCTGCCATTAAAATCACTTTTTAACCACAGCTCACGAGTGCCGTCTACTTTCGTTGAAGCTAACGAATGTGTTGGAGATATATATATATACATATATATATATACACACACACACACACACATATATATTGCTGTTGAGTTAATTAATTTAACTTGCAACGTCTCCTTTGTACATTTCTATTGTGGTTTTTGCGCTTGCAAAGTCTGCAAATTCGCTCACAACAGGTTTTGCAAGTTCAAAGTTCTTTGATGCATTCAATGGAGACTACTTAACTGTAGAAGTTGTAGGGGCCGACGCACATGCGCACATACTCATTTCCACCCATCGATAAGAAGACACCGTGGACATGCTCTCACCCATCTATTCACCAGCCCACACACATGGGCATATTCAACCCCACTCATAAGCACATAAATGTAGACAAATACTCAAACACTTCCACAAGCACATGCACACAAAAATACATACATTAATAGGTACAGAAACATCCAAACATTCAATTTAACAAGTACCTGATGGGTTACAGCACAAAGGCAGGACCAGCGGGCCAAAGGCGGGAGAAGCATGATGGCCTGTCAAGGAGATGTAAGCTTTCAGCAGCCTCAGGCATCAGAAGCAGGAATATCCAGCCGCCTCCTCTCATTGGCTGATTTTGTCAAGAGTCAGCCAATGAATGGAGAACCTTTCCGAAAGTAAACACCAGGTTGGGTCACATAAGTGCGACTGTTGATCTCGCCCTACTTTGTGACAAGTTGGGAAAGGGTGGTGTGAGGCTTTGCTGATTGACAGTCAGCCCTGGGCACTTCAGGGCTGAAACCTAAATCACCCCCTGGGCTGACTTCCTCAGTAAAGCTCCCCTTTGTCATCAGGGTAGAATCCTCACAGGGCTTTGCCAGGCTGATGATGTCACTGTCCCATGGGCATAAGCCTGGCAACCCTCGTCTGTCTGATCCCTAGACATTAGTTCATGGGGGGTACCTGGCTACATGATGCTAACATGATGAGTGTGTCACACTGACCCTACATCAGCCTTACAGACATCATGCACTGGAAAGGGGGTGGGGCGTAGCCCCAACGCCCTCTGATAGGCCACCACTGGATGGAGATGGCCATAGTGCCCTGTTTACTTTCTGTTGCTGCTTTTATGAGCCGAGACCAGTAGCAACAATGGCATTGTCGGGGTAGCATCTTTCAGCTTGCTTGTTGATCTCCCTTTTATGATCCCTAATGAGGTGCAGTCTATTTGCAGATGTGTATAATATGAATTAAGCCTAATAAAGAGTGCAACATTGTTTGTGACAGTTGAATACTGTGTGTTGAATGTCCTCTCTGTTTTTCATTCCTAGATGCTGGATTACCTAGTTCAAGTTATGAACATGAAAGAAAATTCTCCGAGCTGAAAATGATTGATTGAGAACAACATTGAATTTGGGAGCCGGGAAAGACACCCGAAAGAGACATGTCTGGCAAACATTTGATTGTAGCAGATAACAAATGCTATTTCCTTTCTGTAAACAAGCTTTTATCTTGTGTAAAATACATGACAATTGTGTGTTCAGAATTAACTAAATGTGTGGTTTCAAGCAGATAAGTCTTGTTTGTACTGCTTTGCTGTAAATAATTAATGTGGAATTGTCTTTCAATTACATGGCTTTATTTTACCACATCAGTGTCTGAGCTGTTCATCTTTTGAGGTCGAAATGTTATTGATTTAAAGTCAATAAATAAAAGTAAACGTTGTTGAGCTACAGAGGCTGCAAAAGGCGACAAGCCAGGGCTCAAACAGTTTCTTTTCAGAGGTAGTGTGTAATGAAGTAAATTGGCATATAGGAAGCACAGCAACATGCAGACAGCGTGATAGTAACAGGAGGATTAGGTACAAGCCATAGGTACAAGTGCCTATAGCAAACCCCACCAGGAGCAGATGTTACCAGTAGTTTAACCTAGGTCTAACTGCCTTGGGCATACCTTTTAGGAACAGCAGCAGCCCTTGCAGGTAAGAGAGGTGGGGGAAGGGAATTTTGACAGACGACAATGAGGGAAAATTAATTATTTATTTAATTTTCCCTTGTGGTCGTCTGTCAAACCTCCCCCCCCCCCAACCCGGCCCCACTGCCTCACCGCTGCACAGCTCTTACCTGCATGGGCCGCTCATGTCACGGATCTTCCACCATATCACATTCTACGATGTCATGGGGAACAGAAAAGGCAAGATAGCACACATAGGAAGCAAGTTAGGAAGGCGAGCATAAATGTAAATGTGCATGAATTTATATAGCGCAAATCACCACCAGTTTCTAAGCGCTTGCTTAGGGAACCCGTCCTGGTATTCCCCAGTGAGATAACCCCGGCAGGGTATCCGCAAGGTGAAAGCCAGGCATCCCGCCGCGAGGGGCCATTGTGGAGATTAAGCAAGCACATTTTAGGACTCAAGACCCTGCCTAGCCAGGAATTGAACCCTGGTCCCGGGCTGACCTCTGCTTCCAGGTCTGCCTCCTCTAACCAGTGAGCCACACTTCTCCATACATGTCCCTTCTTCACAAACCATACAAACAAACAATGGGAACCCCATACCAAGATGAGCTACCAAAGGAAACAACATAACGCTAAAGATGTATGAGGGCAAATATGCTGAAATGCACAACTCAAACCACATACGCTCGAAAACCAATCCAAACCCCATAAACACCCACTTCTGCAATTGATAAATCACTCAACACCCTCAATGCACACGCCAAGATAGGTTGACCAGACTTGCTTGATGGAACACTAAGAGTGACAGTGTCACCACAACAGCCCAAGAAAGAGACAAATGAAAATGCCTACATCACACCATAACACACACAACAAAGAACAAGGTTCACAAAGAACAATGTGGCTGTGGAGTGACTAACAATCACGCCAATATACAACATGGAAGAACGTTTCCTCATCCGCTGACGGACGATTCCTAGAACATAGGGTGCGCCACAGCACGACCCTGACATGATTTCCTCATTCAGTGAGGGAGGAATCTAGGATGGACTACAGTACAACAAGAACACCATATCCTTAACCACTGAGCAAGGATTACTACAAGTTCATGGTGCAACACAACATGATTCTAAAAACATCAGTTTGCAACACAGCATGACCCTGACAACATTTACTTAACCAAGGAAGGAAGAATCTAGGATGGAATACAACAACATGCAAAGCATATCCACTGTGGAAGGACTTTTGCAATTTTAGGGTGCAACACAACATGACACTAACAACACCTCCTCAACCCCTGAGGGGTGATGATACAGGCTATATGCACCCTAACCATTAGGGGAGATCACAGAGAGCAACTGAACGTTTCCTTAACCACCGAGGAAGGATGTTTTCCTATTTAGGATGCAATGCAACATGACCCCAACAATATCTCCTCATCCCTGGGGGAGGACAATACAGATCAGGCACATGTCAGCCACGAATGTTGACCATCGTAAAACAAAGAGTGCAACTAATCCGTCCCTTTCTACCCACTGAATCAAATGCATGTATACGTGCATCTCCAAATGAGAGATCACTGCAAAACATAGGGTGACAACCCTAGGAATGCCTCCAATGAAGGAGTAAAACTGGGCCGGACTAGGAACCAAAAGCAGCCCTGGCAAAAATATTCAAACCAGCCCTGTGCACTTCGCCTCCTCGTGCAACCTCTTTCATTCCATCCATCCACCTCTGTCTCCTTCTCTCCTCTCTGACTACTCTCTCTGATCGCTTTCTCTCTGCTGTTTCCCTCCCCTTCTCCCTCACTACCTCTACTTCTTCCTCCCTCTCTTTTCAAAATCTCTTTCTCCCCTTTTCTCCTCCCTTTCTGATAACTTTTTTTTCTACCCCCCTCCAGCCTCTCTATATCTCTCTTTTCACCATCTCTCGCTCTCTACTTCTCCCTCTTCATCCCTCACTACCTCTCTCCTCCCAGTTCTCTACCTTCCTCTCTATCCCTGCCTCCCTCTCTTTCCCTCCCTCTTTTTCCACCATCTCTCCTTCCCCTTCTCTCCTCTCTCTCTACCCCCCTCTCTCTCTCTTGAAGCCTCCCTGCGCCTGCTGCAGTTACCCTCCAGGAGCTGGAGAGTGGGTGGGGATGGTGAAGACTGAGACACCAGGGGTGGACTACCAGGGCTTCCGCCCACTGGGGAAATGCCCAGTGGAATAAAAGGCCAGTCTGGCCTTGCCACTTCAAGGTGAGCTAATGCAGTGACACAGCTTTTGATGCATTTCACTAATGAGGAAAATCACTGTGAACTATTGGGCGCAACCGAATCCACGGTTCAAAGTCCCCGCTGAATGAGAAGAAAAATGTGCCTTACCAGAAACAGGGATCAATCCTAAGCAACACTGTGAAAACAAAGTAACACAACAGGGATGATAACCATAACAGAACATAGTGAAGTAAGGCTATATACTGTTGGCACACTAAAAACACCTTAGCACGTCATACACTTCACTCTTGCAAACACAATAGGCACACTCCAAGAAGAAAAAACAAACTTTAACAGTAAAACGAATACATGCAACTTTCATTAGCTCTCTCTTTGTACAGCGCTCTGATACCATGATGGTCATGTTCTCCTTTTATAAAACACTATAAATAAATGAATAAAACATGGGCAATATGATCCCGAAATGTAAAATGAATCTGGGTGCTTTGTGACCCATCACTCAACACACATGGTAGCTAAGGGGTAGGAGCAAAATGCCCCACTTCGACCTCCTACAATAACCTACAGGTTACACCTCTAGAGGTGAAAAAACACAAAAGGGTTTGAATACTGCCCTCACCCACAGAGATCTGTGGCATGCTTCATCATAGGGCTGCTAACACACCTCTGCGCAGACCAACGCTGGAGGTGGAGCAATAGGGAGGGGAAGACAAAACAACGAATAAAGAAACAGTGCAGGATCCAGTGAAAAAGGTGCAGAGAAACAATTAAAACTGACAACGGGAACTCCAAATATATACTTTAATGATTAATCCCCTGGTCAGATAAAAAGGTAATTTAAGAACCAGTGGATGGTGGTATGATGGGCTGTAATGAACCCCCTACTCCTCCAATCTGTAAACTGTCGACATGTTTCAGCCGGCTAACACAATTTCCCTGGCTTTCATCAGGACTAAAACTAGAAAGATCCCTTAGGTACTATCCCTACCTCTTCACTCGTGGGGTAGAGAGTAGACACAAATCTGAGTGAATGATCAGAATAGGGGAAGAATAACTTGCTCCTCGAGGGAAACCTGTAAGTAAATAAACAAAATTACATACATCAACATATACAGTGAGGTTCCCTCAATGAGAAAAATAGGTTGAGCAGGAGGGTAGAAAAAGGGGTTTTAATCCTCCAAATCAGACAAACGATTCCCTGTGGGCGTAACAATTTAAAATTAGCCTCCTCTGAAATTTGTGAGGCTAAACGTCCCATGAGACTCCTCTATACACGCTCGTTAAATGTATTTTACCCAGAGGACATCATTGCTTTAACCAGAGACACAAGCATTCATTCGGCAAATCTTACAGTTTCGTAAAAGCAATGCTTGAACGGGCAGGGAGAGGACAGCTCCCTATAGTCACACGCTGTGAAGATACTGAGATAAAAAAGGAGAGATAAGGGTTGTATACAGCAGTTACTGTTCAACAGGTTGTAAACGCGGATCTCACAGATAAGGTTGGTATGGGTTTGATTGACTACTAACTGTCATGGTGTAGCTGTTGGAGCCGTGACCCCCACGTGCAGAGACCATAGAGGTTGAATACTCCATAGGACTGATAGAGCGTGCAGGTCACCCAACTAGAATTTATACAGATACTCACCAGGGCCCATAATTCCAAAATAACATGCTTTAACTTTTGTTTGGGTAACTCACGCTCTACTACCAGTATATTATGATTTCTATTACTGATTCCTATACTAGTATCCTACAAATCTTTGACACTAGATACCTTCACACAATGGATCAGGGAGTTGAGTCAAAAGTAAGGCCCTCAAATATCATAACATTTGCAATTATAATAACCACAGAGTCAGGGTAGGTCCAAACTCTTTATCTAATCATCATCATCATCATATGTCAAGAGTAAAAAGCTGAAGGTGATAAGACTATCAATAACTAAAATCAGTGTATAGCTATGAATAAAATAGAGTATGCTAAGCATTTAGAGACTTAAAATAAAAGGCAAGGGTAAACAAGGAACATGCTAATTTTAGAAAAAACAATCTTTCGTATCTTGATTAAAGGAGGGTAAAGAAAGGGAACATTCTAAACCCAAAGACTTATGCAATACACTAACAGTTTTAAAAAGGATAAATGCAACTATGTAATTCGAGATTTCGGTTTCAGCACAATTAAACTATAGGTAAGGTGAGAGTTGGAACATTCTATAGATTCAACTTATTTCCTAAAGGGAGGGAAAGAAAAGGAACATACACTATAAAGAAATGATTTAGCATTGACTAAAGGTGGTTTGAAAAGTGGAACATGCTAATAGTCAGTAATACATGAATATCCCATTTTCCAAGGGATGGGAAAGAAAAGGAACATATGCAATCAAGCTTTCCAAATTCAGGATGGAGAGAAGAGGAATGCAAATTTATCTACAAACACCCACACAGACTTATATTTACCTAGGATAGAGCGAAGACCAACCCTGGCCACGGGTCAGTTGGAAAAGACAGGAGGAACCCCAAGGACTTCAGTGCCAGTAGGCGAACAGGTGCAGCTCATGGACAATCAGGACAGGATAACCCCAGGATTTGGATCAGGACCGGTTCACCAAAGGTTAAGACCAACACCCGCAGCTTCGGTTACAACACCTGCGCTACTCCCTCTCTGCAAGGAATCTGCCAAAACCCCGTCTGGGTTATAAATTTTATCAGCAAAGGGCATCACCAGCACTTTCACTTCCCAAAAAAACCCCGATTGGGTTCTCGAACCTCCCAACAGAGTGCTCCGCAGCTCTCTGCTTTCAGTCACCTATTGAGTGCGTTGGGTCAGTGACAGGTCAGCTAATCAGACAAGTCGGACAATTTCTCTAGCTAAACCTATGCTAATTATACTGTTTTTTAGGTCAGTTTACCACCCCCCAATGTTGCAAGTGTAAGGATCCCCAATTTTGATTGGACAAAGGAGGAGGACAGGTCATCACACCACCTATTTTCTAGACTTTCTCAGGTTCTTTATTCAGATTCCGTTCACGCCCCTTAAATTCCAGGTTCTCATGACATATGCCTTTGGTTAACAATGGTGAATATAACATTGAATACAATTGTAACAATTTTAGTACAGTTCAGCTTCTTCTAGCTGGGTCGCAGGTCAGGTTCCCAAGCCCATCTTGACTGTTGCTGCCATCTGGCTGGGTTCAAATGCTGCGAAGTTCATTTTCCCTCCTTTTCTGTCATGCGTAGAAGGAACTTCCAAAATGGAGTAATAAGCACCTCCCAGGCCCAAAGAGTACGATACATGAAAAGTAAAAGGAAACAATTTAGAACACAGTAATAAATGATTACACGGTATACCATGAATTTCTATACTATACCCATTACTTCAATATAAACGACAGCATTAGGATTAAGCAGAACGAACAGCTTAGCGAAAGCAGCAATGCAAGCTTCTCGCATGTGAAAACATAGAACAGCCATTTTAGCACTAGTGCGCAGATGCGAAAGGGTTCCCTCCAGAACTGTGAGTACGTCATGTCACGTGGGTATGACAGACGCATGCGCAGTAGAAATTCCCGCATAACAGCAGCCATTTAATATGCAAGTGTATTAGGATTAGAAAACACATAAGCAAGCTTCACTCGGACACCCAAATGGGAAAGAATAAGGGACAAATTAGTAAGACAAACATGTTGATTACATAGTTAGGGTAATTCGAGGTTCATGAGTACGAGCAAGTCGCTTTACCTGCGAATCCCTGCTCCATCAAGACCATAGCCACGAGAAATAGTGGGGATTTGGTCCATCTGTTGAGTGCTTAGCCCAGAATATGCACACTCTACCCCCAGGGTGGGATTGGAAAAAAAGGACTTACTTCATCAAGATGAGATAACGCAGACTCATTGTCTCTCACCGCTCCCTGCAGCTGCTGTGGGCTGCGCGGCTGGAGCCAGTAAATCCTCTAACTCGGCTGATACGTGTCATCACGTGAGTGATAAATGCGATCGATGATTGGTTCTAAGCAAGGAATGGCCTAGATTGCTAACCTCCTTCTCCATATTGGAGGAAAAGGAAACAGAGGAGCGCATGTGCAATGAATAAGTGGATCTACTGCATGCATCGGTCCCGGAGTGGGCTCTACCCTTGCCTATGATTAGGATCCGAACCCACCTTATCGTTTAAAATCAGGTTCCGGGTGACAGTGTTGTAATGGCCACCCTACCACACTGCTTATGCATCCAGGGGAAGAGAATCAAATATATTTATTTATTTTATTTTTTCAGCTTATAGAGCGTGACAGCTACCCAAAAAGGGTTTCCCGGCGCTAACGGAGACAAGAGCCTTGTAACACAGCGAGGCCAGAGGTTACTGACCATTCCTTAATATACACAGTAACCCTTGGCATGTGATGGTATGTGAATAGTCCTTTAACCTGGCTTGCCCTGACACAGAGATGGTCTCAGTAGGGACAACTTCATAGGAGCAGGGGAATGGACAATGTTATGAAGTGTTGTCCATACATTGTCTCTGCATAGGAGTGCCTTAGATACTGTATGCTAGCAATAAGGAGGTGGCCAAACAGGTCATACTGTGGCCCGAAGATGTCTCACAAGTTATTCAGTATGTTCCAGGGTACATCATCGTTCAAGTCACTGATGTGGCTATGAACCCTGTATATCCATTTTTCTCCCTTATAAAAAGAGTGTTTTCTGGGTTACGGGCAGTTATAGTAATAGTAGGTTTATTCAGGACTTTCCAGAATAAATCATTGCCCATGTGATTTTTCTCTTTGTAATGAGTCGTCAGGTGAGTGGTTGTCCTTTGGCATCTGATGGTGGATCTGTGTTCCATTATCCTTACTTTCACTCTGCGTGTTGTCATTCCAATGTAGATCAGACCACATGGACATTTGATCATATAGATGACGTTGGTCGAGTTGCAGTTAGTATGCCTGCGTTGTTCCCATGGGTGGTGCGGACCGATGTCCACTGTTTTCGTGTTTGCAGTCAAATGACAAACACCACATGCCCCGCATCTCATAAGTCCAGTGACTGGAGGGAGTCCCCATGTGTTCTCCTGGTCGATCCTGGCGACGGATCTCGTCAATGTGTTTCTAGGTCTGGTTTGTACCTCTAGGTCCCTTATGTTTTGGCTTCTTTTCAATAAGAAAAGGGGTTTCTCTAGGTGTACACCATTGGAGTTAAGAATTCTCCAGTTGCGTTGAATGATCCACTTGATGCTGTTCAATGCAGTGTTAAAAGTGGTCACACAGATTGTCTTGTTGGTAGTTTGTTTCTCCACTGTTTCCAAAAGTGCTTCACGGTTTCAGTTGGTCACCCTCTTCCGTGCTCTTTTGACTGTCTTGAATGGGTACTTTCTCTTCAGTAGTTTGTCCGTCAGGGTATCGGCTTCTGTTCTGAAGTCTTCTGTGTTGGAACAGTTCCTGCGAAGGCGCAGGACTTCCCCACCGGAATTTATCCTTAATGACTTTGGGGCAGATTTACAAGCCGTTTGCGCCTCTTTTATGCCGGCGTTGCGTCACCTTTGTGACGCAGCGGCGGCGCAAAAGATGCGCCAAGGTGCGGGGTATTTACAACATGACGATTCTGGGAGATGCGTCACGTTGTAAAACCCTCCGCCATAATGAGGCGTTCCAGCACAGAAGGGGGCTTTCCGGCGCAGGAACATTTCCTAAAAGTGGCTGAGTGAAATCTACAAGATTTCACTCAGTCACTTTGGGGACCATGCTGCGTCAAAACCCTGCGCCTGCTTGAAGCAGGCGTAAGGCTTGACACAGCATTGGCAGAATAAGACCCCCCAGAGCATTGCTGGAGCTGCTTCGTGCTTGCGACGCAACTCCAGCAATCCGTCGCCTTTGCGGCACAGATGCGTGACGCATCTGTGCCGTTTTTGCCCCATGGTGCGCCGCATTGTAAATGTGGCGCACCATGGGTGGCGGAGCTGCAGCGCACAATTACTGGTGCATCCCTGCTAATTTGCAGGGATGTGCCAGTAATTGTAAATCTGCCCCTTTGGGTGGAGGCTCTCAAAAAGAAGGAGGCTGTTCCTATCGGTGGGTTTATGGAACAGCCTAGTGTATAGGCGTCCTTCGCTAGAGAAGCTCTCCAGATCCAAGAAGGGTAGACTCTCCATCATAATGGTCGATGTAAAGTGAAAGAGATTGTTCCTGTTGTTCAACCAATCCAAGAAATCTCTAATGGACTGGGCATCCCCCTTCCAAATCAGATGCACGTCATCAATGTAGTGCCTCCAAACTTTTATGTTGCATCTCCAGGTACTAGTGGGGGCGTAGATGTACTGATTTTCAAAGGCTGCCACATAAAGTCCCGCCAAACTGGGCGCAAAAACGCTCCCCATGAAAGTACCATGGGTTTGGAGATAGTATGTGCCTTGAAACTCAAAAAAGTTCTTAGTGCTATCTCCGTGAGGTGCAGAATAAATGGCCTCAGGGTGCAGAAGTCCCAGTCTTGGTTAAAGAGTATCTCTATCACCACTCGTAGTGTCTCTCTCTCTGGGGTATGTTTGTGTATAGTGACTCTATATCTAATTCCACCAGGAACTCCCTCTTGGGATACAAAAATTCAGGTCCTTCAATAAATTGAGGACATCCGTAGTGTCCTCCAGGTAAGCTGTGCTGTTCTGTACTAACGGCTTCAGCAAAAAATCACAATGAAAGGGGCTCCAGGATTGAACCTATGCCGGATATGATGGGTCTCCCTGGCGATAGTCTCATCGGTTTATGCACCTTCAGGAGGGTATAAAAATATGGTGTCACTGGATCTTCCTGACACAAAAATCTCCCTTCTTTCATTGTAATCCATTCGTTGTTCACCGCTTCCTCAACCACAGAGGCTATTTGCTTCTTGATGTCCGAGGTTGGGTCTCCGCAAAGCATGCTGTAGCTTCTCTCATCTGAGAGGAGCCTAAAACACTCTGCCTCATAGGTGTCCCTCTTCTGGATCACAATGGCTCTCCCCTTGTTTGCCGGTTTTATCACAATGTTCAGATTGTTCCTTAGTTGTTCTGGGGCTTCTTTTTCTTGTCTAGTCAGATTCTTGTAAGGAAGTGTTTCTTGTCTCGCAACAGTTTCCACTTCGTGAATAACTGCTTGTTCGAATTTTTCCACTTCAATGGGGAGGGTCACAATGGGGAGCTGTAAATTTGGACTTCGGGTGAAAATTTGTGTCCCCTGTCCCCTCAGTATTCTCTGGTTTATCTTCAAAGAAGAACCTGGGTCTAATGTTGCAAACGAATCCTGCCAGTTCCTAGAGGATCCTAAAGACATCTAGGGTATTAGTGGGGACAAACCCAAGTCCCTTGTTAAGAAGTACTTCCTGGGGGCCTGTTAGGGGTGTATCAGTCAGGATCATCACCAGGGTCACTCCCTGCTTATCCCCGGTGACAGATCCCTCGCCATCCTCCTGGTCACCCTCTGATCCAGGTCCTCCCATTGTACTCCTGTCGTACCCTTCTGCTTGCCCCTGCCTTTCTCTAAAAAAGGATTTGGCATCTGTGGAAACTGTGGTGCTTGGCCTCCCTGCATATGTGGGAATTGTTTATACATGGACAGCCACCCAAAACTCTGACCAGAGAAATTGGGGTACATTATGTTAAATGAGGGGCGTGGTCCTCCAAATAACCTGCTCCCTCGTCCCCTTCTGCATGGTTTCCTCTCATAGTCGCTGTTCTCACTGTTTGCGCTCGTTCTATCTGAGTTCCTGCCTTCCCTGTTCGGGCCTTTCATCACATCCTTCAATTTCTTCTGAATGTATTCTTCTGTGGTGTAGTGGCAGACCTTTACTTTAGAGAATTTTTAAGGTCTTTCTGAAGTTTGTCTACTTTAGATCGTAAGAGATAGTCTTTATATTCCCGTATCTCGTTATTGGCTTCTTCCAATTTCTTTTTGTATGTAACCAAAAGAATGTTTGCTTTCGGGCCCTGATCACTAGCCTGGATTTTTTAGAGGGTGTCTGCTGTTCTTTTGGCTGTATTTATGATCAAAATACGCCAGTCCCTTGTACATTTCCAAGCTATCAGGGCCCAATCTTTTCGGAATGTTGCATCTTCTAAGAAGATAAGGGGTTCACTGGAGATGATCAGACCTCGAGGGGCGGCATTCCACCTCAGATATTCTGTCAATATCGCCCCATGTAGAATTGCCTTTACGTGTGACCGCTTTAGTTCATTAAAAGTGTCACACCCTTCTCCCTGGGTCATGACTTGATTAATGGCTGTGTTGCCCAGCATCAATGGCCCTGTGAGGATCTGTGCTACTGCATCCTCTCCAAACGCCAAACCCTGTTTCTCTGCCATTGTCCCACCACACAGTGTTGCGAGGGTGTACAGTAAATTAGTAAAGCAGAGGTGATGGGTATTAAAAGGAAAAAAACTCTGTGGCTCAGCGGCCACACTCAATACTCAACACACACGGTAGTTAAGGGGTAGGAGGAACATGCCCCACTGCGGCCTATTACAATAACCTACACACACATGTAGAAATGGGGCTTTGCAAAGAAACTCACTGTGATCTAGTGGAGAAAAAACACAAAAGGGTGTTAAAACTGCCCTCACCCACAGAGATCTGTGGCATGCTTCATCATAGGGCTGCTAACACACCTCTGCGCAGACCAACGCTGGAGGTGGAGCAATAGGGAGGGGAAGACAAAACAACGAACAAAGAAGCAGTGCGGGATCAGGTGAAAAAGGTGCAGAGAACAAATGCCACCCCGAAACCCGCAAAACGTACATGGATACAGAAGAGTAGGTATACCCATTCACTCTGAAACAAAAAAAGAATATCACATTAAATCATAAGCATCAACTTGGAAAGACTCGTGATCTTTGGGATTTTGGACGGGGTTCATAATCAGGCAAAAAAACTTTTTTTTTATTTCATCTTACTTGCCAGAAGAGAGATTTGCAAAAAGTAGAAAGACTCTACACCATCTTCCTTCACTGATTGGCAGACCTCAATCCTACAGGCTTCCAATCTCGACCTACTAAGATCTGGTAACCAGGACAAAAGGGCATTTTGGCACTTTTTGGTGCGGGCCATTGAGTTGGTCGGGGTTTTTTGTTGTTGTTTTTTTTGTTTTTTCCCCGGTCCGATGATTACATAGCTGTGGTTCATTCTATCTATAAAGCCCCTGCGGGGAATGAGATTTTGATATCAATTTATGATCAATTTAATAACTTATCTCATTCATCTATTTTGGACCGCTAGTATCTGTCATTGAGTAAAAGACAACCCCCGCATAGGTTAGACAAACCCCATTAACTGACGCCACTCCGAAGAACCACTTACAACTGATGAAGTTTGAAAGTTTTATATAAAAGTCAAATTTAAATGCGAATACAATCCTCTCAGGATAAATCTCAATAGGTATACAAAAGAATACAAAATCAATTCCAGAATCTGCAATTTAAAGCATCGATGTGAAGTGGTTCCTTGACGTCATCTACAGAAAGATAAAAGCATCAGGTTAAATCTGTCCCTACTCTATACTAAGTGACATCCCTACTTCGCAAGTTCCTAACCTAAAAAGGTGTCAGCAGTTTGACTTCGAAAGAAGATCAAACTCTCTTAGCCTCTAAAGGTAACCTAAGTTTAAGAAGCAGTACCCTCGCTGCCTACCCATCCGCTCTTCTTAAGGGTCCTCGGCCTACTGCTCTCTTGCGCTCTGATCTCTCTTAACGCATCTGCTCAAGTCATCTACCCTTGCCCTTCTCTCTTGAGCAATTCCCTCGCTGTTCCTAATCTCCAATTGCTAATTGCTCATTGCTACCTCCTCCCCGGGGTGCTGTCCCTAAAATACACAATCCCAGTGTGGGTGGAACGCCCCTTGACGCCCACCACGGACTTTCCCCGATGATGTCAGCTTCTGGCTTCTTCCATTGCTTCATCTCTTTGCGTCGTCCATTAAGTTGACCTTTCTCCTTAGATGTCATCTTCATCTTCTTATTGGTGACTTCATTCAAATTTATAATTGACATTTCAGAGCACAAGTCAACATCGTCAACAGAACTTTAAACTACGACTGTGATGTTGACCCTTCTAGGTCCTGTGAATGGACTTCTCAAAACAAGTTTCAAATTCTTAGCGCTTCTCATCACGTTCAGGCAATAAGCCCCGTCCGGCATTGTCACCTTAAATCTAGTAAGTGCTAGACTTCTTGGCTCTCACGTTCACAGCAAAGCTATTCACGACTCCTGTGAGCCCACTAAATTATATACATCGGACTACACTCCCGTGAACCCTTGGTCAGTCAGGTTAAAATCACAAATGACCTAAACCTTCCTAACATTCTTACAAAAAGCCTTTTACACAGTATAACCTTTAACACACAGTTATATACTCGTATTTTAGCAAAAGTCTGTTACACATATATGAATACATTATACATTGTATACAAACTACATAGGGTATAACTTTATATTCTTATTCGCTATATCGTTTTATACATGCTCTATGCATTTCTTCACGTTTCATTTCTCGCTGCTTCTCCGTTTAAAAGTTACACACGTACATGAATTCTACTTTGCACGTTATACATTTCATACGTATTTCCATACATTTCTACATTAGCCCATTATATATACGGCCTTCTAAATCTAATGCATGTTCTAAAGTGAATACAGTTACATTTCCTATATTACTTTTGACTACATCGGTTAACTTTACGCTATAAGTGTCAACTTTACGTTACAATATGTACTTCATTCCTACATTTACACGATGTGCTTGTGAATATGCCCTATACCTAATTTTTGTTCAAATTTGCGCTCTCTCAGTCCCCCCTTTGATGACTTCTAGGAGTCATCACTAAATGAAATTTGAACAATATCTCTACACAGAACTAGTTACAATATTCCCTCTTTTCATCGTCTCAAGAGCTCTTAAGCTTTTGTACTGTTGATCTTGTAAAGCAGCTAATCTCCTTTCTTGCTCTCTCATTGTTCGTTGTAACCGGTTCGATCTATACCATTTATACAATTTTACTAAACCTAACAATGTGATTATACAAATTAATACTATCAATACAGGCTTTATTATGTACCATACTATGCTTTTCCCAAGATTGGTAAACCAACTCCCAACCTTTCCTACTCCATGACCGACTTTTTCCCAAACGTTTATTTTTGATAAATCTTCGATTTCTTTATGAATCTGTGTAATGTTCTGTATGACTTTCTCAAGTGGTTTTGAATTATCAGGAATATAAGTACAACATTCCTGTACCTTCAAAGCCTTACAAACTCCGCCTTCTTTTGCTAGCAGTACATCTAAAGCAAGTCGGTTCTGAAGAACCATTGCTCTAATCGACTGCATCTCGCCTTCTACTAACATTAATGACCTTGTAGTACTTGCAGATAATCTATCTACAACTGTAGCTAGTCTCCTGATCTTAACATCATTAAGTATTAAACCTAACATAGGAAACATTGCTCCAAATACATCTCCTACTACTTCTGCATCTCCTACTTCCCTTTTCGCTCTCCTCGAAGCCTTTCCTTCTATTATCGCCACATCCTTTGCATGATATATTTTGGGGAAGACAATTGCCAAGTAACACGAACCATACCAATTGTCAGGTAGTTTTACATAGGCATTTCTTCCACATACAAAATATACATTCGGAATAACTTGCATCCCTTTCATGAAATCTTTCGTATAGTACTCCAATCTAAAAGCATGTTCGCAATTTACTTCACCTACAAATACATTCTCGTAATACGTCTTGCTTCGAGTTAAACATAACTTTCCTTTCTGCGTCCTATCCAATGCTATTGGACCATTGCTACCTTTCTTTTTATGTGCCTTCTCTTCTTCTGTCCAATCCGTCTTCCATTGTCCTGACATTTTTAGAATCTTCTGCCTTCTATATCTATCATCTACTTGTCCTATGAACTTTTTCTCAACCTCTGATACCTTGCAAGTTAGATTATTTCTGCGTGCATATGATGTATCTAATGTATCCCAAGGAAGAAAGAATTTGGCTAGTCTATCCTCCTTTTTGTAATAGTCCCACTTATTCATTTGCTTATAATTCGGAACTTCAGGCAGTACCGAATCATAATTTGAAAAGTAGTACTCAAATCCTTCTCTACCATAAAATATACTAAGCAGTAAACTACATGTTATCCCATAAGTCAATGGGAGATGATGATATCTAATGCCTTCGTCTACAGAAGCCGGCAATTGCATACAAACATAGCAATCTTTGGCCTCCATGGCATCGATATATTCATATAACAGTTTAGCATATGCGTTTGACCTAAAATTTCCCTGTGACTCGTCTACATGTAACCTACGAGCTTCATCTGCCAATAACGCCTTTTCACGTATAACATTGCTCTCCTCCTTTTTCCCAACAAGAGCAGGTCTCAAAGTCGTTATAGGCTGTACATTTGCTGTTTCCTTATCACTTTCATGTCCTATTATGTATGATATTGTCACTACTGTAATTATGAGAAAAATTACTACTGCTATTAGTGTACCTATTATACATCTAGCTTTTCGGTTTGGGTTGCCGTTCTCCATGTTATCAAAACAAATTCCCTCCTTCTTTTGCGAAAAAGTTTTGTCCTTCGGCAGTCTTTTGTTTGCTTTATTTCCTTTCTCAGTCTTTAAAGTGTTCTTTATCAAAAAGTCTCTTTTCGCAACAATGTCTTTCTCTCTTTTAGCAACAGACAACCCTAACCCTTCTCCGTCCTCTAAATGTAATCCCTAATTTTATTCTTCTTTCCACTCCGCACTAGGTTATCTTCTTCTTTATAGCTTATATACAAAAGTCTTTTATGCATCCACAATTATTCTCGCACCTGCAGCTCTTGCAACAAGTTCCAACAATTCAAAACGAATGACTTTATCTTCTTCCTCTGATATTTGATAACCAAATGTTGGAAATTGTAATCTGTTCAACACCAAATCTTTAATCCGACTCAAGTAAGGGGGTATGGGAAGTGTGAAAGTCAGTAACCCCTCAGTCTCGAGTCCCGGCGTCAACATCCATATCTCCACTGCCACAAATGGATCGAGATCGATTACTTTCACGCTCTTCACTCTCCCAGATTTCTGTCCCCAAGACATCTGCTAGATAAGTCCACTCTGGGGTGGCGTACCTTCTGCAGGGCACACGTACCCTCCTCGATCTTCTTGGACTTTCAGTTCCTGAGTCTGTCGTTTCTTCTTCCTGATCCGATTCTTCAGCAATCGGGACAAGAGCTTTTCTTTGATCTGCTCTCAAGCTTGGCCTTTTCCTTCTCTCCGGCCAACTAGCTTCATCACTCCTTGTCCTCCCGTTTCTTGTTCTTGGACTTGTCTCTTGGTCACTTTCTGCTTGTTCCGTATCTGATTCTATCTCCCAATTACTCTCTTCTCCTGAGGCGACTTCGGTCCCACTGGTATCCTGACCTTCGTCAACCTGTTCCAACCCTGTCTCAGCCTCTTCGATCACCTCCACAGCTTGGCTTTCCCCCTCTATGGCTTCTCCGCTTTCCGCTGGATTCTCATCCGAGAGAGGAGCTGTTTCTTCTGGAGGTATTGGCACTCTTCGGGTGTGTGAGGCATGTATCCAGTTTGGCAGACCTCCACACTTTACTGCAGTATTTGTCACAAGTATAACTTGAAACGGTCCTCTCCAACGCACGTCTAAGCAGTTCTTCCTGACATGCTTCTTCACCAGGACCCAGTCCCCCGGACTCAGGTCATGGCACAAGTCTTGTGCTGATGGAACCTCTGCAGCCTGGACCTGGAGGGACACAGAATTAACGGCATCAGATAGTCCCTTACAGTAGTCCAAGATCAAATCGTCTGTGATGTTCACTAGAGCTGCAGTCAGAACCGATGGCAATCTCATGGCTCTCCCCATTAGCACTTCGTGTGGAGAGAGACCCGTTTTTCTATCTGGTGTGCTACGTATGCTCATAAGAACCACTGGAAGTGCGTCTGGCCAACCCAGGGATGTTGCTGAACAAACTTTGGCAAGTCTGGACTTTATCGTGCTGTTGATTTGCTCTACAATCCCTGAAGCTTCTGGTCGATAGCTGCAGTGTAACTTCTGATCGATATTCAAGGCTGAACATAACATCTTCACTATTTCGCTGTTAAAATGAGTTCCTCTGTCCGATTCCAAAGAGGATGGCACCCCAAACCTCGGTATTAACTCTCTAAGTAACAATTTTGCTACTGTAAGTGTATCGCACCTACGTGTAGGGTAAGCCTCAACCCATCTAGAAAATATGCAGACAATCACTAAAACGTATCTGAGTCTATTGCATTTAGGCATTTCAATGAAATCAAGCTGCATCCTATTGAAAGGCCCCCCAGACCTCCCAATATGACTCAATGTAACTGGTGTTCTCTTGCCCACATTTAGTTGCTGACAGATCGTACATCGCTGACACACTGCTTCTGCCGCTACTCTAAATTTGGGATTAAACCACGTTTGTCTGAATACTCTCACCATAGCATCTCTTCCTATGTGTGCTGATCCATGCAATTTCCTTGCCATTGGACTAATAAGTTCATTTGGTAAAACTGCTCTCCCATCGGCCGATACCCAGAAATTCATCTCACTCCTGGAACAACCCGCTGTTTCCCAACTCTTTTTCTCATCATCTGGTGCATTTTCCTGAACACTTCTTAATTCATCCCACGTAGCTACAGTATCTAACAACATTGTCAATTCAGTTCTTTCCTGGACTCCCCTCACTTTTACATCAGTGTGAGAATATCCCTGTTCTGCGCAATAACGCGCTACTTCATACGCATAGCGGTTACCTAGTGACACAAAGTCAACATTCTTCGTATGGGCTGCACATTTGACCACTGCAATAGCTGTTGGGCCTTGCAATGCTTCTAACAAAAGTCTCACGAATTCTCCATTCCTAATGGGAGAACCCGAGGAGGTCATGTAACCTCTTTGAGACCATAACTGCCCGTAATCGTGAACTACCCCGAAACCATACTGGCTATCGGTGTATATGGTGACTCGAAGTTTGTCGCCCGCTAAGCAAGCACGAGTCAAAGCAACAATTTCAGCTACCTGAGCGGAGTGTACTCCTTCCAGGCAAGCGGCTTCTATTACTCTCGTAATTGTGCAAACTGCATAAGCTGCTCTCAGCTGACCGATATTGTCTCTTACGCATGAACCATCGACAAAGAATATTTCATCGGGGTCAGTCAACGGCTCATCTACAATATCGGGTCTCGGTTTGGTGCATAGTTCAGTCACATCAAGGCAGTCATGATCTGTACAATTTTCATCATCCACCTCATTCGGAAGTGGCATCAAAGTTGCAGGATTCAAGACGGAGCATCTTTTTAGGGTCACATTCTCGGCAGCCAGTATGACTTGCTCGTAGCGTGTGAGCCTGCTATTCGTCAGATGCTGAGTCTTCGTCCTGGTCATTAACAATTCCACAGAATGCGGCACATACACCACTAACTGGTGTCCCATCACCACGCTTTCCGATCTTTCAATGCTGACACCCGTTGCGGCTACGGATTTGAGACATCCGGGCAACGCTGCGGCTACTGGATCTAATGTAGCCGAGAAATACGCTACTGGTCTACGCGCATCTCCGTGGATCTGAGCTAAAACTGCTAAAGCGCATCCCTCTCTTTCGCAGCAGTAAAGCAAAAATGGTTTTGTGTAATCAGGCATTCCTAAAGCCGGGGCACGACATAAGTCCTCCCTCAGCTGCAAAAATGCCATCAAACAATCTTTGTCTCATGGTACCGGATCACTTACTCCTTTGTGCGTCAGTTGTAATAACGGTTTTGCCTTCAGTGAGAAGTTGGCTATCCACTGCCGACAATAACCGACCATGCCTAAAAACATCCTGACTTCTCTTTGTGATGTAGGCGCGTTCATCTTCATGATCGCCTCTATTCTGTCTGGAGACACCTTCCGCTTTCCTTTTTCAATCCTATGGCCCAAGTATTGCACTTCAGTCTTACAATATTGCAATTTACTTGGAGACACCTTGTGCCCATTCTCGGCCAAGTGATTTAACAAGGTTATGGTGTCTTCTCTGCAAGCTTCCTCTGTTTCTGACGCAACTAGGAGGTCGTCTATGTACTGGACTAGAACCGAATTCTTGGGCAGTACTAGACTCTCAAGATTTTTCTTCAATAGCTGATTAAAAATCGATGGGCTTTCTGTATACCCCTGGGGGATACGACACCATGTTAAAACGCGATCTTCCAGCTTAAAAGCGAAAAGATACTGACTCTCTTCGTCTAAAGGTATCGAAAAGAAAGCCTGGCACAAATCTATTACTGTAAACCATTCAGCTTGGAACGGTATCTGAAATAATATCACTGATGGATTCGGTACCACTGGACAACATGAGACAACAATATTATTAATCTTTCGAAGATCCTGCACTATTCTGTATTTTCCACTAGGTTTCTGCAAACCCATAATCGGGGAGTTACATGGACTTCCCACGATCTCCTTCAGTATTCCCTGTTTAATCATGTATTCGATCACAGGCTTTATTCCTGCAATCGTCTCTGGTGTCAACTTGTATTGTGGAGTTCTTGGATACTCAGCATTGGGTCTTACCAAGATTTTTACTGGTTCCACTCCTTTTATCAGTCCTATTTCTTCTCCAGTAAAATCCCACACCTCAGCTGACACTTTCTCCCTCAAATCCTGTGGAAGTTCCTCCACTGTTAAGGTAGGATATAGTTCCACACACTCTTGCGAGTTTACAACCTTAAAATCAGCATCCTCATCATTCGTCTGCACTTCTACTCCTTCAGGTGTACAATGTATTGTGCAATTCAGTTTACACAACAGATCTCTTCCTAGCAAACACACAGGGCTAGAATCACAGATCACAAACTGATGTTCGTCACTGTAATTCCCTATTTTTACTGACACTGGTTCGGTCAAAGGATTCGTCATCCTCTTGTTCGCAACTCCTACCACCTGAATCGTCTCTCCCGATATTGGCAAACCTGGGACTACTGCTGATCTCAGCGTGGATCGAGTGGCCCCCGTATCCACCAAAAAGGTTGTAGGACATCCAGCTACTTCAGCCTCTACGTATGGTCCTCTCTGATCTACTTCCAGGCTGCACCTAAAGTACAATCTTCCTCCCTGTTTACTCGTAGCCCTGTAAGAGGATCCACGTAATAGCATTCTTCTCCTCCTACGAACAATGGCATTTGTCTATAGGTTTTCCCTCCATTTGCGATGCGAGGTGGTTGAGGAAACGGGGCTCGAGGAGTCTGAGTCCCCCCTTTGATAAACTTTCCCTTCGGGGCTGCGGCTCCCTTAACCACGTTGTTCTGTACCTCTTCCTCCTCTTGTTCTAATTCCCCTGTTTCAACATTGTAAGGACACTCGCGTCGCCAATGTCCCACTTCGTTACACTGATGACACCTCGTTGTCCTTTTCAGTGTCGCAATATCCATTCTCGGTCTCGGTCTTTCTTCCTCATCTCTGCTCTGATTATTCTGTTTCTTTGCTTGCGTTCCTGTTCCCTGCTGTCGCTGTCCACCCTTTCCAGCTGCTTGCATTTGTACCAGCATTAATTTTTCCTTGAGTTTCTTCGCTTTCGAATCTATCTCATCGCTACAGTACCTTGCATACCTCAGAATTTCGTCTAAAGGTTTGTTCTGCCAACAAATCAGATGCTGTTGTATCATCAGGCTTATGTCTGGTCTTAATCCTAAAACAAACTTCGACACAAACTGTCCTATGTCCTTAGGATCCATTGCGTCTAACCCACTGTACTGTTTAAATGCTTTCAGCAGTCTCTCATAGAACTCGTGAACTGTCTCTTTGGGCTCCTGAGTTGTTCGATCTATCTTAACCCAGTCTATGTCTTGTACTGGCACTTTCTCCTTCAGCCATGTTATTACTCTTTCGTATTTCTCCATGACTCTGTCTGATGGACCATTTGTCCGGTTATCTCTCGGAGGCTCACAAGTAGGCCATTCAATACTAAGTTTGCATGCCGTCCACAAATCTCCGGGTACTACGATATCGAACAATGTGTTCAAATCGATCCACAGCACCTTAGAGATCTTCACGAACCTCTCTACCTGCTTGTACCACTCAACGGGATTTTCTCTAAGCTTTGGGAAGGAATTGGTAAATGCCGCTAAATCCCCCCTACTCCAGGGTACATGAACATAATTTCCGTTCGCGATTTCTCGCAAAGGGAAAGCTTCCATTCGCATTAGGTCTGTATCCGGGGACCTTGTAAGTGAACTCCTTCTTACGGATCCCTTCTTAGACCATCTTTCCTCCCATTTATCCAAATTCCTCCATAATCTAATACTCTGAATCAGTTCCCTTATGTGTACCTTCAGCGCGATCGTTCTACGCTCATCCAGATCCTGATCCGAGCAAGTTAACCTATGATTACCCTGTAAAGCTTTGGTTCGTGACAGGTCTATCATATATCTATTTGCCAAATTCGATAAATTTTCATGAGCTGACCTCGCTCTCCGAGTAATGTCCTTGGATAAGAACAATATTTCATCTGGTGCGTACAATTCTAATCTCTCTATTGTCACGGTGCCATCAATTATTTCATCTAAGTCTGACTTCAAACTCATTACATCGAGCCGTTTTGCTTTTATTTCAGCTCTCAGTATGTCAGTCCTAGGTGGTTCGCTCATACCCCTCTCACCTCCACTATGCGCCCTACGCCTGAACACAGGTGAGTTATGAGGAGTTTTCTTTCCATCCCTTTGTTCCCACCTCTCTAGATCCCAAGCCTTTCCATCTTCCCGTGGGGTGTGGTGGAACATTACTCCATCCCCCATCCCTACACTTCGTCGTTTCGGCTCGGTTTCTCCAGATACGAGATAGGATCCACCGTTCTGTTCAAAATCACTGTAACTCGCTTGCTGTCTGGTGTCGCTCAACAAAATGAAAGGTCCTCGCCGGTCTTCCATGTTCCCGTGATCTCGTTCTTGATCACCAGAAGTATGGCGAGACGTTTCGCGACTCCCTACATTCTCATGGCTTCGCCCATGATCACCGGATGCATGGCGAGACGCTTCGCGACTCTCCATGTTCCCGTGATTCCAATGTTGCACTGTTTCACCCGGGGTATGGTGAGTGCATCTGAAAGTATTACGGTACTCCTGCGTCCTTCGTTCTCCTTCACTAAAGGTGACGCGAGGCACTTCGCCACACCCTGTACTCCTGTCTTCGCACATTTGCCTATTGTCGCCAATAGTAGGACAATTATTTCCTCTGCTTTCCTGACTCCCTCTCTCCCACTCCGGGCTGCTTTCGCCAGCTCCACAATTAGAGAGGATCCTGTTATCTTGGTCTCTCCATTCAGCTCCTGTTTCTACACTTTTATTCCTAATCTCCTCGGCAGTATCCCAATCTTTCAGGTATTCCCTTAATTCCTTAAAGGACTTCGGTTTTGGTCCCCTTAAGTCCATTGGCCCTCTTTGACCCCCTTGTTCTACCCAGGGACCTACTTCGGCATCTAATGGGGGTACTCCGACTCATCGGTGCTAGTCTCTGTCTCTGAGAATTCATCATGGTATTCCTATTCTCCATCTCTGCCCCTTCCCTGTCCCATCGTGCCTGTTCCTCCTGCTGGACCCCTTCTGGGTTGTAGATTGACACAATAGGGCCTATGGTAACCGGTACTTGTAGGGCATCCGGCATTTGATAAGACCTTGCATGTTGCGTTTCTGGCATTTTCTGGACCACGAATCTTCCCACTACTCTCTGTTCGGAACTAGATTGAGGTACTTCCTCCTCTTTCTTAGCATCCCACTCTGTTACTGGGATCGATTTGTATTCCCCCCATCTAGCTCCGTCCTCTTGTGGTAATATAGGACTTGCGGCCCCTCCGCTGTACGAAGGTGGTCTATCTGTCAATAGCCTCTCTATCAAATCCTCTTCTGTCTCGCTTTCCTCTTCTTCTTCTAGAGGTTTCTTTTCTCCCGTAACTTCTAGCATCGGGTACAGTTTGTCTGCTTCTATCTTCTGCACCCTCCATTTCTTAGCCTCATCGTCCCATTTAGCATCCTGCACTGCTTTTACCGATCTTCTCACTCTTTCTTGGCGCCTCTTTACGCTCTTTTCGTGTGCTGTTCTAAACCACACACTAAGTGCTTCGAACTGTGTTGGCCTCGGTAGAGGTCTTGTTGCAAGCATTACCGCTTTTAGTTCGTTCAACACATCTAGTTTAAACGTTCCGAATCTCGGAAACGCCAGTTCCTTACTCCCTTCCGTTAGCTTATTCCACTCGGAGATCCATAGTATCGAGTGCAAGCCTACATTTACTGCCATATGATAAGCTGGTGTGCCTTCTGGTGGAGCTTCTTCTCCGGCATATAAGTTTCTTCTATTTCTCCTAAAGATTTTTCTTAATCCCTTAAAGCACTTCATTTTTGATGACCTACAATTTTTCCCTTTATTCTTCCTTGTTTACGTCCCGATGACAACCACCAACCAATCACTACGCGGCTCTCGCTAATCGGCCTATCTCAGCGCGACTTTTCGCTGACCGACCAATCTCTGTGCGACTCTTTGCTGACGTCTGACAAACTAACCAATCTCAGCGTGGTTCTATGCTGACGTCACTCGTTCCCTCTGCAGCAGTTCTCCTCCGTTCTCAACTCGTCTCACGATTTCACATGCGTTTTCATTCATACACTGAAAAATGACTACTTCCGTCCAAGCGATCACTTTTCTCTGACTGTACGGCCACAGTCTAACTGTAATTGTCACCTCAACTGACGAAACGTCTTCCCTCTTACGGTCGGATGATCGCCTCAACTGATAGGTTACTTACACACAGTAAACGTACGACCAGCGTCCGTTACTCATCCACTCACTCATACGCTCCCCCTATCATCGGTCTGTCGGGCAATCAATGGTACCTCATGACTCCCTTTCAATGGTAGACAAATTACTCTAGGTGTTCGATACACCCGAACCACTTAAGTCCTTCCCTGGAGCTTAAGATTTCATCCGGTTGCGCGCGCTCACAACCTTCCCTCAATCACACTACAGGCATTCAACTCCGCTTGACATTACAACACAGGAACAACATAAAACACCGCAATCTTACAACGCATGACCCTTATACTCACTCTCGACCGACTCTGCTGCTTTTCTCTCGTCGCACCGTCAGCACCGTCTTCGGCTGCAATTCTTCTTCTGGTCGTCGATGACTAGGGACCTTGGGGTAAACTAAACCTGGCCTAGGTCGTCTTCCTCAAGAAGATAACCATCATTTCTCTGCTACCAACTGCGGGGAATGAGATTTTGATATCAATTTATGATCAATTTAATAACTTATCTCATTCATCTATTTTGGACCGCTAGTATCTGTCATTGAGTAAAAGACAACCCCCGCATAGGTTAGACAAACCCCATTAACTGACGCCACTCCGAAGAACCACTTACAACTGATGAAGTTTGAAAGTTTTATATAAAAGTCAAATTTAAATGCGAATACAATCCTCTCAGGATAAATCTCAATAGGTATACAAAAGAATACAAAATCAATTCCAGAATCTGCAATTTAAAGCATCGATGTGAAGTGGTTCCTTGACGTCATCTACAGAAAGATAAAAGCATCAGGTTAAATCTGTCCCTACTCTATACTAAGTGACATCCCTACTTCGCAAGTTCCTAACCTAAAAAGGTGTCAGCAGTTTGACTTCGAAAGAAGATCAAACTCTCTTAGCCTCTAAAGGTAACCTAAGTTTAAGAAGCAGTACCCTCGCTGCCTACCCATCCGCTCTTCTTAAGGGTCCTCGGCCTACTGCTCTCTTGCGCTCTGATCTCTCTTAACGCATCTGCTCAAGTCATCTACCCTTGCCCTTCTCTCTTGAGCAATTCCCTCGCTGTTCCTAATCTCCAATTGCTAATTGCTCATTGCTACCTCCTCCCCGGGGTGCTGTCCCTAAAATACACAATCCCAGTGTGGGTGGAACGCCCCTTGACGCCCACCACGGACTTTCCCCGATGATGTCAGCTTCTGGCTTCTTCCATTGCTTCATCTCTTTGCGTCGTCCATTAAGTTGACCTTTCTCCTTAGATGTCATCTTCATCTTCTTATTGGTGACTTCATTCAAATTTATAATTGACATTTCAGAGCACAAGTCAACATCGTCAACAGAACTTTAAACTACGACTGTGATGTTGACCCTTCTAGGTCCTGTGAATGGACTTCTCAAAACAAGTTTCAAATTCTTAGCGCTTCTCATCACGTTCAGGCAATAAGCCCCGTCCGGCATTGTCACCTTAAATCTAGTAAGTGCTAGACTTCTTGGCTCTCACGTTCACAGCAAAGCTATTCACGACTCCTGTGAGCCCACTAAATTATATACATCGGACTACACTCCCGTGAACCCTTGGTCAGTCAGGTTAAAATCACAAATGACCTAAACCTTCCTAACATTCTTACAAAAAGCCTTTTACACAGTATAACCTTTAACACACAGTTATATACTCGTATTTTAGCAAAAGTCTGTTACACATATATGAATACATTATACATTGTATACAAACTACATAGGGTATAACTTTATATTCTTATTCGCTATATCGTTTTATACATGCTCTATGCATTTCTTCACGTTTCATTTCTCGCTGCTTCTCCGTTTAAAAGTTACACACGTACATGAATTCTACTTTGCACGTTATACATTTCATACGTATTTCCATACATTTCTACATTAGCCCATTATATATACGGCCTTCTAAATCTAATGCATGTTCTAAAGTGAATACAGTTACATTTCCTATATTACTTTTGACTACATCGGTTAACTTTACGCTATAAGTGTCAACTTTACGTTACAATATGTACTTCATTCCTACATTTACACGATGTGCTTGTGAATATGCCCTATACCTAATTTTTGTTCAAATTTGCGCTCTCTCACCCCTATCCGGCTGGAAGCCCAGAATTGAATGGCTGTATTTTCCACCTATAACTTGTTGCTATGTCTTGATTTTTCTGGTTTCATTGGTGTTCGTCCTCTCTGAGGACCAAAAAAAAAAAAAAGCATCAACTTGGAAATTAATTTTCACATTCTGAAGTAAAATATGTAATATACAGCCTGATTCATCAAAGACCCGTTTTGCGAGTCTATGATAGCTATTCATAAGGAATCGCTATTACAGGCTCACAAAACGGGATTCATGTAGGAATCGCAAAAAAATGTGATTCCTACATATTCCTTATTTGCGATTAGAAAATTGCTAATCGCAAATAAGGAATAACTCCCCATTCATTCCTACGGGCCAAAAGGCCCATAGGAATGAATGGGGAGTATTCCTTATTTGCGATTAGCAATTTGCTAATCGCAAATAAGATAGCGATTTAAAGGGTGCCAGGGGTGTCCAAAGGACACCCTGTAGCACCCCTTAAATGCAAATTTAAACAGGTGTTACGCACACACATGTCCAAAGGACATGTGTGTGTGCAACATGCAACTTAGAAAAATGCTTTTAAAAGAATTTTTCTAAGTTTTCGCTATTTACCACGAGGTTTGACCTCGCGGTAAATAGCGGGCCGAAATTGCGAATTCGCTATTTCAAAATGGATGATTTGGGATAATGAATCCCAAATGCAAAAATCGCACTCGCAAAGGGCCAGATTCTCAGAATCTGGCCCTTTGCCAGCGCAAATCAGCTTGATGAATCAGGCTGATAGATCATAGCATTTTTAAAATGACAACTAAAATGGCTAGAGAGAAAGCAAAACTCAGGCATTTTTTGGAAATAGATTAAATGAGGCAATGTGACAAATAACAGTTACACGTCTTACAATAGGCGCAGATGGGAAAGCCTACGAATGCGCTGTTTAGATTAATATAACAGGATAGTGTCCAAGAATGTTAGTGCAAGATCAAGTTGGGCATGAGGAGTTGACTTGCATCGGAGAGTAATTCCAGTGGAACGCACCGTGAAAGATGAAGAGGGCATCATAGAGCTTCAGCACAGACTGCTTGACTCATTGCTGACACCTAAAATGAACGCACTGACGGAGACGAGCAGGTGCAGTTTACATAGAGACTTCCGAAGGCAAGTGGAGATAAATACAGTGTTTATTTCGTGAAATACAAGGTAATAAATAAGCCCACACACAGCCTGTCCTCATGCATCAGACACCCACGAAGACTGAGCAACCGAGGAGGGATAGCAGCATGGGCCATAAAGCAGTAACTTAAAAAGAAAGATAGCAACTCGAATGCATTTACTTTTGACAAATGAGCGCGCTCTGCAAAGCAGGAGATCACTCGCTTATAATATGTTCTTAAAGGTACTGTACACTCCATATATTATACACGTGCAAGTTATAGTGAGTCCAACTAACTATAACGTGGGAATTTCAATGGTTTTATATCAGTAACATTTCCAGCTAACTATAACTGGTGTTAAACCTATGGTTTTTTCAGTGAATTTGATAGGTTTTTTTAAATGCTAGTTCCTAACTATAACTGGTGTGAAACCTATGGTTTTTTCAGTGAATTTCATAGGTTTTTTAAATGCTAATTCCTTTGTATATCGAGTTTCTAACCTTTTTTTTTTTTTACAATTTGTTTTTTTTTAAGTATTCATTTTTTTTTATATAATCTTTTTCTTTTGCGCTCTGGGTGCGCGCTCCGGGAAGCTTTCAGCTAAGCTCTCCGGTAAGCTTTTCCGTGAGCTCACCTGAAAGCGCACCCAGAGCGCTACTGTCGTTCGTGAAAAAAATATGAATGAAAAGTTAATAATAATGCAAAACATTTTGTACCATACAAATAAAATTAGTTTTTTTTAATAAGGAAAATGATTATGCATTTCTGTAAAAGTTTGATGACGTCACTTCGGCGCGCAACGTAAGTGCCCTCGGAAGCGCCTACGTTCGCGCCGCGTAAACGCACGCAAAAGCGCCTACGATCGCGCCACGTTTGCGCCCCGGAAGCGCCTACGATCGCGCTGCGTAAACGCACCCGGAAGTGCTCCGGAGCGCGCAGCGTAAACGCGTCGGGTCATGTGACCCTAAAATAACACTTTTCATTGGTTGCTAACAGTTTTTTTTACAATGAATGAAATCCCCACCCATTTCCTTCACTTCTTCTTTCACTTTTGTGACTGAAAGACCTGTTTTTTGCACCTGGATCTTTTGTGAATTACCATGGCTGCCAGAGAATCCAGCAGTGAGGATGAACCTGAGTTCATCAATGAAGAGCCTCCTACCCCAAAGGTGAAGGAACATTTCATATGGAAATTTTTTAAGTTTCCAGCAGACCAGAAGAAGGTGAATGCACCAAAAGTGGAGTGCAGGATCTGCAAACAGGTCCTGTCACGGGGTAACCCCCCAAAAAAGTACTCTTTTGGGAACTTTACGATGATCCGACATGTGGAGAGGAGGCACCCCCAGAATTTTGCCCGGGAAAGTGTCAGGGCTCTGGCACAAGAGGTTCCCAGAGATGGGGCCTCTACATCAACCGGAGGAGCAACTTCTTCTGGGAGAGAGCAATCGCAGGAGCAGGTGCCAAACATACATCCTGCATTTAACCATGGGATCGTCAGATGCAGATACTGCAATCAACTCCTCACCTATGGGGAGCAAAGTGTCCAGCTCATGGTTCGAGCATTGGAGAACCATCGCTGCCCTTCCCACCCCTAATTTTTTTGTTTTCTTTTTGCTCCTGTAGAGCAGTTTCCATTCCCTGTTTTTGTTCCTGTTCAGTTAAAAGAAGAAAACCAAAAGTTCTTTTCAGAACTACCTCCAATTCTCATCAAAGAGCTATATTCTTAAAAAAATGAAGAGTAAGTGAAATATAGTGCATTGATAATTTAAAGGAGAATGAGTAAGAAAGAACAGAAAGGTATGAGAGGTGAAAGGAAGTGAAGTAGGAGGAATGAAAGAAGGTGAGTGTTAGAAAAGAAAGTTATGACACAGTGAATAAACTGGAGGCCTCATTTCTGAAAAGTGACGCATCACTACGTGAAAACAGCGATGCGTCACTTTTCTGGACGCACTCCTTATGACATTCCAGATATGTCATATTTAATATATGACTAATCAATTCGCAAGGAGTTACAGATATGTCAGTATTTCTGACGTATCTGTAAACACAAAAGTAACGCATTGCTGGAGTGCGTCACAAAAGTGACGCAACTCCAGTAATGTGTCCTTTCACATGGAAAAAGCACCATGTGAAAGGTCTGCTGTGAAGCAGGCGCATCCTAAAAGTGACGCACTGCGTCGTTATTCCAAGCTTTTTGCGGGGGAACACCCCCTCTGCATGCATTATACCTGACGCTATTTTTAAAAAGTGACGCATCTAGGTACATGGGTCACTTTTTAAAACTCTGCGCCACATTATATCTGCATCAGGTATAATGTATGCAGAGGGGGCAATCCCTCGCAAAAAGCTTGGTAATAACGACGTACTGAAATCTATGAGATTTCTCTGCGTCACTTTTAGGATGCTGTTGCGTCAAAATCTTGCGCCTGCCTCGCGTCACTTTCATGTTTACAGATATGTCAGAAATACTGACGTATCTGTAACTCCTTGCAACATGGTTCGTCATACATTAAATATGACACATCTGGAATGTCATAAGGAGTGCGCACAGAAAAGTGACGCATCGCACCAGCAGTGTAAAAAAATGTGCCTCGTTGCACTATATTTAAAGGACGCAACAGCATCCTAAAAGTGACGCAGTGAAATCTCAAAGATTTCACTGCGTCGCTATTACAAAGCTTTTTGCGGGGGAACACCCCCTCTGCATGCATTATACATCACGCAGATATAATGTGGCGCTTGATTTTAAAAAGTGACCCATCTACCTAGATACGTCACTTTTTAAATATAACGCAACGAGGCGCATTTTTTTACACCACTGGTGCGATGCGTCACTTTTCTGTGCGCACTCCTTATGACATTCCAAGTAACGCATTGCTGGAGTGCGTCACAAAAGTGACGCAACTCCAGTAATGTGTCCTTTCACATGGAAAAAGCACCATGTGAAAGGTCTTGCGTAAGTCTAACACCTGCTGTAAAGCAGGCGCAAGATTTTGACGCAACAGCATCCTAAAAGTGACGCAGTGAAATCTCAAAGATTTCACTGCGTCGCTATTACAAAGCTTTTTGCGGGAGAACACCCCCTCTGCATGCATTATACCTGACGCTATTTTTAAAAAGTGACGCATCTAGGTACATGGGTCACTTTTTAAAACTCTGCGCCACATTATATCTGCGTCAGGTATAATGTATGCAGAGGGGGCATTCCCCCGCAAAAAGCTTGGTAATAACGACGTACTGAAATCTATGAGATTTCTCTGCGTCACTTTTAGGATGCTGTTGCGTCAAAATCTTGCGCCTGCCTCGCGTCACTTTTATGTTTACAGATATGTCAGAAATACTGATGTATCTGTAACTCCTTGCAACATGTTTCGTCATACATTAAATATGACACATCTGGAATGTCATAAGGAGTGCGCACAGAAAAGTGACGCATCGCACCAGCAGTGTAAAAAAATGTGCCTCGTTGCACTATATTTAAAAAGTGACGCATCTAGATAGATGCGTCACTTTTTAAATATTGCGTAACAATGCGCATTTTTTTACACCGCTGGTGCGTCACAAAAATTGACGCACAGGCGGCGCAAAACTGGCAGCGCAAGGCCTTCATAAATATGGTCCTGGATTTTCCCCGTGCTTCGCTTCCCGGTGCGCGTACCATGCGCTTCCCCCGCGCAAAACGAAAAAAAAAAAAAAAATGTAATGCTTCGCAGGACCCTATTTTAGCCCCCACATCAAACCTAGGGGGTCAGAGGGGGTCTACTCTTCCCCCTTATGGTCATTTGCCCCTTTTTTTTTCAAACCCCTTGTGTCTCGATTTTACCGAGACACAAGATGGCGGCCGCTCCAGACTGTTTAGAATGTTTACAGACACCCAAGAGCCAATCAGCTTTCTGCGCACAAGTCGCGTGTTGCGCCAGGAGCGCACTCCGGTGCGAGCACCGGAGAGCGCCTATAGATATATATATTTTTTTGAACGTAAATTACTCAAAATCCACTGCAGCACACATCTTGAGACATAGCAAAGGCACATCGGGCTACCAGTCCCTTCAATTTTGCCAAGTTTGCTGGAAATCCATTCAGCCGTTTGGGCTAAAAGTGAAATCGACCGCCCTATGGAAATTAACATGGGGAAAACGCGTTTTGGGACCCCCCTTTTATCTCGGCCCCCGCTTGACGTATCCCCCCCAAACTTTCAAGGAAGGACCGGAGCTCGACGAGGCCATTTTCAGGAAATTTTCAGGCAGATTCGTCAACCGGTGCCAAAGTAATTCCAAATAGAATTTTGAGATTGAACATTGAAAAAAATCCTAACTATAACTACCTACTGGCGACCGCCAGTAGGTAATATATATATATATATATATATATATATATATATATATATATATATATATATATATATATATATATATATATATATATATATATATATATATATATATATATATATATTGTAACCAACTCTCCTTCGAAGAAGGAGAAATGAACACGCACTCACGGAGTCAGCGTAGTTTCCTTCCGATTTTATTTACCAAATGGCATTTCAGTCTTTCAGCAAAAGCACCGACGCGTTTCGCTGTGTACACACAGCTTTCTCACGGTCAATACAAACAAACACTAGTGAGCCCCTCCTATATCAATAGGGTGTTGCCAGAAACCATTTACAAAAACGTCACTTCCCTTGTTAGTGATGGAGGTGATGTGGTAGTTGCAGTTCATGTTGTGATTTTAAACTTATTATGGTTTAATTGCTGTACATTATACATATGGATGTGGGTTATGTTGTCACACTTTTTAACATCAAGTAACCAATTATTTCAAAAGCGCATGGTCATTAGTTCCTAACCACCCTTAAGCGTTTTACATATTGCTTAAAACGTGAGCCTTGATTAAACATTCCTGCCCTCTGGTGGGCAAATCGAATATGGTGGTTTTGACTTTTTATGCCCTCCAGTGGGCACACATGCATATTGTGCAATGATTCCTAGTGCCATTTAATACGGTGACGCACATGGTAACCCTCACGTAAACACATTTACTCTTAGTCTCGTGTATCACAATCCCACTTATGTTTCACAACCTGCTGAATACCACTGTTCATTCTGTCTATATTTGAAACAAAGGATCATAGTTCTTAGTGAAGACACAAATTTCATAGATGCACATAAAGTTCTTCACTTTGATTAAGACCTGTCAGAGCCATTGTCCTGAAATTTAAAATTTGTCGTGACTCGCGGCATCTTAAAGTTTTTTCTCGATCCCCCCCTCTGTCATGTGGGAGGACTGTTTCCAAGGCATAGAACTTGAGAAGTGTCCAATCTGCATTATGTAATTGTTCCATGTGTTTGGCCACAGCGTTATTGCGGTCTTTATTTACTGTCGCTCTCACATGTTCCAGAATTCTTTTTTTTAATTCTTTTTTAGTGCTTCCGATATATTTGAGTGCACACGGGTATTCTATCACGTATACCACATGGGTACTTACACAGTTTATTAGTTCTTTTATTCTCCATGTTTTATTATTCGGCATTGTCACTTCCTTTTTGTTCACCGCTATTTGACACACCTTGCAGTGTTGACATTTAATGAAACCTTTTGTTTTCATCCACTGAATGCCTTTCTTTTTTTTGGTGTTGTCTATATAGTGGCTTTGTATCAGTCTGTCTTTGAGGTTTCTTGCTCTCCTGTATGTTATTTCTGGGTGCTTGCCCACTATTTTGCTTGTAACAGGATCTAATTGTAACAATTTCCAATTCTTCCTGATAATTGTCACAATTTGTTTCGATTCCCTCGTATAGTCCAGAATCAATCGTATTTTTCTGTCATCAGTTTGATCGTTCTGTTCAGTGTTTTTCTTTTTGGATGTGAGTGTTTCCCTTCTGATTTTGTTGTTTGCTCTTCTCCAGCATCTTTCAATGATTTTCTTGTTATATCCTCTGTTTTTGAACCTGTGTGCCATTTCGAAGCTTGTCCTTTTCCATTCTTTGTCTTCCGAACAGATCCTTCGCAATCTTAGAAATTCCCCATATGGAATATTTTGTACTACAGACTGTGTATGGAAACTGCTTGCATGTAGTGTGGAGTTCGTTGCAGTCTCCTTTCTATGTAGAGTAGTTTCTACTCGTTCATTGTGAATGTAGATTTCCGTGTCCAGGAATATGGCTTTTCTTTTGTCGATGTTATAAGTGAATCTTAGATTGGTACTTGTGGAGTTTAGAATTTGGAAATATGCTTCGAATTCTTGCTCTGTGCCTTCCCAAACAATGAGAAGGTCATCAATATATCTGACCCATTTTGCAATTTTGTTAACATAGAAATCATTGTCAGGGTGCCAGGCAATTTGTTGTTCAAACCACCCCATTGTGAGGCATGCATATGCCGGACTGAAGGCAAAGCCCATAGCACATCCCTTAACTTGCTGAAATAGCTCATCACCGAACAGAAATGTATTTTGAGTCAAGCACAGTTCGATCATTTCCATTAACATTTGGTTGTGTCTTTTGAATTGTATATCTCGGTCTTTTAGGAAGTGAGCACATGCATTTAGTCCAATGTCATTTTCAATGTTCGTATACAATGATACTACGTCCATTGTAACAAGCATGTAATTGCATTGCCATGGTAGTTCTTCCAGTTGTTTTGGCAAATCTGTGGTATCGCGTAAGTAGGAACTTAAGTTGGTTACCAGGGGCATTAGAAAAAAATCAATGTAACTAGCTATCGGTTCCATAAGTGACCCTTTGGAAGAGACGATAGGGCGCCCTGATGGTTTTCGTGGGTTTTTATGGACCTTCGGAAGAAAGTATATTGTAGCGAGTATTGGGTGGTCCGTTGTCAGAAACTTCTCCTCGTCTAGGTCTAATAGGTTTTGTTCTCTCCAGGATTTCAATTTCAAATCTAGTTTCTTTTTGAATAGTTCAGCAGGGTTGTTTTCCAATTTTCTATAGTAGTTCTTGTCACATAGTTGATGTTGTGCCTCTGCCACATAATCCTTTGTGTCTTGGATGACAACATTGCCACCTTTATCCGCCATTTTTATGGTTATACTTTTATCCTCTGTCAGGTCCTTTAGTGCCATTCTCTCTTCCTTTTTGAGATTGTCTTTGTATCTTATACCCTTTATTTTATATAGTTCTTTAGTGATCGCCTCCTGAAATAGATCAATTTTATTACCTGCCGGTAGTTGTGGATAGAACTTTGAAGGTCTTTTCATGCCACTTAGTCCTGCTCCTTTTTGTGGACAAACACCTGATTCCGAGATTGGTTCTTCTTCCTCCTCGTATACAATGATACTACGTCCATTGTAACAAGCATGTAATTGGATTGCCATGGTAGTTCTTCCAGTTGTTTTAGCAAATCTGTGGTATCGCGTAGGTAGGAACTTAAGTTGGTTACCAGGGGCATTAGAAAAAAATCAATGTAACTAGCTATCGGTTCCATAAGTGACCCTTTGGAAGAGACGATAGGGCGACCTGGTGGTTTTCGTGGGTTTTTATGGACCTTCGGAAGAAAGTATATTGTAGCGAGTATTGGGTGGTCCGTTGTCAGAAACTTCTCCTCGTCTAGGTCTAATAGGTTTTGTTCTCTCCAGGATTTCAATTTCAAATCTAGTTTCTTTTTGAATAGTTCAGCAGGGTTGTTTTCCAATTTTCTATAGTAGTTCTTGTCACATAGTTGATGTTGTGCCTCTGCCACATAATCCTTTGTGTCTTGGATGACAACATTGCCACCTTTATCCGCCATTTTTATGGTTATACTTTTATCCTCTGTCAGGTCCTTTAGTGCCATTCTCTCTTCCTTTTTGAGATTGTCTTTGTATCTTATACCCTTTATTTTATATAGTTCTTTAGTGATCGCCTCCTGAAATAGATCAATTTTATTACCTGGCGGTAGTTGTGGATAGAACTTTGAAGGTCTTTTCATGCCACTTAGTCCTGCTCCTTTTTGTGGACAAACACCTGATTCCGAGATTGGTTCTTCTTCCTCCATTACATCCAAGTTTGTTAAGAGTACTAATGCTGGAAGGTCTTTGGTTGTTAGACCTCGTTCTTCCTCTGTTGCTGTTAATTGTTTGGCCTGCTTTCGTTTCGTGAAATTTGACATCTGTTCATTTTCCTCAAATACTTTTGCCAATTTAATTTTTCTTATGTATTTGTATACATCAATTCTTGTTTGTGCCAGGTCCATAGGTTCGGATGGGCAGAAATTGATGCCTTTTTTCAGGAGTGAGATCTCATTGTCGTTGATTGACCTATTGGAGAGATTCAATATTTCCAATTCCTCATTTTGGTGCGATGTTTCTTGCCACTCTATTTCTGATTCTTTCTGCGCATGGATCTGGTTTCTGTTCCCACATTTTGGGGGCCACTTTCTCCTTTGGCTTCTTCTTGTTGGTTTCTTGGTGTTGTGCTTGATTTTGGTACCCATCTCCGGCCTCTTCCTCTTCCTCTCGCTGTTTGAGGCTGGTTTAGTTCCCACGATCTCTGTTTCAAAACCAGTCTCATGTCGCCTAAAAAATCCTTTGTCGCTTGATCTCCAATCTCAGATCCATCTTCCGATGTACCTGTCGATGTTAAAGAGGTCTCACTTGTTGCACCCGACCCTTTTTCTCCTTGATTTTTAAAGATATCAAATTTTCTTGCGTAGGTGAATATTCTCCCGTATGTATAATCATCAGCATCTCGTTGAAACTTGGATTGTTTCCGGTTTCTCACAATCTCTTCATGTTTGTCCACATATTTTTCAAGGTCTTCTCTTAGTTTGGTCATTTCCGGGCTCATTTCTATGGTTGCTAGATCTTTTTCTAGTTCGGCTAGTTCTTCCTTGATTTTCCCCAAAGACTCCTCTAGATGTTTCACCAATATTGCAATCAGGCCGAGAGAGGAAACTAGGAGATGATCTCCCCATTCTTTCAATAATGCATCTGAAACGTCTTGTTGACTTGGCATTAATGACATCCTTAAGCCTCTGGGAACTCTTTTCACCTCCAGGTATTTTTTAAGAGTAATGAGCTCCCACCACTTATTTATTTCCTTTTTGCTCAGCCTTTCCCATAGTTTTAATTTGCTCCTTGTGTCCGATTTAGAATTATCCTGTTTATTTCTATCCTTGTTGGTTGTGCTTGTCCTTTGTTCAAAAAAGGCAGCGTCCAGTAGTTCAGTTCTCTTGGCTTCTCTTCTATCCATTTGGTTAATTTCGACTCATAAACTGAGAAACTGATTGTTAAATGCCTACTTTCTATCCCCCGTTTATTGTTCAATGGGGAATAATGATTACAATCCAGGAAACTGACTCCGTGCAACTCGGTTGTTTATTCTGTCACGTGGGTAAGTTCGTGCCGCTAATTGAAATTTCAATCGCTCATGCGCTATTTTATTTTGTGACAATACAACCCTTGATTGCAAAGTAAACCAACAATTTCAAGTTCGCTTTCTGTGCCACGTCAAATCGTACCCGCCTGGTCCTGCAAACCTTCCCCGTGCTTACCTTCACCTTCCGATGCTGGTCCGCCGGTTCGGGTTTGTATTTCCAAGGCACGTCACGGCTCGTTGACACTTCCAAGTTTCCTCTGTTGGCGTTCACCGGGTCCGCTCTATTTAAAATGCTCCCAGTTTGGCTCCAGTTTGGCAGACCCCTGGCGCTGCTTCTCTTCGGTGCGTGAACCTCGGCTGAGCCCAGCCTTAATTAATTGTAACCAACTCTCCTTCGAAGAAGGAGAAATGAACACGCACTCACGGAGTCAGCGTAGTTTCCTTCCAATTTTATTTACCAAATGGCATTTCAGTCTTTCAGCAAAAGCACCGATGCGTTTCGCTGTGTACACACAGCTTTCTCACGGTCAATACAAACAAACACTAGTGAGCCCCTCCTATATCAATAGGGTGTTGCCAGAAACCATTTACAAAAACGTCACTTCCCTTGTTAGTGATGGAGGTGATGTGGGAGTTGTAGTTCATGTTGTGATTTTAAACTTATTATGGTTTAATTGCTGTACGTTATACATATGGATGTGGGTTATGTTGTCACACTTTTTAACATCAAGTAACCAATTATTTCAAAAGCGCATGGTCATTAGTTCCTAACCACCCTTAAGCGTTTTACATATTGCTTAAAACGTGAGCCTTGATAAGCCATTAAACATTCCTGCCCTCTGGCAGCAACAGAGGAAGAACGATGTCTAACAACCAAAGACCTTCCAGCATTAGTACTCTTAACAAACTTGGATGTAATGGAGGAAGAAGAACCAATCTCGGAATCAGGTGTTTGTCCACAAAAAGGAGCAGGACTAAGTGGCATGAAAAGACCTTCAAAGTTCTATCCACAACTACCGCCAGGTAATAAAATTGATCTATTTCAGGAGGCGATCACTAAAGAACTATATAAAATAAAGGGTATAAGATACAAAGACAATCTCAAAAAGGAAGAGAGAATGGCACTAAAGGACCTGACAGAGGATAAAAGTATAACCATAAAAATGGCGGATAAAGGTGGCAATGTTGTCATCCAAGACACAAAGGATTATGTGGCAGAGGCACAACATCAACTATGTGACAAGAACTACTATAGAAAATTGGAAAACAACCCTGCTGAACTATTCAAAAAGAAACTAGATTTGAAATTGAAATCCTGGAGAGAACAAAACCTATTAGACCTAGACGAGGAGAAGTTTCTGACAACGGACCACCCAATACTCGCTACAATATACTTTCTTCCGAAGGTCCATAGAAACCCACGAAAACCACCAGGGCGCCCTATCGTCTCTTCCAAAGGGTCACTTATGGAACCGATAGCTAGTTACATTGATTTTTTTCTAATGCCCCTGGTAAGCAACTTAAGTTCCTACCTACGCGAAACCACAGATTTGCTAAAACAACTGGAAGAACTACCATGGCAATCCAATTACATGCTTGTTACAATGGACGTAGTATCATTGTATACGAACATTGAAAATGACATTGGACTAAATGCATGTGCTCACTTCCTAAAAGACCGAGATATCCAATTCAAAAGACACAACCAAATGTTAATGGAAATGATCGAACTGTGCTTGACTCAAAATACATTTCTGTTCGGTGATGAGCTATTTCAGCAAGTTAAGGGATGTGCTATGGCTTTGCCTTCAGTCCGGCATATGCATGCCTCACAATGGGGTGGTTTGAACAACAAATTGCCTGGCACCCTGACAATGATTTCTATGTTAACAAAATTGCAAAATGGGTCAGATATATTGATGACCTTCTCATTGTTTGGGAAGGCACAGAGCAAGAATTCGAAGCATATTTCCAAATTCTAAACTCCACAAGTACCAATCTAAGATTCACTTATAACATCGACAAAAGAAAAGCCATATTCCTGGACACGGAAATCTACATTCACAATGAACGAGTAGAAACTACTCTACATAGAAAGGAGACTGCAACGAACTCCACACTACATGCAAGCAGTTTCCATACACCGTCTGCAGTACAAAATATTCCATATGGGGAATTTCTAAGATTGCGAAGGATCTGTTCGGAAGACAAAGAATGGAAAAGGACAAGCTTCGAAATGGCACACAGGTTCAAAAACAGAGGATATAACAAGAAAATCATTGAAAGATGCTGGAGAAGAGCAAACAACAAAATCAGAAGGGAAACACTCACATCCAAAAAGAAAAACACTGAACAGAACGATCAAACTGATGACAGAAAAATACGATTGATTCTGGACTATACGAGGGAATCGAAACAAATTGTGACAATTATCAGGAAGAATTGGAAATTGTTACAATTAGATCCTGTTACAAGCAAAATAGTGGGCAAGCACCCAGAAATAACATACAGGAGAGCAAGAAACCTCAAAGACAGACTGATACAAAGCCACTATATAGACAACACCAAAAAAAAGAAAGGCATTCAGTGGATGAAAACAAAAGGTTTCATTAAATGTCAACACTGCAAGGTGTGTCAAATAGCGGTGAACAAAAAGGAAGTGACAATGCCGAATAATAAAACATGGAGAATAAAAGAACTAATAAACTGTGTAAGTACCCATGTGGTATACGTGATAGAATGCCCGTGTGCACTCAAATATATCGGAAGCACTAAAAAAGAATTAAACAAAAGAATTCTGGAACATGTGAGAGCGACAGTAAATAAAGACCGCAATAACGCTGTGGCCAAACACATGGAACAATTACATAATGCAGATTGGACACTTCTCAAGTTCTATGCCTTGGAAACAGTCCTCCCACATGACAGAGGGGGGGATCGAGAAAAAACTTTAAGATGCCGCGAGTCACGACAAATTTTAAATTTCAGGACAATGGCTCCGACAGGTCTTAATCAAAGTGAAGAACTTTATGTGCATCTATGAAATTTGTGTCTTCACTAAGAACTATGATCCTTTGTTTCAAATATAGACAGAATGAACAGTGGTATTCAGCAGGTTGTGAAACATAAGTGGGATTGTGATACACGAGACTAAGAGTAAATGTGTTTACGTGAGGGTTACCATGTGCGTCACCGTATTAAATGGCACTAGGAATAATTGCACAATATGCATGTGTGCCCACTGGAGGGCATAAAAAGTCAAAACCACCATATTCGATTTGCCCACCAGAGGGCAGGAATGTTTAATGGCTTATCAAGGCTCACGTTTTAAGCAATATGTAAAACGCTTAAGGGTGGTTAGGAACTAATGACCATGCGCTTTTGAAATAATTGGTTACTTGGTGTGACAACATAACCCACATCCATATGTATAATGTACAGCAATTAAACCATAATAAGTTTAAAATCACAACATGAACTGCAACTACCACATCACCTCCATCACTAACAAGGGAAGTGACGTTTTTGTAAATGGTTTCTGGCAACACCCTATTGATATAGGAGGGGCTCACTAGTGTTTGTTTGTATTGACCGTGAGAAAGCTGTGTGTACACAGCGAAACGCGTCGGTGCTTTTGCTGAAAGACTGAAATGCCATTTGGTAAATAAAATCGGAAGGAAACTACGCTGACTCCGTGAGTGCATGTTCATTTCTCCTTCTTCGAAGGAGAGTTGGTTACAATTAATTAAGGCTGGGCTCAGCCGAGGTTCACGCACCGAAGAGAAGCAGCGCCAGGGGTCTGCCAAACCGGAGCCAAACTGGGAGCATATATATATATATATATATATGTATATATATATATATATATGAAACAAACAATCCACCTCCCACAGTGACACCATGGAAGGAAGCATGGACACGAAGTGGCTTAAGTTACGGCATCTCTTTATTAGTTGATGTCGCCCTCGATCCCGAGCACAAGGAGAGACGCGTTTCGGCCTTAGGAGGCCTTTGTCAATCTGGTTTGGCGCCGTTTACAACAGTATTATATAGCCCCTCCCACTGGACTTATGAGTGAACATAGAAAACATACTGTAGTGTATGTGATCGTCTTCAAGCAACATAACATCTAGTGCATGCAGTCTGTAGCTGGAAGTCAGCAAAATTAAAGTAAGGCATACCATCAACAATTATTATACATAATGCGTATATTAAAATTGCCCAAAATACCTCAAATTCGGACCGCATAGTTTGTTTATGTATATAAATCTCATCAGAAGCTATACACAGTGAGAGTTAATACGGGTATTTAACCTCCGTGGCCAAACCATAAATCCTATAGTGCCTAATGAAAAAGAAATATGTCAAAATTAATTTAAAATTAATTTCATATATATATATAGTCTCTTAGGCTTGTTTGGGGGACCCCATATCTCTAAGATCAGCAGTTGTGTATCACATCAGGATCTGCAAAAGCTCTCTGTCTGTCTGGAAAAATGGGATTCTTCCAAGTGTCTGAAATCATGCTTACTGTGTGATATTAAAGGCGCCAGAATCACGTTGGATGCAGCCGCATATGTGTTATGTCTAAAAACGTGAGCCGATCAGTTCGAACTACAGCTACTTTGTTATGATGACCTTGTAGGCTTTAGAACTCAGTGTGCAGACTAGAGTCACAATGTAAGTCTAGGGATGCTGAAAACAAGCCATTCTCATGCAATGCATTTCACACAGCCTAATTTGCAACAACAATTATATGCAGTGTGCAAAAGTGGCAAAAAGGTAAAATGGCATTTAAGCTTCTAATAAGCCTATGCTAACTTAACAATGTGCGTAACAAGGCCCAGCCCACACTACACTCTTTGGTGTTTAGTCAGATTTCAGCTCTTTAAAAAATTAATTTTTTTATGAGCTGTAAAAGTGGATGCTTCTGTACATTTGTTGGGCTGAGCAAGAGTTTACTCGCCCTGGAGGCACAAGGCAGTGTTGTGTCGTCAGGGTAGAAGGCGCAACATTTTGCAGTGCCAGAGTGTTTGATTCTTTAAGGGTGTCAAGTGCTGTGGCAGTGGGGATCGGGTCCACATAGCAGTTAGAGACAAGTGAGGCAGGCTTGACTTGACTAGACATAAACAAACATGCAAGCTATTTCTCCTTCCCATTCTGGTATGTTTTTGTTTCAAAGAGGATTGGCTGGAGTTCAAGTCCTCAGTGTTTTTGGCTGCTTGTACACTTGGGGGTAGAAGTGATGGGTGCAGCTCTTATTGATCTTAAATCAGCATGGTGCCCACTCAGGCACTCATGCACCCACACACAAATCCACACAGACATTCACACACCCACTCACACAGCCATGTACACACCCATACAGTCACTCACAGACCCATACAGCCACTCACACACAACAACAACACTCACCTACCCACTCAGAGACCCATACAACAATTCACACACCCACTCACCTACCTATGCAGCCACTCACACACCCACTCAAAGGTTAGAGGTTAGAGAGAAAACTAAGATTACAGGGACATTATAGTTAGGAAATAGAATTTAAAAAACGTAAAACTTCCGTGAAAAAACAAAGGTTATAGGGACAGTAACTCACTTACCCATACACCTACTCACACAGCTACTCACTCAAACATGTAGCCACTCTACAGAGCCACTCACTCACCCACACAACCACTTACTTACCCATTCACACATCCATACACACATTCAAACATCTACTTACTCACCCATACAGTCACTCACACAGCCATTCACTCTTCCATATGGCTACTCACATGCCCACTCACTCTCCAATATAGCTACTCACACACCCAGTCATTCACCCATACAGCCTCTCAACAGAGCCACTTATATACCCACACACACACTTACTTACCCATTCACATATCCATACAAGCACTCACATGTCTACTCACTTATCCCTACAGCCACTCAGAAAATCACTCTCCAATACAGCCACTCCCAGACCCACTTAGTTAATCAAACAGCCACTCAATCACCCATACAACCACTCACACACCCTGTCACACACCCCTAAAGCCACTCACTTACCAATACAGCTACTTACATAGCCTCTCAGTCATCCATACAGCTACACACCTTAGTTAATCAAACAGCAACTCAAACTGCCACTCAATCACCCATACAACCATTCACCCACCCAGTCACTCATCAAGAGAGCCACTCACTCAACAATACAGCTACTTACACAGCCTCTCACTCATCCATACAGCTACACACCTTAGTTAATCAAACAGCCACTCAAACAGCCACTGAATCACCCATACAAAGATTCACCCACCCAGTCACTCACCCCTAGAGCCACTCACTCACACATACAGCCACTCACACATCCACTCACTCACCAATACAGCTACTTACACAGACTCTCATTCACCCATACAGCTACCCACACACCCACTTATTCACCCATACACCTACTCACAAACCCACGTATTTACCCATACAACCACACACCCACCCACTCACAAACCAAAACAGTCACTGGCACACCCAGTCACACACAGATACACACAGTGACACAGCCACTTACATAATATATGTTAGAAATAGTTTCACTCATAAGTACTACACAAAGTATACAAATGTAACTTTTGTAGTACCTTAGTGTATGTTTAACACTCATAAACATTTAGAAAACACACTGGATGATGTTATCAGCAAAGCCATCAGTGATGTCATTTGAGATGTCATCAGTGATGTCATGAGTGATGTTATATGTGAGGTCATAAGCAGTGCATTGTGGGTGCATAGGTTACAGTTTTGCTCATGTAACTATTTCTATGGTTTTGTATGAGTTATATCTGAGCCTAAATATAACATCCCTATTACCATATCTATCTATCTATCTATCTATCTATCTATCTATCTATCTATCTATCTATCTATCTATCTATCTATCTATCTATCTATCTATCTATCTATCTATCTATCTATCTATCTATCTATCTATCTATCTATCTATCTATCTATCTATATCTATCTATATCTATATATATATATATCCAACAACAGGTTCCCCAAAGTAGAAGAGCCACACACAGGGAAGTTTCCTCTTTGTTTATTGCGTGCAAGTAACCGCAAAGTGCATGAAAGCCGTCCATCAGTTTCTTCAGCCTGACGCGTTTCACGCTCCCTTGAGCATTTCATCAGAGGCTTAACGTTCAACATCGCATAGGGCATACGCACTACTTGTAATCACAGACACCTGCCCTAGTGGGCGTTGGCTCTCCCAGAGCCTAATGGTCCTTGTAGTGCCAGACATACTCCTCTAGTGAGCTGCTCATCTGTGATGCACGAATACAAATAAAATAAAAACCACAGTGGGTTTGGAAAGTCTTTCATTACGTCTTTACTGCAAGTGTCTTCTTACACAAACTGGCCTCCATGTCCTTTGCGCTGCTGCTAAAGTGGCTGCAGCTCGGTCCACAAATGATCGTGGCAGTGCTCTTCCTCGGCCGGAGCGGCCGTAAACATCCAACAACAGGTTCCCCAAAGTAGAAGAGCCACACACAGGGAAGTTTCCTCTTTGTTTATTGCGTGCAAGTAACAGCAAAGTGCATGAAAGCCGTCCATCAGTTTCTTCAGCCTGACGCGTTTCACGCTCCCTTGAGCATTTCATCAGAGGCTTAACGTTCAACATCGCATAGGGCATACGCACTACTTGTAATCACAGACACCTGTATATATACACATATTTCAATACTCAATGCTGAGGATTAAATCAACATTTGCATATCATTATCTCACTGTAATTACGTTTGTTGCTTGAATTCCCAAATGTTATACATTCACAGCTGGCTGCTCGTGCCTCTTGCTATATCTACATAATGATTTACAAATGTTGATTTAACCATCAGCATTGTCAAAAGTATAAAAATATAATTATGTATGTAACATCAAATATGAATTGATTTTGACAATTATGTTAAGGAAGTTCTACTAAATATATGTTATAACTTGGTATCAGTCTAAAACATGAATGACAATGTTTTAAGATGCCCGCCATATATAACTTAAAAAAGATGCCCTGTAGTCCTACTTTTATGTTAATTGTGAAAGTCACTAGTATTTACGTATGGAATGTGCAAACGTAACTGACCTGCAACCAAGGATCAACAAGCTCTGAAACACACCAGGCGTTTTTGCGGCTTGAATAAAACAAACACGCTGGAAGGAATTGACCCACGGCCCATCTCTTCTTTGTTGCGACTCTCGTATCGGAGGATGGGAGTATTGGAGTAGTTTGTGGTTCTCTAGCCCTCCGCAGTCTCACCATTGTAAATGGTGGGGGAATCAGCGATCTTTAGTGTGTGAATATATATATCTATGCCAGTAGGCAGTTAGGACCTAGTTTCCATAGGAAAAGTGTTTTTTGTTTTGCTAATAACTTTGGCACAGTGTGACGATTCTTCACAAACATTTGAAACCTAGTGTGCCACTCACTTCAGATGCTGTTTGGAAAGTTTTGGGGGTGATTTGTAAAAAGGGGGGCGAGAAAAAGGAGGGGTCCCCTAGAAATTTCCCATAGGATTTTTTAACACAAAAACAGTCAGAACCGCTGAACTGAATTACACCAAATTTAGCAGGAAGCTAGCTCTTGGTCCAGAAAGAGCCCTTTCTGTAATTTAGTGTAAATCCATTCAGTAGTTTTGGGGTTATTTAACCAAAAGAAATATAGATTACTAGGGATGTGAATACTCCGCGGATCTAAAAGATATCATCTTATTGGCTGTCAACACTTCAACCAGGCAGTATTGGCAGCCATTTTAGGACTCAGACTCAGCCGTGTTCCGCAAAAAAAAAAGAAAGAAAGGGGCAGGGTAGGAATACCCTGACCCCCTAGGCAAGGTGTTGGGGTCCCGTCTGGGCCAAAAAGCATTTTTTTTACAACAATTTTGCCACAAAACGCAGAAAAAAAGCTAAAACAACTATGCTCTCCCTTGCTTGTTTTCACCTCAGCCCCTGGGTGGGCCAGGTCCCGGGGGCAAATCTACATAAGTATATTGGTGAGGGGGCGCATGCAGCCCTCCTCCTCACGTGTTTAGGGCCCATGGGACTGTAATTCTCCACAGGGCAAGTCTGATGTTTGTGAGGGGAGGGGGGCTGTGCAGATCCTCCTCCCGGGCCCTTTCGTCCCTGGGACCACCCATTCCCTGGGGACACGCCTATTTTCTATAAAGGGGTAGAGGGGGCCATGCCAACCCCCCCTCCTGGGCTCATTTGACATGTCACGAATGAAATGATGTAGTCAGTGATGTCACAGAGCATGTCACAAGTGATGTAATATGTGAAGTCATGCACAGTGCAATACACGGTCATAAGTTATAGTTAGCTCAAGTGACTATAACTGCTGATTTTCTATGGTTTTATGTGTGTATAATCTGAGCCTAACCTTTGTTTTTATTCAGTTAATTTTAAAGATTTTTCAAATTCTGTTTTCAAAGTATTATGTCCCTGTTATGTTTACCTTTTTTAGCCCATTTCTAGGATTTAGTTTTAGTACTAAGTATACCACAATTTATTTTGCCTTTTAATTTAGTAATATGTATTTTTAAACTGTAGATCTTTTTGTGATAAATGTACTTTATATGCATTTTAAAAGGAAAAAATTAGATATGTACTTAATGTAAAATATATAATGTTTTTGGAATTGCAATTCACCACATTAAAATAAAAAAATATTTTGGTACTGCGGTACCTCCACGGATCTGAAAAAATAGATGGGACTACAACTACTCTATGGTTATTAATTCTGATCATGTGATCACAATGAATTCTCGAATACTGACTTGCCACTTTTTAAAAAAAATATTGGAAATATGCACATCCCTCTACTTTCATTAATGACATCAGGTTGAGCATATTTCTAAGTTTAAATATGGCACCCAATTTCTGTTTTTCAAGAAAGTTGCTAATTTTATGAGATTCATGAATTTGCGAATCTACGGACTGGAATGACGAATTTGCTCAATGACACACCCAAACCATACCTCTTGATTGGCTACACTAGGACCCCCACCCATATACATGTAAAACCACACTCAAAAACAGTAATTACTCCAGTAAACTCTGTAGGAAGAGAATTCAGAACCAGTGGTGCTCTGTTTTAGTTCACTTTTGTGAATAATTTGATAGAACTGCTGAAGCTTCATCTTCTGTCTAGAATGGACATCCAGAACCTATTGTGTATGAGCAGCAAAAAATACCACCTCCAAGAAAACAAAGTGATGTCTGGAAGCATTTTACAATACATTCAGGGGAAACGATGGTTACAGCCAAGTATGTGCAGTGTAGTATATGCTGAAAGCTGTTATTCAGGGGCATTGCAAGGAAGTATTCACATGGGGAAAGTTCCACATGTAAACACTTAAAATCAGTGCATGAAAAGATCTACATCCGGATGATGCGGAAGAAAGCAGATGCAGCAGGACAGTCCACCTCAGCAGCACCCTTGGGAGAACCATCATCTGCTGCAGTCATTACTATACCAACTGCATGGTATAGTTAACTGAAGTTAACTGAATTAAGTGAGATGGTTACTCCATGTGCGAAATGCCCCATGCTTGTTGCTGTAAAAATGTCTTCTGTGGGTGCATTCTTGGATACAAAAATGATGTAACTGAATTTCATACCCTACATAGGTCCCTCTGACACTCCTCTAACACAGCCATGTAAAGGTATCCTGACCCCTTTAAATAATTTTGCAGAAATATTTCAATGCCCCAGCACTGTTCCCTTGTACTTAAAATGGTAGCTGCAACCTCCGTTTCAGGTTGTGGTCAGCAAATCACGGTGTTGCTGGTGGAGCATATCTTTAGGGATCCAGTGCATGGGATCCGCAGAGGGTCAGAATCCCTGCATGTACAATCTGGTTTTTCCTTTAATAACTCTGCAACTACTGACTGGATTTACAACAGATCACAAAAAGGATTCTTTCTGCACCAAGAGCTACCTCTCTGCCAAATTTGGTATAATTCCATCCAGCAGTTCGGGCTGTAGTCATGTTCAAAATCCCTATGAGAAATTGCATTGGAAACTGACATTTTTATACCCCCCCCTTTTTCTCGACCCCCACTTGACGAAAGAACTAGACAAACCAGGCCACTTTTTTTGGGACATTTTGTGAAGATTTGTCAAACGGCGACAAAGTTATAAGCAAGATAAAAAAAACTGTAACAACCTACTAAGCATGAGCGAATTTTGCGGATCTCGCGTTCGCGAATTTTGCGGATTTGCGGATTCGCAATCCGCAAAATCCGCGAATTCCCGCGAATTTGCGGATTTTTTTTTTTGTGTTCGCCCGTGTTTCTGCCAGTTCGCGAGGGTTTTTACAATTTCGCAATTTGCGAACTTACCTGTCGGGTCGCAAGTTTTGCGAACTTGTTGTTTCTACGTGTCCAGCCTGTTTGGGACACTCTTCTTCATCACTGCCACTCTCTGTCACCACTGCCACTCTCTGACTACTCATGCCACCCTCTGGCCCACCCATGCCACCCTCTGTTTCATCACCACACCCTCTGGTTGTCCAGTGTACATTATTTTCGGCAAAGCAAAGCACACCTTCCCTGCCTCAAGTGACCTGAATTAATTTGGGACTGATTAATGTGTCACAGAATATTTTTTTAGCTGGCACCTGCTTCCTTAGTGCGCCCTGATTAGTGATCTTTTGCACTTGCTAAGTGCTTTCATTGTTGCAAAATTAGTTACAACACCTGCCCTGCCCCAACTGACAATAATGAATTAGGGGCTGATTAATGGATTTTAACTTCCAGCCTGGCTCCTGCTTGTCTCCCTTAGCTGTAATTCAGGACCTTTGTGGCATATGTGTAACTATTCTGAGGTTCAGAGCAGGGTCACATAATAGTTTCAACTGGCAACTGAACTCTGGAGGGGCCCCTCAGGAAGCACTACAGGAAATGGCTACTAATGATGAGCCTGAACTTTTGAACCTGGTAAGTAGTTACTTTCAGTTTTGCTAAGATCGTATTTCTGCAATTTTGCACTTATTCGCGGGGCGCGAACTCACGCGAACTCACGCGAACAGTGCGAGCAGTGCGAGCAAAATCCGCTGCTCGCGGATTTGCGGATTTTGCGGGAGATTCGCAAATCTCGCGGATTGCGGATTTCCAGAAAATCCGCAAAATCCGCGAGCGGAACGGATTTTCCGCCCATGCTTACAACCTACTGGCAGCTGCCAGTGGGTAATATACATATATCACACAGATGGGCTAAGGGCTGTACGCCATTTCTTGGAAGTGCACAGAAATGTTGTTAACCATGGTACAGAGATGTCTTGAATACAATTTGTTTCTCTTTAATAGGGAATTGCTTCATCAGACACGTGGTAAGGCACTGGGCACCAGCTTTGTCCCCAGCTATGCTAATTTGCATATGGGCTGTTGGGAGGAGCAGGTGATCCCGACCGAATATCACTAAGAATGGTTTGACCATGTGATTCACTGGAGCAGATATATTAATCACTTGTTCATAGTGTGGATGGGACAGAAAACAGTGTGAGGTAAATTTTTAGAAGACTAGAAACCAACAGCCTCAATTTATCTACTCACACTATTAGTAGAGTAGAAGTTAATTTATTTAATATCACAGTGTATATAGAAAACAACAAGTTAGAGATACTTTTGTTTCTAAAAACCCACATCAGGCAACACATTACTAGTATCCCATACTGTGAAAGCTTGCATGTAAAATGCAACTGCAGTGAAATCACTGAAGAAGGTAGAGCACTCCTAGGCCTGAGAGCCAGATTTGCTGAGAGGGGATACTCCAAAACCAGTTTGGGTCAGGCCAAGTAGAGGGCCAAATCTAAAACTAGGTAACAACTGCTATTTGTGAGTAAGGCTACCAAGAGAAATAACCAAATTGACCGACATTTCAGACTCATCACAGCGTATAACAAACAAGAAAATGCTATGAGGTCGATCTTGCAGAAGCATTAGAACATCATTAAAAATTAAACATGTCTTGGGGAAAGTGGCCTCTGGCAGACCATAGATAACATTTAATAGAGCAAAATCAATGAGACAGCATTTAGTCAAGCGCAGTCCTCAAATAGCAACACCTGCCCAAACCACTTGGTTGAGCCACAGTTCTGGATTTAATCTTTTAACTGCTAAGCCGTTTCCCCGAGTGCTAAGACATTTTTGGGTTTTTTGGGGTAGTGCTTAGAGTACCACAACTTTTTTCCACATAAGGTATCCATGATAAATTTGTGTCCTTTTTTTCTAACATCCTGGGAATTCTAAACGCACCCAGGGTTTGTGGATTCCCCTGGAAAGAACTGAAACAATAGGCAAAATATAGCAAAATGTTGAGTTTTTATAAAAAATAGGGAAAAAGCGCTTCAGATAAAAGTGTCTTTTTTTTCTAAAAATGGCATCCACAAACGGTTTCCTGTACTAAAGTCACCATCTTATCAGCTTTCAGGCAATTCAGAGTTGAAGCAAAAAGTCTAATTATGTACCACAATTTTGGCATCTTTATAAAAGGTCTCCCTATTTTTTGTGCTCCTAACCTACTTCTAGTTTGTGGTTAAAACCAGTGTATTACCCATGGGTGTTCCAAAAAATCTATACAACTATGAAAAGTATACAAAATAGTGAATTTATAAAGGGGTTATATGTGTAGATCCCTCAAGACTTTCCCAATGAAAATAACTGTTAAAAGAAATATTGAAAATGAGTAGAAAAAAACAAGTATTTCTGACAACGTTTTCCTCTGCAACTTTTCCCACAATGGCCTATTTACCTAAGCAATATACCATTATGTCTGCTAGATGCTTCTGCTACGGGGAATGTAAAGGGTTTGCAGACTCCCTGGGAACTCAAGGTTCCCAAAGCCAACAGCTGAGCTGTGCCGTGCAATTGTATAGACCAATTCATATAGTGAAATAGGCAGTGTGAAAAATGAGCATGAAGAAACCTATGTATTTCTGAAATGGGCACAAGATATGCATTTTAGGAGCAATGGCTATTTGTACATCTCTAAATTTGTGGGTACCTGTACTAGCGTAGGATTTAGAGGGTCTTTTTCTAAATGTCATGCTTTTAATACACTGGCTTACATTTGAAAGGCACAAATGAAGCAAAACCCAATTGGTAATAACACATGTTTTACTATCTTATGCTCCCCCAAGACTTCTGTGGGTAGTCCTAGTGGCCATGACAGGAAATGGCCCTAAAAGCAACATGGACGCATCACATTTTTCCACCAAAACCAGACCCTTAAACTAGACTCCTAGGGGTATCTAGGGTGGGCTGATTTGCATGGCTCTCAAGAGTTCTGTGTACTCAGAATCTCTTGCAAACCTCAAACTTTGACTAACAAAACACATTTTCCACACATTTCTGTGATGAAAAGTTCTGGAATCTGCGGGGAGCCACAAACTTCCATCCACCTGTCATTCCTGAAAGTCTCCAGGAATGACAGGTGGATGTCTCCAGGTAAAAATGGCACCTCACTTCAATGGGCAGGCCTAGTTGCAGTGACAGGAAATGACCCAAAAAGCAACATGGATGCACCACATTTTTCCACCAAAAACTGGCCCTTTTTTGCCACTGACTGGTGCTCTAGAATTTGGACCATAGCTCTGCCGGTACCTAGGAAAGCCTAGCCAACCTGTTCATTTTGGAAAACTAGACACCTGGGTAGAAGTAGTGTGGCTCACTGGTTAGAGGCGGCAGACCCAAGAGCAGAGGACGGCCGGGACCAGGGTTCGATTCCCGGCGCGGCAGGTTTCTGGACCAGGGACTCGATAATTCTCTCGCCTCGGTGCCCACTCTGATCAGCGATCACACTCGGCAACTCTGGGCATTAGCTTGCCTCATCTTCACTAACGGCCCCACCAGACTGCCGGGGATGCCTGGTCTCACCCTGGAGATACCCATTAAGGGACCATCTCTCAGGGAAGCCAGGAAGGGTTTCGCAGCGGTCGAAGCGCCTTGGGACCCTACGGGTAAGTAGTGCGCTATATAAATGCCAATACAGTTACATTTACAGTCCAGGGAGGTATGGCTTACAAGGATCCCCCCAAATGTATTACCAAGAATCCTTTGCAAACCTCAAATCGAGCTACAAAATCAGATTTTCCTCACGTTTCTGTGTCAGAAAGTTGTGGGATCACCGGGCCTGGCTCTTTCCTACCACCCAGTGTTGCCCCAGGTCACCCGATAAAAATGCTGCCTCACTTGTGTAGGGGGGCCAAGCGACTGTGACAGGGAAGGGCCCAAAATGTATTATGGAGGCATCAAAATTATTTATGACAAATGACTTATTTTGCAAGGGGGTTACCAGCGTTTTTGGTCCCGGGCTCTGCTGCAATCTTGGGAAATGTTAGAATTGAGGGTCTCTAGTTGGTAGAGGTATGCACCTAATCCAAGTAGTGATCCTTCCTTCTAACCAGGATAAGGGAGTTACACACTTTAGATAACCCATACTCACCCCCTTTGGTAGCTTGGCAGACAGGCTTATCTCAAAGGCATTGTGTAAAATATTTGTTCCCAAACACACAGTGAAAACACCACAAATGGAAACCACACAAGGTTAGAAAAATAAAGTAAAACCAAACAAGACCAAAACTATAATAATCCACAATACATTTATCAAGATATCACTGTTTGGAACGATTATTTAAAAAATACCGCTTGTAGAAATAAATAGCTCCAACTGGGGCTATTAAGATGTCGTGAAAGGCAAACATCCAAAGTACAGCTCTGAACGCGAAGGTGCGCAGGCCAGCTATGTAGTTACACCGACCCCCATTTAACAATACCTTGGAAAACAAAGTCAAAAGACGGCGCACAGTGTCACTGAGGTAAGGTGTCAATGGGCTGAGGCAAGGCCAGCTCCTTATTGCCACAGGAGAGACAAGGCATTGAGTCCTCGATGAGACAAAGCGTTGAGTCTGGTCTGGCAGGAGAGGTGAAGTGGCATCTGTGGTGATGCATCTGTTCAATTCAGCAGTGCGGTGTCGATGAGTTAGAGAAGTCACCCACGTTGATAACATGCAGGCATCAGAACTGTAATGCAGGCGTGGTGGTAAGTCGTGCACTTCACAAGAGATGTCCACAGCCTGATTGCAGTTAACGGCATCACTGTTGGTGTCAGTGTTGTTTTACTTGGGTTGCAGCACCAACCACAAGTTTCCAAGGGCCCAGGAACTGAAATTGGCACCATGTGGCTATCAGGAGTCCAGCAGAGGAGTCCAGGTGCTGTTTAGGAAGTTGCAGGTGAAGTATATGTGGCCCTGAGACTTCAGAACAGAAGGCAAGCTCTACCTCAAGCCCTTGGAGAATCTTCTTAAGCAGGATACACAGCGAGGCAAAGTCCAGTCCTTTCCACCGCCCACAGACAGAAGCAGCAACCCCAGGCCAATCCAGCAATTCATCATATAGCAAAGGGACAGTACTTCTCCTGAAAGGTCTTCAGCTCTTCTTCCTGGTCCTCTTAGTCCAGAAGTAATCTAAAGTCCTGGGGATTAGGGTCTACCAATTATACCCCATTTTCTCTTTGCAGTCTTTGTTTCAAGACTTTCTGATCTCAGTAAAATTCAGGTCTGTCCTCCCTGGTCCAGCTTCACTACAGGAGGTGGAAACAGCATTGTTTAGAGTAGACACAGTCTATTCAGGTGCTAATGAAAACTCCCACCACTCTAAATAGAGAAAGGTCTACTCAGCCTGGCTATGAGTCACCCAGGAAAAGCAGGATACACCTCAACCCCCCTTGTTACTGTCAGTGAAGGCACATCCCCAACCCCTGTCACTCCAAAACCAGTCGGTGAATACAAAACAGGCAGAGGCAGAAAGGATGGTTAAAGAAGAAAATGCTCACTTTCTAAAAGTGACATTTTAAAACACACAATTTAAAAACCACCTTTACTAAAAGGTGTGTTATTAAATCCTGTACTCCGAGAGCCTAAACTCCAAATCTCTAGCTGTTCCCAATTGAAAGTTACACATGTGCTCCAATGATAGCCTATGGGAGAGCAAATCCTTGCAATAGTGAATAATTAATTGCACAGTATTTCACTATCAGGACATGTAACACACAACACTGTACCTTGGGCCTACCTTAGGGGTAACATACATGTAAGAAAAGTGACTGTTAGGACCATGCAAATGGGTGCACTTGACAGGTCGACATGGCAGTTTAAATGGCACACTCAGTGCTGCGGACTACCAGTAGCATTTGATTTACAGGCCCTGGGCAAACACAGTGCAGTATACTAGGGACTTATCAGTAAATCAAATATACCAATCATGGATAACAAATCATTATAACAATATACACAAAGAGCATATGCACTTTAGCACTGATCAGCAGTGGTAAAGTGCCCAGAGTCCTGTAGGCAACAAAAACAAGGTCAGAAAAGTAGGAGGCAAAATGCAAAACGTTTGAGGAGAAACCTGTAAAAAGGGCCAGGTCTAACATGAAACCTACCAAACCCAGATATTTCTGAAAACTAGACATGTGGGGGGGGTCCAAGGAGGTGTGGCTTGCATGGATCCCTCAATTATGTGTTACCCAGATCCCCCTGCAAACCTCAAATGTAGCTACAAAATAACATTTTCCACATATTTCTGTGTTGGAAAGTTCCAGAATCTAGAGGACGCCACAAACTTGCGGCTTGCGTGGACCCCCCACTGTTCCATTAGCGCTAATCCCTTTCAAACTTCACATTAAGAAATCTCCTTTTCCTCATATTTCTGCATGGGGTCACCACGCCAGCACAGATTTCCTACCACCCAGCGTTGGTTTCCTGAGTAAAATGATACCTTGTGTGGGTTAACCAAGTGCCTGTGACAAGGAAGCACCAACAATGTGTAGAAATTGAAGGGGTAAGCAAAGCAGGCTCAAGAGGGCAGGTTTTTTAATACGTTTTTGGGCTGGCTCTGCTTTGAACACGAGCACAAGTGAGGTATCATTTTAATCAGGAGACCAAGGGGAACGCTGGATGGTAGGACATTTTTGCAGGTGCTGCGATCCCATGCAGAAATGTGAGGAAAATGTGATCTGTTAGCTAAATTTCAGGTTTGCAGGGGATTCTGGGTATGAAAACTTTGAGGGATCCACAGAAGCCACATCTCCCTAGACTCTCTTGGGTGTCACATTTTCAGAAATGCCTAGGTTTGGTAGGCTTCCCTAGATGCCTGTTGAGCCCAGGACCAAAAACTCAGGTAAGCCCCTTGCAACAGCAGATCGTTTTCAATAGATAATTTTGATGTCTCCAGAATTGGTTTTGGGCCAGTCCCTGTCATGGGCACTTGGCCCTCCTACACAAGGGAGGTCCCATTTGTATCTGGAGACTTGGATTGACTCCAGGTGGATGGAAGTTTGTGGCTCCCTGCAGATTTTGGAACTTTCCAACACAGAAATGTGAGGAAAATGTGATTTTTTGCAAAACTTGAGATTTGCCAGGAATTCTGGATAAGGAAAAGTTGGGAGATCCACACAAGCATCACATCCCTGGACTCCCCGGGTGTCTAGTTTTCAGAAATGTCTGGGTTTGGTTGGTTTACCTAGATTTCTGCCAAGCCCGGGACCAAAAACACAGGTAACCACCCTTGAAAAAATAGGTTGTTTTGCGAGAGACCATTTTGATATCTCCACAATACATTTTGGGCCCTTTTCTGGCACATGCACTTGGCCCACCTACACAAGTGTGATACCATTTTTATCAGGAGACTTGGGGGAGCATCTAGTGAATGAATGTTTGTGGCTCCCCCCAGATTCCCGAACTTTCCAATAAAGAAATGTGAGGCAAATGTGATTTTATTGAGCTAAATTTGAGGTTTGCAGTGTATTCTGGGTAAGAAAATGTTTATAGATCCACGCAACCCACACCTCCCAGGACTTCCCCAGGTGTCTAGTTTTCTGAAATATCTGGGTTTGGTAGGTTTCCCTAAATTGCAGGTCGTTTTGCGATATATAATTTTGATGTCTCCACAATATGTTTTGTGCTTTCCCTATCGCGAGCATTTGGGCCACCCACACAAGCAAGATACCATTGTTATCAATAGTCTTGGGGGGATGCCGGGTAGATGGAAGCTTGTGGCTCCCCGCAGATTCTGGAACTTTCCATCACTTAAATGTGAGGAAAATAAAAACAAATTGCTACATTTGAGGTTTGAAGGGGATTTTGGGTAAAACAAACCTAGTGAGAGCCGTGAGTGTCATGCACCCCTGTCCTCCCCTCTCCCCTCGTTGTCAACTTAAAAAAAATGTGCAGGTGACGGCTGAGCTAAGGCACAAAATCCACATCTCCCTAAAATGACCACAAAAAAAGAGTTCTTACTAAACGCATACAAATATGGTACTAATTTGTTAAAGTTAATCTACCACTTGCACTGGTTGGTTTTGATACTTCCAGAAATGCTGGATTCAAAGCACAAATACTTCACAGCACCAACCACTTTATGGTCCATTTGCCTACCATTCAGGCACCTCACACAAGACTTTCATATCGCCAGCCAGAGGCCCAATCCAACAGATCAGTGCGGTCACATCAACATACTGCCACAATGCAAGGGCCCATGACATTCATATGCCACAGGACTGAATCAGTTTGGCTACATTTTATCACCTGTCAAGTAACCTCTTCCTTCTTTCTGAAAAAGTATCCAACGCATGCCTTGTGAACCTTTACTAATGGCTCCAATAACAGCCACATGAGGCACAGAAAGACATGTCTTTCAGGGGCTTTTAGAGCATTCTCTGTGCTAAATCCAACTCCTTCCAGTTTGTGGATACAAATTAGAGGGTGTCCGAGTATGCCCCATGGCCAATTCCTCGAATTGAGCAAGCATATCTACCTTTGAAAATAAGGCAAACATGTTGGGGAATTTTCTGAAATTTTCTAAAGAGAACATCATAAACTATGAAGAATGGTAGTTTTTGAACCACTACGTAGTCTGTGACAATATTGCATATGACCTATCCACCATTATGTGCAGTGCTCTGACTGTAATCCACTTATCATACAGAAAACTGAACATCTACTAAGCACTCAACTGCACACCGACCATAGTGAATTCTGCCAAATCTCTTGGTATAACCTTGGAAAGCAACCTGAATATGCGGGAACACATCAACTCGATGGCCAAAACGGCCAGGTTCCATCTGAGCGACTTGAGAAACTAAAACCCTTCCTTGAACCTGCCAACCTAAAAACCTCAGTTCAGGCGTTACTTATCTCCAGAATTGAATACGGCTGCTCTACGCTATCTGGCCTATCACAGACTTCCACGGCCCCTCTAAAAGCTTGCCTCAACGCAGTAGCTAGACTCTTATCTGGCTCAAGAAACTTTTACCACATTTCACCACATCTGAAGGCCTTGAACTGACTTCCTCTTGAGGACAGAATCCAGCTCAAGCTGGCCTGCATCACACACAAAGCCCTGTACACAAACTCCCCGGCATACCTTGCCCTGAAAATTGTGGTGTCTGGGAAACTCAGAAACTCCAGGTCCACCAAAGACCTTGTACTACAGCCACCCCGCTTCTGCAAGGAAAAAACCTATAACTAAATGATCTCTGGGCCTGCTCCAAGAATCTGGAACTTGTTACCATACTCCATGAGAAGAATACCTTCTCTGTCAATCTTCAAAAAGGAAGCTAAAACCTTACTAAAGAGCAAAATTCCTTCAATAACTCTCCTTGATCGCACATACCGCCTTTTATCATGGCTTTTGTTTCTGAGCATAATCTATACTGCTTGGCACTCTCTGTGTACCAACTCTCACTCCTTCAAATGTTCTGTTGATTCCCTCTGCCTTTTTCTATCTTCTGTCCCCTCGTATAAAATTGCTGGTTTTCCCTTTTTATCGCTTACATGTCGCTCACTGATTTTGGTTCTGCACTGGTTATTGTATATAACTCTGGCTTTGTCCTATTGTTGTTCAATTCCCTAACCCCCATTCCCTACTTTTTTTTGCCTATGCATAATGCTGTATATAACATGTTTATCCCTGTAAAGTGCTCTGATACCCTAATGGGTCACGCTCTATAAAACCTCAAATAAATAAATAAATACTAAGCTCCGACGGAGGATAAACATGGCAAGCAGGTCAAGCATTGACCCATACCTACTATAGTAATTCAATGCACGTGTGGCACCAATGGGTTTGAATCCATTTGTGAAAAGGAAGTCATGGCATGTGTATCTGTGCTACCTTTATTATCTGCCTTCTACCTATGAAATATCTCTGAAAAAGCACACCTACTGTATCTTACCCATTCCTGTCTCTGTCCACATCAGAGTCCCGACTAATCATGTATTATTGTCAAGTGAACCTATGCTAATGCCTTCGTAACCTAGCTACTTGACGCTCGAGAAAATGTGACTGCCATGTGCCACCAACACATGTAGAGGGAGATTTACTAAGATTTGACACTGTTTTTGTGTCACAAAAAGATGCAAAATCTTTCCCCCCCAAATTTTAGTGCTGGAAATAGCGGGAAAGTAATGCAAAGCAGGGCATAGTGCTGCTTTGCATTACTTAGCGCCAAGGGGGCATACCATGGGTGGAACATGGGCGTTCCCATGCAACACCCAAGATTTTTCACGCTAAACCCAATTTACTAAATAAAGTAAAGTGAGAACACTGCGCCCTTTGAAAGTAGGAGGAACGAAGGAGAAATGCTTTAATGTTTCCTTACTTTTCTGACTTTTCCTGTGTGCTGCACTTTACAGAATACTTACAAAGTGGTAAAAGGCTTCAAGTTAATCTAAGCATAGTATTCTGTACTGTAAGAGTTCCCTTTAGGTACAAAACTTATACCAGACTCAAGGACTCTTCCTTGCACCATGGCACAAAGGTGTCTCCGTGGTGCACGGCAGCTGATTTCAGTACCGGCACAAGGGTGAGGGAAAGAGAGTGCCCTCTTTTAGTAAATTGGATGCTCTCCTTCTCTCTCCTTTTCACATAGCGCAGCATTTGCGGCTGCTGCAGTGCGCTACATGAAAACATGGTAAATCTCCCCATATAGTGCTAAATCAAACTCCTTCCACTTTGTGGATGCAAGTTGGGGGTGTACGAGGAAGCCCTGCTAGGCAGGTCAGTCAGTCATTCAGTTAACTTTATTCGATCTTAAAATAAGATCATAAAAGTACAGTGCAGGCTATCCACCAGTAGAATCTTACATTTATCATGGATTTCAATCATATTTTATGAAACATATCAACTCATAGTTCACGTAATAGAAGTTATACACAGATAACAATTATAAAAAGGATGAAAAACACAGTTATTCAAAAGGCAAACACCATCCTTGACTGGTCTCGAAATAATCCAATTCATAATTCATATAAAACAGTGTAATTAATTATTTTTTTATGTGATCAATTGATTATTATTATAAAACAATAGATCTCCTTGACGCAATCGCAGACAGAGATAAGATGCAAGGCAATAGCATCAAAAGGGATCAGACACCATTTGGCAAAAGTGAGGAGAAGGGTGACATTGTGTAAATTTATATTTCCGCATAAGTGGAACAATAACATTTTTACGATGTAACGAGCAAAATTTACAGACGAAAATAAAGTGCAAATTGGATTGTGTGGAGATTCCATCACACAGGCAAACTGGCATCTCATTTGGAGAGTAAATTCCCGCAGGGAAGCTCATCATACTCAAAATTAGATTTAATCAAAATCTCGCCAATATAAAACGATGGCACATATTAGTGAAAAAAGGTAAATAGAAGTTTGAATCAAAAGGGATAAAAGGTAACCCTGAATATAAAATGACCATAGTTTTGTAACGATTTCTTTCATGCCTATTTTTCCATCTAATTGTTAGGAAAATATTTTTAATTTCAGCTTTCAAAATCTTTTGACAATTTGCTCGATCCATATAAAGGGATTGCAGTCCCAAAGCAGTTAATGTTTCTTTTACATATTGGATCTAGTGAACACTGTGTGCCTGATCAAGGATTAAACAATCCCTAATAATATTTGGTGTTAGGGCCATAGTCTCCCTTTTCCTAATTGAATGCCATAATAAAACCGGAGCTAAACAGATTAAATCTGATATATAGTCCTGTTCTTCAAACTAAGAGAGCATATTTACGGTTGAAACTAAGGCAAACATGCTGGGAAATATTGTTTAGTTACCTAAAGTAATAAGCCGAACAAATGTCCTGTGGGACTCCTTCACTGACACTTTTACTTTTGCTTTGACATCGAGAAAACTCAATTACTTACTTGTATCATACCCTATGGTATTGAAAAGGGGTACAGGACACAATAGCTTGTATGATGATTGTTTTCACATCTTTAGTATAAGATTTGAAAACAATCATCATACAAGATATTGTGTCCTGTACCCCTTTTCAATACCATAGTTATGATACAAGTTACTAATTGAGTTTGCACACTTTCAAACCAAGTAGAAATGTTGGTGAATAAGTACCACTGGAGATTTCTTGGACTTATTACACTTACTCCGGTTCTCAATTACAATCAAGGCGGTCCTTGCGTACTATACATAAGTTCCCTAACAAGCACCTCAAAATTCAGTCAAGCCTTTAACATTTTGTCACAGAGGGTACTCCATAACAATGTGGCTTATGTTCTGTCCACCAGTATGTGCAGTGTGGGGACTATAATTCACGTGTCAGTCGGCAATCAGAACACCTACCACACTCTGAGGGTGGATAAAGGTGTTGAGAAGTCCAAGATTTTCTGAAGTAGAGGAACTAAAATTCTGCTGCTGCTTGTCTAGCGAAGTAGTGGCCCATAGACAGTAGGTATCGATTCACAGCCATCGAAAGGTTTACCGAAAGGCAGCTCCACCTAAGTCAATTTCCCAGTACTTTGCTTTAGTATGATACAACATAAAGCAAGTAGGAAAACACAATGCTGGAAGAGAAGGGCCTGGGGACAGTAAACACCGCTCTCCTGCCTCTTTCTCTACATCGAGCACGCTTTACAACTACAACATGGTCGCTCCTTTTTGGGTGTTGCAGGAATGCAATCAGCAATGTGTTGCACATGCAGCCTTGCCACGCACTCCAGAACATATGAAGTGGAGGCTGCTGCCTCTGTAGCAGTGTGACTTTCAATTACAGGCAACTGAAAGTCAAGGAAAGACATGAGTCTTCCTATGGTTGTCTGACAATAAACAACATACATACTGCATGTTGCCATCTACATCAGGTGGGTAAACAGTTTCTGATACAAAGTGCGAGCTTTATAACTTGCATTGTGTGGCTGAAGAACATGGTTGTTCCTGTCCACTCCACCCATGTACTTGTTGTAATCAAGTAAACAGGTGGGCTTGTGAACTTCAGCCAGTTGACCCCAAACCATGATGGGGAAGTACCTCATCATGAATTGTAGTGAGCACATTAGGCTTGTTTGAGAACTTGCCTGCTAGCAGTTCATTGGAATGCAACATAGTGCTTTGGGATTTCTGGAGCTTCTTGCAAACAAGCTCTTGCAGGAATCATTTGCGGCAACAACGAATTGTACACAGGCCACAGGCCAGCTTTGTAGAGCTCACTGATAAGCACTACTCCTGTTTAGATTTGTCCACATAAAGGTGATAACCTTTGTGAAGGAGTGGCTGGACAAGCTTCCATACAATCTTTCTTGTGACCCACCCCTAGTGTGGAAGGGCAACCTACAGGGATTAGAGTAAGTCCTTCCCAGTATACACTCTTAAGCTGTACACATAGCCAGTTGAGCTCTCACACAGCATGTACAGCTTGATGCCATAGCAATCTTGTTTGCTTGCAATGTACTGCCTGAACAGCAGCTGCCCTTTGTACAGGATCAAGGACTTGTCGATGACTATATTTTTTCCAGGAGTATAAACCTCTGGAAAACTGGTAGACAAATGTTCCACAACAGGCTGAATTTTGAACAACCTGTCATGGTCTGGATGGGCCCGGGGCAATGCAGCAAAATTGCCATTGAAATGCTGCATGCGTGGCAATAGCACACAACGATCTCTGCTCATGTACGGTGCAAAGATGGAGGTTAACCAAACCATGCAAGTAGGGCAGCAAGGTTGATTTATGCGTCCATTATGAGCGTAAGGTCCAAAAATGTCTCCAACTGCTCTAATGAAGTGCCTTCATGCTCCTGCAGAAATGTTTCGGCATGCAAATTTGTTTGCTGCACAATTTCCTCAAGGAAGTCAATATCCCAAAAAAGATGGATGCAGTCAATTGGCAAAAAAATAGCCGTATAGACTTTAGATCCAGCTTCCCCAGTGAAAGGCGGACTTTGGAGCCGAACTAAATTGGGATGCTGCCAAGAGAGCACTGCGTCTGTGCTTGCCCCCAAACGTGCCTTCTTTCTGGGTTGGCCTAACCTGCTACTGTTGTACCACTTCACAGACTGCGCTTGCGAAGGGGAAGACTGTCATCATTGTCTCCCTCAGAATCATCCTTCTAAAACACTATTCTATGTAGAAGGCAGATAGGTTGTGGATTTGAAACAGCAGGTAGGTGTTTGCATGAGTGATGTGTGCAACAGTCAACAATGATGAAGTCACCTTACCATGCCTTTCCAAAATCAACAGGTTCTCCAAAGACACTGAATTACTTCACCTTGCCACCTACCCATCATCACAGTCTTTAGCGCTGATGGCACCCAGTGCGACAATCATTTTTGGTGCCTCTCTCCCATGACCTACAAATAAACATTTGTTATTCAGCGCCAAGATGCCCATGGATGACCATGTGCTTTACAAATACACGCCATGTTATGACCGCCTCCTTGGATTTCCTCACTACCACCCAGCATAGGTGCCACCTATCCCTCCATAGCCCTTCTGACACATACATTGTATTTGTTTTAAAGCATTTGTAATGCCTGGCTTTACTAATCCAATAGCTATCCACATAAAATACAGAGCTGGTCTTTGCAGCAGGCCCTCCTTGTATTTGCTTTGTTCTCCCTAAGTTGGCAGGGTATGCCCAGACGTGGGTCCCTTGCATACTGTACCTCTGGATTCAAGCTAGCCTGGCTGATGAGGGGTGTTACCCCAAAACTGGTCCTAGGATGCTTGTTTCTGTTTCAGAGAAGACCTGAATGAATGAATGAATGAGGGGTTTCTTATATCGCGCAGACTTTGCCCAGTGGGCGTCAAGGCGCCTACATCAAATACATCCTACCAAGTCCTATTCTATCATAAGTAGGCCCTCTTAAAGAAGTAGGTTTTTAGAGCCTTTTTAAAAGACTCGATGGAGGGGAGAGTTTTTATTTCCGTGGGGATGGAGTTCCACAGCTGCAGAGCGACCACGGAGAAGGCTCTGGCTCCCCATCTGGCAAGTTTAACACGGGGGACAACCAGTTGACAGAGTCCCGCAGAGCGAAGGCTTCTTGTGGGGACGTAACGCAAAAGAAGGGAACCAATAGCACTAGCAGGACCATCCATCAATGCTCTGTGAGTCAGGCAGAGAATTTTGAAGGCGATTCTGTGCTGTACCGGAAGCCAATGAAGCTCCTTCCTGCTAAGGTGGCAGAAGAGGCTTTAGGAAGATCCAAAACAAAACGCGCTGCAGCGTTCTGAAGAATCTGCAGACGGTGAATCAGACCTTTGTTGGCTTCCATATACAGAGAGTTGCAATAATCCAGCCTCGAACCTACCAGGGCGACTGCAACCTGTTTACGCGCCTGGGGGGAGAGGTACCCACGGATTTTGTTGAGTACCCGGATCACACCGCAGCAAGTGGCCACGGTCCTGTTGACTTGCAGGGACATAGAGAGCGAGGTGTCAAATACCACTCCAAGATTTCTGGCAGATAGGGAGGGAGTGGGGCAGATGCCAAGAGAAGAAGGCCACCACTCGCTCGACCATAGATTTTGGTTCTTCCCAAAGATCAACACCTCGGTTTTTTCGCCATTTAGTTTAAGGGAGTTTATAGTCATCCAGTCTGCCACACACTGCATGCATACCCTAAAACTAGCGGCAGATGTACTAACGGAGGTGTGAGCTAGAGAGACCATAATCTGGGTATCATCTGCGTAGGATACCACCTCCATCCCCTGAGATTTGACTAGTCTTGCAAGGGGGGCCACATAGATGTTGAACAGGGTCGGGCTTAAGGCCGACCCTTGTGGCACCCCACATTGCAAAGACTTGGCAGGGGAGAGGTGGTTCCCAAGCATCACTCTCTGTTCCCTTTCAGTCAAAAAGGAGTTTAGGAGGCTCAGGGCCGGTCCTGTGACACCAGCTTCCCTCAGCCGAGATGACAGAATGGCGGGGGACAGGGTGTCGAACCCGGCCGTGAGGTCTAACAGAACCAGAACCGTGGTTTGGCCAGAGTCCACCTTGCGTCGGATGTTGTCGACCACATAGGTAAGGGCGGACTCTGTGCTGTGGTGTTTTCTGAAACCGTGTTGGGTGTTATCCAGGTATTCAGAAGAATCGAGGAAGGCAGACAGATGGAAGTTCAGATGTGTCTCAAGCATCTTCGCGGGCGCTGGAAGGAGGGAGATTGGCCTGAAATTTTTCAACATGGCCGGATCCAGAGTCGGCTTCTTAAGCAGAGGTTTCACGATTGCCTTCTTCCATATCGGAGGAAAAGAACCTTGAGTAATAGCCTTTTTCAGGACCTCAAGCATGGGAGGAAGAAGGCAATTTCTGCACTCTTTCAGTTTTTTAAGTGGTATCGGATCAAGGGGAGAGGCCGATTTAGTCCTATCCAGTAATGAGTTCAGTGATTCAAGGGATAAGGAAGGAAAAGTCGTGAGTAGGCAAGGAGGATCATTGGCTTGCCAGTTTGGGCTGGACAGTTCCCATAAGGAACATTGTGAAGACTGATTTGCATATGGCTGAGTCTGCACTGGGGTGGCGGAGTGAGCTAAATAACGATGATTGATTCAACCCAGATCTGTGACTGGGGGTGAGTGTCTGAAAAGTTTCCGCGCTCCGTCCATCGTCTCCTTGTTGTTGCTTTGTTCACCCAAAGTTGGCAGAGTATGCCCAGATGTGGGCCTCTTGCTCACTTTGCCACTGGATTCAAGCTAGCCTGGCTGATGAGGGGTGTTAGCCCAAAACCAGTCCCAGCATGCTTGCTTCTGGTCCAGGGAAGACCAGGCTTGGCACTTCGGGCTGAACTGTTCCCATACCGAACAGGCTCAAGACTGATTTGCATATGGCTGGGTATGACCTGGGGTGACGAAGTGAGTTAAAGAGCCATGATGGGTTCAACCCAGATCTATAGATCCTGAACGTACTCCTCTCTTCATATAATGAGGTGATCTAACCATGTTATTAACTTAAAGTGTGAGTCACGTTAGGTGTACAAGTGGCAAATGTAGTCAACAAGGAGCAGGCGCTATTTGATCAGTGCTCTATATCAGCACATACATTCTTTTTGTTATTAAACTAGCATGTTTGCAATGGTCCAATGTGTACCTATTGATGATAATATCTTTGATTTATGAAAATGTTGACTCAAAGGTGACTATTCGCCCACTTGGGCCAAAGTGTTTGGTTATTGATTTTTGAATTTTGGTTTATTAGAATTTGAGTTCCTTCTGCTCTCTTCTGTTGGGTATTAAATATATAAATGTTTCACACTAACGTCAATATAATGCAACACTTTATCTATACTTTGCCCTGATAGTGTTGAAGGTATTGACAACCCTGAACAATTCAACTGTGAAGTATATGTCAAGAGTAATGGGATTATAAAAAACAACAAGGGCACCCAATCGAGTCAGCACAGGACCTCGGGGAACATATGAGTAAAGACAACAGCGGTCCTATGCAAGGAGGGATATAGTCAATAGGTAAATATAGACACAATGGAAACTATATTGTAAATTGACTTGCCCAGCCGGGCAGAGGTCTAATATTTAATTTAGAACCACAATATTAGGAGATACCTTCAACAATTTCTTGGAGATGGGCACAAGCCTGTGCCCAGACGTTTACAAATTGTCATGGTTAGCGGAGTAGATAGAATGTAGAGAAAGGTTTTTAGGCAAAAGCTATTGTCTTCTGTGCATATAGCAATAACAGAATTCACATTACACCATTACTTGAAATATAGTAACAGATACACAACAGAGTATATGGTGTAGAAGTTGTCGACGGCGTTTCGATCCCATTACATAGTTACAGGGATCATCATCAGGACTGAGTAAAGCCTAATCATTCCTAGCCATGATAGCCTAAAGGAAAGGGGGGAGAAAAATAAGGAAGTTTGTCCAAGAGAGGACACATTTTAGTTATCGCTACACTCTTACATTTGTAATTTAAACATAAGTGACATTCAGTGTTGCCTTAAGGGCCTATAACAAGGCTTTGTGCACGAGAAGTGAAGTAAAAGAATTTAAAAACTTTGCTTTAAAGCTAATGCATTCATTCAACGTCCGTGTTTTTTTCTTTTTGTGCCTGACAGAGAATAATGACCTTCATACTGCCGTGTGCCTAGTTGGTGCCCAGGCCGTGTGCTAAACACCAGAGTTTTGGCGAGATCCTGCAGTAGTGATGGGTGCGTGTCCTAAGGCGTGCATAACATGCATGTAATGCACAGGGACTTCTACTTCGGCGAAGAAAGAGCGACACGTACTTGGTACTAAAGAAGTAACTAGGTTATCGGTGAGAAGTGAGGGGTCGCGATCGCCTACCAAGCAATCTACAAGCTAACTGCATTGGGCGAGGCGCACACAGTGGGTGCCGGCCGGTGGCAGGGAGTAGGGGGCAGTCGTTATCTGCAAAGGGACTGGAGGGTCTATAAGTAATCAATTAGTTCTGAAAACAGGAATAAAAAAATGGGCGCTGGCTAAATAACTCACCCGCGGAGGAACCGGATAGTCCCAATTCAAACGGGCAGCTTAAACGTGATTACGTTTCTGGCAGGGTTGGGTTTCAGGCAGGTATGCCACGGAGATCAATCTCCTAAAATTACGAGAGGGAACATCAACAAGGTAATTGGAGTCCAGGTCGTTCGTGGTGAAGCGCGTAAGAAAAGAGCTTACCCCGTGGAGTGGTTGAGGCGCCAACAATGGCCTGATTCCTCACGAGCCTGAGGGAATCAAACAAGGGGGAATTTAGGCTTAGTAAGCAAAGGGGTACAAAATGCCTCGAGGGATTGGAGAGGGGGGTGGTGGGTAGCCATGCGCTTACCTTAACAGACGACTGCAAGTGCTTCCCGGGCCGGTGCACAGGTGAGCAACCAGGAAGTAAATTTATACCTTGGTGATTGGAGCGGACGGTCACATGATGGGAGTGACGATAGAGGATGCACACTGATTGGGAAGGGCAGTCACATGGTCAAAATAAAAATAAAAGAAGGACATGGGGGCGGCCATGAAGGGTGAGTGAAGGGTTCCTAGGATTACAGTGAAAGTGAATAAAATGACCTGGTGAGAGTGTGATAGCATAACGTGACGCTAAAACCAGTGAAGGACAATTTAAACATGCACAGTTCAAAGTTCCACATATTCGACTTAGCAATTCATTATTCAGAGCCCAACTAGCACAATCTATGCAAGGTTAGTCGAATCCTCCTGCTGATTGAGTCCGGAATTCAAGCTATTAGTCCTTAAAATTCATTTTAGTTCTTCCTTGTTGAGAAGCTTAGACAAATCTCCCCCTCTGGGTGGAAGAATGATTTGGCTGATCACATTCCATCTTAAATCATTCTCGGTGTGTCCTTTGTCAATAAAATGTTCAACGAGAGGGGCTTTTTCAGTTTTGCATCTGATCCTACTGCGATGTTGCGAAATTCTCAGTTTAATCTTTTGCTTGGTGTGTCCCACGCAGATCAAATTGCATGGGCACAAGATGGCATATACCAGGTTACAGCTGTTACAATTGGCAAAAGTGCGCAAAACATTTTTCACCTCACCAAAGGTAAATTCTTTAGATTCAATACACAAATCACAAACCACACAGTTGCCACATTTAGAGTGTCCCCTAAGAGGGGGAAGTTCCCATAAGTCTCTGAGGGTGTTCGCCGGTTTGGGCGAGGGGAGGGCAGCCCTTACCAGATGGTCTTTGAGATTTTTGCTTCTCTTAAAAGCAAACATGGGAGGGTCAAAGTTTAGGTCCCCAGAATTAAGGATGTGCCAGTTTTTTTTGATACTCTTGCTAATCTTATTGGATACTGAAGAGAAAGTAGTGACACATACTAGTTGGTCCAATTGCTTTTTTTCTTTTGGTTTCAAGAGGGATTCACGCGGGCAGTACCACGCCCTTTTCATAGCGTTTTTGACTAGCCGATGTGGATAACCTCTGAATCTTAGTTTGTCTGCCAGTATGCTCGCTTCCCTAAAATAGTCCGTCTTGAGAAAACAATTGCGTCTCAGACGTAAACATTGGAAATAGGGTAAGCTATCTTTCAGGGCTCGCAGGTGACAGCTTCTGTAACTCAGTAAAGTGTTCCTTTCCGTAGGTTTACGGAATAGGGATGTACACAATACGCCGTCACTGTGTTGTATACAGAGATCCAGGAAAGGAATGCTAGTTTTACTGTGGGTTAAGGTGAACGTTAGACCATTACAATTATTGTTAAGCCAATGTTGGAATAATGGCAGGGCTTCAACAGGGCCTTTCCAGATCATAAAGACATTGTCTATATAACGTTTCCATTGTACCAATCCATGGTGGAATGGGTTAGTGGTTGGTAAGATGATGTCACATTCAAGCCAGTCCATGTAAAGAATGGCCAAGGTCGGGGCAAAAATTGCGCCCATCGAAGTTCCCTTCACCTGCTGATAGTATTCACCATCAAACATGAAGAAGTTCTGAGTTAAGCAAATTTCAAGTAATTGAATGATGAAAAGGGTAGGTACAGTGTGTGGGCGTGGTCGGGTATTGAGAATTCTTTCCATGGTTAGTAGGGCTTCTGTTTGAGGAATGTTGGTGTACAACGATTCAACATCAAGAGTACAGAGAGTTTCAGTAGTTGGGTCGAATGGATGGTTCTCGATTAAGTTGATCATATACATACTGTCACGCACATAGCATACTGTACAAGGCACAAAGTCTTTCAAAAAATGCTTCACATAATGTCCCAGGGGCTCCAACACAGAACCACAGCCAGAGACTATAGGGCGGCCGGGGGGGTCCTCCAACCGTTTATGAATCTTTGGGAGGGTATAAATGACCGGAATACGGGGATGATCCACATTTAAGAAATTTAGTTCATGTTTGCTGAGGAATCCGGTCTCAAAAGCCTCAGTCGTTACCTTTCTAATCAGGATTTGTAGTTCTCTCGTGGGGTTGGTGTTAAGCCTACAGTAGTGGTCTGTGTTGGAAACCTGACGTGACAATTCAGTTTTGTAGTTACTTACATTTTGTAAGACAATCCCACCCCCTTTATCAGTGGGCTTAATCATTAGTTCATTCCTATCACGTAATGAGGAAATGGCATTCTTTTCATCAATGGATATGTTATAAGGAATGAATATGTGGGATTTGGCCAGAGTAGTGGTTTCCTTTAGGACAACCTTCTCGAAGGTGGTGATCTCTTTAGGTATCATACCAGATGTAGGTGAGAAAGTGGATGGGGGACAGAACGGGGTAAGGGCAGTTGTGGGTTTGGCTGGGTTGAGAGCAAAGAAGGCTCGGAGTCTGATTTTCCTAAAGAACCCCATCAGTTCAGATTGGAGATTTAGAAAGTCGGGGTAAATTGTGGGTACAAAGGAGAGTCCCTTACTTAAGATGGAAATTTCTTGTGATGAGAGATTATGCTCAGACAAGTTAAATATGGGAATAGTTAAATCGGCAGGAGCAGTTTCAGCTACCACTGATAGAATTTGCTCCTCGTTTGTCTCTCCCCCGGGGGATTGTGCCATTTCGCTTGCTGTTTGACCCTGCCCCGCTTGGGTTCTTCCCCTCGTCCCCTCCCTAAAAAATGTTGGTTGGGGTTGCGGTTAGAGGTACTTGGGCCTTCACAGGAGTCAGAATTATCTGAGGAGTCAGCAGAGGTTCAACCGAAGAAACACGGTGGTTGGCTTTACGGATTCCTCTGCTGACTCCTCAGATAATTCTGACTCCTGTGAAGGAAGAACCCAAGCGGGGCAGGGTCAAACAGCAAGCGAGATGGCACAATCCCCCGGGGGAGAGACAAACGAGGAGCAAATTCTATCAGTGGTAGCTGAAACTGCTCCTGCCGATTTAACTATTCCCATATTTAACTTGTCTGAGCATAATCTCTCATCACAAGAAATTTCCATCTTAAGTAAGGGACTCTCCTTTGTACCCACAATTTACCCCGACTTTCTAAATCTCCAATCTGAACTGATGGGGTTCTTTAGGAAAATCAGACTCCGAGCCTTCTTTGCTCTCAACCCAGCCAAACCCACAACTGCCCTTACCCCGTTCTGTCCCCCATCCACTTTCTCACCTACATCTGGTATGATACCTAAAGAGATCACCACCTTCGAGAAGGTTGTCCTAAAGGAAACCACTACTCTGGCCAAATCCCACATATTCATTCCTTATAACATATCCATTGATGAAAAGAATGCCATTTCCTCATTACGTGATAGGAATGAACTAATCATTAAGCCCCCTGATAAAGGGGGTGGGATTGTCTTACAAAATGTAAGTAACTACAAAACTGAATTGTCACGTCAGGTTTCCAACACAGACCACTACTGTAGGCTTAACACCAACCCCACGAGAGAACTACAAACCCTGATTAGAAAGGTAACGACTGAGGCTTTTGAAACCGGATTCCTCAGCAAACATGAACTAAATTTCTTAAATGTGGATCATCCCCGTATTCCGGTCATTTATACCCTCCCAAAGATTCATAAACGGTTGGAGGACCCCCCCGGCTGCCCTATAGTCTCTGGCTGTTGTTCTGTGTTGGAGCCCCTGGGACATTATGTGAACTATTTTTTGAAAGACTTTGTGCCTTGTACAGTATGCTATGTGCGTGACAGTATGTATATGATCAACTTAATCGAGAACCATCCATTCGACCCAACTACTGAAACTCTCTGTACTCTTGATGTTGAATCGTTGTACACCAACATTCCTCAAACAGAAGCCCTACTAACCATGGAAAGAATTCTCAATACCCGACCACGCCCACACACTGTACCTACCCTTTTCATCATTCAATTACTTGAAATTTGCTTAACTCATAACTTCTTCATGTTTGATGGTGAATACTATCAGCAGGTGAAGGGAACTTCGATGGGCGCAATTTTTGCCCAGACCTTGGCCATTCTTTACATGGACTGGCTTGAATGTGACATCATCTTACCAGCCACGAACCCATTCCACCATGGATTTGTACAATGGAAACGTTACATAGACGATGTCTTTATGATCTGGAAAGGCCCTGTTGAAGCCCTGCCATTATTCCAACATTGGCTTAACAATAATTGTAATGGTCTAACGTTCACCTTAACCCACAGTAAAACTAGCATTCCTTTCCTGGATCTCTGTATACAACATAGTGACGGCGTATTGTTTACATCCCTATTCCGTAAACCTATGGAAAGGGACACTTTACTGAGTTACAGTAGCTGTCACCCGCGACCCCTGAAAGATAGCTTACCCTATTCCAAATTTTTACGTCTGAGATGCAATTGTTTTTCTCAAGACGGACTATTTTAGGGAAGCGAACGTACTGGCAGACAAACTAAGATTCAGAGGTTATCCACATCGGCTAGTCAAAAACGCTATGAAAAGGGCGTGGTACTGCCCGCGTGAATCCCTCTTGGAACCAAAAGAAAAAAAGCAATCGGACCAACTAGTATGTGTCACTACTTTCTCTGCAGTATCCAATAAGATTAGCAAGAGTATCAAAAAAACTGGCACATCCTTAATTCTGGGGACTTAAACTTTGACCCTCCCATGTTGGCTTTGAAGAGAAGCAAAAATCTCAAAGACCATCTGGTAAGGGCTGCCCTCCCCTCGCCCAAACCGGCGAACACCCTCAGAGACTTATGCGAACTTCCCCCTCTTAGGGGACACTCTAAATGTGGCAACTGTGTGGTTTGTGATTTGTGTATTGAATCTAAAGAATTTACCTTTGGTGAGGTGAAAAATGTTTTGCGCACTTTTACCAATTGTAACAGCTGTAACCTGGTATATGCCATCTTGTGCCCATGCAATTTGATCTACGTGGGACAGACCAAGCAAAAGATTAAACTGAGAATTTCGCAACATCGCAGTAGGATCAGATGCAAAACTGAAAAAGCCCCTCTCGTTGAACATTTTATTGACAAAGGACACACCGAGAATGATTTAAGATGGACTGTGATCAGCCAAATAATTCTTCCACCCAGAGGGGGAGATTTGTCTAAGCTTCTCAGCAAGGAAGAACTAAAATGGATTTTAAGGACTAATAGCTTGAATTCCAGACTCAATCAGCAGGAGGATTAGACTAACCTTGCATAGATTGTGCTAGTTGGGCTCTGAATAATCAATTACTAAGTCGAATATGTGGAACTTTGAACTGTGCATGTTTAAATTGTCCTTCACTGGTTTTAGCGTCACGTTATGCTATCACACTCTCACCAGGTCCTTTTATTCACTTTCACTGTAATCTTAGGAACCCTTCACTCACCCTTCATGGCCGCCCCCATGTCCTTCTTTTATTTTTGTTTTGACCATGTGACTGCCCTTCCCACCCATCATGGCCGCCCCATGTCCTTCTTTTATTTTTATTTTGACCATGTGACTGCCCTTCCCAATCAGTGTGCATCCTCTATCGTCACTCCCATCATGTGACCGTCCCCTCCAATCACCAAGGTATAAATTTACTTCCTGGTTGCTCGCCTGTGCATCGGCCCGGGAAGCACTTGCAGTCGTCTGTTAAGGTAAGCGCATGGCTATCCACCACCCCCCTCTCCAATCCCTCGAGGCATTTTGTACCCCTTTGCTTACTGAGCCTAAATTCCCCTGTGTTTGATTCCCTCAGGCTCGTGAGGAATCAGCCCATTGTTGGCGCCTCAACCACTCCACGGGGTAAGCTCTTTTCTTACGCGCTTCACCACGAACGACCTGGACTCCCATTACCTTGTTAATGTTCCCTCTCGTAATTTTAGGAGATTGATCTCCGTGGCATACCTGCCTGAAACCCAACCCTGCCAGAAACGTAATCACCGTTTAAGCTGCCCGTTTAAATTGGGACTATCCGGTTCCTCCGCGGGTGAGTTATTTAGCCAGCGCCCATTTTTTGATTCCTGTTTTCAGAACTAATTGATTACTTATAGACCCTCCGGTCCCTTTGCAGATAACGACTGCCCCCTACTCCCTGCCACCGGCCGGCACCCACTGTGTGCGCCTCGCCCAATGCGGTAAGCTTGTAGATTGCTTGGTAGGCGATCGCGACCCCTCACTTTTCACCGATAACCTAGTTACTTCTTTAGTACCGAGTACATGCCGCTCTTTCTTCGCCAAAGTAGAAGTCCCTGTGCGTTACATGCATGTTATGCACGCCTTAGGACACGCACCCATCAGTACTGCAGGATCTCGCCAAAACTCTGGTTTTTAGCACACGGCCTGGGCACCAACTAGGCACACGGCAGTATGAAGGTCATTATTCTCTGTCAGGCACAAAAAGAAAAAAACACGGACGTTGAATGAATGCATTAGCTTTAAAGCAAAGTTTTTAAATTCTTTTACTTCACTTCTCGTGCACAAAGCCTTGTTATAGGCCCTTAAGGCAACACTGAATGTCACTTATGTTTAAATTACAAATGTAAGTGTGTAGCGATAACTAAAATGTGTCCTCTCTTGGACAAACTTCCTTATTTTTCTCCCCCCTTTCCTTTAGGCTATCATGGCTAGGAATGGTTAGGCTTTACTCAGTCCTGATGATGATCCCTGTAACTATGTAATGGGATCGAAACACCGTCGACAACTTCTACACCATATACTCTGTTGTGTATCTGTTACTATATTTCAAGTAATGGTGTAAATGTGAATTCTGTTCTTGCTATATGCACAGAAGACAATAGCTTTTCCGTAAAAACCTTTCTCTACCTTCTATCCACTCCGCTAACCATGACAATTTGTAAACGTCTGGGCACAGGCTTGTGCCCATCTCCAAGAAATTGTTGAAGGTATCTCCTAATATTGTGGTTCTAAATTAAATATTAGACCTCTGCCCGGCTGGGCAAGTCAATTTACAATATAGTTTCCATTGTGTCTATATTTACCTATTGACTATATCCCTCCTTGCATAGGACCGCTGTTGTCTTTACTCAAGAGTAATGGGGTGACCCCTTTTGTGAACAATGATGTTTGTTAGGCACAACTCAATTGATTCTCAACAGAGGCATGTATGATACCAGGGGTGTAACAGACACCCCCACAGCCCCCACTCTTCACTAAATGAAGGGGGCCCCCTCAGCTCTTTGGTAGAGAGCTGTGAGAGAGAGGCTTGCTTTAAAGCAAGCCTCTCTCTTTTTCTAAAGCAGCCTCTAAAGCAGCCTGCTCTGAGCTCCTTGTGCTGACCCAGGACTGAAGAGAAAAAATTAACAAGTTACATTGTCTCTCTTCAGTCAGAGACACGAGTCAGGCCCGTAAAAAGGATATGGGTGTGGGCCCCAGAGACAGCATTCTCCACAGGGCACAGCCTCTGAAAAGGGACGAGGCAGCACAGAGCTGACAGGACCAGGAGAAGGATTGCAGCTCCCCCCAGGAACAGGATCTACAGGAGGCATTGCAAGGTAAACAATCATAAAGTGTTGTTTAAAGTCTATGTGGAGAGCGGCACTCCTTATTTCAGATTAGGAAAGACAACAGGAAAGGTAAAAACTTTCCTCAGATACTGTAGCCTGTTAGCAGAGACAATGGAAACTTTTGAGGAGGAAAGAAATGCTTTGCTTCAGGAATTGTTTACTGGCTCAACAGAAAGGGTTCCCAAAACTAATAAAGTGTCAGAACAGGAAGGACTGAAACAAAAATGTATAAATTAGAACGGGCCTGCAAACAGGAATTGTCCCGATGGTGGGACTCCATAATCCTAAAACGTTACCTGGATATAAAACAGGTCCCACGTGGATTAATTATCATATTCCCCACTTTTGAGGATCTAGAGGGAGATTTACTTAAAGAATGGGAGGAGTTAAACCTCTCATCTTCATATAGAATCATGGATATTCTAATAAGACACGCTGACAGGAAGAGAGATACCCTATTGCTAGAAATAGAGAAACTGGAGTCAGAAATTAAGTGTATGAACTTAGAGGAGGCAACTGTTAAGAACTATAAAATCTTGAAAGATATTTTAAGTGCCCATCAACTCTATATCAAAGAGAAGAAAATGAGGAAACTGAAAAGCGACAAAAACGACTACAAAAGTGGTAGAGTTTTCACCTTTGCTAAAAAAATTGCTAACTTACAGTCTAAACCAATGCTACCCAAGAAAGTCACACAGCCAACGACCTCATTACCCTCAACTAGTGAGTCAGATGTTTCCAGCATACACAGTGAGAACACCAATGATGAGGAAACAGAATCCATAACAGCAGGGCCATCATCTAAAGTAAATTCGTCCTCTTTTTTTAGAGGAAATGGAACGTTTTTGCAAGGGCAATCAGACAAATTATGGCCAAAAAAAATTAAGAAGACAAGGAGGGGGGTTAAAAACGTAAACATGAGGGAAGGAGCTACGACCCGCTCAGTATCAAAGAATCTGAAAATTTTAATCTGCTCATCAATTTGACAAAGATAATTCCCAATATCACTGGCACTGACAATGTTGCAATTGTTAATTTGTCTGACCTTGTTCTCTCTGACCGACTAAATTACCTGATTTTGCTAGGATTCATGTTGATGTGTTTAAATTTGTCCTGTCAACTTAAATTGAATTTTTTTTTAGAACAAGACGGTGCCTGTGTATTCAACAAACTCTGTGTCTATACCTTGTAACAAGACAATAAAGGAAATACAGGACATACATCTATTGTTATCCTCAGATGAATGCTCAAATGTACCTCCATCCATGACTGACATACTTTCTGATCTAGACATTACGCCAGACCATACTTTAGATAGTGGTCTTAAACGGAAGGCTGATTTTACGCCTACCCTACAATCTGACAACCTAACACTTTTTACAAAGCAGTAACATCAGACTTATATAAACTTGAGGATAAATGTAATCACAATCGTGGTTGCATACATTACAATCTGACTAGGGAGGAAAACAAGGCCCTTAAAGATCTGGCAGCCCATACAGACGTTATTTTGAAGGAGGCAGACAAGGGGGTAACATAGTACTTATGCGGCCTGCAGACTATGTCGAAGAGATAGAGAGATAATCAACTGGAGACCGATCGTATATTAAATTAAATGGTAACCCCCTAAAGGATATAGCATCATTGATACGTACCAAACTCACAGGATGGAGAGAACTAGGCCAGATTACGGAAACCGAATTCAGATATCTCTACAACCCAACACCAAGGTCGCCTTGTATATATATCTTGCCAAAGATACACAAACCAGGTATCTTCCCTCAGGGAAGACCAATAATTTCTGGCATTGGTTCCCCCACGGAACATATCTCAGAATATATAGATGTGTTCCTTCTACCCTTAGTACATAACATTCCCTCTTATATCAGAGATACGGGGGACCTTCTCAGTAAATTAGAATATATCGAATGGTCCAATGATCTCTCATTCGTCACAATGGACGTGTGTTCCTTGTACACATGTATACCCTTGGATAAGCTCTAGCAGAATGTCTGTCACATAGAGATGCAAGATTTTATGAACACCCACAGATGTTACTAGACCTAACACGTCTGACACCTGAAAACAATGTCTTTCTACATCAGGAAAAGTGGTACAAACAGGCAATCGGGGTAGCCATGGCATCAAAATTTTCCCCGTCCTATGCTAATTTGTACATGGGCTCCTTTGAACGACAACATCTGTGGAAAATGCCCAATACAAAACTGACAGAACACATAGTTTACTGGGGTCGTTACATCGACGATATTTTCATTCTTTGGTCTTGTAGCGATCAAGATCTTCAGGAGTTATTGGAACATCTAAATAACAACACCTACAATCTCAGTTTTACCCATAAGATCAGCAAACGAGAGATAGAATTCTTAGATGTGATTCTACATACAAGAGAGAACAAGATTGTGTCAAAACTATTTAGAAAACCCACAGCATGTAATTCAGTACTGTATGCAAGTAGTGCTCACCCCAAGTCTCAAATTAACTCAATTCCCTTAGGGGAAATGACGAGGTTAAAAAGAAACTGCAGCGAAGACGCAGTATTCCAATTGGAATTGCAACAACTTGAGTCAAGATTTCAGAACAGAGGATATCCTAAGACAGTGATAAGTAGTGCCAAGAGCAAAATCCAGAAAAAACCAAGGGCATGCTTATTAAACCCTGGAAATAATGTCAGAAAAAAGAATAGGGAACGGAAGATCGCATTGGTGACAAGTTTCAACATACAGTCACCACATTTACAAGATTTTTCGTAAACACTGGCACATTCTGAGACTAGACAAAACATTAGACAAATACGTAGATGACCATCCCATGATATCACATAGAAGGGGTAAACCTTAAGAGAACTCCTCTGCCCAAGATACTTACCCCCGAAAAAAAAGCAGCCACCTGGTTACCATCTAAACCAGTGGGATTTTTTAAATGTACCAATTGCAGCGTATGCCAATCTGCAGCTAACAAGACCTTGGAATTCCAGTACAACACAACAGTTAAACACTGCATAAAACAATGTATTAATTGTAACACAAACTATGTAGTTTACTGTATCATATGTTGCTGCGGACTAATTTATATAGGTAGCTCCATACGACCCCTAAGGGAAAGAATTCAAGAATATGTGAGAGCAATTCGAAATAATAACGGCAGCTATCCCCTTACGGTACATTTCAATCAGAATCACACACTAGAACAACTACGAGGAATTAGATTCCATGGTATTTCTCACACTATCGCTGGACCAAGGGGGGGCGACAGAACGCTCACACTAAGAAAGACTGAGACACAATGGATCATCAAATTGCGATCGGTCGAAATGGGGATCAAATTTGACAAGGAACTGCATTCGTTCCTAGCAGATTGATGAACTTGTTTTCGTGATTGGTGATTATGCAGTCCAATACAAATAAGGGGTGCGATGTAGCACCTTTGAGATTTGGTGATTGTTGACCATGTACATGTTAAAACTCGTTTTTCTGATCAGGAATTATGTAACCCTGATTTTATAGCTGTTAACACATATGATGGCTGCATTGTAATTCTATTGATACTTGATAATGATAAACCACGTACATACCATGTGGGGACTAAAGTGAAACAAGGTTATACCAGACTATTCACTACATATGACTTGGCATCTGCTATGTGGGTATTAATGTGTAACATTGTGTAATTTAGTGTCTCTCACAAATGACTTTGGCTATGAACAGTGTCACTGAATGTTTTACCTATAGGGTACTTCTAATTAAGAAAAAGTAGATATTGGTATTAGAACCCTCTTTCTTCTTCTTTTTTCACACACTTAATACTTTGCTGACTCTAATCTTTTGCTTTATGAGAATCAGACTCCCTTAGAAATATGGATAACACAAACAGGCTGACAACTCAATGCCTCCATTTTCTTAGATAATGTAGGAGAGGCCATATGACTGTTAAGGGACTAATCGAAATAATTCTGTACGACCTAAAAATATATTACCTAAAGGAGGTTTTTATTGACAAATTCAAAAAAGTTGTTATCTAAAATGTAAAGAAAAGATTTTAGGCGTATTTTTGTAACAGCATGAATATCGGAACACGCTTGAAACTCTTCTTAAATATGGCCACCACTTACGGAGGGCTGGCTGTATTATTAAACACGACGAAGAGCTAAATGGAAACCAAGGAGGTGACTACCTTCGGGCACACAAGGGGTCATTTTCGGTCTTGCAGCCTTTTTATTCGGCAGCAATGGAGACCGCAGTTGTTACGTTGGATGTGTCCTGGGGAGTCCACGCCGTTGGTACGCGAATAGAGAAGATAGGGTATGCGGTACTCTGTCCGTTCACTAGGTTACATGTTAGATAAATATTGCGTAGGATATAAACCAAAAATGGACCTCTTAAGGGTTCTTTTAACGTCTTTCCTAAATGTTCTATGTACTGTTCCTTATGTTTACATGGAAGCACTATTAAGTAGACTGCTACAATTAGACACCGGATGTTACACGCGCTGCTTTTTACGCTTAAACAGGAATATCATTAAGGGCACGAGATGTATTATCTAGACATGGTTGTCGGGACTAATATAAAAGAGCAGAACAATCTTGGTCGCATAAAACATATGAGAAAGTCTCGATATATTTTGTTTTAATACAGATACCATTATTTCTGGCATAGGTGGAGCTATCTAGGTAGCAGTAATTAGAAACGTTCAAATCTTTTCTTTCAGGGGCCTATCATAGCCAGCCTGATTTTTTACGTATGCTTTTTGCTGCACAAGAGGAACAGTGAGAGTAAGTATTACTCCGTCAGGACGACCTATGTTGTGATTGTGCGTTTCCTCGCCTGACGCTTAGTTCGTATTAATGATTTACATATCTATATTTCACTAATCTTCTCTAATCTACGACAAGCATTTGTAATGTGATAACAACTGTGAGACATTGGACTAATTATTAATCACTGGTCTGATCGCCTATCATATAAACATACTACTACGTGCTAATATACAGGTATGGCCAATGTAATTCAATTGTTGGCATTATAAACTGACTAGGAGGGGATGTTTTTACTCATCATCTTCTCATTTGCCTCTTGAGCTATTAGAATCCTCTGGTGTAAGGTCTATCCGATCCAACGTTGCAGGCACCTTTTTGATGAATTAGGTGGACCCCTTATGTTTGACCAGAAAGTGAGTCCCAAACTAGACTATTAGCCCAGAACCCTTTTAGTATTTAATCTAGGTAGTATGACTACTTCTTATCATATACTCTTTATTACAGGTTCTTGGTAACTGCCACATATAATTGAAGAAACAACAAAACAATTTGCCAGTACTGTGCAATTATTTTATATATATTAGCAGAAGAGCTGCTAATCACTCCTCTACAAAGACCAATCTTTCAGTCCAAACAGATTATGAAACCATCAGTGTTTATTTTATCATTTTAGCTGAACTGTCTTCCAGTTCTAGTTCATATATTTCATGGAATTTTTATTCTGCAATGTTTACAAATACATGTGTATATCGTCTGTCAATATACATAACGCAGGGGAGGAACAGGGAACTGAATGCAGGAACAGATAAATCAATATGTTATTAGACAATTAGACAATTGACACAAAACATCGACACTAGACAACAATCAACATTCATGGCTATCTACAGGGGGTTGGGGCGGTAGGGGTTGGTGGCGTTCTTTTCAAGGTGTTTATCACAGAGCCACAGGGTGTGACCTAACTGAATGAACAGTATACCTTGGTTGCATTTATCATTTTCAAATCATTTTCAAATCCTACTGGATGTATGCTTCCATTCACTATTTTACCAAAAAACACAATTCTAAGCCACCTAACACATAGCGCCTCAAACTGGTCGACGCGTTTCGAATCCTAAAATTTTAATAGGATTCTCCTCAGGACCGTGCAAAAATCAATCTGTGAAAAAATAATAAAAAGCAAACTGTCAGTGGAAGGTAGAGGGACTCTCAACTCACATTTAGCATCCAACCACATTCAAAACATTACCTGTCAATGAAGTGACTTGGGCACGATGATTTAGCTGAAAAATCAAAGGACATTTATATTCAGAAACTATCTCGATCTCTAGGATTACCTACACTCGATTGTACGTAAAAAGTTTAGAAGACTCACTAGATTAAAGTGCTGACAGGAACCTTATGTGAGCATCCTCGCTGTTGCAAAATCCATCGCCTCTATTAATTCTTAGTCAATCCACGATCGCACCTCGACCAAAGTCTACAAAAAGAGAGAGAATACGGAATGCCGCTTTAAATGTGCTGCTTCAGGCTCCTTGCTAGAAAACCATTAACGCCTGTCACGATCGGTGTCAGTTTCCAAAGGGGCCGCTTTCAGTGCGCTGGGTTCGGGGCTTCGCACTCAACTAAGTTGGTGAATCCCTCCTCTTAACAACGGAGCAAAACGGGTGGCTCACTGTTTACCTGGGGTTTGTGTGCGTCTTCGTCCTCCACTGGGTCGCGGTTCTCAATATACGCGATGCTAGTGATCACCGGGTCGTTCTATTTTGAAGTAGCGGTTATTTCCGGGTATTAGCGCTAAGATTGATGGGAGTTGTAGTTCAATTGGTGGGGTTCATGGGGCTTGTAGTCCAAATGCTACCTAGAGAAAGTCGTAGTTTTAGATGGTGGGTTACATGGGAATTGTAGTTTAGGTGAAAGTATTGCACTTCATGTAGATTGGGAGCCTCCGCTTAACAACAGGTGCTAAGGCAGATGAGTCGAAGTGGAGATAGGTTTAAGAGACACTTCGGTCTAGATATGCAGAATTCGCGAATGTATGAAGGATTACTCAGAGGTGGGGATCGCTGGCGGAAATCCAATGGCAAGTCTTACAAACTATATAGTTCCGACATTTCGTTAAGTCCTTGTGTAGCCGTATTAAACTTCAAAATAAGCATGGCTTCTCTTTGGCGTAGTTTGGCCTCTACATCTCCGCCTCGGGGGTCATGGTCAATCTTGGATATTATGGTCCATTTCAGATCTTGTTCACCATGTAGTTCATCGAGCCAGTGTTGGACCAATGGGGTGGTCACAACTTTTCTCTTTATTCGAGATTTATGTTGAGACATCCTTTGTCTTGCTTCTTGTGTTGTTTTCCCTATGTACTATTTATCGCAGGGGCATAAGATGCCATAGACAACATTCTTGGATTTACAATTCGTGAATTGTTTGTGTTTCCACGATAGTCCCACATGCTGAAACAAATCCCCTTCAATGGTGGATGCACAACATGAGCACGTGCCGCATTTACGGTGTCCAGTTATGGGAGGGAGGTTGACATATTCCCGAACTGTCAATGGTTTTTGTTTAGGTATAGCTGCTCGCACAATATAATTAGCAATGCTCTTATCTTTTTTATATGCAAACAAGGGGCTTTCTGTGAATTGACTGTTAAGGTCTTTGAGTAGGTGCCAATTCTGATGGATCAGTCTTTTAAGCATGTTTGAAGATGGACAATATGTCGAAACGCAGACCACCCGTTGTTGTTGATGTTTTTTTCGCCTCTCTAGTAACTCTTCTCGTGGTGTCCACCACGCCCGTTTGATTGCTTGGTTTAATAGTTTTGCAGGATAGCCCCGGGCTAAAAGTTTTTCTTTGAGGACCTTCGCATGTTCCATAAATTCATCCTTGAAGGAGCAATTCCTGCGAATGCGTAGAAATTGGCCTACTGGGAGATTTTGTTTGAGGCTTCTCGGGTGATTGCTAGAGAAATCCAGTGCCTTATTGCGGTCTGTGTCTTTTTTGAACAATGTAGTGACCAGTTGTCCGTTTGAACAATATACCTCAACATCCAGGAAAGACATTCTGGTATTTGAGGTCTGCAGTGTAAACTTTATGTCAATTGTCCTATCGTTGATCCAAACATGAAATTGTTGTAATTGTTCTGACGATCCTGACCATGTGAAAAAGACGTCGTCAATGTATCTTACCCAGCCTCCTATCCATTGGAGAAATGGGTTATCGTTGTAGATATACCTTTCTTCATATTGACTCATATAAAGAATATAATAACATATAATTGAAGATCTCGGGAATCATACAAATATACAGCATTTGATGCCCTTGGAATTAGGAATAAGGTCAGTGTCTTTGTAACTGTGACCTGACATTAGGGACCTGGATCACTATTGGTGTGTGTTCTCTTGACACTTATCGTTTGGTACGGTGTGGTAATGGGTCTATCTTGCTCTTGACTAAAACGTTAGAACTCATTTGGTATAATTGCTCAGGTTTTGTTCTAACGCTTCTCACTCTCAATCGTCTTCTTTTTGTGGTTTTTCACTGTTTCTTCCTTCTACTTCTTTCATCTCTTTACCTAGATATGGCAAAATAGATTTTAAACATTGTAGGATTTATCAAATTGTTTGCACTCATGTGTATATATATATATCAAATGAATGAGACTATACTATTATCTTCGCAGCCTTGAGGAAGTCACTTGGTGTGATGAAACACGTGTCGGCTGTTCATCTGGACCAAGATTATGAGGACATAACCACCAAATTTAGTCTCCTGAATGTCATATCTCGTTGAGGGACATTGGTCCTTTCATGGTCCATTTTTTGAAATTGTGATGTTCTAAATGTGGTTCTGATATAAACATTTACTATTTTTGAGAACCTAAATCTGTCTACTGCCAGTGATATTCGGAGAGAATTTAGAGTATTTTGTGTTGACTAATTATGAATAAGAAATGTTACTTTTGAGTGCCGGGATATCTGTACAATTAAATCATTTGCAATATATGGTCTTGCAATATATGCATTTGCATATATGCAAGTCATATATGGTTTGGATTAGAATAGTTAGTTGTGGAATTGTGTTGTGTGGATTGGACCTGTGTAGTGAAATAATGTGCCATGGTGTGCAGTGTAATTATGTGGATAGAAATTGTGTGGTACAGAGGGTACTGGAATTATGTGAAGTGGGATTGTGTGTCATGGAGTGGGATTGTGTGTCTTGGAGAGAGATTATCTGGAATGGTATTTTGTGTTGTGGAGTGGTATGTAGTGAAGTATACTTATGTCGTGTGCTTTTAAATATTGTAGCATGGTGTGCTATTTTGCTGTGTAGATTGGATGTATGTGGTGTGTTATGTAATTGTTAGCATTATTGGTTTGAATTATGTAGTTTGTTGTTGAATTATGTGGTGTTGAATTGTAGTTCGTGGTTTGAGGGTCTGAGGTTTGGTGGTTCTAAACCCGTTCAATAATGGTCGTCGGAAATAGACGATTTTGGTTTCAGTGGACCGCAAATCACGAGTGCGGTGTGTACGAGTGTTTTCGTCTTAATCGATCAATGAGAACACTACGTATTCAGGGATTTCGTTTGAACCCTCGGGTTCCATTTTGTGGACGGCAGCCATTTTGTGTGGTTGCCCTCACATAGGCCGATGACTACGGCCGAGCGAGTCTTTGGGACACGTACACCTTAGCTGACTTCTGAATGACCTGGCCGAACTGACTCCCTTGCCTGAGGCTGACCTCGCTGAGCTAGTTCCTTGTTAAGCAGCTGGCCAGATAAAGATCAAAGAGCAGGACATTGCTAACTTTACAGTACACTGCACCCACCTTTCTATATTGCTTCAAATCTGTTTCTGCTCCTTCCTTTACGACATAATCACTGATTTGGGTTGAGGTTTTATGATGGGTTTGTCCGGCCTGATCGAACAGGAAAGTTGGAATTTGCTTGGTCATTTCTGGTGGGCTGGACAACGGAAAATGGGATTGTCGTCATGCGCTACTTTTGAAATGTCACAACGTGATTGGCCAGTTTGTATGTAACCGATGCCACTTTGGAATGTGATTTTTGGCATAAAAGACCATGCTCCGCTCATTGAAATTGTGCAGTCTCTAGCGAACCACCCATGTTGTGCTTCGAAGATCTCTGTTCCTGGTTGCAGCCAATAAACTTTGGTCTTTGACGTCATCAAGAAGTGTCCCGTGTCTCTGTTTGCCAAGGCAGGGGAACTCGAAGACATCGGGCATTTTCCCTGGTGCCGCTGGGTTCTAAAACCCGGTTTTTCAGTTGGCGCCCAGCGTGGGGCGACTTCAGCGGTACCGGTTCATGCCCGAAGATCGTGGAGAGCTTCGTGTGGAACTTCTGGAGGAAGGCCTGCCACTTCATCGACCCCTGTATGTCGTCGTGGTCTGAAAGTCTTTGCTGCGAGGTTCCCTGCCTTCCGACGGCTACGAAGGATTGCTGCCCTGACTGTCGCCCTGTCTTGGAGCCATAGACGCTTTGTAGAGCGAGACGTTAGACGGGTCTTCTGGTGACGCCATCGACATTTCAGTTAAGTATGAGTGGAGCGTCTCCCAGTCCTTAGTTTGTTTGGTATCCCTTCGTGGATCGCTTTGATTTGGTACCTGCAGGCCCCAAAGCCAAGGGACTCTTGTATTTGCGAGACTATCGTTTTTGAGATTTCCCTTGAAGTTTGAAGCTAGACTAGTGAGCGAAGATGCCTGGTCTTAGCAGACTTGGAAAGATATTTGGGTGTGGTTGTTCTAAGGATTCCCGGTTAGAGGATTCGTGTCCGGTTCCTCCAATTGGAACTCCAACATATGAGCTTTACGTGAAGCATGGTGTAGGCCCTATTGGTTAAAATTATATCTGGGTAAAATATACGAAGAAATACAGTGTCCTACAGTGGCCCCGTTATGGTAGCTTTGAAACAGAGATTTTAGACAATCTCGAAGTTAAACTGTTCAAAAAGAAAGCCCGGCCGGCAATGTTTGACTCTTTCCGCATATGGCGCAAAGAAGCCAAACAGAAAGAAATTAAATTAGCGAAGAAGAATAAAAGAAAACGAGGTTTGTCAATGGTGCAAGCTGCTATAGCGTATAGGGATAATGAGGAAGCGCAAGAGAGCGAACAGATGCTTAGGGTTAGGAAGTTAGCGGTAGATAAGTGCTACCCAGTTTTGCCGCTTAAAGAGCAGGAAGAGAAGAAAGATCTTGCGAAAGATCCTTTAATGTCGCATCTATTGAGTTCGCCACCCCCTTATGCACAGAATGCTACGGCACCACCGCCACCAGTTGTAATTGCGCAACCTCCGGTTGCTTTGCCACCTCCGATTCCTCCACAGCCAGCTCCTCTTCCGTTGGCTACTATTCCTTTGGCGCAGCCTCCTCACGGGCCGCCAACTTTGCCTTCCCTTTCGTCTGCTACTTCTACGCCTATCTATAATACTCCTTCTGTTCCGACTGTGGATTCTTCTACTATTGTTCCGTCTTCTCTTATGCTGATACCTTCTCCTTCTACTAGACAGAGAATGACTGCTGCGGTTTCTGGCTTCTTTTCTCCTCTGTTGGGACAATTGGGTATGTCTCCTGTTGCTGAGCGTAGACAGTCACGTAGTCAGTTGCCTGACGCTAATGAACGTACAGTTTTGGATCATATGGCCCGTAAGTGGGTTACGTACGCTACTCAGTATGATCTTGAGGGTGTTATGGATGTTTTCCTTCAATGGGAAGCACCAAAGCAACGGTACGTCTTTAAGATGATGTGTGTGTTCCTCCATGAACAATGGGTTGAAGAAGTAGGTAAAGCTCCTAATGAGTTGTACCGAATACGTTCGGAATTTGCGAAAGGGACCGTTGTGGGTCCTCGTGATGTTGAGAAAGCACTTGCGACATTATTGTCATTTCATAGTGACACTCCTTCTGAGCGACTGTTTGAGCCTGATTCGTCAGTTAGGATAGCAGCGCGTCAATACCCGATGCGCGAGGTTCCTCCAGTTTGGAGACCTCAAGATGGAAATGTTGCTGCACACTTTCAGCGTGTTTGGGTACATGTTCCTTGGAAGCGTGTTGAAGTTTTGGCTATTAAACAGTCTTTGCCTGATCCGCGCAAAAATCCGGCGGGATATTAAAAAAGAGCTCACTCAGACTGTGGGTTCGTGTATCATGAATCTGGCAGACATAGATATGTTGTTTGGAAATGTTGTTCCACAGCCTATTTGGGGTACGATTCGTCACACGGATCATGCACGGGAATTGGGCGATACGTGGAATAATCTTAGTGCTGCAAATGATAGACAAGTAGGCGGTGCTAAGCCTGAGGATATAATTACTGAACTTCCTGGTAGGATTATTAATTATATGAAGACTTTGATGCCTGAGGTGTGTGTCAATTGGGACAAGTTGTCTGCATGTAAGCAGAAGAAAGATGAAACTGTGTCCGACTTTTTCACGCGGTTTGAAGAGACCTCTGTAGACCATAGTGGTCAGGACATGGCTACTGAGGGTGGCCAGAGATTGTTCGTCGACAAATTCAAACATAATTTGCTCCCCGAGTTGTGTACTAAGTTGAAAGATTCAGAGAGTGCTTGGGCTGTTTCCACGTCAGCGCAGATTCTAGCTACGGCCCAGTACTATGAAAATAGGCACAAAGATGAAGTAGAGAAAGCGGATAAGAAGACCAAGGAATTGAAGACTAAAGTTCTTCTACAACAAGCTTATCCACCCCGTACTAATAATCAACGCGAATATCAGCAGAATCAGCAATATTCGATAAACTCGCAGAGGTACGAGTCTTCTCAACAACGTTTTCCGTATGGGCCTAATCAGTGTGCATATTGAAAAGAAGAGGGTCATTTCAAGAATAGTTGTCCGGTTCTGTTACAGCGCACAAATGGTGCTTCTGGTGTTAGAGGACGAGGTGCTCAACAAGCGCCTAGAGGTAGAGGTCACGGACAGAATGTGCGTTCCTTGCCTCCACAGAATTCAATGAATAGTTTTGATCAGCAGAATGGTTAGTCTGGTAGGACAGCTCAGTACTATACAGACGATTACTACGTCGAAGGTGAGGAAGTGGATGGTATTGGTTGCTAGGACAGCCATGGACAAAGAGAGGGAGTTGTTTCAGTTCCAGTAGATCAGAGTGGACCCTATGTTGAAGTGATTGCATCAGGTGTGTCAGAGCCTTTTCTGTTAGATACTGGTGCTACGAAGAGTTCTATAATGCACTCTAAACTCCCTGGCGCACCTTTGTCTAGCTTTGAGAATGTTTCTGTAGGTTTTTCTGGCGCCCCGGTTACGAATCCAATTTCTACTCCGTTGTCTCTTTCTGTTGGACCTCGTAAATTTGAAGCACCCCTCATTTTGACTACAGGCTGTGGTGAGAACTTGTTGGGATTGGATTTGTTGAAAAGATTGTATGCGACGTTGTATTGTTCTCCGTCAGGAGTACATCTTACGTTGGGTGAGAGAGTGATTTCTCCGATGTATATAGCTAAAGATGGACTTCCACCTGAATTGTCTTCTTTACCTGATTCATTGTGGGCTACTGATCCGAATGATGTAGGCCTCTTGGAGATTCCACCGTATGTTGTGACACTGAAGGCGAATGCTAAGTTACAGCGCATTCCACAGTACCGTATCTCGAGTGATGGTGAGCGAGCACTTTTAGCGATCATTTACGATCTGATCGAAAAGGGTGTGATTGAGGAAACGAGAGGTAACGTGTGCAATAGTCCCATTTTGCCTGTTCTGAAGAGAACTGATTCTTCACAGCCTCCTGTATATAGGTTTGTGATCGATCTTCACGAGGTGAACAAGATCGTTGTTCCGCAATTTCCTGTTGTACCTGATATTACTGCCTTGTTGACTTTGATTCCGACTTCGGCCACATGGTTTTCAGTGATTGACTTGAAGAATGCTTTCTTCAACATCCCGATTGCCGTGGAGAGTAGAGATATCTTTGGATTCTCTTTAGGAGGACGAAGTTTCCGCTTTAAGCACGCTCCTCAAGGCTATTGCGAGAGTCCATCGATCTATAGCCAGGCTTTGAAAACGCAACTTGATCCTTTTGGTTTTACCAGATGGTGCTGCCCTTATTCAATATGTTGATGACTTGCCAGTTGCTGCTGACAATGAAGAGATTTGTAGAGAGGCTACTTTGTCGTTGTTACGTCACTTGTCTGATTTTCATCATAAAGTTTCTCTTTCCAAGTTGCAATATTGTCGACAAAAAGTAACCTACGTAGGTCACCTCTTATCGAAGGAGGGTAGAAAACTGACCCCAGAAAAAATTCAAGCTATTGCGAAAAAGAATGTTCCTACGACACAGAGAGAAGTACGTGCGTTTTTGGGAATTACGTCGTACTGTAGACAGTGGATCCCTAATTTTTCTTTGTTAGCGAAGCCTTTGATAGTCCTTACTGTCAAGGATACTCCAAATCCTATTCCTTGGACTGACGAATGTCAGAAAAGCTTTTTCGAATTACGCAATGCGTTATGTTCGGCTCCTGTGTTGGGTACCCCCGACTACAGTAAGCCTTTTACATTGTATGTCCACGAGAGAGAGGGATGTGCATTGTCAGTGTTGACTCAACAGTTCGGCGATAAGCAACGTCCATGTGCGTATTGTTCGTCGACTTTGGATCCGGTAGCTAGAGCGTTGCCGAGTTGCTTGAGAGCAACAGCAGCAGCGGCTGTTTCCATCCGAAAGTCTGCTGGTTTGGTTATGGACAATACATTGATTGTAATGGTTCCACATGCAGTGGATACCTTGTTGAACCGTACCAAGACACAGCACTTGACTAGTGCTCGGTTGTCGGGTTACGAGTTGACCTTATTAGCGTGTCATGTGCACATTAAACGATGCAACACGTTGAATCCAGCCACGTTGTTGCCGATTTCAGCTGAGATAGATAACGTTGAAGAACAGCATGATTGTTTCCTTACAACTGAGGAAGAAACGAAAGGAAGGATAGACCTTAGGGATACTCCTCTTCCAGAGTGTGATGGTACTTTGTGGGTTGATGGTTCGTGTTTCAAGCTGCCAAATGGTGATACGACTGCGGCATATGCTGTTACGACTTTGCATACGATTGTTGAAGCTGCATGTATTTCACACAATTCAGCGCAAGCAGCAGAGTTGATTGCATTAACGAGAGCATGTGTGTTGGCAAAAGGAAAGCGAGTGAATGTGTATACTGACAGTCAGTATGCGTTTGGTGTGGCTCATAGTTTTGGACGTTTGTGGCGTGAATGTGGTTTTTTGACTTCGCATGGAACGAAGATCCAGCATGTGCAGCTGGTGAATGAACTTCTTGAATCACTTACTTTGCCATTGCAAATAGCGATTGTGAAATGCAGTGCCCATAAGAAAATTACGGATGATGTTGGTCGTGGAAATGCGTTTGCAGACGAAGTTGCGAAAGAAACTGCGAGAAATGTGATGAGCCGAATGTATGTTGCAGGTCAGGCGAGATGGGTTCCAGAGAAAAGTATGTGTGAAGATATGATTGAGAGTGTGAAATCCATCCAAGCTGAAGCTACAGAGAAAGAGTTGAAGGAATGGAGAGAAAGTAAGGGTAGATTGGATTCGAATGGTTGTGGGACTGATTTGTCTGAGCATCAAAGATGGTTGTTGCCCAACGCATATGTGCTTCCAGTTGTTACAATGGCTCATGGGATGGCACATATTAGCGTGAAAGGGATTTGCAAGTTGTTGGCTCCGGTTTGGCAGAATGCAGGAATTCCCAAATGTGCAGAGAATCTGGTTAAGAACTGTATGGTGTGTTTGATGTACAATCCTGGTAAGGGAACTCCAACACCAGCTGGTCATTTTGCTAATACTACGTATCCGTTCGAGGCTTTGCAGCTAGATTTCATCCACATGGAGAGGTGCAACAACCTGAAATATGTTTTGGTGGTTGTTTGCTCCTTTTCTATATGGGTGGAAGCTTATCCTTTGAAGGACAATACTGCCTTGTCCACAGCGAAAGCCCTAATCAAAGAGTTTTTCCCGAGATTTGGTTTGCCGAGAATTATCTGGAGTGACAATGGGAGTGAATTTGTGGGTCGAGGGATAAAGAGAGTATGCGAGGGATTAGGTATCCGGCAGAAGTTCCATGCTGCAAATCACCTCCAATCAGCTGGTTTAGTCGAGTGCTATAATGGCATTTTGAAATTAAAATTGGCCAAAATCTAAGCGAGCTCTGGTTTGCAATGGCCAGATGCTTTGCATTTAGCGCTCTTGTCCACAAGAATGACTGTGCATTCGCGAATGGGTTTGAGTCCGTATGAGGTTGTGTTTGGTCGCCCGGCGAATATTTGGGGCGTACCAAGACCAACAAAGTTCAGTGATCTCGAATACCCTGTGCTACTTGATTACTTGCACGAACTGACTGCTAAACTGCGTGTCTTACATCAACAGGTTTATGATAGCCTACCACAGGCTGCTGAAGATCCAGGCCACGCCATTGAACCCGGCTGTTGGGTTTTCATCAAGAACTTTCAGCGGAGCAAGAACGAGCAGCCCCGCTGTACAGGACCACACCTAGTTCTCCTGTCTACACGTTCTGCAGTTTGAGTGCAAGGCAAGAAACACTGGATCCACGGCGTACATTGCAAGCGGGCTCTGTTGCCCTGACCGTATGACCGGTGGGTCCAGAAGGGACTCCCAGACTCTGAAATTGAAATGGTGCCACGATTTTTGCCATTCACGATGCCCGTTTGATTGGAACGAACACTGAGAAAGAAAGTGACGATCTTTTGCAAGAAGCTGTGCCTCCTTTGAATCGATTGAACACTACCGAGCCTGAACTTTTATTTAAAGAACAAACATTGCCTGGGAAAGATCGTTATAATTTGCGACCAAGAGTCGTGGGACTAATAAACAATAAATGAAGTTCTTATGATTTTTCTGTTTACAGGTTAACTCTCCTCCGAGGAACTACTTATTTTTGTTTTTCGAACCGCCATCCGGGTTCAGCTGTAGGGTCGCGGTAGACAAATCTTTGGAGTGCCACCCCGAGACACTAGGTCGAAGGTTCTGGTTGGCCTAAGGGAGTTGCCCTGGGTTGACAGAGGCATTCCTTAGCATAGAACACCCTACCACCGCGAGCAGCATATTTAGTGAGGATGGATTTCTTCGAGTTGGAGAGACCTGTAGAAAGAACGAGTTTTAAAAATAAGATATACAAACTGACCACACGGAAAAGATTTTTAATACTGTGCTTGTTTTTGCTACTGAGTTTAATGATTTTTTTTAATTGGTTATGTGACATTCTCTTTTAAAGTGACGTTTATTCCCACTGTACAACCTACACCTCCACCTACTATTTCTTCTCATTCTTTTCACCCTTTGCCTGAACATAAAGTAGTGAGAAGACTGGAATTTGCCAATAATTCCTTTATTCAACTTTTGCACCAACACCAGTTAGTTATGAACACAACGAATTGTTGGATTTGTGGTCTAATGCCCCATACGACCGATAAAGGTATTCCTTACTTGGTTTTGCCTTTCAGCCTCAATGGTTCTATTTGGACATACAGAACGATGTTCATTTACGCTCATAGTGTCTATCCCCAACGTTCAGTGAAAGATAATCCAAAGAATAGTGCTCTGGTCAAGGGTATAGTTGATATGATTAGGGGAATTAGTTCGTATGAGACTATCCCAAGAGATGAGACACAAGCCTACATTGGTTGGAACGTTACTGGATATGGAGTTAGTCTGAGTGTTAACCAGCGAGTGAAAAGTTCTTCACCGATTTGGATAGTGCCCCATCAGGGTCGCTATTATCTGCAGGGTAATGGCAAGAATCCGAAAGCTCAGCTAGGGAAGAGTGTTTGTACTGACACCTATGTATTTACGTCTCAGACTTCCCCAGCATTTCTAGCCGCTAAGGGTACTTACTTTGTTTGCTATGACAGAGCGTATACATGGTTGCCCCCTGACTTTTTGGGCACATGTTTTGTTTCCTTTCTGTTGCCTCCCACTTTTACAGCTGCGGCAGATTACCATAAGACGAGAGTTGCTAGAGGTGTCTTCAGTCAGGAAGACACTGCAGGGCAAAAGTTGGGAGATTTCTTTAAGGGTTTTCTGCCGATCTGGGGACCGATGGCTAACAGCAGGAACATTCGCCAGTTGATTAGAGTGGTTGAGTCCACCATAGTCAAAACTGCTGGTGCCCTTAGTAACTTGACTGCTGAGCTGCAGTCGGATAGACTTATGACACTTCAGAATAGAGTTGCTCTTGACGTCATACTTGCAGACCGAGGTAGAATATGTAAACTGATTCAATCGAGCTGCTGCATTTTCATTCCAGACAACGCTCCGTCAGTCATCCAGGCCATTTCCAAGTTACATAAGATCTCCGATTTTGTCAATATACACAAAGGAGATTGGTCGTTGATGGGATGGTTTTGGAGATTGATATCCACTTGGGGATGAAAGATTCTGATGGTCATTGGGATGATCTTAGCTATCCTTTTCCTGTTCTGTCACTGCGTACAGTGTGCCCCCGCTATTTGTGGCCTTTGTGCTACTTCGTGTGCGAGGAGACCTGTCCAGAGAGAGGTACTAAGTACTAGGATGATGCTACAGCAACATATCCATGATCTGATGATGATAGACCTAGATTCAGACTGACATGGGTTTGGGTTTATTGCCTATGTAAGGGCAAAAGGAGGGTCTGTAGTTCCGTAGTTTGAGGGTCTGAGGTTTGGTGGTTCTGAACCCGTTCAATAAAGGTCGTCGGAAATAGACGATTTTGGTGTCAGCGGACTGCAAATCACGAGTGCGGTGTGTACGAGTGTTTTCGTCTTAATCGATCAATGAGAACACTACGTATTCAGGGATTTTGTTTAAACCCTCGGGTTCCATTTTGTGGACGGCAGCCATTTTGTGTGGTTGCCCTCACATAGGCCGATGACTATGGCTGAGCGAGTCTTTGGGACACGTACACCTTAGCTGACTTCTGAATGACCTGGCCGAACTGACTCCCTTGCCCGAGGCTGACCTCGCTGAGGTAGTTCCTTGTTAAGCAGCTGGTCAGATAAAGATCAAAGAGCAGGACATTGCTAACTTTACAGTACACTGCACCCACCTTTCTATCTTGCTTCCAATCTGTTTCTGCTCCTTCCTTTATGACATAATCACTGATTTGGGTTGAGGTTTTATGATGGGTTTGTCCGGCCTGATCGAACAGGAAAGTTGGAATTTGCTTGGTCATTTCTGGTGGGCTGGACAATGGAAAATGGGATTGTCGTCATGCGCTACTTTTGAAATGTCACAACGTGATTGGCCAGTTTGTATGTAACCGATGCCACTTTGGAATGTGATTTTTGGCATAAAAGACCATGCTCCGCTCATTGAAATTGTGCAGTCTCTAGCGAACCACCCGTGTTGTGCTTCGTAGATCTCTGTTCCTGGTTGCAGCCCAAAAAATTTGGTCTTTAACGTCATCAAGAAGTGTCCCGTGTCTCTGTTTGCCAAGGCAGGGGAACTCGAAGACATCGGGCGTTTTCCCTGGCGCCGCTGGGTTCTAAAACCCGGTTCTTCAGAATGGAAATGTGTAGAGTTGAATTTGTGTGACGTGGAAGTGTGCGCTGTTGAGTGGTATTATGAGGCATGGTGTGAAGTGTAGTTATGTAGAATGTTGCTACGTGGCATAGACTGGATTTATGTGGAGTGTATTTATCCAATATGGAGTAGAGCATAATTATGTGGAGGTAAATTATGTGGTGCTGAGTGGTATTATGTGGAGTGTAATTATGTTGTGTGATGAATCGTGTGGGAATGAATTGTGGAATTGTGTGACGTGTGGAATTATGTGGCATGGTGTGGTGTATAATTGTGCGGAGTGGAACTATGCAGCATGTTGCAGAGTTGTATTTTGTGGAAGGTAATTATGTGTTTTGGAGTGGAGTGTAAATATGTTGTGTAAAGTATAATTATATAGGTTGAAGTGTAATTATGTGTAGTTGATTTGTGTTGTGTGGAGTGTAATTATGTGGTTTGGAGTGGTATAAAGTTGTGTGGAATGTTATTATGTAATGTGGAATTATGTGGTATGGAGTTAAGTGGAAATATGAGTTTCTTAATTTTTAAGATTGTAATTATGTGCTATGGAATGTTGTAGGGTTCAATTATTTATAGTAGAATTGTATGGTATGGAATTATTAGATGTTCAAATGTGCTGTGTGTGTTAGACTTAGCATAGCTGTCAAGGTTTTAGATTGCGATGTGTGACATTTTCATAATTTCAGTGTATTTACGAGTGACATTTCAACAACTGAGTGACACTATCTCGTGAGCAAAATCAAGTGATTAAGAGGAGGGAAACATAAATATTCGAAATTACGCCCATTTGAGCAACTAGAAACTCTAAGAAAGTCACTGAACTAAAGTGCACTAACATCAGGCTACTGAAGACTGAGCAGAGTCAGACTGTGTGAATGTCACCCATTATTACATTATGAAAACCTCACACTTACCAATCTGAAACCTTGGCATCTATGAGTGTATCAATGTGAAAATGTGCTCTAATTGAGGTGTATTCTTCTGCACCATCATGGTGACCAGCCTGCCAGGTGCCTTTGCAAACTTGCAAGCGCCAAGCAGTTTTCCATCAGCTACATGTTATTGTAACTATACAAAATAAATACATAGGATGTTCTCTGCAGAAATCAGAGGTTTGCCTGTGACAGGTTACACTTACTCCAGCTCTTTAAAAGTGGCACTTCATTCAAGGTCCAATCAGGCCTCCCATAATGTCTCGTTACTCTGCGTAGAAATGCTGCAAAGTTGTTTTTAAATGCTAATCTGTGGTTCGATTAAACCTTCCAAAAAGAGCTACTTTTATCTATGAGTAATCAGTCCATTTCTGGGATGCTAAAATCACAGTAAGACCCAGTGACTTACTCTCTAGTGTCTCCTCAGTGATCTTCTGTCTGAGGTAGGGTGCATCGGGGATCTAACATGTTTTAGGACTATATGGTCTAAACTGCCCTGGTCTAAAGTGTTTCGTCCATTTAGCCAGGAGTGTGAGGAGTGGAGATCCGAGCCTGAAGCAGTATGTGCAGTGGTGCCTCTGATGCTCCTAGACTAGAGTTAGGCCACAGCTCCCTGCGCCACGCTAGGCACCTAGACCCTTGGCACAATCAGCTTGTCTGTGGATCAAGGTCTGTAGATGCATTAATACAACACCAGCTGGACGAACAGGGACCTGAGGCCTCTTCTGTGTGTGTGTAGATTGCGCCTCACAGGCCTGCGACCAGTAGTCAGAGGCCGAAATTGAAAGGCTGGATGAGGCAATATAGTAGACTGTTAGAGCATGCCTCTCGATAGACTCTAGTCAAAAGATGAGCATTGAGTACCGCGGGAGGGCCAACAGGCGTTGGATGGCTGCAGGGTGACTGACCACAGTAACAGGTGGAACTACGAGAGATGACTAGAGGTCCAATAATTCATGGCAGTAAGGAAAGGGGAGGTTATGTCTATGCACTCCGAGAGTGTATTGTGCGGTATCAATACAATGTCACCTGGGTACAGTAACGCTTTCGGAAACCATTGTCACTCATTTAGCAATTACTCAATGTAACACCCCTAATCAGTGCAGCTATATATCTATCTTGCATCTGAAGAAATCACCGCTCCTACACAGATAACCGTTACCAATACACCTAGGTCACAGGAGTTACAGGACCTTCACAATTAACGTTTTTGTTTTTCATTCCAGTATGTCTGCTGCTGAAAGTAGCTATTACCGCCATGTGACAGTTTTGAAGAAAACAAGTAGGAATCAGCCTGGAAACAGACTCCTGCATCTTATTCCTTTAATACTTACTCATCGTTATTTCCGTTCCCCCAACAACAAAACAGCAATTAAATTGGGCACTTTAGCGCTTTGGTGTCATCATTTTGGAAACTTAGATCACGGCTCCTCCATGAAGAGCGTCTGTTTTTGCACATCGCTCCCTGCAGGGAGGCGGAGGTTATCCCGGGTCACATAACCCACTCCAGAGCTCCGGTGCCCTTCTTATGCCCCTAGCTCCCATCAGGAACCAGTCTTTGGAGATATCGCACTCGAAGCAGCTGACATCATAGGGCTGCCGGGGCATGGGGCGACAAATCCTCGCGCGACCTAACTTTATGGACATACTACGGAAATACAGCAAAATGTTGTGGGCATAGAAAACGCACATTCACTACAGGACTACCACACAGGCAGCTGTACTGCATAACAAAACTTATTGCATCGCGTTTAGGAGACAGGGGAAGTGTAGGAAAGTGGGTTTCTGTTGCCCCACTTTTTGCCAGATTAATGATGTACTTTTACTTGGTATGCCCTGGGTCCCTGCCAATCAGGTTCCAACGGCCTGTGTTTTCCCCAAAACAAACCCAATTGGCTTCTCTGGTCACAGGTCAGCCACTGGTAAATGGTACCACAGATATCCAGGGCACTGTGGCCAGAGAAGGCCTCTAAGGGCTGCAGCACTTATTGTGACACCCTTACAGGTCCTGTACCACTACACTCACACATTGCCTTTGCAGGCTTCATGTTATGGCGCAGAATAAAGTGAAGAATCAACATGGCATACATACCCGCCTACAACCCACTGCCCTGGCATAGATAAGTCACCCGTCTAGTTGGGTGCACTATGCCAGTGTTGAGGGCACAGGTGCATGAGCCCAGTACCCCTGCAGTGCCCAAGTCGATTCTTAGACATTGTAAGTGCTGTGGTACCATTAAGAGTATATGGTGCTGGGAGTTTGTCATTACGAACTCCACAGCACCATAATGGCTACACTGAAAACTGAGTAGTTTGGTATCAAACTTCACAGTACATTAAACCCACACTGATGCCAGTGTGGGATTTAAGGAAAAATGCACACAGAGGGCATCTCAGAGACACCCCCTGAAAACGAACCCACCTCTAGTACCCCGACTGAGTGGCTTCTTAGGCTGCCACCACCAGACATGTTTCTGGACCTCTGGGCCAAGAGGCTGCTGCTCTGGGGGGCCTTAAACAATGCACATCCTGAGAGGAGGTGCCAAGCCTCCTCTCCCAGTTTGGGCAGGGTTCACGAAGGGGAAGCTTCAAAGGCTTGCCGCCTTTGTGAGCTTCCCCAGACCACTTGCTGCTTTCACCAACTTCTCCCCACTTGTTCTGCCCCCCACTTTGGGCGGGAGAACCAGTGGGAAAAACAAATGAGGAAGAGAGGTGTGCCCAGCTCTGCCACCTCCACCCCTCAGGTGGGAGAGGCGAGGTGAAGCATATCTCCGAGTCCCCGCCATCTTGAGGATGGGGGGACTCAACCAACCAGGGACAGGCTAATGCCCCACTCCCACTGGAGGGTGGCACAATAGGGGGTATATCCACCCCAGGGAAGGGACCCATTGGTCCCTGCCCTCTACCTACCTATAACGCCCTAAATCTAGTATTTAGGGGCACCCGCCACCTTGCTTCCTCAGATCCAGAAATGACAAGAAGAAAAGAAAAACCGAACAGCCGTGCAGCCAGCTAACAAGAGGAAGACACACACAGACTTAGCAACAGCCCTACATACCTGTCTCCCCTTGAACATGCTCCTGCGAAATCCCGGTTTGTCCTGCAGCCAGCAACCTCAAAAACCCTGGAGGACCTGCCTGCCTTCACTCCCAAAGACTGCTTCTCCCGTGAACACCGGATTTTTTCAACTGCAACCTCTGGCAGCAGCCGGAGACCACGAATCCAGCCCACTCTGCACCTGCTGAACCCGGCTCGAGCTCGAGTGGAAAAACACTTCAAGGAGCTCACCCCGGCGATCCTGAACTGAGATATGGTGACTCCTGACCTGCCTCAAGTCTTCAGCTGACGCATGCAGTCTAAATCCAGAAATCCCCCCTAACCGCGACCAGGAGCTGGTAAGAAGATCCGACTCCAAAAGGCAGCCCTGCACCCGACATCCCACAGTATTTGTGAGCCCAAACCGACATTGCCTAACCAACCCTTAATTTCCCAACTTACCTATCCAAGTAGTGGTCGCACCCAGAAGTCCTTTGTCTCCCTGCCTGCAGTGCTTTTGCAAACCGGAGGTTCTCGATTTAAAACAACAGGGCGACCGACGTCGAAATAGCACTCTGCACCTGGCCGCCTCAGTGCCGCTGAGGGTACACCTTTTGTGCTACTTTGTTTCCCCATTTGCCCTCACCTAAACCTTGGGAGCTTTGCTCTCACAACCCAGTGGCCTGCTTGCCAGCAGCCATCAACCGGAGGCCCCCTATCCCCTATTGGATAACATTGGGCCTCAACACTCTGCACCCGGCCACCCTAGTGCCTCTTAGGGTGTAGCAAGAGTGCATCACTGACCCTAGAGGACTATGAGCCTAACCCAGAACCTTAACTCCAACAGTCGATAACTTACCTGTGAACCGATAACCTGTTTTTCCTCTATAGGATAACTTTGACAATTTTCTTCCAAAAAGTTTCAAAGTGTGGAGTTTTGAAATCTAAAAATATTATTTAAAAATCGCACGAATAACCAAAACGAATTTACTTACCTGTTTGCAGGAAATGTCCCAGTGCTGAATCTAGGTATCCAGCAGTGAGTTAGAAAAGTAACGTAAAAAGTAACTTACCTGTAATTTACTGAAAAAGCCTATTCATTTCAAAGTACTGTATTAGCTAAGTATTGCAACTTACAGCATCCCCTGTAAATCAAACAAAGTACAAATCCTATTGCATTTTCAAACTGTTCTACAATCAGCAATTTATTACTGTAAAGTATTTAATGCTTACCTGTGCCAGGCTTGCTTGGTTTTAACAGCATATATTTTTATACAAAAACAATTGGCCTAGAGTTCAGTTCTTGAGTGTTATGTTATGTTATAGAGGATTTGTATCGCGCACTAATACTCTAGAGTGTCCTGGCGCGGAAGTGGCCTGGGGTAGAAGTGTGAGGCAGTTAGATGGTCAGACTAAACAGATGTTTTTCAGGTGTTTTTTAAAAAGTTGAAAATCTTGGATAAGCTGAAGGTCCGCAGGGAGCGAATTCCAGGCTGCTGCAGCTTTGACAGAAAGCGACAGGCCTCCCATACGAACTCTGTGGAAGCGCGGGATAATCATCCGGCGGAAGGAAGCAGACTGCAGAGGTCGATTCGGCACATAGAAGGCAAAGCGCTTCCTAAGATAGATGGGACCGTGTCCATGTAGGGCCCGGTGATCCAGGGTAATGGCTTTAAACTGTACTCGCTGCACCACTGGCAGCAAGTGCAGATCCCATAAATATTGCAGAGCACTGGATCTCCTCGCTGCATTAAACACGAGTCTAGCTGCTGCAATCTGTATAGTTTGTAGTTTTTGCAGCCTATAGCCAGACATGCCTAGGAACAGAGCATTGGCATAGTCTAGCCGCGAGAGGATCAGAGCATGAGCAACTGTCTCTTTGGCCACTCTCGGAAGCAGAGGGAAGATCCTTCTGAGTGCTTTGAGGGTGCCAAAGCAGACCCCAGTCAGTTTTTTAACGTGGTCGATAAACCGAAGGTCCTCACTAAACCACACCCCCAAATTGTTTACAGGTCCACCCTCAGAATGAGGGTGCGGGAATTTTGGCGGCCAGTGTGTGAATTCATTTGCTGACTGAGTGTGTACATCAAATGCTTAACACTGTTCTCTGATACTGCCTTACTGCTAGACCACTCTACCACAAATAGACAGTAAGGTTCTATCTAACTTTAACCTCTGCCTATCTCTGGGGTCACCTGGACTCTATATACACTATACCTCATTTTGGTGTAGTAGATATAGAGCCAGTTTCCTACAGGAAGCACCAGAAAACAGACATCGGCACATGGAAATAATACTACACCAGCATTCATTAGCAGCATTGGTCCCCAAAGGGGCGCGATGCCTGTTAAGGGTGATTTTGCATTTCAGTGTGGTGATGCGGATCACCATACTTAAATGCATTAGTCTAACGCCAGAAGCGTGGTACGTGGTACTTGGTAGGGCTTTTGGACAAGTGGATTTGGACAAGCTGTGCACACTAAGGCTTTTATTTTATGGGGTATAAAGTGGACGTTTTTGGGTTTTTTTGTAAAAATAATATGGGCTGTTTCTTTACCTTCCGGTACGTTTCTGAACAGTTTGTTAAGCTAAATTGTATTGTTGCATTGTGTGCGCATGCAGGGAAGAACAAGTGTCTGGCAGAGATGCAAAAAATCATCCTGCGTCTCAGTATTATCTTTCACACTTCTAAGCAGTAATTCCAATCCTAGAATGAGTTACCTGTTTTCTTTACAGTGACAGTTAGTAAAACAAGTAAGTGCTTTACGAGTCTAATAAGTCACAAAGGTTTGTTTTCGTGCAAAGTATTGCTTTTCCCAGTTCACGGAAAGGATGAAAAACATCTCCAAATAATAATGGGGTTGACAAGATGGTGCGATAGCAGAATATTGATACTTGTGGATCTGGTGAGGACTGCAGGTAGCAAGCGCTTTTTTTTGTGTTTTATTTATCATTTTGTAAACATAAACAAAGTACAGCAGTCACAGGTGCATTTAATCAAGAAAGTACATATTACATCAGGTGTGAAATTGTTACAGTACATATACCAGTGCATAGTAAAAGTGCAAAAGGGGACACATCCAGTAGGTCCAGACAATACTTTCTTAACAATTCAATCAGGTACTATGCATTTCGTCATCCTCTGAATGGGATAACATATATGTAGTGTAAGGGCCCTATATATCTCGTGGTCTAGATGCCCTTGGTAACTCCTCAGCGTAACAGGTGAGTTGATCCCTACAATAAGCTAGATCATGGAGCCAGTGCTTTAACAAAGGTGCTGGCCTACCATCCCAACACATAGCAACTTGGCGCTCAGCCAGCTACATAGCCAACACCACCAGTTTACGAACACCCGCTGGCACTGTAGAAACAATACTCAATAAGCATATCTTTACGTTCGACAGGAAAGTCCGAGTACAAGCTGCGGATGGCCATGCGGAGTCTCGTGTATATGAATGTGGCCATTGCTTCGTTCGCCCCCTCCTTCATGAACTCCTGCACTGAAATAAATGTCCCATGTATATAAGCATCTCCCATTGTGCGTATCTCAGCAGCATGTAAAACCTTGAATGGCCCAGTTTCCCCTGACACAGATATCGCCGCATGGTGCAGCAAAGGCATAGCCGGTGCATACAGTGGGAGATGTCACGCCCTCCTCTCAAGTTCTTCCCAGGCTCGAGCCGTACATTTAACCGTATCAACCTCTCCACGCTCATATACTGAATATGGATTAACAATCATCGCCTTCAGGGGCAATGGGTGAACCGCGCCAGCCTTCACCACCACATGCGGCGTAAACGGTGGCGCATTCTGCCAATAGTATGCAAACTGCGCCTGAGCACACAAATAATATAAGTGCTTGTGGGCACCGTAAAACAACCCATAGCATAAGGCTTCGTCAGAGTCTCCCAACCTACACAGGATTTCTTGCCCCCCCATGTAAGTGTGATTAACAAGGAGCGTAGCCTATTAAAAAAGTGCTGCGTCAGCTTGACAGGTATATTGACAAACAAATACAAGAATTTTGGAAGTACCACCATTTTGATTACCGCCACCCTGTCCGCAAAAGTCAGTGGTAACCGAATCCACCGAGCCACCCGTTCTTCAAGTTTCGAGATTGCCACCCCATAATTGGCCCTGATATCCTCCTGCGGGTCCCCATGTATCCAAATACCAAGATACTTTATTGGGTCCTTAGCCCACTCCAAAGGTTTATTTAGCACAAAGGGCCCCGTACTCTGCGTAAGAGGAAGCATTATAGATTTGTTCCAATTAATAGCTAATTCTGAGTACCATTCAAAACGTATGTTCTCCCTAATAACCTGCTCTAGATAGTGTGCAGATTCCCTCACGGACAGAACCATGTCATCAGGGTACATGGATACTGCTAATGGACGCTGATAGAACCTCAAGGCTAAGTCAGCATGCCTCTGCCTCAGCACACACGCCAGGGGCTCCAGCATAAGTGCAAAACTCAAGGGGGAGAGCGGACAGCCCTGTTGTGTACCCCGCTCAATCGGGAACAAATCAGAGACATGTCCATTCACACGCATCTTAGCCACCGGATCCGTGTACAGCAACCTGATCCAATTTGTAAAAAAGAATGGCACTCCCATACGATGGAGTACAGTAAACATATAAGTCCATGCAATCGAATCAAACGCCTTAGCGGCTTCTAGTAAAACCGCAACTGCTAGTAATTCCGGTTTTAAAAGATGCAGGACTGCACACAGTGCCCTCAGATTGTGCGCTGTGGAGCAAGTACGGACAAAGCCCGACTGGTCTGGGAGGACCATCACATTTAAAAGTAGGCGTAATCGTGTCGCTATGACTTTTGCCAGAATCTTAACATCTGTGTTCATAAGCGATAACGGCCTATACGAGTCACAGCGATCCGGCGAGTTGCCCGGTTTCAATAATGCGACGATCAAGGCTTCCTTAAGAGAGTCAGGCAGGCACTGCTGCTCAAACGCCTCTGCGTACATGGCTGTTAAATGAGGCAATATTATATCAGAGTATTCTTTATAAAATTCAGATGTAAGTGTGTCTGGCCCCGCGGCTTTCCCGTTAGGCAGTGCAGTGACAGCTTTCTTGATCTCCTCAGCAGTGAGCGAGTGCATCAGGAAATCCTGTTGACCCTTAGACAGCCATACAAGGGCCACATCTACTATTTTGTCTTCACTAGCCAAGCAGCAAGTGCTTGACACGCTATTTGCATTAGAAAGTACCATATATTTTTTTCATTATCCTCCATTAGTTATTAGTAAGGAAGGGGGAAGAGAAGCATTCGCCGACAGCATTTGGTTAGTTTTAGGGAGACAAAGAATGCTGTGGTCTGTGGTAGATGCCGCCCAGACGTCATAGGTAGAGGTATCAGGAGCCAGCATTGAAAGGAAGTCGAAATGCGCTTTAGCTGTTGCCGGTATTTATGGCTTCTGTGGGGTTGCAGACTTTGCTGGGCTGACAGTGGGTGGGGAAATGCTATGTTGTCACTGTAGGTTTAATTACATGAATCGTGCATTCTCTCTGGTGTTTGTCCGTGGAGTACTTGCTGACTGATGCTACAAATGGGATCAGGTTTGCCTTTGACAGGAGGTATGGTTTAGTGGGGTACATAGTGTAAATTATTGTTGGTGTGAGGAAACAAAAATTTAGACATTTAATTTTATTGTGTGCATCATGCAGGGGATGAAAAGTAGCAGGAACGGCTTTGATGCCGTAGAGGCTAGTAAGAAGAACTGTTTTGGGGTGGTCATTTGAAGAGATTGTTTAACATGTTTTAAACTACCACAGTGGCATTGGGGATGGCAGCAGCTGAAAGGCTCTGTCTTTACTGGTAGGCAGGTGTTAGATGGGGACCGGCCATCAGTCTTTCTGTCAGTGGTGGACAATGGAGCAGTGGGCGGCGGTCACAGGTTCGCAGTGACATCCAAACTGCAGGGGTGAGAATAGAGGTATAGATGTAGGGGTGAGAATAGAGTTAATGTAGGGGTGAGAATAGAGTTAATGGATGCGTTAGTAGCAGGCACGAAGGCAGTGGTCTGTGTATGGAGGTGGCTAACTGAGGGGGCTTTGCTTAAAGGTGGGTCATCAAGTAGGAGGATGTGTTTGGTGGGCCGGCTGGAGGCAGTGTTATGTAACTTTGCTGGAGGGCGCAGCAGCAGTGTTTACTGATATATGTAAATCGCCCAATGAAGGGCGGATGTGACCAAGGGAGGAACCAGAAACTTTTTTTATGGCTGGGGTGAGCCCCTGCAGTATGGCGGGTCACTGGCCTGAGAGCTCTTGACTGATGCGGAGAATGAGGGGGCCCCTCCATGTACTATGCAGGGGGGCCCACTCAGGTTTCACTATGCCACTGCATGATACAATCATATAATTACACTTTGATAATGCATACCAGGGACACACATGCACACACACACAAACACACACACATATATATAATACATATATTACTGTGCAGTTATAGTTATGTCAGAGGTTTAGTGATGTCATCAATAATGTCATTTAAAATGTTATGAGTGAGTTAATATGTCAGGTTATAAGCCGTGCATGGCATAGGAGCAAGTTATAGTTAGTTCACTAAACTATATAGCAAATTTCAGTGTCTTTTTCTGTTTTTAAACGTTAGTTCTTATCTCATTTCAACCCCTTACATTCCTATATTTTTTGGTCAGTGAACTTGTGTTTTTTAAATGTAAGCTAAAAACCTATTGCCTTGCCCTATCAAACTGTAATGTCACTTTAACTTTTAGACTTGCAGCGAATATTTATCTATCTATCTATCTATCTATCTATCTATCTATCTATCTATCTATCTATCTATCTATCTATCTATCTATCTATCTATCTATCTATCTATCTATCTATCTATCTATCTATCTATCTATCATCCATGTCCACATATATATATAGGCATCCAGGCTACTTTTCCATCTGCAGTGATAGGGGGAGTGTTTAACCCAGGGCCACTTTCATCTGTGCCGGATGCCGGACAGCCCAACTTGTCAAATTTTCCTCCCATTGAGCCTCAAACCTCACTGGAAATTCTATCTAAAATGAGATTTGGCTCTCCATTGGACCCTTGTCCCGCCAAGTTTCTAGCTAGCATGGTATATGAGGTTAACCCCATTATCAATTCGATCTTAAACCGGTCTTTAGAATCAGGGGTCGTGCCGCAAGCATGGAAACAGGCGTTGGTCCTCCCTCTTTTAAAAAAGCCATCTCTGGACCCTAGTTGCCATGCTAATTATCGACCTATTTCGCTGCTCCCGGTCCATTGCAAAGGTGGCGGAAAAGCATGTGCAGTCCGTTCTTTCAGACTTTGTTGAGTCACATGGGATCCTGCACTACACCCAGTCCGGTTTCCGGGCGAATTTGAGCACTGAAATAGCACTGTTGGAGGTGTCAGAGGGCATCAAGGAAGTACAGGACAACGGAGGGAAAGCACTGCTGGTATTGTTAGATCTTTCGGCAGCGTTTGACACCGTTCCCCATGACCGCCTCCTGGCAAGACTCTTTGAGATTGGGGTCCAGGGAACGGTGTTCAGAAGGTTTGAGTCCTTTCTGTCCAACCGACAACAGACAGTCTGGGCTCCTCCGTACTCTGCCGTAGTGCCGCCTTTGGAGGTGGGAGTTCCCCAGGGGTCGATTCTAAGCCCCACTCTCTTTAACATCTTTATGTCCCCTCTTGCCGCACTGGAAGAGTCATTTGGCACCCAGATTGTCTCTTACGCCAACGACACCCAGCTTCTCTTCACCTGTGGAGGGAGCTCGGACTTTGATGGTGAGAGCATTAAGAGCTGTCTGGGTGCGGTCTTTGCCTGGTTTCAACTTAACCAGCTGAAATGTAACTCAGACAAATCTGAGGTCCTTTTCTTTGGTTGCCCTCCGGACCCCGGTTGGAAGTCCTGGTGGCCAGCAGGTTTGTATCCCCCTACTGCTGACACTATGGCGGCTAAGAATCTCGGAGTTAAGGTGGACAATTGTCTCTCATTCAAACCACAGATTCTGGGTCTGGTTGGACAGTGTTTTGGGATACTAAAAATGCTAAGGAAATTCCTTCCTCTCCTCTCTATTGCCCACAGGAAAATTACGGTGCAAGTGTTGATCGGTTCAAGGCTGGACTAAGCTAATATACTCTACCTTGGCCTGCCTGAGTACCTGCTATCACGCTTACAGGTAGTGCAGAATTCGCCTGCCCAGGCAATCTTTGGCCTCGGCCGTAGATCTCATGCCGCAGGACTGTTGAAGTCTCTTCATTGGCTGCCAATCCAGAAACGCATTATGTTCAAGGCCCTTACCATCGCACTTAAGGCTCTGGATGGCTCCGGTGCACTCTATTTGAGGCGGAGAATTGGCTTTCCCCACCCATCCAGAGCCTTAAGGTCGGCTTCATTGTTCCTGGCCATGATTCCAGTAATTAGGCGTGCCCGGATTGGAGGTCGGTCTTTTAAATATCTTACGCCGCGGGCCTGGAATGCCCTGCCACTCTCGTTAAGAAAGAGTGTGAATTTATTGTCCTTTAGGAAAGAGCTCAAAACGTGGCTGTTTTCTCAGTAACCCTTTCCCTGTTGGAGTTATGCTGTGTATGGTCTGATAGCGCTGGGACACTCTATCAGCAGCAGCGGTGCGTCCATTGGGGTGTAGGGGCGTAGCCCCACTAAACCCTGGACGCACCGTGGCACTGCTAAGCTTAATAAATATAGCTGCTCAAATTCAGTAAAACGCAGCGCGGGAGTGAGAGAGACACGGATCATTTGTCAATGCCTGCCGGAGTGGGCAGGGGGCGTGGGGGTGGAGGGGGCGGGGCTGCTGGCCTGCTGCAGCTGCTTGAGTGACAGTCTGCAGCAGGCCAGCACTTTACCTACGCATGATACTGCCGGGCTGAGACTTGCCCGCGCATGCCAGGGCCCCGGGGCCCGAGGTCTGGTACATCTTGATTATTTTTCATGGGGTGAGTTGTGCTCTGTGTAGATAGTTAAATTGAATTAATTTCAAGAGTGCGTTCTCTACAATTTTTGTTGTGTAGCTTTGTTCAGTTGCCTGCCGTCATCGCTTATTATTAAAGAACATTTGATCATATTCGGCAGAGTTGTGTTCAATAATGTAACTGCTCTTCTTCGTTATTGTTTAAAACCTTAGATCATGTTGTAAAATAGGCTAGTAGTTGTAGTGCTAGTTGCTGTGTTTTTTGCTGCAAATAATATGTGCAGATTAACTGTGATTTGTTAACTATGGACGCTATTGTAACCCCGTTTTTGCTCCCCGAGAAAGCAAAAACGGGGCACACAGAGGGGAAAAAACAGTGTCACAGAGGGCAAAAACGGGGCACAACAGAGGGGAAAAACGAGTGCCAAAGAAAGCAAAAGCAGGGCACAAAGGAGGGGGAAACGAGTGGCACAGGGAGCAAAAACGGGGCACAACAGAGGGGAAAAACGAGTGGCACAGGGAGCAAAAACGGGGCACAAAGGAGGGGGAAAAACAGTGGCAAAGAGGGCAAAAATGGGGCACAACAGAGGGGAAAAACAAGTGGCCATGTGTTTGGCGTGGGTTGGTAACTATACACACCTCTGTAGCAGTGTCCAATTGGGACAAAAAATAGGCCCGGACACCAAATTAAATATGCCCCCCCATCAGATAGCTAAACAAGTGGCCCACATTTGCAAATCGGGACTGGTTTAACTTTGTAAAGACATTAAGTATAGGTGTTTTGCAAGGTGTCGGAGACTATCCATCTGTGCTTGCTGCAGCCATCGTTTGTGGTAATATCAGAGAAATCAACTGTAAAAACAGACCTACCACACCGTAAAATAGGTCCACGAACAATCCCAAAAATAAATTACCTATATGCTGACCTGTCGCACCAGCCCTTCATGTACAGCCAGATTGTCCTACAGGCCAGTGCGACCCTGTTGTGTAATATAGGTCAGGAGGTGCAGTGCTGATTGTGCTTACTGGAGTTTTGGTTGCAAGTAATGTTGAGTCCGGCAGTGACAGGGATGCTGGGATAGGGGACCGGAGGCAGGGAGGAATTGATATGTTTGGCGCCTGTTATTGTGTGCCTGCCTCCTGAGCTGCCCAGCATTAACGCAGACAGCTCCGTGTTTGTGAAGGGCTTCCGGCTGTGTGATTGGAATAGGGATTGAGTGACTGATGGAGTAATCACCAAAAAGAAATGTTGTCTGCCTCCTGCCGGCACCCTGCTTGAGAAAGGTGCATGGTATGTACGCATGAGGGGGCTCGCTGGGGGGAGAGGTCTTGTGTTTTTGAAGTACAAACACCCCCACCCACCCCACAGCCTTAGAGTATGTACTTTCAACTCTTCGGATGCGCATCCATACTGTGCAAACAGACATTTGATTTCTTGAGGAAGAATTAAATTAGAGGGCATTACACTGACGATGCCTGTTACCTGTAATACGGTAACCATAGCAATAATGTAGATACCCATGCATCTGCCTATATTCCTTCACTTGGTAAAACATGTATATACTTTGACATGATGTGGTACATTTGTTTTTGTCTGACTGCAAAACGCTGATACCGAAAATGGAAACTGCAGCTTGCACATTGTGTGGGAAAGCTCTAAAAAAGGGTGTTCAACCAAAGTTTTGTGAGAACATAATTTCTATATGGTTTGAGCACATCTACTTATTTGGGTAAACACCAAAGCTAAAAATAAGCGAGGCATTTTAATATGAGCTCTTACACGTAATATTGTTGTTGTAATTACACTCTGCCCGAATGTACCTATTTTATTGGCCAGCTTTATTTCACTGCCATACATATTGATGATGAGTGTATTTTTTCATGTTGCAGATCACTTGGTGGTTTGCAGTGTGATATTGCCGTGTCCAATAGATGTTTGCTTGGGTTAATTAAATGACTAACTTTCCCGAGTTGAATATCCCAGAGTATGCCCCCAAAAAGTTTAAATTTAGTTGCCAAACTATTTCCATTGATGTGCTGAATTTCTTAGGCAGGACCCGCACAGCGCAGTGTTAATGTGTTCACAGTTTCTCCATTGCTGTCTAGGCATTTCAAACAAATGTGAGTAGGCAGTGTGCACGTTAAGGAATTGAAACTGTTCTCCTTTACTGTTTGGCAAACATTATACAACGTTATTCAAGCCTAAATAGGTCGATTGACCGTGTGAATTTTTTGTGTGGATCTCTTGCTCCTCCCAAAAACATATGCACAATATTTGCACTTCCAGAGGTGCACTTGGAGCACAAATGTGTGATATCTCGCTCATGTGGGGACAGCAGTGGGCGCTATTCGAGCCCCTCCGGCTAACAGTGCCTCAGAACCAACTCCCCTGATGTACACTTATCTATGCCAGCTGTGCTCTAAGAGTGATTGTCAGTGCCTGACGCATCTCTAGTTCTAGAAGTTACCATGAAATGGCCCCAAGTTGACAGGACTATGATAGGCAAACTACTTAAGGCATCTACTATGGCAGTGACATTGATAATCACTTATTAATATACTTTGTCCACAAATAATGAAATCAGGTCAGTGACTTCAGGAGCGAGTGGGCCTGTGCCTGTATACTTGCAGGTCACAGGTTTAAGTTGCAGCAGATCATCCTTTCAAAGTAGACGGTTTAAGTAAAAGCGTTCTAAGTAGTATGTAGTGTTTACATTTCCTTTAAATTAAGTTCTCAGAACCCCGGTATCACTGAAAACAACGAATTGGTTTATTTTGTAGAAATATACCTGGAAGTTTGAATACAGTATATCGGATTATTAAATGTTTTAGGGCTTTTGCCTACAGCAAACATAATGTACTCAAGGTAATTACAAGATCGGTGATTACTGCCTGCAGTTCTGCAACCTACTCCTGCTGCTTTGTCAACAGAGCAAAGCAGAACATTATTTCAGAAAATGAAGTAAGATCTTTCCCAAAATGAAGGTAGCCTACGTGGTTTCCCCCTTTCTCTGCTTTGTGTGATCAATTGCACCTTTTTCCATTAAAACAGCTACTTCTTAGTACCTCGTGCAAACAGGTTGTATTTTTGTAAAAATAATTATACAGGTTAAAATATCCTGGCTAGCTGGTGTGGGTGCTTGTGCAGGTGATCATGGGAAATTCCTTTTCTATTTTATGTACTTTAAAGTATTATTAGGGTTTGGTGTTCCATAAGGACGCACTAGATCGTGATTTTTGATTCGTGGAAGCTCCTCCAGTGTCATTGGAGTGTTTTTTCGACTTTTCCATAGACAACTACGAGAGTCCCCCTCCTCAGTGGAAGTTGATTGTTTACCGAAGGTTTAGCTTATCCAAATTCTCTGCCATCATGCTCTGCCATCATACATGGGTTTGAACAAGTTCTGGAAGGTTCTGAGCAGCATTCCTGTTCATTTCAGGTACATCATGGAGCTAAATACCAGTGTCCAATAGAGGGTTTTGGAGTTATCTAGCATTTCTAACTATTAGCTACATTTATATACAATTACACATAAAAATGTGTATACAGAAACATAACAGATGCAGTTGAAATTGTTATCCTGGATTTCACCAGGGTTACAAATTGCCTTAACGTCTCTACTTTGGAGACCCGGAAATGGTTTGTCTCTTAAGTGTAAGAATGGTGTTTAATTCAGTGAACCAGGCCTTTCATTGAGATATGTACCAAATAATGTGCCATATGGACTGAATCATTGGTGGTATGAGGTGTGAAGCAGGAGGAATACTAATGCCCAAGCAGTCATTGCACACTTCTCAGAGGTGCAGCGAGTCAACCAAAAACACATCACATAAAGGTGTGTCCAATAACCCACTGATTCAAACCTTTGCTACTAGAGGTACAAGGATCTTAACAGTGGCAACGTGTACTATCCAACTGCTGCCCTGTCTGATGTGCTGTTCCAAACATCACTTTTAATCTGGTAATATCACCTTCGAAAGGATGCGCTCTAACTAGATGTAAAACATGACCTGCCACTATTGAACAGGAACCGGATGGAATCCACACTTTAAACACAAGTCTGATTATTAAATACAGGAGCCTTCACTGTTAATTCCACTGTTCGATTCAGCTTTAGGCATGTCCATGTGTATTTCTGGCAAAAAGACATGCAATATTATGCCGTTTTTGAATTGTACAAGGAAAAGGCATGATAAATGCAGTCCGGATGCAGTTTGAGGTTGGCTTCCTTTGACAATACAGGAAGAGCAATTCTTTTAACTTTAACTTTTCTCGTCCTAACAACTAATATTATTGTGTATAAGAGAAGGCGAAGAATACAACGGTGGCACTCATTAAAGGTGTGTAATGCAGAGTTGTTTTGCTTACAGGAACTGTAAATCAGATTAAACTTTGTTATTATCCACTTGCCTATTTTTACTAAGTGGGCAATAAATGATCACATTTAAAACCGCGCACATTAGGTGGTTACTGGGCACTATATGTGGTGGTCACTGCTAAGGACGGCAGGACAGCACTGTTCAGGACAGCATTTGTTTTAGCACTTTGTGAAAGCTGATAATCTAAATCATTGCGACTGACATGCCTTTATTTAATTGCCTCAAGCTGTGCATGCTGCGAGCGTGAGCCACACTGTTAAAACATGGTATTTCAAGCTGGTATTTATTTAAAGTCTTATAGTCTGAATTCAGCACCTGAGCATAATAGGACTGAATGTATGAAGGTCTGTGGTTATACTGAATAAGCAGCTACCTATGTTATGCCATCTATTAATGTAATAATTGCACTTTCACAATTGCTTTATTAACCTTCCTGCTTTCTCAAATTTGCTTGAAAATGCTCGATTTTTCTTCTTTTTTCTCAAAATTTTCTTGGGGGGGGGTTATCCCCCTGTGGAAAATTAACACAAACTTGGTGAACATTATCGGCGCCATCTTGCCCCCTTTCGAGCCCATTCGAGCGCGTAAGCGGCAGCCATTTTGAGCACCATGGCCTCCCTGCCCCTCGCTGATAGCCAGCGCGTCTCTCTCTCTCCCTTAACCTCGCAAGCATCCCCCCCCGCACGCTGACAACCCCCGCTCTCTCATGCCTTGGGTCATAAACCCCTCTTCAGCGCAGCTTCACCACAGAATCCCATCCTGTTCCCAACGCGACACCTCCCCTCATTCCTTTCATGGCCTCAGATCCTTTTGATGCAAACCCCTTTTTCCTGTGTCCCCGTTTGTCTTCCTTGTTCCCAGGCCGCCATCTGGCCCTGCGGATACTGTTTATTACCCCGTACAGTAGGAAGCTTCCCCTCCCCATCGAAAGACCCCCGAATCGATCAAAGCCCCCACCCCATGAGATCCGATCAACCCCATGCATTCCGTGAATCGGCGGAATGCCCTGCTGTGCGACAACCATCACCTGTTGTGACCGGGGTGGGGAATCCAACTGTAAATGTATGTGGGAACGGGCCTGAAGGGGAGATTCCGAGGATGTTCTTTCAACTATCAACGTATTGCGAGAATGTGTTATGTGCAATAAAGGTCATAAACCCTAGTATAAGAGGCCAGGCCTCAGAGATGTGGTTAGAGCACCTTGTGACGATACTTGCTGTCTGAATTGATGTGTTCTCCTCCGGAGAGAATAAAATCCTCGTTTCCAGCCTTCCAGTCTCCAGCGCCTGCTTCTTCATTGATTAACATTGGTGGGTCATAGAGGCGATACCGCCGGGCAACATAAAAGGGTCTTTGGTTACTGGTTGTCTTTGGAACCCCTTTTTTACAATTGGCGTCCCAAACGTGGGGCCCATCAGCGACTCGTGGATCCAGTGGGAGAGGTCCTGACGACAGAGTGAACGACTGCAACGATCGGAAGGTACCCTGTCCGATAGACCCTCGTCTGACAGCCGATCATCCGAACTTCACTGGTTCCGAACAGACCTCTCTCGAGTGATCTGCGGTCCTGACTGGGAACCATCAGGAGTGCCACGAGAAGTACGAAGAGAAGAGGACGATCGGGCGCTGGATTCGGAAGACAAGAAACTGTCCATGCGGTCCGGGTAAGGTCGTGTAAACACGACAAATTGCGAAAGTGATTGATAATTGAAAGTGATTGATAATTGATGAGAAAATACTAGTATTACTTTTTGTTAATTTATTGGAGATTCACTGTCTGCAAACGGAGAAACAACAGGCTCTCCCTTTATAAACAGCGAAGGATAGGCACGCACCCGTCGGACCTATCTTTCTCCCCCACTGAACAATTGCCCCTCCCCCCATTGATTAACTGTTATAGATTGTTTTCTGGAGATTCTCTGTCTGCAAACAGGGAAGAATAGGTCCCCTCTTTACAGATAGTGAAAGGGTAGGTGACGCGAACCTTTGCGAGCCTACTTATTCTCCCCATTGACCATATTGATTTTTTATTTTTGACCTAACATTGATTGCCCAAGATTGGTTCATGAGGTATTCACTACGTGCAAACAACGTAGAATAGAAATATTCTGTCTAGTCTTTGCGCGCAGTGATAAGATAGGTAGTGCTGACTATTATCCCATTGTGATCCGTCATGCCTGTCTTCTCCCCACTGGTTAGTAGCCTGTTTAGCCCGGACCGCTTATTAGAGATGAACCATCCGGCTCCGCTGGAAGGCACCCCTAATAAGGACATGTTCATGAAGCATGGATTGATCGCTATAGCCTATAGTGAGCTGTGGCATAAATATACGAAAAGGGATCGAGAAAGTCAATGGCCACTGAGAGGATCCTTTGATCTTGACAAAATAGAAATGGTAGAAATAGCCCTTCGTAGGAATGAAACAACACCTATTATGCTCGATAGTCTCGGTATGTGGCGCAAAGAAGCCACACGACGAAGGGAAGGCGACGAATTTAGAGAAGGTGAAGGGACACGACGGACAACCCCCCAAACGTCTAGTAGGCAAAGGGAAGGGCCAGCGATGGCACAGTCCCGAGGAGTAGATATGAAAAGAGAACGGTGTAAAGGGGTGTGCCGACAAGTCAACCCCGGAACACAACGACCCGAAGGTAATCCCCCGACACTGCGCACAGGACGAATAGATTTAAAACAGAACCAATGTGCTTTCTGTAAATGCCTCGGGCACTGGAAAGCCCAATGTCCGACTTTGCAGAGCATAGGTAGGAACAGAGGGTCGACAGAAAGGACAGGCCGACAGAAAGGGAAAAGGCGCGAAATAAAAACCAATCAGACTAGTGCGGACAGGACAGATAGAACCACCCCGTTTGATTATGCTCGATGGCACAGATTTCGTCAGACCAATTTTAACGACATGTTAGAGTTCTGGGACTGATTGCTCTTTGTCGCTCCCCCACTCTGAAAAACAAACACAACTGCAGGCCAGTGTAAACAACCCCCCGTTAGAGAAAAGACTCAAGGAAGCCAAGCGTCTATTATATAACTTAGGATTTAATTACGGTAAAGAAAACACACAACCAACGGTAAATAGAATAACTAGTAGAACTCTCTCTAAAAAACAAACTTGACTAATAGGAAAAATACAAAACATATTATGCTCACTCCGGAAGTCCTCGAAATGTAACAGTCCGATGGTCCCGCCCATCCGAAACACATAGCACGTGTGGGGCGGGGCCTGCCAGCAGCCATGAGCCAAAAGGAATCGCCGGCGAGAAGGTCCTGGAGGCTCCACCAAGCAGGCAATGAAATGGTCTTCCCATACTACCCTTCCAGGGATGGCGTCCCCCGGGCCGCGAGTAGGGAGGGGGCGGCTGCAAATGACCCCCTCCCTCGTATCTCCTGGTCCGGCCATCACGAATTCCTCCATCGAACGGATGCAGGGTGGGCAGGGAGGAAGAGGCGACGCGGACGAGCCTCTTCCACCTCCACAGGTAGGAGGCTTCCCTGCCCTGGTCCGGCGCCGATGTCCTCCAGCCAGGCGACGGCTATATACCTACGCTGCACAGGACACATAATGCCCGGCTGGTATATTTCCTTAGCACAGGACATACAAGACCCGTCTGGTATACTTGCATAGTACAGGACACACAATGTCCGACGGGCATATTTACGGAGCACCGGATGTACAGTGGTCCCCCAAGAGTCGGAATCAGGGGTGTAGGGTGGTCATCATGTGCGCCCCTGATTCAAAGGGACGGCGTAGGATGCGCCGGGAGAGGAAGGCGGCACGGACGAGCCTCCCTCACCTCCCCAGATGAAGGCTCCACCGCTGCACCCTGGCGCCCCGAACCAAAATGTCCTGCTCCAGCAGCATGATGCTCTGTCCTTCGCCATCACAAGAAGTTTCTTCCACTCCTGATGGATACGACAAAGGTGGCTGCCACAGGGTCTCAAAATGGCGTCTGGGCCCTCGAAAGGCGGGTCTAGGCCGCTGGAGTAACTTTGTCCGAAATTGCAACTCGGGCACTTGCCCACCTGGGCGCAAGCCCCCACCATCGACAAACATCCCCTCGACTTTGAAGATTCTACCAAAGTCCCAAGAGCCCTCAGCCCCTTCAGGCTTCCGGTGAGGAACAGCTGCATTGATCTCAAGTGAAATAACCACGGCACAGCAACAAGATGGCGGTGCTCTCGTGTCTGCATCAGCTTCCGTCTGAACCACCCAGGAACATTATGGGCTAACGAACTCGAGCAAGTTCCGGCTGAACATCAACATGACCCGGTAAGAAAGACTCTACCCCCTCCCTCTCTTGATTGACGGTCCACGCCACCAGCCCCTCTGTTAGCACAGTTTCTTTTGAACTGCCGAAAGGGACCCTGGTCCAACCGCCAATCGTCGAGGATATTTTTTCCTCTGGTGCTACTTCCGGACTAAACCGGCCTCGCCCAAAATGGCGCCGGTATCAATGGAAACTAACGAACGCCTCGTGGTGTTCCTGAACTAATGAAACTTGATGTACTAAGATATATATACGAACCATTGTGCACTCGATGGGAAAGGGAGGAGGGTTCACTTGGCGAACGTTTGAGAAGGGGTTCCGTAAAAATGTTGATTTCAATGAACGATTTATTTTTGATATTTATTGTAACTGGTACATAACGTCGCTTATGATGCACACCCACGGTTTACATCTAGGAAATGTGATTCCGATGAGCTTGACTGTGTTTCCATTTATGAACTGAAATGCCCCTGATTCCCTCGTCACGCAATGAAATGTTTTCAGTTACTTGCAAATGATAGATTAGGCCTTTTTACATGTTCTTGTGCTACAAAATAACCCCCTACTGTATGTGCTTCCATCGACGACATGTCAGGCCAAATTATGATTGTGCTCTCACATTTTACGTACTGAATGATTATACAAATAAAGGTCTTAAAAACTATGAATAGGCATCGCATACTTTTGTAAATACGGGTATCGGTGGGAGGGTTTTTTCTGTGCGCAACTGTTCTGCTCTTTTTTTAAGGTTATCCGAGAAATGGTTGTTCGGCCCCAGATTGATGATCGGATCCCAGGTATGATACGTTGCCTCCAAAATATGCGACTAAGCTCAGGAACTAACGTATGAAGAAGGACCTCGACTTCTGAGAATGGGTAAAGTAAAGCGGGGTGATTGATAAAATGTTATTAAGATATGGTGGTCGAAGGTACTAAGGTACCGGGTTAAACGAAGAACTGATATGCCTTAGAACCTCACAGCTTTGGGAATGATTTAAGGATCCCGAAGGCCGGATACATCTACAAAACCGGGTACCTCACGCTAGGCACCTCTGATTCCTTTTTAAGCGTTTCTCTACACACGATCCTTAATGCCATCCTCGAACCTCCCCATGAACCACCTATCACATTGCCCGCCCCCTTGACTTTCGGAAACCAAAACCCTAAGGGATTATATCCCGAAGAGATAAGTACGAGTATGCGGTAAGTAAAGGACTTTCGTGCCCGTACATTTGATGTGTTCGAATGTTGTCCCCCCACCTCCCCCTTTCCCTCCTTTTTCCCTCTGCAGGTTACATTAGAATCCCGATTAGAGTATCGTAAGGGATCTGGAACCACGTCACGCCCGATGCATGAAAACGGACTACCGCTGCAAGACGACACAAAAAGGACGCCCTACCCAATGCACGACCTTTTTGTACCAGATCTAATGCTCTTCTGTCCCAAAACTGCATGCTTTCTACATCCTAACACAGACCCGAAACGTCTAACGTTGGGTAACGCACTGAATAGCCCAAACAATACACGGTCATTCTCCATGTCCCACGTGTACTGTTTGGCCTATTGTCTTTCTCTCTCTCTCTCTCTCTCTCTCCCTCTCTTTCTCTCTCTCTCTCCCTCTCTCTCCCTCTCTCTCCCCCTCTCTCTCTCTCTCTCTCTCTCTCTCTCACTCTTTCACCCCTCCACACTTTCCCTCTTCCTAGCGACTGGCACCTAATTGACGAACCTGGTGCACCTCCTGATTGGCCCCAAATACCATAAGTATTTGCACAAATTTGTCCAAAATAAAATTGTATCGGTACCACGTTACTACCTCTCCTTTTCTGCTAAATATGGATGAAATTTAAATTGGCCAATAGGAAAGGGACAGGTAAGACGACTGAGGTTCCCTAAATTTGACCCATGGCCAGGGAACTATTTGTCAGTGGCTTCTATGATAAAATATGTCTGTGATAATGCGACCATCCCCATTCCAAATCGTCCCCATACCCCAAACAGTAAGCAATGATCGAGACACCCCCGTCTTCCCAAAATGCCCCCAGTTTGGTATCAGCTACCCTGAACAAGAGCCTGAAAAACGCCCCCTGCTCCAATTCACTGTGTTCCTAATTGTTTTCCATAAGATCCCACCTTCCCCGAGGATAAGTTAATAATTATTGCAAACCACCCCCCCGAGTTTTTGTAGTAACCAGGTTGCGAGGATTTATATAGAAAGTTAGAAAGATGTGTGCAAAGTTGGAAAATAGATCGAAAATCGAAAGAACTTGTTGCAGTAAGCCTTGTTGAAAATAAGATGTTTTTATGTAATGAAGACTTGTTTAGCCTATGTTCACCCCTCAGAAGGATGCCTATCAGACTGTGGTGAATAGCACGTTGCACTTTTTGTAAAATACAAGGCCCTGAAGACCAGCCTAGCCTTGCAAGACTCGTACTGGGGAAATGGGTCCCTACCAGAAGAACTGACATCTACTATAATAGACGTATGCAATAAATGAGTGCCAGACCTCGTACCTATTGAACGTAGTAACCATCAAAGCGTCAAAGAATTAGCCAACAAAAGGAAGTTGTAAGGAATCCAGCAAATCCATCATCAATTGTTTATACGTTAGCCGCAAAAATCTCAAATGTAGCGAGTGCTTACCCCAGTTGCTTGGTGTTGGGAGAGAAATAGATTTATGTAATTACCTTCTTCTGCAATATCTCTAAAGACTGTCTTTTCAAAACTCATTTAAGGGTATCACTGTCGGAGGAGAAAGAGACCGGATGTGGGAGCACGCGGCCTGACTGCGGATTGTGGAACATCAGCGACGGAGGCCGAGGCGAGACCACAGCAGTAAGGAGTCGCAGGACGGGGCACTGTTTCAGACAAAGCTAAGGAAAGGGCTGACCTGAAGCCCCTGCTCTATGATCAACGTGTGCCAAAAAGTCCCCGCTCTCTGAACATGGTTACGGACCCGCCTGTCGCAAACTCTCCGTCCCCCTGATCTGTTCCCGAGTTGGCCTTGCTCCATCCCCTCCTCCTCCGACCTACCATAAGGACTGTTCACACCCGCACCTTTCCACACGAACTCCCAAGTTCCTCCAAATCCTACTGAGCTACCCAGAGAAGAGTACTCCCTGCGTCAGAAGGGAGGGAGCTCCGACTAAGTAGACCACGAACTATGTTAATCTTAGAACGGTGACCTAGAACTCCACCAAGGGTCGCTTCTAAAGAGAAGATGAACGAAGTATGTGGTTCTACCCGCTGCTGAACGCCTCGAAGATGATGGAAGCAACAGGAAATGCCCACCACAGAGACTCAAGAAACAAACAGATCTCACAATTCAGGAACAATCGCATTTTTTTATTGCAAATCTATGCTCTGCGTTACAAAAGAAAGTGCACCTGCTCCAAAACCGTAACGCATTTCTCCTATGAGGTCTGACGAAACAAAACAAAATGTACCCCTGCCCGCAGACCTCCAACGACTCAATCCACATGAACATTCCTGTTGACAGACCGAATTGTAATCCAGGTACTTAACAGTGCCAACAGAAGACGACAAAAGACAACGAGAACTCTGATATTTTTACTGTATCTCCTTTCTCTCCCAATCACCATTGGACTAACTATGCACCCGCCGAATGCAAAAAGGACTTACTTATATGATAACTTACCAGTTCTTATTCCAAATGACTATAAGTATCTATGATCTGTACCCAACGCCCTCGCTACGTAATTCTAGTCTGATATTGCATTACGATGACTTTTTTCTGCAACCAACTTAACAAATGAACACGCCTACTAGATGATGAGATTTTTCAATATGATGTTTATAATGTGATGTTTATGTACAGTTCTTTTGCCTAAGTCCCCTCTCCCTTACTTATGATTGCTGCATATAGGTATAGATAGGAAATAGGCCAGCAAGATGTCTTGGAAATGTTAAAGGGAGGACTGTGGAAAATTAACACAAACTTGGTGAACATTATCGGCGCCATCTTGCCCCCTTTCGAGCCCATTCGAGCGCGTAAGCGGCAGCCATTTTGAGCACCATGGCCTCCCTGCCCCTCGCTGATAGCCAGCGCGTCTCTCTCTCTCCCTTAACCTCGCAAGCATCCCCCCCGCACGCTGACAACCCCCGCTCTCTCATGCCTTGGGTCATAAACCCCTCTTCAGCGCAGCTTCACCACAGAATCCCATCCTGTTCCCAGCTCGACACCTCCCCTCATTCCTTTCATGGCCTCAGATCCTTTTGATGCAAACCCCTTTTCCCTGTGTCCCCGTTTGTCTTCCTTGTTCCCAGGCCGCCACCTGGCCCTGCGGATACTGTTTATTACCCCGTACAGTAGGAAGCTTCCCCTCCCCATCAAAAGACCCCCGAATCGATCAAAGCCCCCACCCCATGAGATCCGATCAACCCCATGCATTCCGTGAATCGGCGGAATGCCCTGCTGTGCGACAACCATCACCTGTTGTGACCGGGGTGGGGAATCCAACTGTAAATGTATGTGGGAACGGGCCTGAAGGGGAGATTCCGAGGATGTTCTTTCAACTATCAACGTATTGCGAGAATGTGTTATGTGCAATAAAGGTCATAAACCCTAGTATAAGAGGCCAGGCCTCAGAGATGTGGTTAGAGCACCTCGTGACGATACTTGCTGTCTGAATTGATGTGTTCTCCTCCGGAGAGAATAAAATCCTCGTTTCCAGCCTTCCAGTCTCCAGCGCCTGCTTCTTCATTGATTAACATTGGTGGGTCATAGAGGCGATACCGCCGGGCAACATAAAAGGGTCTTTGGTTACTGGTTGTCTTTGGAACCCCTTTTTTACACCCCCAAACCCCCCTTTTGGGGTTCGGGCTCGCTCGCTGCGCTCGCTCGCTACGGTGCTGTATGCAAATCACTTGCCGCCCCACCACTTTCAAATGTCACTCACCGCCCCTGTCTATCAGAGTAGCTGAGCGCTCAATAAAGCCTCCAATAACATAACATAACATAAGGTGTGTGGCTCCCCATTTGGGCAAATTTGGCGTTTTAGCATATAGCGGCTTGTTCGGCCGCGGGGAGCCCCGACGCCGGATGGCAGATCCTGAGAGTTGGGATACACCAGCACTCCTTGGACTGACAGAGCCTCACTCGTAGAGATATTGGCGGTGTACAGTACCAGGCGCTTACAGCCTTCCTCCCTACAGGGATTTTTATCATATTGAGCGGCAGGACTGGGGCCACTTGGCAAGAGAACACCAAGAGTCTTTGGCATCATTTTGGACTATCATGACCAGCATGCCTTTTTGACACACCCACTGGGGCGGGACTCTAACTATGTTCATAAAGTGCAGTTCTCCGTAACCTGCTTCCTGCCTCTTCATGCCAGTGTTGCCTGCGACAGTGGTGTGATTCTGGAGGTGTGTGGCTCCCCATTTGGGCAAATTTGGTGTTTTGATATATATTTATATATATATATATATATATATATATATATATATATATATATATATATATATATATATATATATATATATATATCCACCACCTGAGAGCGACCAGAGGCCTGAATAAGGGGCCATGCTTTGGATATATATATATATGTATATATGTATATATGCATGTGTGTGTCTATAATGTGTATAATTAGTTTGCTACATCTACTCATGGTTGTGCTGTCCAGCAGGGGTGCTGTGTGGTGTCAGGCGCGGTACTTGACTTAACACCAACTGAAGCTCCCCATTAGAAACAAATTCAGCACACTCAGGAAGATAAACCACCAGCTCCTGCAATGCATTTCAGCCATAACGGCCGTGCTCATGAATAACATGTCAGATGATATCACTTCTTAAAAACAAATTTACAAGCGCAGAAAGTCATCATAGTACTAGCAAAGAGGGCACGCTAAACCTACCATCTTGGACTGTACCCATATTACGTATATAATATTTGCAGGTATGTATAATACAAAGAAATATATGCAAAGTATCTATGTGAAATACCACAAAATTACTATACTGTATCATAAACATTGTGTGCCATCAAACAACAATATTGCATGACAATGGGTGCACAATTTATTTATAAAGTTTTATATAGTGAGAACATGATCCTGAAGGATATCAGAGCGCTTTACAATATGAGGGAGAGGAAGGTAATAGTTGCAGTACAATCATCAGAAGGAATACCAACCCAAACAAATCACATATGCATATCAAACAAAAAGGTTACAATCGAAAGGGACAACAAAGGTTAAGATAATAACTGGAACATAGCGAAGTGGGAGGGGAGCAAGTGACTAGTAAAGCAGAATAACACTAAACGCTGAACTAAGGGTGTAAGTCCAAAGCAATAGAGCAGACGATCTGAGACCCTTTTAAGGTAGGAACTTGTTCATGAGGAATCTTTTTACTTCTAATTTGAAGGTTACCTTGGAGGAGATTCTGCATATTTTCGGTGGGCGAGAGTTCTAGATCTTTGGCGCAGAGTTTGTGTGAGATGTGTTATCAGGGGATACGTGGGCCATATCTCTTTGAATATGTTACCTAGGGTAGCATATTGTAAATATTGCCCGTACCCCAATCCGAAGTCCCTACAAGCTTGTTCAAACATAGTGAAGCACTCGTCTGGGTACAGGTCAGCGAGCGATTCGCATCCCCCCTCCTGCCATGCCCTAAATGACATGTTGCCCATTACTTTGTGGATACAATTGTATGATATCAGATAATCAGACCACATGCATGGCAGAACAAATTCTATGTGATCATCAGAATAGCCAAGAGCACTGCAATTTCTACAAAACCTTATTTAAAAAAAAGAAATATATTGTTCGAAATAAAGCTTGTGAAATGATTGGCTAGAGATTCCATCACTCTCAGTGCCCCGTAAGCTGGGATTTCAGCATACCCGGTATTAGTTGCAGCTTCAGTGGACAGATGGGAGCAAGGGAAATCCCGCCTGGGGATTTTAAGGTCTCCCGATATCTCGAAACACCCACCATAGGTGACAGTTACGCCCACAGGAAATCCAGAAACCGTAACTGAAGATCAGATAAATTCAGAAGGCATTCAGTGAGTAGAGACCGCCTCAGATGGACCCAGACTGCATGGGATACACATCATATACTGGCGAACTAGTACTGCGGGTGTTGGAAACGGGACCCTGGCTGGCCAAGACTCGCGTCGAGGTCAGTCAGGGATCACCACTCCCAAAGTCAGGGCAAGGGAGTCACACGCCAAGGTAACCCCCACTCGCCCTCTAGGTAACGTGGCGCGAGCAGTCAAGGCTAAACTTGGAGGCGATGTAAGTTAAGTATTTGCGCACGCACCCCAGCAACAACACCCAAGGCCCACCACAAAGAAACACTCCACACAAGGATATATATAAAAAATAGCCTTTGTATTATAATAAATATACATCAGATAAAACACACATCTTGTTACACTGTGCCAACAGGCACGGGCGGAATTTACAAGGGATATTTGTACAGGACAGGGCCACTTGGACCACTGTCAAGGGTATCAGCACTTTTAGAAGCAATACTTTCAGAAATAGCACTTTAGAAAGTAAAAATCAGTGTAGCACACAATATAAACATAGAGCACACAACCAGTAATCACTGGTAACAGGACCTCACTAGCACCACCTGTACTAGGGAGAAAACAACCACCTACACATCACAATGCCTGTAGGGGTGTAAAAACAAAACACATGATGCATTAACATTCAGAGGTGTAGCAATGACATTGCGCAAAACTTAAATCAGTCACCACCTGTGACAGTCCCTGTGTCCCAATGTCAGGGCCTAAACGTAGCAGTTGCCCACAAAGTGCTGGGCAACTGGTGCAGGGAAAGTTAGGGCAACGTTGGAGCCTCTCTGGGCTCAAGAACCACCACTGTGGCACTGCGGAGCCTCTCTCAGGCTCTCAGACAAGAAATGGCGCCCTGAGCCTCTCTCAGGCTCTTCAACTCGAATGGGCACTCACGCCTCTCAGGGTTCTGTACGAAAATGCAGCGCCTTTCTAGGGGAGTCCCCTGTCTGGGGACTCAAAGAGACGATGCCTGCCAAGAGCCTCGCTGGGCTCTAAATCAACTGGTGCCCCCGGGGCACCTCGTGGCTCAAAGAACACAGAACGGGCTCCTCTCAGTGGAGCGGCCCTCCCTCAATTGGGCCGCTCGCAGGACACACCGAACCCGCCCTCGCACTCACCGGCTGATCAGCTGGGCCGCGGGCGGGGCTCCTCTCCTCTCGTCCCGGGGCTCCAGGCACGACGCGGCAGGCTCTGCTCCTCGAGAGCTCCCGCTCCTCGGGGCTCTCTGGACACTTCTCCCTGGGCTCTCCCTCACTTTGGGAGCCTGGGGAGGAAACGGGAAGACGCCGGCTTCTCTCTTCACCGGAGCGCGGGGTGGCCTCCCGTCCGCTTCCGGTTGCCTCTCTGTCTTGCCCCCGGCCTGCCTGACTTCCGGGTCGCGGCAGCGGGGCGGGACTTCCGGTCGGCCTCTCCGGGGCCGCGCTGTGATTGGTCGGCCGCCTCACCACTTCCGGGTCACCGCGGGCAGCGCGGCGGCTCGCTTATTAGGCAGGCAGGCGGGCTCCTATGATCCGAGGACAATGCCGGGTGGGCACCGGCCTCCAATTCAATTAAGAAGCGAGGTGGCACTCGCTAGGGGCGGACAATGCCGGGTGGGCACCGGCCTCTGCAGACAAAGCACTTCCAGCGCTAGAGGGGTGACCACAGCGCTCCCAAGCGCTGCAAGCAAAATAAAGCGCTCTTAAGCGCTAAACAGCAATCAAAAGCGCTCCCAGGCGCTAGGGGCCAACAAGCCCAGCAAAAGTCCTTTCAAGGGGCAGGGGGGCAAGGCTGGGCCCAGAGCCAGCACACTGGGTCTCCAGGCAGGGAGACTCCCCAAGTGGCGGTCCTCTGGCCCAGCAGCAGCAACAGCCCCCTCTGGCAGGATCCAAAGCAGAACATTTTCTAAGGGGACACAGCCCCTTCTTTTACTAGCAAATCCTTTGTTTCAGGGTGCAGGGTGGGGGGAAAACCAGTCGCAGCTGGTTCTGGAGCACTCTTGATGGCCCAACCACCCATTTCTTTCACTGGGGAGGCTAGGGTCGTTGGACACCCCACAGGGGGGCGGAGCCAGCATTGTGTGGGGAAAACCCAGCCCATCCAGGACACAGGTACACTCCTCCCACACATCACTCATGCTAATCTCCCACTCACCACCGGGCAGACCCATCCAGACTTCCTGGAGCCTGGCATGCCAGCCAGCTCCAGCCAATCACGCTCCAGCACCCTCACTACACAAATATCTCAATGTCCAGAAGTGGCACTTCCCTTCTAGACACATACATGCCGCAGACACCATCTTGCAGCATTCACTCTCACGAGTTTAAGCATACTAAACTTGAGCCTGCACTCCCCACGCATCAGGAACTACCAGGGACACACACATTCCCCATGCATTCCTATGGGAGGGCAGGCCAGCCATACTACACGCACGCACTTTCACTCTGGGACTCAGGGGAAAGTGCGCAGAGACCCAAAAATCACTGACACAGGGTCACACATAAGACAAAAAGTCTAGGGGTGAACCTGCCCTGCGGGCCAAGTCCAACACAGCCCCCTTCCAGCCAAAACGCAGGGGAGAACAATCACCACCGTGATGGGCTTCCCTGCTTGGGGCGATAGAACACGGACGCAGGCCCGCCACTGCCGGGACACCCTCCTGTTCTATGCCACGGTGAACCCCTAGGGTTCCTTCTAAAGCTACTGTAAGGACCAACTGGGCTACCCCACTGGTACTCCTCAGCTGTCCGCGGCCAGGACCAGGCCCTAGGCCACCCAGGTGCCACCGGTCCTTGCCAATTCGCAGAGCGGGGGGTAGTAACCCCTGGCACATAGTATCCATTCTCCACTCTCCCTGTCTGCAAGACAGGACTAGACTGCCACTGGTTCACCAGCCTTTGGTCTACAACCTCAGGAGGACCAGGAGTCTCAGGGAAGGCTCTCCTCCCCTTACCTCTTCTTTTAGGGTTCCTCCTCCTCCTGCGAGGGGGACACCCAGAACGCCATTCCAACCTAGGGTTTAACCCCTCAGGTTGCACCGGGGTCAGAGGTGGACTTTCCCACCCTCTGCACCCCCTTCCAGAGGTCTGCCCTCTCCCAACTGGAGAAGTTCCTCTGGAAGAACCGGTCAGGACACTGGTTACAGTCGTCCTACCCTTCAGGTCAGGCCGAACCTGAACCTGGCCTCCCAACCTCCGGTCTAAAACCTTTGGTGGAATAATTGCCTGGCACTCCAGGACTTCTGGGGACTCACACGCAATCCCCCTGAGGCTGACACATGACCCATGTGTCGTGTGACCGTCTGTCTGGCGCATATCTCCCGCCTCCTGTCCACCTGACAGTGCGCAAAGATCCCCCAGACCAGAAGTGGCGCCACCCGGGTCCACCCAAGAAGATCTAGCCCAACTGGCTAGTCTCTGGTCCACTGGTGCATCCACTGGGAAACTCATCCCCCAATCACTCCTCGCTTCGGACTTCTGTGCCCTCCCAAATGGAGCGACACTGCCGGACACTGGAACCCCTGGAGCTCTAGTTACAGACGTTCCAGGTTCCCTAGACACTAGGAGATCCTCCTCAAGTGTACTAACAGGACAGCCTAGGTCCCTAACCTGGTGTTCCCTCAAGAAACCACCCAAGTTCTGAGACAGGGCTTCGGGCCTCTGGGTGCTCTCAGCCACCCACTGACTCCTGCTCCACTGAGCCAGGTAGTCAGCCCCTCCACCCTTCTCACTATACTGGGACCTAGCTGGGCTACACTGAGCCTCTTCCACCACGCTGGGCTAGAAGATACCTATACCACTACTGTTGGACTCACTCACTAGGGACTCTAAAGAACCTCTAGCACTCTCCCAGCGGTCCGCTTCCTCTGCAAGCTCACATGCCTCAGACAATCCACACCCCAACAGGTGTGTGCGCAACCTTGGAGAACAACAACTGAGCAGGTGCTCCTTGACAATCAGCTCAAACAAGACATCAAAATCATCTTTCGTGTGAACCTTTACCCAATCAAACAGTGTATCACAACATTCATCCTCAAACTCCTCCCACGACTGGTGAGGCAGCTTCCTACTGCCCCTGAAGTTCAACCTTAACTCCTCCTCTGGGGAAACAGGTACCAGACTGGGGGAACTGGGAGTGGGACTGCTTGCTCTGGGCTCTACATAGCTGCCACCACTGGACTCAACCCTCCCTGGGGGATCCAGAAATTATGACTGCGGTCAGGGGATAACCTACACTCTAGGGCTAACTTCTCCCTGGCCAAGGCCCTCTCAGCCTCTGCAGTCCGCTCATTCACACCCAGCTGCGCCATCTCTCTGGCATGCTCTAACCTGAGCTTCTCCATGGCCAGCTGGTGCTCCCTCTCTTCTCTCCTATCCACCCACTCCTCTGGGGACAGGGAAAGGGATGGGGTGCTACATCTGACACTGGACCCAGCAAGGGACTCCCTATCTAGGCGGTACTCGCTCTCTGCTGGCGCCCATCCACTGTCAAACTCACTCTCCACTTCAGACTCTTCAGGGCTCCCCTCAGACCCACCACCCTCATGGTGTGCGGTCCGGGCCCTCTCCCTCTCACTGTGCTCACGCTCCCAGTCACTCTTCTGCCACAGGATCATGTTATCCCTAAGCTTGGACTGGGTGTCTGACTCACTCACTGGGATGTCTCTCTCCTTACATAACCGTACCAACTCATGCACACTGTACTTAAACAGTCTACAAAGGTTAAAAGGAGATTCCATCTTGACAGGATGCTCACAGACACATGCAACACAAGGGACCTAGCAATCTGAAGTAAAAGTACACAATTCCAAAACTTCCACTCTTCTTAAAAAAAGAACTCACTCATGCGTCCAGGGAAACACACCATTCATCCACACACACCCTCCCCTCGGATCGGTAAGGCAGTTTCTACCACCCCTGACTTCTCAACCTGACCACATGTGACACAGGTACCAAACTCTGGAAGCAGGGCGGGGGACAAATGTACTGAACACAATTATCAAATGACACTCTTCAGGAGAAGAAACAATGGAATTTTACCAAAAACACAATAATCCCCAAAAATGTGGTCATCTAAAATGCAGAGCTTTGTAGTGGCCAGTTGCCACTGTGGTACAACGCAAACACAAATCCTTATCCTCACCGCTTGCCGCCAATGTTGGAAACGGGACCCTGGCTGGCCAAGACTCGCGTCGAGGTCAGTCAGGGATCACCATTCCCAAGGCCAGGGCAAGGGAGTCACACGCCAAGGTAACCCCCACTCGCCCTCTAGGTAACGTGGCGCGAGCAGTCAAGGCTAAACTTGGAGGCGATGTAAGTTAAGTATTTGCGCACGCACCCCAGCAACAACACCCAAGGCCCACCACAAAGAAACACTCTACACAAGGATATATATAAAAAATAGCCTTTGTATTATAATAAATATACATCAGATAAAACACACATCTTGTTACACTGTGCCAACAGGCACGGCCGAAATTTACAAGGGATATTTGTACAGGACAGGGCCACTTGGACCACTGTCAAGGGTATCAGCACTTTTAGAAGCAATACTTTCAGAAATAGCACTTTAGAAAGTAAAAATCAGTGTAGCACACAATATAAACATAGAGCACACAACCAGTAATCACTGGTAACAGGACCTCACTAGCACCACCTGTACTAGGGAGAAAACAACCACCTACACATCACAATGCCTGTAGGGGTGTAAAAACAAAACACATGATGCATTAACATTCAGAGGTGTAGCAATAACATTGCGCAAAACTTAAATCAGTCACCACCTGTGACAGCCCTTGTGTCCCAATGTCAGGGCCTAAACGTAGCAGTTGCCCACAAAGTGCTGGGCAACTGGTGCAGGGAAAGTTAGGGCAACGTTGGAGCCTCCCTGGGCTCAAGAACCACCACTGTGGCACTGCGGAGCCTCTCTCAGGCTCTCAGACAAGAAATGGCGCCCTGAGCCTCTCTCAGGCTCTTCAACTCGAATGGGCACTCAAGCCTCTCAGGGTTCTGTACGAAAATGCAGCGCCTTTCTAGGGGAGTCCCCTCTCTGGGGACTCAAAGAGACGATGCCTGCCAAGAGCCTCGCTGGGCTCTAAATCAACTGGTGCCCCCGGGGCACCTCGTGGCTCAAAGAACACAGAACGGGCTCCTCTCAGTGGAGCGGCCCTCCCTCAATGGGGCCGCTCGCAGGACACACCGAACCCGCCCTCGCACTCACCGGCTGATCAGCTGGGCCGCGGGCGGGGCTCCTCTCCTCTCGTCCCGGGGCTCCAGGCACGACGCGGCAGGCTCTGCTCCTCGAGAGCTCCCGCTCCTCGGGGCTCTCTGGACACTTCTCCCTGGGCTCTCCCTCACTTTGGGAGCCTGGGGAGGAAACGGGAAGACGCCGGCTTCTCTCTTCACCGGAGCGCGGGGTGGCCTCCCGTCCGCTTCCGGTTGCCTCTCTGTCTTGCCCCCGGCCTGCCTGACTTCCGGGTCGCGGCAGCGGGGCGGGACTTCCGGTTGGCCTCTCCGGGGCCGCGCTGTGATTGGTCGGCCGCCTCACCACTTCCGGGTCGCCGCGGGCAGCGCAGTGGCTCGCTTCTTAGGCAGGCAGGCGGGCTCCTATGATCCGAGGACAATGCCGGGTGGGCACCGGCCTCCAATTCAATTAAGAAGCGAGGTGGCACTCGCTAGGGGCGGACAATGCCGGGTGGGCACCGGCCTCTGCAGACAAAGCGCTCCCAGCGCTAGAGGGGTGACCACAGCGCTCCCAAGCGCTGCAAGCAAAATAAAGCGCTCTTAAGCGCTAAACAGCAATCAAAAGCGCTCCCAGGCGCTAGGGGCCAACAAGCCCAGCAAAAGTCCTTTCAAGGGGCAGGGGGGCAAGGCTGGGCCCAGAGCCAGCACACTGGGTCTCCAGGCAGGGAGACTCCCCAAGTGGCGGTCCTCTAGCCCAGCAGCAGCAACAGCCCCCTCTGGCAGGATCCAAAGCAGAACATTTTCTAAGGGGACACAGCCCCTTCTTATACTAGCAAATCCTTTGTTTCAGGGAGCAGGGTGGGGGGAAAACCAGTCGCAGCTGGTTCTGGAGCACTCTTGATGGCCCAACCACCCATTTCTTTCACTGGGGAGGCTAGGGTCGTTAGACACCCCACAGGGGGGCGGAGCCAGCATTGTGTGGGGAAAACCCAGCCCATCCAGGACACAGGTACACTCCTCCCACACATCACTCATGCTAATCTCCCACTCACCACCGGGCAGACCCATCCAGACTTCCTGGAGCCTGGCATGCCAGCCAGCTCCAGCCAATCACGCTCCAGCACCCTCACTGCACACATATCTCAATGTCCAGAAGTGGCACTTCCCTTCTAGACACATACATGCCGCAGACACCATCTTGCAGCATTCACTCTCACGAGTTTAAGCATACTAAACTCGAGCCTGCACTCCCCACGCATCAGGAACTACCAGGGACACACACATTCCCCATGCATTCCTATGGGAAGGCAGGCCAGCCATACTACACGCACGCACTTTCACTCTGGGACTCAGGGGAAAGTGCGCAGAGACCCAAAAATCACTGACACAGGGTCACACATAAGGCAAAAAGTCTAGGGGTGAACCTGCCCTGCGGGCCAAGTCCAACAGCGGGCATTTTAGGATCCCTGCACACGGGGGCTCAGACCTCTTTGTGTATGTCAGCAAGTGATCATGATGTCTTGACCCCTTCCTTGGAGTCCACAAATAATACTCCCATGCTTCAGAGAACACTGACCCCGTAGAATTAAATGTCCGTTCGTTTCACAGGTGCACGGCCACTCCTTAGATCCAAAGACCAATATCTCTTCCCCCTGGGTGTACATAGAAAAAGTTCCCTTTCCCCAAATGATCCAGGGCCATAGTTCTCACGTGGTGCCTCTTGTCACCCAGTGCACCCCCTCCGTGAGCAGCGTCACTTGCTCTGCCACATAGATTCCAAGGGGCACAGGATCACCCCCACCCCCACCCCGGTGATCTTGGAAACGGGCATCGGGTGACACAATTCCTCCTTACAAAAAAACATCCCGAATCCCAGGAGAACATACATAGTCTGGGCTATATAGGCGTTCCAGATGTAGTAAAATGACCCCATAGAGAACCTAGGACACATGGAGTTTATATGCCTACGAAGTTCGGGAAAAAAAAAAGTACATTTGCCCTGAAAGCAATACACTATGGATGCGTCCTGTACCCTAAATGAATAAACTCAATTAAGACTCGGTTATGGTACCTCCAATTATGTGATACAGACAACTTCAAATCAGTAAAATGATTCATCCTAAGTGGGCACTAATTACATAAGCAGTGTCCTGGTCGCATCATAATTAGCAAAGTCCTTCAGGTATAAAATGGTGCATAGCAAAGCTCCAATGTATCAGAACAAATCATGTTGTCTCTGATGGCATCACAAGAAAGCTAAAATAGAGCCCAATTGGGCATGTATCCAAATGGCACACATATATATCAATGTATAAAACAATGTGTACAGATAGTCATGAAAACCAAGTGAAGTATAAAAGCATGTCATCCAGTGTTCATACTTTGTGAAGTCCAGAAAGAGTTGGGTAGGGTGCCCCAGCCAAGGCATTCTCTCCTAAGCCCAGCATAGCTAGGTATAGAGAGTCCTTTCCTCTCCTCCCTAAAAATAAAAACACAAAAAATCACCGACATATGAAAATGCTGCTGATTACTAAAGCAAATATCATTAGAATTACAAGGACATGGCCCCTAATTTGTCAGTAAAGCTGATACAACACCTAGTCCAAATGTACATGTAACTCTTTATCAGAATTGAGACTGGTGAGGGATTTAGCATTCAGGTCAATAGACAAGATTCCCTTTTCCTCAACCTCGCTACTCTGTCTCCCCTTTAGGATCTACCTCAAATTTTTCTATGCCAAAGAAGCTCAAGTGTTTATGGTCACTAAAGTGACACATTTCAAAATGGCCGGCAACCGTATAGTGTTTATCATGATTCATGATTAACGTAATGGATGGCAAGTGCTTCCAACCTACTTAAGGCCACAAGAACATTGTAGTACATATATAACAAAGGTAGAACTTCATGACATTTCTCTCTGTTGTGACGTAAATTGAAGATCGTACTGTTTATAAATGTTTGAGTATAGGCATGTTTCACACATGCCATATAGGAAAAAACCTTTAAGATCATGTGTACAATTACCTGCTGTATTAGTCATAATGTCACTGCAGAGGAGTGTCCCTAAAAGATCTACTTCTGCGGTACGTAACTGAGGGTTTGACACAAACAATATTACCTATCACTGGCTCACACTGTAAAAAACTCCAATTTTGGGCTAAGATTCTATACACTGTGCTCAACTGGCTCCTAAAGGTTGTGATTAACCTGATGGGGCCTTCCTCTGCCTCCTCAGTTTGTCTTGTGGGGCCATACAAAATATCAGCTCTAGATTTCATACTACTTTTGTGAACCGCTTTCTCTAATATCCACTTAAAGTATCCCCACTGACAAAATCTCTCAATCATAACCTTTAGTTCTGCTAGAAAGCCATTGCCATACTGCAATTTTGTTTTACCCGGACTAGTTCCTAATAAGGGATAATCCACTTAAGCTGGTTTTGATGACCTCATAGCACACAAAGAAGCCTATTAACTGCAGTATGTTTACTGTGTAGCCTCAATGTTACCTGAATATTGAGGATCACAATTTCCATATCTAAAAATACAATGCATTCTCTACTCATGATACAAGTAAATTCCAAATTCAAATAATACATGTTCAACCTTTTTCAAAGTCTCTGGTATCATCTTCTTTAAGTTGCCAAATTAGGAAGAGACCAATAAACCTCACTTATAGTACTACCGTATCTATGTCTTTGGCAAACCCGGGAGGGATTGACACCTGCCCCACCCACCAACCTATCAAAAGATTTGAGTAGCTGGGAGTTAAGCAGGTGCCTATCGCAGTCCCCTGGGTTTTTCTGTACAGAGTCCCATAAAATAAAAATAAAAATTGTCATTCAAACAGAAAGTCATCAAGACCGAGAGAATTATAGTATTGAAGAAAAAAAGATGGCTTTGGTAGCTAAAAGGATAGCAGCTAACAGGGCCTTAGAGGAAAGAAATTTTTGTTGGCTCATGAAGTGAGTCTAAAGGAACTGGACTTGACAATGTCTGAAAAGGTCCAGTAGTAGTTGTGGCAGTGTCAAATGGAAACAGAAGACTCCACATACTCAAGGACCTGGTGCTTAACTTTGAATTGGGGATGACACAGACAAGAGTTTTGAGGCAAATGCGGTAGCTCTGGAGATGCATAGGGTTCTTGAGAAGGACTGCGGAGCCAGCCTCTGAAGGCATATACCCACCAAGGGAAGTGATTATTTGTTGGCCCTTGGAAAGGGTGACCGTTTGTAGGTCCCACTTATGAAATAGCCCTTGTCAAAAAATATGGTCCTATACCCTTGGGAAGTATAGGTTGATGGTTAAGGTTGCTGAAAGCCTGAAACCGGTCCTAGGATGCTTGTTTCCAGTCCAGGGAGGACCTGGACTGGCAGTTCGGGCTGGACTGTTCCCCTTGGGCGCAGGGTCAAGACTGATTTGCATATGGCTGGGTCCAAACTGGAATGGCATGATGAGCAAAAAAATTATGGATTTAGGCCCAGATATCTGTACTGGGGTGAATGTATGACATTGTTCTGCATTCTGTCCATCAATTGTTCTTTTTGCAGATGTTTAAGGTCAGTCAGAAGCTGCCAAGCCAGTCCTGGGTAGATTTCTTGGACTACTCTGGAAAGGCACTGAATAGTTGCGTGTAGGACAATAATAATAGTGATGTTGATGGATGGTAAACTGATTCTATTAGAGCACATGGTCAGTAACTGCTTTACAGAGCTTTGCCAACACCTATAAGACACCAAGTTCTCTATATCCAGGGAGCTTGCAAAGAAAGCAGTTCTCTGGCTCAATACCAGGGTCCAATAGAAGGTACCTGGAAGTGACCCCAAGAAGGGTTGTTTTAGCCCCTCCAGCAGAGTGACGGGGGAAGTCCCAGGTGACACAGACAGGTCCCAGAATAAGGGGCTCATTAGGATGGCGGACGGAAGTGCCTCCGCAGCCCCGGAGCATGCGGAACATGCCTATTCTGCGTCCGCCCGTCGCGGACACTCTGTCCGCCAGATCAGGATAGGAAATATGGACCAAAATCCGTCCGCGGTGGAAAATCACGCTCCGCCGCCCAACTACACCCGACCACGCGGCGTACGTAACCAATCCAGAGACTCCGCCGTACGGACTGACGTCTAGGACCGTCCTCCAAATCAAGATGGCGGAAAATACACATAAAAGCGCTGCGAAAAAACAACCTGCCTGAATGCTGCGGATTCCCCAGAGCGACCATACCCACCACGAGCCGCTCGCCGACATGGACCCAGCACTACACGCTTACCCGATACTCTTCGCGATCCACCACGTCCTAGTCTTGGCCCACCATCGAGGACGACGCAGGTAGGCTACATACCATTCGCTGTCTGGAGAGGAGTACCTGCAAGGGCCGTGACGTAGGGAGGGGGGAGTGAAATGTATCTGAAACCATTGATTCGTGTGGAGGGGAGCACCTGCAAGGGTCGTGACGTAGAGAGGGGGGAGTGACATGTATCTGAACCCACTGACTTGAAGTACATACAAATACACACCAGCATCACACACGCAGGAATGACTCCGACAACCCACGACACATGATTGACAAGTTTATTCACACATAATCGGGGTAACATCACAGTGTAGGCTTGAGCATGGGCATAGTGGACACCAGAGCAGGTACATCAGAGGCAGCACATGAGAGGGCATACAGCAGTATCAGAACAGCAACAGGGCATTGTGGACACCAGAGCAGGTCCATCAGAGGCAGCACATGAGAGGGGCTAAGTGCACCAACAGTCCATGGCAAGGCAGAGCTCCATCAGAGGCAGTACATGAGAGGGCATACAGCAGTATCAGAACAGTAACAGGGCATTGTGGACACCAGAGCAGGTACATCAGAGGCAGCACATGAGAGGGCATACAGCAGTATCAGAACAGCAACAGGGCATTGCGGACACCAGAGCAGGTCCATCAGAGGCAGCACATGAGAGGGGCTAAGTGCACCAACAGTCCATGGCAAGGCAGAGGTCCATCAGAGGCAGTACGTGAGAGGGGCTAAGTGCACCAACATTCCATGGCAAAGCAGAGGTCCATCAGAGGCAGTACATGAGAGGGGCTAAGTGCACCAACAGTCCATGGCACGGCAGAGGTCCATCAGAGGCAGTACATGAGAGGGCATACAGCAGTATCAGAACAGCAACAGGGCATTGTGGACACCAGAGCAGGTAAATCAGAGGCAGCACATGAGAGGGGCTAAGTGCACCAACAGTCCATGGCAAGGCAGAGGTCCATCAGAGGCAGTACATGAGAGGGGCTAAGTGCACCAACAGTCCATGGCAAGTCAGAGCTCCATCAGAGGCAGTACATGAGAGGGCATACAGCAGTATCAGAACAGCAACAGGGCATTGTGGACACCAGAGCAGGCACATCAGAGGCAGCACATGAGAGGGCATAGAGCAGTATCAGAACAGCAACAGGGCATTGTTGACACCAGAGCAGGTACATCAGAGGCAGCACATGAGAGGGGCTAAGTGCACCAACAGTCCATGGCAAGGCAGAGGTCCATCAGAGGCAGTACATGAGAGGGCATACAGCAGTATCAGAACAGCAACAGGGCATTGTGGACACCGGAGCAGGTACATCAGAGGCAGCACATGAGAGGGGCTAAGTGCACCAACAGTTCATGGCAAGGCAGAGGTCCATCAAAGGCAGTACATGAGAGGGGCTAAGTGCACCAACAGTCCATGGCAAGGCAGAGGTCCATCAGAGGCAGTACATGAGAGGGGCTAAGTGCACCAACAGTCCATGGCAAGGCAGAGCTCCATCAGAGGCAGTACATGAGAGGGCATACAGCAGTGTCAGAACAGCAACAGGGCATTGTGGACACCAGAGCAGGTACATCAGAGGCAGCACATGAGAGGGGCTAAGTGCACCAACAGTCCATGGCAAGGCAGAGGTCCATCAGAGGCAGTACATGAGAGGGGCTAAGTGCACCAACAGTCCATGGCAAGGCAGAGCTCCATCAGAGGCAGTACATGAGAGGGCAATAAGTATGGGCGGAAAATCTGTTACGCTCGCGGATTTTGCGGATTTTCGGTAAATTCGCAATCTGCGAGATTTGCGAATTTCCCGCAAAATCCGCAAATTCGCACGCAGCGGATTTTTTTTGCGGCACGCGGCGTTGGTGATACAATTTTTGCGGCGCGCGGCGTTTATCATCGTTTGCCGAGTTGTTTTTCTCGATATTTTGCGAGTGCTGCGCCATTTTGGATCTTGCTGCGTGATCCCGCGGGAATTTGGCGAGCGCGATTACGTCATCGCGGCTTGCCAACTTGCACAGCGAGAGTTTGTCAACGCGAGTACGCCGAGATCACGTCTCGCGGTACTTCGCAATTGCGAGATTTGAGATGCGGCGAGCAGCAACAATCTCGCACAAGCGAAAATATAAAATTTGCAATTCTGCACAAGAAATCCACCAGCAAGCAGCATAAACCTTCTTGAAATGATGATTTTTATCTGAATAACTCCTTAGGTTGACATTTGCCTGCACTTTTTTAGCGAGGAGTCCATTTTGGGGAGGGGGGGAGGGGGGTGGGAGGAAGGAAGTGCCCCACAGTCTTCAACTTCCTGTTCCTGTCCAGCAGGCTCCTCCCAGTGCTTTGTCCATCTCCTGGTCACTTTTCATTTGGATCTGGAGCTGGAAGGATTACTTTTTGTGGATGCTGCTGGATATTTGGATTTGAGGCCTTTTTGACTTTCTTTGGATCACTGTTGGATTAGAAATTTTACAAGTAAGTTTGTTTGGGGCATTACACTTGCTGCAACTAAAATGTTGGAATTTTCGATTTTTGGGCTGTTTTGGGGCCTTTTGCCCAGGGGTACTCAGTAGTGGGTGGACTGAGTCTTTCTGTGGGTTGTCTTGAACTTAAACATCATGGAGGGCATGGATGGATTGGGATTGTGCTGATTTTTCAGTGATTTTCGTTTTTTGGGGCTGTACTTGTGGCCTTTTCACCAGGGGTATTTGAGTCTAGCATGGGCCTAGTCTTTCTGTGGGCTGTCTTGAACTTAAACATCATGGAGGGCATGGATGGAATGGGATTGTGCTGATTTTTCAGTGATTTTCGTTTTTTGGGGCTGTACTTGTGGCCTTTTCACCAGGGGTATTTGAGTCTAGCATGGGCCTAGTCTTTCTGTGGGCTGTCTTGAACTTAAACATCATGGAGGGCATGGATGGAATGGGATTGTGCTGATTTTGCAGTGTTTTTCGATTTTTGGGGGTGTTCAAGGGGAGGGACAGGCCATGTGGCTGGTGGCCATTTTGAGTGCTGCTACAGGCCCTGGCCATGTGCTGGGAGGCAAGTGGCCATTTTGAATGCAGGCTTTGTTGTTAGGCCTGCAACCATTTTGCCTACTTTTCAACCTTTATGCCCAGGGGTAGTGAGTCTTGCATGGGCCTAGTCTTTCTGTGGGTTGTCTTGAATTTAAACATCATGGAAGGCATGGATGGATTGGGATTGTGCTGATTTTTCAGTGATTTTCGTTTTTTGGGGCTGTACTTGTGGCCTTTTCACCAGGGGTATTTGAGTCTAGCATGGGCCTAGTCTTTCTGTGGGCTGTCTTGAACTTAAACATCATGGAGGGCATGGATGGAATGGGATTGTGCTGATTTTTCAGTGATTTTCGTTTTTTGGGGCTGTACTTGTGGCCTTTTCACCAGGGGTATTTGAGTCTAGCATGGGCCTAGTCTTTCTGTGGGCTGTCTTGAACTTAAACATCATGGAGGGCATGGATGGAATGGGATTGTGCTGATTTTTCAGTGATTTTCGTTTTTTGGGGCTGTACTTGTGGCCTTTTCACCAGGGGTATTTTAGTCTAGCATGGGCCTAGTCTTTCTGTGGGCTGTCTTGAACTTAAACATCATGGAGGGCATGGATGGAATGGGAGTGTGCTAATTTTTCTGGGTTTTTTTCGATTTTTTGGGGGTATATAACTGAACTGATGTTCCTCTGTCTTACATTGTTTTTAGGTGCACAAGACTCAAGAGAACCACCAGTGCCAGGAAGAAGTCCTGCAGCGGTGTGTGTGTGCAGCATAACATCACGCGACGTCACGTCTGGCCTCAGACAACTCTACAATTTGTGCAACTGCGGCCTGCTGTCTGACCTGCTCTGAAGAAGATGGCCCCAAAAAAGGTCTCTGTAGCTCCTCTAGCAAGAAAGTTGCTAGTAAGGAGCAGAAGAAGCAAGTTACCAAGGAGGCTGGTGTGCCAACCGCCACGTTTTTTGGGAGCAAAATAAAAAGTACGCCTGCAGCAGCAGGATCTGCTGGGGACCAAGCTGGGAGCAGCACCCCCGCTCCATTGGGTTCAGTGCCTCCACCACCACGCCAACTTAAGTCAAAGCCCTTGAATGCTTCAGAGGCAGTCAGTGTACTTCTCCAATCACCATCGACCAGTGATGTTGGCTCATCGCAAGAAAGTAGCAGCAATGTCCCTGAATCAACACAGGTTGTTGTAACTCATCTGACAAGTGTTGAACAACCACAGCCGCAACAACAACATGTGCAAGTACTACAAGCCCAAGTACATGTGGAAGGAGAGGCAGCGCAAGGAGATGCGCAAGTAGAGGTGCATGGAGGGTCACAACAAGTTCCCACAATAGTTGTCCCTCCCAAAGTAGGGGCACATCAGGAAATCGACAATCAAGCCGAGGTATCATTGGAAGCCACTCCTCCTGATGATTATTCATTGTCTTCCACATCCCTAGCAAGGAAAAGATCTAGGGGAGTGTCTACATCTTCTTCAAGCCCACCTCCTTCTGATGATCTGGATGAAACTTGGAAACCACCACGGCCGTCTGAGAGTGAGGCACACCATGATCTGACATAGATACCTGAGCGTAAAAGGAAGGTCGTAGAAAAACTCATACCTATGGAGTGTGATGAGGCTCAACAAGAAGTGACGCATAATGCTGCTGATGAAGCCCTTCACGACGACGATCCAGTCATCATAAATGTCACTGCAGCCCCAGCGGGCATGCAGCAAAGAGACATTTTGACCCTATCCCGAGAAGCTGCTGAGCGTGATGATGATGATGTCGACGAGGAGGCAATGGAAACACAACAATCATTGGATTTGGAGTTAACTAGTACACCAACACCTACCGCTTCCATATTTCTTCCTCGCAAGAAGGGACTTCCATCCACCTCGACCTCAATTCGTGGTGGTGAAAGTGCAAAATGTACTGAAGTTCGGCAATCCACATCCTCCACTTCATCTGGCATTAGCAGCAGGACCACCACCACCAGTATCGCCGCCTCCTCCGGCCCCGAAAGACATTTCAAGTCTCCAGTTTGGGACTTCTTTAGTGTTTGCCCAAAAAAGGAAAACCTTCCCATTTGTAGCATTTGTAAGCATGCAGTTAGTCGTGGTAAGTTTGGTACCAACATTGGTACCGGAGGCCAGAGAGGTCATCTTGAGAGACAGCACGCTGTCCAATGGTTTGCACACCTAAAGGAGATCAAGGAAGCCGGAATTGCAAGTCAAGAAAACGTTGATGTTTCATCTGATGATGACGAGGAGGAAGAAGACGTGTCAAACACTTCACTTACACCCAGTACCCCTGTCAGCAGCACAGCCCATGTGAGACACACTAAGAGTGTGGGAGAGAGTGAGACATCAATGCGAAAAAGTTCATCAGCGAGCGTAACTGGGTCGAAGATATCATCATCATCCCGTAAATCTTTGGTCCAGGGCAACATTAAAAAGATGTTGTTTACAGAAGCGCAATATGAACGCAAGCACCCACTGACGCGTCTGTATAACACTAAGCTGGCTAAAATGCTAGCTCTGGACCTTCTCCCTTTTTCTTTTGTAGAAGGGGTTGGTTTTCTAGAATTAGTGGCAGCGCTCTGCCCTAAATGGAAGGTTCCTAGCCGGTTCTATTTTGCCCGAGTTGCGGTTCCAGCACTACATGAAGATGTTCTGAAGGTGATTGGGGCAGCTTTGCAGAAGAGTGCTGTTCACACTATACATCTGACAACAGACATGTGGACCAGTGGCGCAGGCGCTGATTACATGTGCATCACTGTACACTGGGTCTCTTTTTCAGGGGCTAAAGCAAAGCTAAACACAGGTGTTGACACAGACATTGTTTTTAAAGCTGCTCGGAAACATGCAACACTAGCCATGTTTGGTTTGGAGAAACGTCACACAGCAGAAAACATTTTGGATGTCTTTAACACAAAGGTCCTTAACTGGTTGTCCCCACTAAAACGCCAGGTTGGTTATGTTTCCACGGACAATGGCGCCAATATAGTTAAGGCCATGAGGGAGGGTGACTATTTCAGAGTACCGTGTTTGGCGCACTGTATAAACCTGGTTGTCCAAAAATTCTTGGGTAATAAAGGCAGTGCAGCGTACAGAGTATTGGACACCTGCCGAAAAATGTGCAACCATTTCAGCCATTCTTTTAAGGCCCGGAAGCAGCTGAGGAGCCTGCTATATCAACGTAAAATGCCAGTGAAAGCACTCATCCAGGAGGTGGTAACACGTTGGAACTCAACCTTCTACATGCTTGAGCGAATGTATGAGCAGTATACGGTACTCGATCAATCTTTCCTTACAGAGGGTACAGAGGACCTGAGGATGGGTGCGGCGCAATGGAACATAGTTCAAAGCCTGACACGCATGCTTCGTGCTTTTGAGTTCTTCACGCGTGCAGTCAGCAAGGAGGACTGTAATTTGGGAAAAGCTATCCCATTGTTGTACATGCTGGAGGACCAACTGAAGGAGGTGTGTTCTGTGTTTGAAAAAGATGTAAAAAACCAAGACTCTTTTCTTCTGGCTGAGAAATTATTAGAGCTCCTACAAGGTGAAGATCCACTCAGAAGAGCATTACATTTGTGCTACTATTCTGGATCCAAGCTACAAAAAGGCGCTGGCAGGCCAAGCATTCTTTCCTTTTGATGATGAACATGTTCCAAAGTATAAACATTGGCTAGCCTTGTCAGCCAAGAGGTTTGAAAGAGAACGGCTGAAAATTGAAGGAAATGGCAGTACATCAGCAGGCCATCCCCAGTCAAAACAATCCACTTCTGCAACCGTGGCTGTGGCACAAGTGACCTCTCAGCCGTTAAAGACACCGGCAACCGGATCATCTGCACCAGACACAACAGAAACATTGGAGGCTGAAGAGGATTGGCTAGCTCTGCGTGGGTTTGGTTCTCAAAAGGTCAGAGGCACAGCAAGAGCTAAGCAAAGTGGAGGAACCTTGGATGTGGACCTTGAGTCGATGGTGAAGGACTATCTGAATGACTCAACAGAGGTCTATGTTAATTCTGACCCATTGGCATATTGGCATGGGAAAAAAGAATTGTGGCCACAGCTCACCAACCTGGCTTTAAACTACTTGTCTTGCCCACTCGCAAGCGTGTCTTCTTAACGTGTTTTCAGTGCTGCTGGTGGCATTGTAACTCCCAAACGGAGCCGCCTCTCGCCCAAAAATGTGGAGAGGTTAACAATGATCAAGATGAATCAGCACCTCATACCACCAGATTACAGAGTACGAGAAAGCGCGCCGGATGAAGACGAGGTGGCCAGCAACATAGATGAGGGAATTTCTACTCTGTCAGGTGACACTGAGCTCACCCTGCCTGAATTCGCAGAGTATGATGACGAAGCCTTATTCTCATTCCTGGACCGTGATACCGAGCCCTGAAAATGAGACAACGAATCAATAACTTTCTTTTTCGTCCTTATTCACTTTTATTCCTGTGTGTCTGTCTTTCTTTGTTGTGCACAGTTAATATATTTCAAACTTTAATCAGATAATCACAAAAACAAGCCCATCAGCAGAACTGTCTTCACTGGTTTGCTAATTGATTTGACGTTGCCGCAGTCTGCATTCCTCAGGTTCACAAGTTCAGAAGAACATGCTCCTCTATCCTCCTCCTCCAGACTCCTATTTCCATCAAACCAGAGGGCTGGCTTACGCCCAATGAATATATACTCAGCACTTGTGGGGGTGTTGTTCTACCTCTTTGCAGGTGAGTTGACGGCTCTGGGACCATTGTTGGGAAGCTCTAATACCGGATAAAAGTGGTTTGGACCAAATCCGAGGCGCAAATTTTTTAGTGTTTTTGCTGACTTGCTTGCCTTTGAGGTGCTCTTAGAGGGTGTTCCGTCTGTTTGTGGGTGAGTTTCGGGGTCTGGGAGCACTGCTGGGACACTCTAATCTTGATTGCATTTGCTTTTCAGGAAATCCGTGGTGCAACCCCGACTTATGGCCTAGCTACGCAGCGCGTTTGGACCGAAGGCCAAGAAATATTGCAAGTATGAGATTTTGCTTTTGGCCTGTCTGGGGGTGTTATGCTTCTTGGCGGGTGGGTTGGCGGGTCTTGGGGCATTCCTGGGAAGGTCTAATACCGGGTAGAAGTGGTTGGGACAAAATCCAGGCCGATTTTTTTGGGCCATTTCTGACATTTTGCTCAATGTAGCATTTTTGGGGGCCTGTTTGGGGGGCTTCCTGGTGTTTGTGGGTGGGTTTCGGGGTCTGGGCGCACTGCTGGCTATATATACTTTACTTTGCAAGAGGTTTGAAGCAAATCCATGGTGGCAGAGGGGAGTTAGGGCCTAGCTGCAGAGCGCGCGCGGAGTGATTTGGGAAATTTGGGAAAAACTGACAAAGTCCCCATTTTTGTACTTTTGCTCTTTGGCTTTTTGGGGGTCTTCTACTCGTTTTCTCCTGGGTTGACGGCTCTGGGGCCATTGCTGGGAATTTCTAATACCGGATAAAAGTGGTTTGGACCAAATCCCAGGCGGAATTTTTTGTGTGTTTTTGATGACTTGCTTGCCTTTGAGGTGCTTTTAGGGGGGGTTCCGTCTGTTTGTGGGTGAGTTTCGCGGTCTGGGAGCACTGCTGGGACACTCTAATCTTGATTGCATTTGCTTTTCAGGAAATCCGTGGTGGCAACCCCGACTTATGGCCTAGCTAGGCAGCGCGTTTGGACCGAAGGCCGAGAAATATTGCAAGTATGAGATTTTGCTTTTGGCCTGTTTGGGGGTGTTATGCTTTTTGGCGGGTGGGTTGGCGGGTCTTGGGCATTCCTGGGAAGGTCTAATACCGCGTAGAAGTGGTTGGGACAAAATCCAAGCCGATTTTTTTTTGGCTATTTCTGACATTTTGCTCAATGTAGCCTTTTCGGGGGCCTGTTTGGGGGGCTTCCTGGTGTTTGTGGGTGAGTTTCGGGGCCTGGGAGCACTGCTGGGACACTCTAATCTTGATTGCATTTGCTTTTCAGGAAATCCGTGGTGGCAACCCTGACTTATGGCCTAGCTACGCAGCGCGTTTGGACCGAAGGCCGAGAAATATTGCAAGTATGAGATTTTGCTTTTGGCCTGTTTGGGGGTGTTATGCTTCTTGGCGGGTGGGTTGGCGGGTCTTGGGGCATTCCTGGGAAGGTCTAATACCGGGTAGAAGTGGTTGGGACAAAATCCAGGCCGATTTTTTTTTGGCTATTTCTGACATTTTGCTTAATGTAGCGTTTTCGGGGGCCTGTTTGGGGGGCTTCCTGGTGTTTGTGGGTGAGTTTCGTGGTCTGGGAGCACTGCTGGGACACTCTAATCTTGATTGCATTTGCTTTTCAGGAAATCCGTGGTGGCAACCCCAACTTATGGCCTAGCTACGCAGCGCGTTTGGACCGAAGGCCGAGTAATATTGCAAGTATGAGATTTTGCTTTTGGCCTGTTTGGGGGTGTTATGCTTCTTGGCGGGTGGGTTGGCGGGTCTTGGGGCATTCCTGGGAAGGTCTAATACCGGGTAGAAGTGGTTGGGACAAAATCCAGGCCGATTTTTTTTTGGCTATTTCTGACATTTTGCTCAATGTAGCGTTTTCGGGGGCCTGTTTGGGGGGCTTCCTGGTGTTTGTGGGTGGGTTTCGGGGTCTGGGCGCACTGCTGGCTATATATACTTTACTTTGCAAGAGGTTTGAAGCAAATCCATGGTGGCAGAGGGGAGTTAGGGCCTAGCTGCAGAGCGCGCGCGGAGTGATTTGGGAAATTTGGGAAAAACTGACAAAGTCCCCATTTTTGTACTTTTGCTCTTTGGCTGTTTGGGGGTCTTCTACTCATTTTCTCCTGGGTTGACGGCTCTGGGGCCATTGCTCGGAAGCTCTAATACCGGATAAAAGTGGTTTGGACCAAATCCCAGGTGGAATTTTTTGTGTGTTTTTGATGACTTGCTTGCCTTTGAGGTGCTTTTAGGGGGGTTCCGTCTGTTTGTGGGTGAGTTTCGTGGTCTGGGAGCACTGCTGGGACACTCTAATCTTGATTGCATTTGCTTTTCAGGAAATCCGTGGTGGCAACCCCGACTTATGGCCTAGATTCGCAGCGCGTTTGGACCGAAGGCCGAGAAATATTGCAAGTATGAGATTTTGCTTTGGCCTGTTTGGGGGTGTTATGCTTCTTGGCGGGTGGGTTGGCGGGTCTTGGGGCATTCCTGGGAAGGTCTAATACCGGGTAGAAGTGGTTGGGACAAAATCCTCGCGGAAAAGCCTTTTGGCACTTTTTGTAACTTAGGGTTCGTTAGGGTTAGCCCTAGCAGCAGGATTGCATGTGTTTCAGGGTGTTCTAGATTTTTGCAACTGAGTTCTGGGGTCTTAGAGCACTCGTGAGAATGTGTAATTTTGGTTGCAAGTCATTTGAAGAAAATCCATGGTAGGAAAGGGGGGATTTGGCAGAGTTAAAGAAAGCCTTTGCCACTATTCTTAACTTAGGGTTCGTTAGGGTTAGCAGTATTTCTATTGCATGTGTTTGGGTGGGGGGGTTTTCGAGTCTTTGAGCGATGCTGGCTATGGATACTTTTGCTTGGTTGCTTGCAAGTGGTTTGAATGCAATCCACGGTGGGTAAGGGGGTACTTGGGCTTACTTTTACTTTCAAAGTACGTTTTGTCACCAGTTTTCTGCTAGGCCTCGTTTTTTGAGATTTGATTGGGGGTCTTCTACATTTTTGCGACTGGCTTTAGTAAGGGTCTGGGACCGTGGGAGCACTGCTGGGAAGATCTAATTTTGTTCTAAAACACAGTTTACAGGACACCTAGCTTGAGGGGAAATATCCGCTACATTAATTTGCCCCTACATATTTATCCTTCAAAAGGTGACTCAGACAGAGTACGCACTTTCAAAAATATTGTACTGTCTACTAGGAAAATCAAAGTGTGACTTTTTGCACTCCACAGCCTACATACCTTATATTTATTTATCAGTGGTGTTGTAATATTATATCACTTCCTGTTTTTCGTTGAATAATTACAGGCCGGGTTTCAGTCTCTGCAATGGGGAAAAAAGGATGGAGTCAGGCTTCACATTAGCGAGCCACAATTCAGCATCAGGCAGGCAGTGGACAGGGTGTCTTCTGGTCACCAACATTGATGGAAGAAGCGTCAGCTGCAATGGAGGAGTGCCGCTAATGAGAGGAATTTTTTTCTGAATGCAACTTACTTACCAAATTCAACAGGACAACTACAACCACATACAGATACAGTATCCTTAGTGTTTTTCTCTGACTGTGACTGCATTTCTTGGATCTCTCTCTGCTTCTAAATTGATCCCTTAACACATCACTTAGTCCACTCCACTATCACCTCTGCACCACACATAGTCATTTGTAAGTGCTCCTATGTAATTCGCAAGTCGCAGCACGCCCCAGCCCGTAGAGGACTGGGAGGGCCCCAATGATGAAGCATGTCACCAAGGGGCAACCCTGGTGAGTGAGGGGACACGTAGAAAAAAAGCAATTTCTCCTTTTCTATCTACTATACCTTCCAGACCAACCCCATTGAGTGTTGTGAATGGATTTATAGTGACCAGCAAGGCTCTCAGGTATCTGGCTACAGAGACCTTATGTTGAATATAGTTATCAATATTTCCACCCACGCCCTGTACTGTCGCATTCTTTCTTCCACAGTTGTCGAAAGTACTACTTACTTTTCACTGACATGCATGCAGTAGTGCATGCACTTTCAAAGATTGATGGATAGGTTTGTACCCAAAGATTTGTTTATGTTCAATTGTTTGTCCATGCTGTGCTTTTTTTACAGGGTGTCTTCTGGTGACCAACATCGATGGACGAAGCGTCGGCTGCAATGGAGGAGTGCCGCTAATAAGAGGATTTTTTTTCTGCAGGCAGCTTACTTACCACTTTCAACAGGACAACTACAACAACATACAGATACAGTATCCCTTGCCTTTTTCTCTGACTGTGACTGCATTTCTTGGATCTCTCTCTGCTTCTAAATTGATCCCTTAACACATCACTTAGTCCACTCCACTATCACATCTGCACCACACATAGTCATTTGTAAGTGCTCCTCCGTAATTCGCAAGTCGCAGCACGCCCCAGCCCGTAGAGGACTGGGATGGCCCCAATGATGAAGCATGTCACCAAGGGGCAACCCTGGTGAGTGAGGGGACACCTAGAAAAAAAGCAATTTCTCCTTTTCTATCTACTATACCTTCCAGACCAACCCCATTGAGTGTTGTGAATGGATTTATAGTGACCAGCAAGGCTCTCAGGTATCTGGCTACAGAGACCTTATGTTGAATATAGTTATCAATATTTCCACCCACGCCCTGTACTGTCGCATTCTTTCTTCCACAGTTGTCGAAAGTACTACTTACTTTTCACTGACATGCATGCAGTAGTGCATGCACTTTCAAAGATTGATGGATAGGTTTGTACCCAAAGATTTGTTTATGCTCAATTGTTTGTCCATGCTGTGCTTTTTTTACAGGGTGTCTTCTGGTGACCAACATCGATGGACGAAGCGTCGGCTGCAGTGGAGGAGTGCCGCTAATAAGAGGATTTTTTTTCTGCAGGCAGCTTACTTACCACTTTCAACAGGACAACTACAACAACATACAGATACAGTATCCCTTGCCTTTTTCTCTGACTGTGACTGCATTTCTTGGATCTCTCTCTACTTCTAAATTGATCCCTTAACACATCACTTAGTCCACTCCACTATCACATCTGCACCACACATAGTCATTTGTAAGTGCTCCTACGTAATTCGCAAGTTGCAGCACGCCCCAGCCCGTAGAGGACTGGGATGGCCCCAATGATGAAGCATGTCACCAAGGGGCAACCCTGGTGAGTGAGGGGACACCTAGAAAAAAAGCAATTTCTCCTTTTCTATCTACTATACCTTCCAGACCAACCCCATTGAGTGTTGTGAATGGATTTATAGTGACGAGCAAGGCTCTCAGGTATCTGGCTACAGAGACCTTATGTTGAATATAGTTATCAATATTTCCACCCACGCCCTGTACTGTTGCATTCTTTCTTCCACAGTTGTCGAAAGTACTACTTACTTTTCACTGACATGCATGCAGTAGTGCATGCACTTTCAAAGATTGATGGATAGGTTTGTACCCAAAGATTTGTTTATGTTCACAATTGTTTGTCCATGCTGTGCTATTTTTTCTTGTCTCCCAAAACCTTTCCCAAAAACCCCCGTACCCATCCATTTTTCAAACCCTAACCCTCTTCCCCCGGGCTGTGTGGTTTTGATTGATGTGTGACTAAATTACAGCAATAAATCCACACACTTGCTGGGGAGGATAAGGTGATAGCAACAGGCTGGTGAAGAAATCCGAGGATATATTCTTACTCTGCTTGACAAAGACCCATGGCTAATGTCAAAGAACTTCAACCGAATTAGTAGTTATACTTTACCATTTGTTAGGCTACAATGTGGCACTGTTCTAGTGTACTTCTGTCACCTGCTATATTCTCTATTGTACCGTTGAATTGCTCAGGAGGACAAACCAGATTTAATTTTCTTTTTTTTCATAGGCATGCAACTGCCACTGTGTCACACCACTAGTACCACCGCTATGAGGAAATTTTATCCAACCAAGATTGCCAACCTTATTCGCTGTTTCCCGTGGAGCCAGCCCTGGGTCTAGCCCTACTTTCAAACACAAATTACAGGTAAGATAAGCGTTTGGTGGTTTGGGGGTATAATGGAGTATTAGGAGGAGAGACGAGAGACTGACGGTAGTATTACTAAAGTCCTAGGACTCTTGGATTCACTTCACTTACTCTATGAGAGGCACTTAGTATTGAAAACATTTGGGCATTTACACTTAAAGGAAGAAAATGGAACTAAACTTTCAGGAAAACAAAGTCACTGTTAAACCCCCACCCACCAGGCAAGCAGTAAAAAACGGGTATGCTCAGATAAAGTTTGAAAAAGTATATTTATATCCCTAACAAAATAATCTCCCGCAAGACCCTCCCTAACCCCAACGATTGTCCTTCAAAAGTCCCCAAAAACCCAACTCCCAATTCCCACCCCCCAAAAGTCTCTAAAAAAGGGGCAAGGGACACTATGGGTGGATGCTGTCTACTTTTTGGGCCAGGGCATCATGCTCCTGGCGGAGCAAGGCGTGCTCTACGCGGAGCCCCTCCAACACGTTTGAAAAGTGGTGGAGCTCCTGCTGGAGGCGGGACACCATCAGGGTACTGCGGCGCAGGCGTGCCTTCACTGCCTTGCAGGTGCAACGGCTGTGAGAGGAAGCTGTTGTCCTTGCTACTCGGCGGTGGCGTTTGGCTTTGGCAGCCCGGCTCAGTCTGGGTGGACCACTGTGCTGGGTGGCAGCCCGTGGGGGCACGGAGGCCGATGCAGACAACGTTGTTGTTGTGGTCGACTGCACACTTTCTTCGTCCTCCAGGGCCACCAGCCGCTGATAATCGGCCACAGTGGCATCGATCCTCCGTTGCCGGGCCGCTCTAGCCAGCTCCTTCGTCCTCGTTCGTTTGGAAGGAGCATCTATATGAAGAAAGAAAGACATAGTCTGTAACCAATGCTCTTTAAGATTAACTCAATCATTCAGCAGAAATTTGTGTTGCAGTACAACTAGCAACTTGCAAGCGCATTACATAACTATTGAGGCCAGTATCTATCTAACCTCACACTTCTTCATCCTTGCTCTAACATTAGTGGGAGTTTAAGGAACAAATTCTACGAGCACTATGGACTTCCATTGGAGTCGACTATGAAAGTACACCAGTCTTATTCTTCTTCTTGTCTCTTGTTTAGGAAAATTGGTACGTTATCTTCCGCAAGCCGGCATAATGCCAGTGCAGTAAACTTGCACCCGAGAAAAAGAGACGCACGCCATGATGAGTGACCTAGACTTGCGTTGCGTTACTGTACCCGTCCAGTACATGCGGGTGGTGAAGCTCTTACTTTTCTATTACGGGTGGCACTGAGAATACTCTGTTACAACTCAAGGGCTACTGCTTAATTAATTTAACTTTCACCCTACAGTGCAAATGAGTACTAGAAATGGAAAATTGAAGAAGATAAATAATCTGATTATCTATCACTTCACATGGGATGTTTTTGCTTATATATGGGATGACTTTAGGTGCTTTGCTTTTTATTGAGTGACCAGTGATACATCCACACATGAATGACTGAGTACTACTAAACTTATTAAGAGAGGTAGGGAGTGGCCACCGTAATAACCGGATCTATGCTGTGCTTGCAATATAAACTACTGCTACTATTGATGGTAGTATTTGGACAAAATTAAAACTTCTTTTCCTTGCCTTTTCTACACTGGAACGGACGTGCGGGTGCAGTGTTACATGCTCTTCAAAGTTACACTTAGTTCATCCACTGACCGTCTACTCTCTCTAGATCATGGGTACTCACAAACTTTCTCTCAGGGGCTAAATTTACAGTGTAGTTTGTGGCCGAGGGCTGCACTGGTGGGGGCGGAGTCAGAGGGGGCGGGGCTAAAGCAAAACGAAAACTTGTGACCATGAGGTTGCACACAGGTCCCTGCAGCAGATGCCTTCATCCACTGAGCCACCAGACCCAGCATTTACATACATCTCTATCACTCATGCTCTCCCTCCTGCCCTCCCTCTCCATCTCTCTCTCCCTCCTGCCCTCCCTCTCCCTCCCCCTCTGTCATCTCACTGTGTGTGTGTCTGTCTGTGTCAGCCTTCAGCCCGGGCTGAGATAGCTTCCTCAACGCGCACACACAGACAGCCACACCAAAGTACTTAACAGGTCTTTAAAAGACCATTAACATATTATTGAGGCTTTGTTTGTTGTAGCGCCCCTGCATCTCCACCCTGACAATCACTGCTTGCCCGGCCCCACAGAGCAGAGGCTTTGTTCTATTTCACCTCTTTGTGGCCCTGCATCTCCACTCTGCTCTGTGGGGGCCGGGGGAGCAGTGATTGTCTGCAAGGTCTGCACACCGCCAAGGAAGGCTTGCCGGGCCGCCACCGGCCCGCGGGCCGTACTATGAGTACCCCTGCTCTAGATACACAAATGCTATCTAAGAGTCAGATAGTAGCATGATCCAGGTATATGGACACATACAGTTTCTGTGTCACCCACCCAGGCTGTTGTCCTTCCACCAATCATTGCTTCATCATTCACCCAGCCATGCATCTCATATTCTTTCCTTCCCAGCCACGTCTTCAATCTCAATAAGTAAGGAATTATAAGAGCTTACCTCTGCCCGCCACCACCACCGTCTGAACTCTCACAGCCGGCACTGGAACCGCCGCATCCTCCCCTGAGGAATTGCCCTCTGCCTCCGTGTCGAGCACCACCACCTCCGCGTTGGCCCCGCCACCAGATATTCCACCTACAAAGTACATTTAAGAATGTTAGAATAAACCACTCACTAGTATTTGGTCTAGGAATGAAGACATGTGAAAACAATGTAATGCAGCACTTTTTGGCACAACTGATGAAGGCTGGCTTTTTAACACACACCATTTTTTTCCACACAGACAGAAGATGGACTTCTAACAACAAGATCAAGTTGAAACAAGGTGAGAGCTCGGCTCGACCACAAGAAATGTCTTCAATTAATCGTCAGCACTAACCACTTTTACATTCTCAGTTAAACGTTTCGTTTTTTTATTATGACTTCATTTTAATAAATGTGTTTACTTTTAATAAAGCTTTTAAACTTAGAGAGACGCTGTGTTTTTTGGTCCAGAGTGACTAGAGTGACTGAGCGAAAGGTTTTGCAATTTTTGCAAGCATGAGTCCGTGCCTCTGACACTTCTTGACTCTGACTCCGTACTCTTCAGCTACGTTGGATAATAATCATCATTGGGGATCAATGATTGATGAATTCGGGAGGTAAATGACTGTGCCACACTATGTAGTCAGTCAGTAAGGACATTGGGGGTTCAAAGTCTGTTATCACAGAGGTATGTGGAAACTCTAACAGCGCCTATTATAATTGATAAGCAATGCACTATTTATTGTCCATAGTTCTGTTTCTGCAGAAGAATTGTCCACGCCACTGTAGTGGTATGGATTGTTCTCCTATCCAAACCAAAAGGTGGTATCTTATTCATTCTTGGTGGTCATTCACATTTTATAGTTGGGAATTTTCAAAGCAGATAGAACACTTCAAAAGACATTATGGACAATCCCAGAGGACTGCACTAAGTTGATAGAGCTATTGCTGACTAGAATGGGAGTTTCGCCAACCGTGCAATCTTAGTTAGCTACACAGACAGACTAATAAGAATAATCTAGTAATACCACAGGGAGTCATAGTAGAGGCAGGATAAGAATTTAGATACAGTCTACAGAGAAGATCAAAGACGATTTTGAAAAAATCAAATGAGGAACGCTAGGAAAAATAGGTACTAGTCTAAAATGAAAACTTACTGGGGCCAGCAAAGGAGCCCTCGCCTGCCCGATCCTGGCCCTGTTTAACAGCATCCGCCGCCTGCTGCTCTTGTGTCCTCCCCTCACCCCTGGGGGGAGCTGACGTACAACATGAAAGAAAGAACAGAAAACATGGATGATTGTTGCTTGTCAATGTCAACCAAATCAAACATTTCAAAAGAACAATAACAAAATATTTCCGCGAAATTATATTGATTAGGGTTAGTTTTCATTTATTTGCGGACCTGTGACTTCGAAAGTCACGTAACTCACTAAACAAAGTACTGAAAGGTTCACCTAGGACTGGCAGGCAGCAGTCCGCAGGCAAGACGCAAAGTGACAGACAAACTCCATTGTGATTTCAGTCACATCAGTGACAACACTAACAGTTGCCTGCTACATTACCAGTCATTTAAATAGTCAAACTATCAATCCACCGCCACTATTTTTCTTATTGTCAGGGGTACAAAGGAAGGGGCAGATTTAAGCCCCTTGCGGCTCTTTTGCTCCGTTCTTGCGTGACTTTTGTGACGCAGCAGCTAAACAAAAAAGGGCGCCATGGTGCGGCGTATAATATTATAACAACGTGACGCATTTGGGAGATGCATCCCGTTATAAAGCCCTGCGCCATCAGGGGGCGTTCCGGCGCAAGGGAGGGCATTCCTGCGCTGGAACACATCCTAAAAGTGGCTGAGGGAAATCTACAAAATTTCAATCAGTCACCTTTAGGACAATGATGCGTCACACAAACCCTGCACCTGCTTGAAGCAGACGTACGGCTTGACCCAGCATTGGGGAGATAGGGTACCCCAGAGCATTGCTGGAGCTGCGCCATCGTTGCGACGCAACTCCAGCAGTAAAGCTTCGGTGACGTTTTGGGCCCATGGTGCGCCGCATTGCAAATACGGCGCACCATGTTTGGTGGTGGTAGCGGGCCGCACAATTAATGGCGCATCCCTGCTACTTTGCAGGGATGCGACGGTAATTACAATTCTGCCCCTTAGGGGCATACTTACTTACGCGTTCTGGCGCATCTCCAGAGATGCGCCAGATCAAATGCGTCACGCAAAACTACCCTTGCGACACGGCAGAAGCGCCTCATTTACAATGCGGGGCGCCCTGGCGCAAGGGTAGGCACTTGCGTGACGCATCTCGTCACGTAAGAGCGGCGCATCGCTGGAGTCACGTCGCCAACGCAATGCAACTCCAGTAATGCTCAGGGCCACCCAATACTTAACATGCTGTGTCAGTCCTTACGCCTGCTTCAAGCAGGCATAAGGAATTGAATTGACGTAGCAGCGTCGCAGAAGTGCCTGCGTTAAATCTTGTAGATTTCACGCAGGCAATTTTGCGAGGCGCACAGCCGCCGGACCGCCCACCCTGCGTACTAGGAACGCACCCATTGTGGTGCAGGCCCATGGCTTTATAACGTGACGCATCTCCCTAGATGCGTCATGCTGTAAATGACTCGCAGGGATGCGCCACGTTTACGCCACTGTTGCGTCACGCAAGGCAACGTAAACGTGGCGCAAGGGGCTTGTAAATGTAATCTGCCCCCTAGTGTCTAGCATTACGCAGTTCTGTAAAGTACACTCATACATAATAGTTACTCAGGCCAATGAGACCACAAAATAGAAAACAAATAAGCATAGTAGCAACACCACTGAGAAGGAGAGCAGTGCACCTGAAATGCACAGAAGATTTTGAAATATAATTTAACTACAATGTAATCGTCATCAGCGGCATTATTGGCTTGCTCCATATAAAAAACAAATATTTGCAATACAACAACACAGAGCAGGAGAAAACATCATAGTAGTGAGTGATGAAATGGCTACTACTACTTACCAAGCCAGGGGATCTCCAAGCCGAGCTGGTCCAGCAGGTCGCGCTCCCGGTCCAGGAGGTCCGTCCAGCGATGGGTGACCTGGCTGTAGGTGCGCTGGACCCCGTAGAGGTGGGATATGGCCCAGCACACCTTCTCCCACCGCTTCCGGCACTCCCGGATGTTGTAGCCGCCGGCCGCGATCTTGCCGCCTCCCGCGATGGTCCTGGGCAGGCGGCGCTGGACGAAGTAGACCAGCGCGCCCACTTCCTCCGGGCTGAAGATCTCCCGTCGCATCACCTGCTCCCCCCTCAATCGACCGCATGGTGTCCTGGCACGGGGTCCAGGACTCCTCCTCCCCGCCGCCGCTGCCGCCCTCAAGTGCCTGGGCAGCTTCACGGCACCTGGCTTCACCATGGTCTGGACAGGTAAGGTAGGAAGTAGAAAATTAAGAAGGAATAGGATAGGGAAGAAGAAAAGAAAAGAGTTTCAAAAAGTAGTTTAAAAGTAAAGAAAAATAGCAGAAAAGACAAAAATATACAGCTAGGAAAAGAGAGGGATAGATAAGAAGCAAAATCGTTAAAAAAAAACTGAAAACAAGCAAAGGATGGCAAAGATAGCAAGAGGATTAAACACCATGCCCAGACACAGGAAATGAATGAAAAACAAGATGGCCGGCGCCCGTTCACGAGCGCGAAAGTAAGTTCGCGCGAGATTTTCCTCGCGATCTCGTGCGAACTTGTACTCGCAATGCGCTTACTGCGCGAGATTATACATAGCGGGCGGAAACGGAAATACGTCACGCAAACAAAATGGCCGCGCCCGTACTCGACCTTGGGGTAAATTCGCGTGTTGCGCTGCAAGCGGCTCGCGAATACTGCAAAAAAACTCGCGAAACAACAAGCCGCAAAAAATATAAAGCTCATTCGCACGAATTGGCGGCTTCCGCGGTCGGTTTCGCACGACGCCGCGCCCCGCGAATAGCGTGAAAAAACCAAAAAACGATTTTTGCAAAAGCAAAAGCAATGAGCAGGTGCAAAAGGTCAACCTCATGATTTGTAACGATTCCCTGTAGTGCTTCCTGAGGGGGCCCTCCAGAATTCGGTTGCAACCCTGCTCTGACCTTAACTGTATGCCACAAAGGTCCTGATTTACAGCTAAGGGAGCAGACAAGCAGGTGCCAGGCTGGAACTTCAAATTCAGTGACACATTAATTAGCCCCTAATTCATTATTGTCAGTTGGGGCAGGGCAGGTGTTGTTAATAAACTAACCCCAAATTAATTCATGTCAGTTCAAGCAGGGCAGGTGGGCTTGCTTTTCCCCCCCATCTTCTACAGTGATGATGAACCAGAGGGTGGCATTGATGTAACAGAGGGTGGCATGGGTCAAAGAGAGGGTGGCAGTGGTGAAACAGAGGGTGCTGGGAGGCTGTGATGATGAACCAGACGTAGAAACAACATAGTCGCGACCGTTGCGAGCCGACAAGTAAGTTCGCAATTGCGAACTAGTACCAAATCCTCGCGAACTGGCAGAAACACTTGCGAACACAAAAAAAAAATTCGCGAGAATTCGCGGATTTTGCGGATTGCGAGTTCGCAAATTCGCAAAATTCACGAACGCCAGATTCGCAAAATTCGCCCATGCTTAGAGGGCATACAGCAGTATCAGAACAGCAACAGGGCATTGTGGACACCAGAGCAGGCACATCAGAGGCAGCACATGAGAGGGCATACAGCAGTATCAGAACAGCAACAGGGCATTGTGGACACCAGAGCAGGTACATCAGAGGCAGCACATGAGAGGGGCTAAGTGCATCAACAGTCCATGGCAAGGCAGAGGTCCATCAGAGGCAGTACATGAGAGGGCATACAGCAGTATCAGAACAGCAACAGGGCATTGTGGACACCAGAGCAGGTACATCAGAGGCAGCACATGAGAGGGCATACAGCAGTATCAGAACAGCAACAGGGCATTGTGGACACCAGAGCAGGTACATCAGAGGCAGCACATGAGAGGGCATACAGCAGTATCAGAACAGCAACAGGGCATTGTGGACACCAGAGTAGGTACATCAGAGGCTGTACATGAGAGGGCACAATGCAGTATCTGAGGCACCACAAGTACCAATCACAATGAACCCGTCCCAAGGACCACAGCAGTGGAAGACTGTTTACAATGGACAATGTACACACCATGTCCAATGACATGTGAGTGAAGTCAACAGCACCTTACATCACACTATCAGGTGGATTGCGTGAAGTACCCGCATCGGACAGACTGCCAGCACCAGAAACTGGAGTATGAGACACAGCCACGGCTCGAGTTACTGACACATGCGCCACAGACCCTGACACACTGCCAGCACCAGAAACAGGAGTGTGACACACAGCCACAGATGTAGTGACTGACACGTGAGCCACAGACCCAGACACACTGCCAGCACCTGATACAGGAGTGTGAGACACAGCCACAGCCTGAGTGACTGACACATGGGCCACAGACCCAGATACACTGCCAGCACCACAAACAGGAGTGTGAGACACAGCCACAGCCCGAGTGACCGACACATGGGCCACAGACCCAGATACACTGCCAGCACCACAAACAGGAGTGTGAGACACAGCCACAGCCCGAGTGACCGACACATGGGCCACAGACCCAGACACACTGCCAGCACCAGTAACAGGAGAGGGCACAACTGATACAGTGCCACTACATGATGCATGACAGCAAACAACAGACACAGTGCCACTATCTGACACATGCGAGTCAACTGCAGCAGCGCCACTGGGACCACTGAAATGATGAGCCACAGGGCTGTATGGGCCAGGAGGCAGGGTGGCTCTAGGAGCGAGGGATAGTTGCAATTGACCGACATCGGGGTGGGCATGTGTCAATGCTGTGTGTCTACGTTTCTTGGGGCCATGTAACTGCACCCTGGACAGGACAGGACTGGCAAGTGTGCCGGAGTGAAAAGAAATATCACCCACCATCGGAGGTGCATCTGCTGGCGGGGGAATGCTCTCTGGGGACGTGCTGGAGCCTGCTTGTCGTTTGCTGTGTGGCTGCCTTCTTGCCTCTGCAACATGTGTCATGGGGGATGCTACTACAGGGTCCACCTGCATCCGCTCCTGACGGGCCCTGATGGGAGTGGAGGTAAGGGGTGACTCCACCGCGGAGACATCTGTATTCCGTTCCCTCAACAACAGCAGCCTCAGTGCATCAAGGGGTGATGTATGCCTGTCCTTGATAGCGCCACTGTCCATGGGAGATGCCTTGTCCCTTGGATGTTCCATTTCCGTAGGAGGAATGTTGTCTGTGGACCTTCCCTGTTCCCTGGAGGGTGCCCTGTTCCAGGCAGCAGACTTGTCGTCTGTGGTGTACCTATCCCCAGAACACACCTTCTCCCTGTGTGTGTTCCTGCCCCTGGGAGTGTCCGTGCTCTTCTTAGGTGCCTTTGTCTTTTGACTGTCCTTGTCCCTGCCCTTGGTAGTGGCTCCTTCCTTCCTAGTCTCCGTGCCCTTGGGAGTGCCTCCTTCCTTCCTAGTCTCCGTGCCCTTGGGAGTGCCTCCTTCCTTCCTAGTGTCCCTGCCCTTGGGAGTGGGTCCTTCCTTCCTAGTCTCCATGCCCTTGGGAGTGCCTCCTTCCTTCCTAGTGTCCCTGCCCTTGGGAGTGGCACCTTCCTTCCTAGTCTCCGTGCCCTTGGGAGTGCCTCCTTCCTTCCTAGTGTCCCTGCCCTTGGGAGTGGCACCTTCCTTCCTAGTCTCCGTGCCCTTGGGAGTGGGTCCTTCGTTCCTAGTGTCCCTGCCCTTGGGAGTGCCTCCTTCCTTCCTAGTGTCCCTGCCCTTGGGAGTGCCTCCTTCCTTCCTAGTGTCCCTGCCCTTGGGAGTGGGTCCTTCCTTCCCAGTGTCCCTGTCCCTGGGAGTGTCCCTGCTCTCATGAGGTGCCTTCGTCTTCTGACTGTCCTTGTCTAAGGTAGTGTCCATGGAAGTGGGAGTGAGGCTTGCCTTGGGAGTACCTTTTGTGTGGGATGCCTGTGCAGCATATGTAGCCATTACAACCAACCCCTCTTGTGGATCCCGTGTGTGTACTCCAGTGTATCTGACGTTGTTTGTTTGAACAGATTTTGCTGACCTAGGGGATGGTGTCTGAGCCCTCCGTGCCTTGACGTGCTGGCTGACGCTGCTTCTAGTGCAATAACCTGTATTTGAGTCCTGGTCAGAATATTCACTCCCCCCTGAGACATCCAGTGTTGTAGATGGTGGAACAGAAGTAGCACCCAGTCCATGTGACTGTACAATGGCAGACGACACACTGGTAGCCAATGACTGCACTGTCCTGTGTAGACCAGCTAGATCGCCATGCATCCCTTCCATGAAAGCCACCACCTGCCCCAACTTCCTATCGTGGTCTTGGAAAGCATTTACCATATTGGTCTGGCCCACACACAGCTGTCGCAGCAGATCAACAGCCTCTGCACAAAGAGCATTTTGGCTCACCGCCGCTGGGGCAGCGGTGCCGACACCGAACGCCACTCTGCTCCCCCTACTCCTGCATGCACGAACAGTACATGGTGCAGTTGGCGCCAGGGTGGGCCCTGTGTGCTGTGTCCCGACCGAAGGTGTTGATTGCCCACTCCCAGTCTGTGACAACAGTGCTGACTCACCAACACTGTCGGAAGATGATGACGATGTTGTCTCCACATGCGAGTCCTCCGGGACGGTCCTGTCTCCCTCTCCGGCGCTGGCCTCTTCTGTGTCAGTCTGCGTGTGCGCAACGTCTGATCCGGATGCATTGCCTTCAATCATCTCCTCCGTCTGTGGCTGAGTGCCCTCTGCCAATGCTGAAATGCACAGGAAATGGGTGTAAGTCATGGGCACACTCACGTACAGTACTGCTACGGAATCCCTAATGCCATTGCTGACAAAGTACATCGATCCCCTAACCTGCACACGGGCCACCCCTACCAGTCATCCTCACAGGAAATAAGTGGTGTTGGCCGTGCAACATGTACAGCATGCGGACAGGGCATGAGCACGTACATCTGCACACCAGTCTTGCCATGGGGTGACGGAGCACTACAGCATGTGCATCAACACTCAACTGCTTAGCGAGTGGCGTGTCAACATGCCGGACCTGGACGTGACTTTTCACTGCGTAATGTCACCAACATGCCATTGCAACGAGACACACGCTACACGGAAGTCACTAATGTGTCTGGGCAACAATACATGCATTGCACTCACAAGCAACATACACGGACAATATGCTTACCGCCACGTTGCTGTTCATCCACACGCAGGCGCTCGGACAGGTGAGGATGCGTCACAGCAATTATACGGTGCATAAGAGGGGTCATTGAGCGTCGGGCCAGACGTGGCGTTCTTGGAATCATCCCTAGTGTCACTTCCGCTACATTCTTGCTCAGCCTGGAAATGTCGTCCCAGCGTTTGTGGCAGTGTGTATGTCGTCTATTGGACACCCCCACTGCCCGTACATCACGTGCAATGCTCCTCCACATGTCCTTGCGAAGGTGCAGCTTGACCTACCATGATGGGAGACAAAAGGGTGCAAGTCAGTGGACAGTTGGCCAGTCACACAGATAGGGGCAACACGTATCTCTCAGCAGCCATGCACATTTCTACTAATGTGTTATTCCCACATCACACCGCCAAGATTTCTGAGCCCAGGTGTCATGGACCACCTCATGCACACCAACTTGTCCCCCACTGCACTTACCACCTGTCCGGGTGCGCCGTACAGCCGTCCGAAGTTGCGGAGCACACCGTCCACGAGGAGAGCCAGCTACGCGGCGGTGAAGGGACGAGACCAGATCTCTTTGACTCTCGACATGGCAAGTTCACGGAGTATGGCACTAGAGCGGCAGTCGGTGGTCAGCTCCGCAGCAGCAGGTGGAGGTGATGGTCACAGGCAGCAGTCGGTGGTCAGCTCCGCAGCAGCAGGTGGAGGTGATGGTCACAGGCAGCAGTCGGTGGTCATCGTAGAATGTGTGCTTTTGCACATCACACATATATAGGGCCCTGAGGCCATGTCAGTGGCATACTGCGCCAGCCATTGGTCAGCCCTGGATGCGTGTTTGGAAAAGGGCCAATGACTGGCCCTGGTGTTGCGGTGCACAGCATACGCTACATTCGATTGGGCATACGCGGGCCTTGTTCACACTTCCCATTGGCTGCACGTGCACAGACCGTCACGGTCACACACCGGCACCCGCATGTGGAAGCTTCCGGGACGGATGCTTCACTTGCAACAATGTTCAATCACTGGCGCCAACATGGCGGGCACGTATTCGGCGGGGGGGGGTGCAGGCCAACACATCCATTAGCTGATGTCAATGGACATGGCAGGTCATGACCCCCCTTACAGTGACATTGCATCATCCACCCTACACCGGCTGGCCCAGCCCTGCCCAGGACCGCCGTGCCGGCCATGTCAACTACCGCCATGCCCTGGCACGGCGGTGGTGGACGGGGCCTGGCACGGCGGTAGTTGACATGGCCGGCACGGCGGTAGTTGACATGGCCGGCACGGCGGTAGTGGACGGGGCTTGGCACGGCGGTAGTTGACATGGCCGGCACGGCGGTAGTTGACATGGCCGGCACGGCGGTAGTGGACGGGGCCTGGCACGGCGGTAGTAGACATGGCCGGCACGGCGGTAGTTGACATGGCCGGCACGGCGGTAGTGGACGGGGCCTGGCACGGCTGTAGTAGACATGGCCAGCACGGTGGTCCTGGGCAGGGCTGGGCCGGCCGGTGTAGGGTGGATGATGCAATGTCACTGTAAGGGGGGTCATGACCTGCCATGTCCATTGACATCAGCTAATGGATGTGTTGGCCTGCACCCCCCCGCCAAATACGTGCCCCGCCATGTTGGCGCCAGTCATTGAACATTGTTGCAAGTGTAGCATCCGTCCCGGAAGCTTCCACATGCGGGTGCCGGTGTGTGACCGTGACGGTCTGTGCACGTGCAGCCATTGGGAAGGTGGAACGCGGGCCGCGTATGCCCAGTCGTAAACAGCGGAAGCAGTGCACCGGCATGGCGGGGCCAATGATTGTATATTTTCTGACGATGCACCTTGTTCTATTGTCTGCAGCTGCCTGATGACGGTTGTGTGCGTGATTGCATGACTACACATGTCATGCTCTGTCCCATGTGTGTCCATACCATGGCCATCGATGTGCCACAAATGTGCATCACATGTGCATGTCGACATCTGGTATTTCCCTGCACAGGTTTGTAGTACCTCACATATACACAGTAGATCCCGGATGTATTGGCACATTCTGATTCTGTTGTCATTGATTTGTATATGTGAGATAATGACTATGGTGGGGGTACACATGTGTTCAGTGCATGTGCGTTGCCTATTGTGGCACCATGCATGTGATGTACGTATGCCCACCCTAATTGGTGTTGCCATTGGTGCATAATGAAATGGTGTGTGTGTATCTTTTCGTTTGTGTGCATGCACTTGCATGTGTGTATGTGATGTAGCGCCTACACATTTGGGTGATGTCACATGTCTTGTTGGCAGTAATGTAGACCTGAGACAAAGTAGCATTGCACATGTTGATACACATCATGTTGCTAGTGGCTGCACATTGTTGGTACGTCAATCCATGTTGTCGTGACAATCAGAGATGTCACACATATGACAATTATACACTGCATTTTACGTGTTGGTAGAGTTCGCTGACATGTGAGTGAGTTGCACGCACATGCGTTGTATGTGAATTGACTTCCATTCCATCTACTCCCACACAGGAGGGCTCCAAATGTCCATCGCCCATACACTGTGCTGGAGGATATGGTTGACGAGGAGGTGATCAGGAAATTCCGGCTGGATCGACGTCGATTGATGGAGCTTGTGAACCAATTGTCTCCTCACCTGCAGCCGCGAAGAACCTATCCAGGTTCCATTACACCCACGGCAAAGGTGATGGCGGCACTCCACTTTTTTGCTACAGGCACATTTCAGTACACAGTTGGACATGCCGGGGGGATGTCACAGTCCATGTTCAGCATGGTACTCCGGGATGTACTGAGAGCCATGAGGCTGTACAAGGATGACTACATCCATTTCCCACAGGCGGCAGAGTTGGCAGCGGTCAAAGCAGACTTCTATGCACTGGGTCGGATACCACACGTTGTGGGTTCCATTGATGGCACGCATATCGCTATCATTTCACCACGGGCACGTGAGCAGGTGTTTAGGAATCGGAAGCACTTCCATTCCCTCAACGTGCAGGGGGTGTTCCAGGCCGACAACATAATATCACATGTGTGTGCAAGATTTCCAGGCTCTGCACATGACGCCCACATCATGCGGAGCAGCATTGTCCCCCAACTGATGGCAAATCTGCGTCCGGCACAAGCGTGGCTTGTTGGTGAGTATGCTGTGGTGACAGGAGTGATATCTGTGTGGCATGGTGTGCCCACCAATTCTGGTTGTGATTTTTCTGTCTCTCTCTCTATTCCACCAACATAGGCGACCAGGCTTACCCAAAGAGGCCTTGGCTGTTGAGTCCCATTCGCAATCCAACTACAGCGGGAGAAATGCGATACAATGATGACCATGGAAGGACACGTCGAGTGGTAGAACGTACATTTGGCCTGCTTAAGTCTAGGTTTCGGTGCCTGGATAAGACTGGAGGGGCCCTGCCTTACTCACCAGGCAAAGTATGCAGGATCGTGATTGCCTGCTGCATGCTCCACAACCTGGCTGTGCGCAATAACATTGAACTGCTCTTGGACCCTGATGAACTGCAAGTTCCTCGACCTCCCGACCCACCCATGTCGACTGATGAGGATAGTGGTGAGGAGGAAGGTGTGGACCAGAGGCGCCAGCTCATTGATCGCTACTTCCCTTGAATGTGAGTGTGCTCCTCTTGTGCTGGTTGTGTATGCCCTGTGTATGTTTGCTGGTGTTGTGTCATTGTGTTGTGCATCATCTGTGTGTTCTGCAATGTGATGTATGCATGTGTGTGTATGTGTTTATGTATTTCGACATTCAAGTCTCCATGATATGTGTACTCTCATCCAATAATGTTGTGATGAGTGTGGTTTGTGGAATGTTGCACTGCAGTGTGTTGTGATGAGTGTGAATCTGTTTCCTGACGTGTCTTTGCGGTTTCTATATTTCCCTAGGTCACTCCCGCTGCGGCATGATTCTGTACGACTTGGATCCCTGAATCTGGTAACGTCTGTTTCTGATGCAATCATGTGAATAAACATGGAGACAACACATCATTGAGTGAGTAAGTGGTATTTATTTACAGATTTTGTATTGGTGTTGGTGCATATTTACAAATGAGTGAAGGGGTGGGGGAGTGTGAGTTAAAGGTAATGGCAGATGTAATGTCCGTGCTGACACCACATAGGGTGGTGTCTGCCTAGTGCAGCAGGCCTGTGCCAATGATTGGCTAGGTGGGACAGGATAGTTGCCAGGGTGAATGGCTGGCTCAGGTAGTGTGACAGTCATTGGCGGCTCCTCTTGGAGCGTGTGGAATGAGCATCCACACTGCTCTCGCCCACTTCCAGCCTCGGAAGGCCCCTCCGTCTCTGAGTCGGGACGGAGTCAGCTGGGGGCGCAGGCTGATCTGGTACCACATCCGTCGCCAGGGGCGCAGGTGGCGGTGGCAGTGGGGGTGTTGCTCCTGCCCGTGGCGTTGTTTGAGGGGTTGTGGGGAGGGTGGTGTTGGCGGCTATCCATCCCATCCACATGGTAGTGTTCTGGGACATGATGTCCACTATTTGGCCAAGCCGCCTCTCAATGGCCCCAACATTTCGGTGTTCTCAACAGAGTCCTGGTGGGCACGATCTGCCTGTGCCTGGCCACGTTCATAGGTTTCTTGGACCCTGGCTAGGGCTTCCAATGACTGTGCCACGGCATTGGGTTGGTGTCCTTCCTCAGATCGTCTTTGCGCTGTGCTCCTGCCTGCCGGATGTGGCCTTGCGTCTCTGGTTTGCCGCACACTCTCCCTGCGTGGCTGGGATGGCGCAGGCCCGGCGTCGTGCGGTGGGTCAGGCAGGGTGGCAGGGGCAGGAGTGGTGGTACTGGTGGTGGTGGTGGTGGTGGTGGCTGTGCAGGTCACAGTGGCTGGTGTGGTGGGAATAGCAGAGGCCGTAGTAGTCGGTGCTGGTATCACCTGGGAGCCAGATGGCCCTGGCTGCCTGCTTGTGCCCGCACCATCCTCCACACCGGAGCTGGCTGTGCAATCGTCCCCAGAGAGTCCTGAGTGAGGCGAGTCTGGAGGCCGGGTGGTGGTTCCACGTGTGAGATTACGATCACCTGCAAAACAAAAATGTGAAGATGAGTACTGTGGGCATTACGGGTTATTTACATTTTGTTGACTAATCTGACGCCACTTGCACTCACCCCACCCACCACCACCGCCATCCCTATGGACATGGGGGCCTGTTGGGAGTTGTAGTGCCGTCCTCTCACACACCCCACCCACCACCACCGCCATCCCTATGGACATGGGGGCCTGTTGGGAGTTGTAGTGCCGTCCTCTCACACACCCCACCCACCACCACCGCCATCCCTATGGACATGGGGGCCTGTTGGGAGTTGTAGTGCCGTCCTCTCACACACCCCACCCACCACCACCGCCATCCCTATGGACATGGGGGCCTGTTGGGAGTTGTAGTGCCGTCCTCTCACACACCCCACCCACCACCACCGCCATCCCTATGGACATGGGGGCCTGGTGGAGTTGTTTAGACGTTGGTGAGTATGTGGACTGCATGCATGGGTTGGGGTCTGGGAGATGTGTCTTCTGAGTTGTGTGAGGCACACCATGTTGTTGTGCTCGTGGTGCTTGGTTTGTACTTACCAGCCTCTTCTCCATCCTCAATTCCGTCAAGGCTCTCTGGGTGCAGGATGGTCAACACTTTGTCCTCCCAGTCGGTGTAGGGTAAGGGCTCCGGGGGGGTTCCACCGCCTGTGTGATTTGCCCGGAGAAAGTTTTTTGCACGGATGGATTTGACTCGGGTTTTTAGGTCATGCCACCGCCTCTGGATATCCTGCTTAGTCCTCGGCACGGTCCCAGACGCATTCACCCTGGTGACTATCCGGTCCACCATGTTGTTTTTCCTGGCTACGCTGGTCTGCTGCACTAGGGCCCCGAATAAGTGGGGTTCTACACGTATTATCTCATCTACCATGACCTTTAACTCGGTGTCTGTGAATTTGGGGTTCTTTTTTGGTGCCATGGTGTGTGGTGCTCGGGGTGTGGGTTTGAGTGAATTGGGAGGTGCAGGTGTGTGGTGTGTAGGAATGGTGTGGTGGGTCTTTGTTTAGTGAGTGTGTTTGGGTGTTGGTTATGTGTAATATATAGTTGTTTGCTGTATGTTCTTTGGTGTCTCTTGCTAGCAGCTATGCTGTGATGCAGAGGATTTCGGGAGTGGGTGGGAGTGATTTTATAGTCTGTGTCTTGATCCTGTCTGAATGGTTATTGGCAGTCAGGTGCTAGGTGGGTGTGTTGCCTGGTGTGCAGTATGTGGTACTTGGGGGTGGGTCATTGTGTCTTCTGATTGGTTTTGATGTATCAGGTGGTTGGTCGTTCATTTTCCTGTGTTTGGTATTAACTTCCGTCGCACTGTATGGCATTGGTTTGCCGGTAGGGATGTTGTTCGTGTTGGCCTTCCGCTATGGAGCACGGTATCTCGTTGCATTGGTACCGCAGCGGACGTGGATCGCGGTGGCTACCGGGGTACTTGCGGAGTTATCCTAATTGCGGACACGGACACTACGCAGGTATAGCGGGAGAAGTGGAAGTTCTTGCGGTCATGTGCGTACGCGGCGGTCGGTGTTCTTTCGGTTCCGTCCGCTCGCGACGGTCTCAGGTGTACTCCGGCCGCCGCGCACGGGGTTTGGTGTGCTCCGTCCGCCGCGGTCGGTGTTTCATTCATATTTTATCCTAATCGCTATTGCGGTTTATCCGCGGACCGGTCCGGAGTATGTAGCCACCTTCCTCGGCGGACGGGACACGTTTCCGTCCGCGATCCTAATCGACCCCTTTGGCAGGGATAATTATTCACATTCCCCTTCGGAAAAATAGGGAGAATGTTCTTGTGGGCATTGGCCCAGGGGCACCCGATTTCCAACCCTGATGCTTTGATTTTACCCAGTTGGAACACAAGCAGAGGGACTCTGTACTGAGAAAGCCTCCACTGGTGGGGCCTCCACAGGGTGGCCAGTGCAACCTTAGGGGAGGCAGTCCCCAGAAACAGAGAGAGTAGAACATTCTCTGGTCTTCCTTTGTCGAGAGAAAAAATCAAAGGGTAAGCTTGTGGTCCCTGAAGGTGATAGCCGCCACTTCCACCATATCAAAGTGAATGGAATATCTGTCACTGCTCTAAGGGATACTGGTGCCAGCCAGATGTTGGTGGTGGAAGGGCTGATTTCCCTAGATCAGTACCTGCCACGACAGGTGTGCAGGGTATCCCAGGACAATCAGATAGATTTACTCCTCCATATGGCTCTGGTATCCATGGAATAGGGGGGAAAAGTGGCTAGAGGAGAGTCATAGTCAGTCCCCAGGTGTCCATTGACTGCATCCTGGGAAATTAGTTTCCACCAGTGTTAGAGTAGCTGAGTTTTTGAAGGCTCAGGTTTATGGGTACTACTCCTAGAGGGATTAATGGAAGACAAGAGGCAGCAGATCAAGACTGTCTACAGCTGGAGGACCAGTGGATCAGGCGTTGCCAGCTATGACAGAAGAGCACCCTAAGACTGACACTCGTGAAGCCACTTATGACCTGAGGTACTGCCTGTGCTATCACAGAGACAGAGGACAGGAGACCAGCACCAGGCAGATCCCTGCATGAAACAGAGTGTATCAGTGTATCAGTTTATCATCCTTGAGGGGGGTGGTGCCCCCCCCCCCCCAGTATTTCTGGTTTGCCAGGTACCTGTTCAGCCTCCAGGTACAGACCCTGTGCTGAGAGGCCAGTCTCAGGATATCCTCCCTGAGCTAGTGGTAAGGAGAGTAAAGGAAGGGTGCCTAACACCTGGCGCTTTTGCCTCCCCACTTTAAGAAACATAAGAGGTCAGGGGGAACCTCAGGAACAAGTAGGGCAGTGGTTTCCAATCTGTATGCCGTGACTCCCTGGTGCGCCCTCCAGACTAGCCAGGGGCGATGTGCTCCAAAGGTTTCAGAATTTCAATTTCAAGCCATAAATTAACAGAAACATCACAGAAATATGTTATTTGGTAAAAGCATGAAACCCCTTTATCCACCAGATGGCAGCAGAGCACAATTTATTAAGAGAACATAACTGAATATTCCTAGTGGAGCCAGCAACAAACAAGAGCATCTGCATGGCAAGAGTTCACCCCATTACCAATCCACAACTTGAGTGACAGTGGTCATGGTAGGAGGCTGCTATAGAACACAGGAAGGAAAAGCGATTTGTAATGAAGCTACCCTAGAATATGCAGGGCCCATTTTAAATTTGTGTAGCTGGAGCCCAACTATCATAGTATTGGATATAAGCAGCACCCTCCAGGCTTATACAGTCCTGAAATACATTTGGAAGAGGAGGCAAAATGTTTGGCTGTTTTTCCTGCAGGATCAGGGAATTACTCCAGAACTGAGGAAAAAACAGAGCTGCTTTGAAATTTAAAAGAGAAAGAAGAAACACTACTGCCCCAGCATGGAGAGAATTTGCCTTGCTCGTTTCTGAGTGTCAGTCAAGTGAATCAAGTGAGAGAGGCTGGAGAATAGTGACCACTGGTCAGCTTGACTAAGATCTGCTCCGAGGCGCCCTATATGCCTTTATTCTACCACACCTTCTGCAGCACCTGCGTTTCCCTGACAAGCAGCGCTAAGCCCATCAGGGCCTGCATACCTCCTCTCCACTCACTCCAACAGTTTTCCTATGATGAGAGGCCAGAGTGTGATTCATACCTACCTATGCACCTTTGTTCAATGTGGAGAAGTGTGGCTCAATGGTTAGAGCTGCAGACCTTGATGCAGAGCTCTGGCCCAGGACCAGGGTTCGATTCCCGCCTCGGCGGTTATTGGGCTTAAATTCCTCGGACCTGATATTCTCGCCTCAGTGCCTATTCTAATCATGAGTCCAACTCTGGGCAATAGCTTGCTTAATCTCCACAACGGCCCCAACAGCGCTGGGATGCCTGGCTTCATCTTGGGGATGCCCAGGAGTGGACATTTCACAGGGAAAAGCCAGGAAAGGGTTCCTTAGCGGTATGAGTACAAGCACCGGGATTACCCTGGTCTGGGGTAGCTGTGCGCTATACAAGTACAACACATTTACATTTACATGTCAATGACAAGCAGCAATAGACCTTAGTTTGTCGCTCATACCAATGTAGCACTTTAGACCTCTACATTGGCTTGGCAGCTCTGACCATGCCAGTGTCACTTGCTTCTGCTGACTCTGAAGCACTGTAGAACACATCTGCTCATCAGGAGCACACACCCTGAGCAAATACGAAATTGAGATAGGAAAAAAGCACAACTGACCCCCAGCATGGATGGTGCTCGAGCAGCGCAGTCCCACCAATGCTGCCCAACAAGAATATTGTATTCCATCTGCGGAACCAAGTTAGATATAGCCTTGCAAAACTATGCCATGACTTTGCGCTTTGAGTCCAAATATAAACTTGCCATTATAGCTGTATTTCTGTCATAGATGGTCAGACAGCCCACAGTGTAGTTTTAGCTCCAAAGTAACCACAAACATTTACTCTGAGAACAGATTGCAATATTTGGCTTCCTGAAGTAATAAAGTACATCTTCCTAAAGTAAATTAAGTCATTGTTCTTCTTATAAAAGAATTGGCATTTATTGTGTGTGATAAATGTCCCAGCTGAACTAGGTGTTCCATCCCATTCTATACTACAGGAGTACCCAATGACTGTTAGGCATGTCATGGGGTATATGACCCAACTTTATCCCAATTATTTTAATGGAGAAAAGTGTGAGTACTCCTGAGGCCATCCACCCGCAAAACAAATTAGCATAATAGGGAGCCACGGCCAACAGCCAATAAGCCAAGGGAGCCATGGGTTGAAAATGTTTGGGAACCACTGAAGTAGGGAAACCCTTGCCAGCCCCAAGACTGATAGTGAGGTTCCAGCTTGGAGCCTCCATGGGCAGTGATTGGTCCAGGGCCTGGTTGTTGACACTAACAGCTGTCACGGTCCTCTGCTGGTTGTTGTCCCTATAGGCACAATTCTCTTTGGGTTGGTTGGGGGCATAAGTCTAATCCAATCAATACAGTTAACTTTTGCCAATTGAATGCTCTTCTTCAAAGTTTTGTTGAATCTTTCCAGGGCACCATTTAATTCAGGATGATATAATGAAATTATTTTATGTACTAGACCACACTTAAGTCTATTCTTCCATTTCATCAGAACAGAATTGAGGTCCATTGTCCGAGAGTAATGAATTAGGAAAACTCTACGTTTAAAAATAGATTCTAAAAACGTAATAATACATTGAGTTGTTATCTCCCTCACAGAACTGACTTCAACCCATCAGGAGTATAAATCCATCAAAACAATTAAATAAGGAGTTTGTTGTTCACCATGTAAAGGACCCACAATGTCAATGGCTACTTCATCCCAGGGACATATTAGCAGTTTCCTACAAACCATTGGTGGATGTCTTGGCTTGAGTACTTTATCACTCAATTGACAAGAGACACAATCACGAATAGCACGTTCCACCATTAAATCCAGACCAAGCCATCAAAAATCTTGTCTGATGCGTTCTTTTGTTTTAGAAATGCCCATATGTCCTTCATGTGCCATCTTTACAATGTTGTTCCTTTTTTTTCCCCCTTTTTTTTTATTGAGCATGATCTGTAGTATACAAACAAAAATAAATTTTATACAAGAAAGAATGAATTCTTAATAATACAATAATACAATACAACATCCGTAAACTTATTAAGAACGAGATACATACGAAAAAACTGAAAGAAAAATAAAAAAGAAAGAAAAAAGCAAAAGAAGAAGGGACAATTATAATTTATACATTTTTCATTTTCTTAGCATGTGAGCCCATGTCGACTCTTGTCGTATCAGGGGGAGGATCTTACGTTGTAGTACCAATTAGAAATTGGGGCCCAGATCTGAATGCCCCGGGCTCTGGTTTTCTTACCCCTTGTGCGGTATAGAGCTATCTCCTGCTTATAAGTGGAAAGAAGTCGACAAAGCCACATCTGAAAGGTGGGAACATTGGGGTCTTTCCAGCATGCTGCCAGAAGAATACGAAAGACAGCAGTACCCAAAAAAAAAACAATTCTCTGTTCCTCTAAACTATGACCTAAGGATTCATCGTGACCCAGAAGATATAGGGTGGCGGAGGATCTGAGATTCCGCCCAAAAACTTGAGTCCAGAATCCTCCAATCATTGTCTGTAGGTTGTTTAGTTTCGGACATTCGGCAAACATATGGATTAAATTTGCTTGTCCCTGTCTACATCTGGGGCAGCTATCATCTACTCGCATACGCCAGGTGAACAGTTTAGCCGGAGTAAAATAAAGGTTGTAAATGGTTTTAAAGTATTGTGCTTTAAGGTTAGGTGCTAAAAATAATGTTGTGTTAAGAGTTATACTATACTTAATATCTACATCAGAATTACCGAGTTTTTGTGCCCAGGATCTCTCAACACTTTCTAAATCATCATTAAAGGATTGTGAAAATAAATCATATAGAGTACCTATTCTAGTATCTCGTTTCCCTATAATAGAAAAAAAGTTAAAGCTATCTAAATTAATAGTAGATTTAAAGTTACGAATGTTGGTATAAACTTGAAAGTATTTTAAATAATCCGTGGTTGGTATATCAAATCTCTGCTGTAGTCCCTCAAAAGATGGAGCAACATTCTGCCCGAAAAAATGGCCAAGTGTGTATATACCTGAATTTTCCCATCTCCTAGAGACGGTGTCTTTTAGAGATGATGATATAATCTTGCTATGCCAGAGAGAGATATACCTTGTTATTTTAGGTATGCCTAACTGTTTGGAAGCAAGTTTCCAAACTTTCCATGCATCTTTAATTACCTTAAACTTCGTTTTCTTATAGTAAGATGCTTCAAGCTCTTTCAACAATAATCCTCGGCATTTATCTCCTAGTCCAAGTTCAAAAATAGAGGGGATGTAAAGATCTGTGATAGGTAAATTGGAAGGTTTCAGTTTAAAAAGCAAGCCCATTTGTTGTAGTAATGTAGTCCAGAGATAGAATGTCAAATTCGGGATACCTAGACCACCTCTATGTAGGGGAAGAGTTAACGCTGGTAATGCTCTCCTTATTTTACCATATTTCCAAATAAATTTAGAAATTGTTGAATCCAGGATTTTTACGGTGGTGTAATCAGCCATCAATGGGATAGCTCGGAATAGATAGAGTATTCTAGGAAATATACTCATTTTGATATAATTGGCCCTCCCTATTATTGAGAGGTGTAAATTATCTACCCTCTTCAGATCTGTTTTTATTGAATTGATCAGTGGATCGTAATTGAGCCGATTGATTTCTTTTATTTCGGGAGAGATATTTACACCTAGATATATTGCGTTTTTGACTTTATAGGGACTGTCATATATGATATTGTTTGTACATAAAACCATGGTTTTATCTCTATTAAGTGAATAACCAGAATAAAGTCCAAAATTTTGAGTTATTTGTTCTACTTCAACTACTGCGTCTGCTGGTTTGGTTGTAAGCACAGCAATATCGTCGGCATATGCCAGTATTTTAGTAGAGTACGGACCCACCTTTACCGGTTGAATTTGGGGGGAATCAAGAAGCTTTAAAATTAAAGGATTAATTACTAGGGCAAACAATATCGGGGAACAAGGGCAGCCCTGCCTAGTACCTCTTTGTACCTCGACAAACTCTGACTCAAAGCCCTCGATAGATAATTTAGCCCTAGGATTGATATATAAAGCTTTCAGGGCTTTAATAAAGCCGGGGCCAAAGTTGTTAAATTTCAAAATTTCCCATAAAAACCGCCAAGACACTCGATCAAATGCTTTTTCGGCATCGAGTAGGACCATCGACATCTCTCCCCCCGCGGCACCCATGATGTCAAATAGGGCAATGACTCTACGAGTATGATCAGTTGTTCCCCTCCCTGGGATAAAGCCATGTTGCCACGGGGATACGAGATGTTTGATGACCCCCCTTAGACGGTTTGCAAGTATCTTCGAGTAAAGCTTTATTTTTATTTATTTATTTTATATTCTTATAAAGCGCCAGACTAGACCCCCGAAGGGGTATCTCCGCGCTATTGCTGCAACAAAGAGAGTTCAGATTTAAATTGTATGTCCAGACTGAAGGAGAAAGCTACAGGGCCTTATTTTCTAGGGTACAGATAGGTTTTTAAAGTTTTCCTGAAAGTCAGGTGACTAGAAAGAGATCTTAGTTCCGGGGGCAGAGAATTCCAGAGTATTGGTCCGGCGTGGGCTAGTGCACGGCCGCCTTGTCTGGTCTTTTTTACTCTGGGTACTTGCAGTAACTGCTGATGACTGGAGCGCAAAAGGCGCCCTGGAGTGTAGGGCTGAAACATTTTGGTCATGTATTTTGGGCCCTCCCCTATCATGCTCTTGTGGATAGTACATAGCGTTTTGAACTGGACTCGTTTCCTCACTGGAAGCCAGTGGAGTCTCATCAGCAGGGGACATGAGGGTGTCCGCGGAGGAGCATTCAGGATAATCCTTGCAGCTGTATTTTGGATTACCTGCAGTTTGCTGAGTTGCTCCTCGTTGGCTCCAAGGAGCAGACCGTTGCAGTAATCAACCCTGCTGATGACAAGAGCCTGTACAAGTGTCTTTCTGTGATGGTCCGGTATGTAGGGGAAGACACGTCTTAACATACCAATAGCTCGGAAGCAGTTTCCAGCAACTTGGTTAACATGGCCTTTAAAAGTGAGTTGCTGATCAAAAAGCACTCCCAAGTTCCTGACTGTATTCTTGGGGGTGGGAACAGGGCCCAGCTCTAAGGGCCACCAGTCGGATGCCCAGTGTGTCGCCGCTTGCCCAAAACACATGACCTCCGTCTTCCCTACATTACACTGCAGACAGTTAGATGACATCCACTCTGCAATGGCCCTCATGCCATCTGCAAAAGATCTTTTTATTGCAGGTGTAAGGTTTTTGAAGGGAAAGAGGAGTTGGGTGTCGTCGGCATACGACACTGGGATAAAGCCGAAAGATCTTGCTAAGTTGGCTAAGGGGGCCACATACACATTGAAGAGTGTAGGACTCAGGCACGAGCCTTGTGGCACTCCCTTATTGAGCTCCCTAAGAGTGGATTTATGGGAGCCCAGCCTAACTTCTTGATAACGACCAGTCAAAAAGCTCCTCATCCATGCCAGAGCCTCTCCCTCTATACCCACCTCGCCTAGGCGGTTGAGTAGCACCGTGTGAGACACCGTATCAAAAGCGGCGGAAAGGTCCAACAGCACCAGAATCATTGAGCTGCTCTCGTCCAGTGCCATTTTGATGTTATTGGTCACCGTCTGAAGGGCTGATTCTGTGCTGTGGTTTGGCCTGAACCCTGATTGCGAATAGTCCAGGCCGTCCGTCGCCTCAAGATGTTGAGAGAGATAGGTGTTCACATGCCTCTCCGTTACCTTGCCTAGGTAAGGTAGGAGGGAGATAGGTCGTAAATTGGAGAGGTCTGTCCATGGGGAGGATGCCTTTTTTCTAATCGGGTTCACCACCGCCTTTTTCCAGTTTGCTGGTACCTGACCTTTTGTTAGTGAAATGTTAACCAAGTCTAAAATGGGAGGTCCCAGGAGGGGAATCATGGGGCCAATCATCCTGGCAGGAATAAGGTCACTAGGCGATCCTGATTTAATTTGGCTGCAAAGGGAGAGGAGCTCTGTATTAGTAATTGGGGGAAAAGATGTTAAAAGGGATTTATTGTGATCTATTGCCGGGTTTAGAGGATGACCAATGGTAGTTTTGTTTATAGCGCTGTTGGCTGCTACTATTTTTTCATAGATGTTATTTATTTTATCCTCAAAAAATGTTGATACTTCATCGCATAGGTCTTGTGAGAAGTCCTCTGAGCTCTCGCATGCGTTCGGTTTAATAAAATTCTGCAGGATATTAAAAAGCTCCTTAGAGCAATTGCCTGCTTGTGATATCTGTAGCGTTATGTGTTGTTTTCTGGCCTGTTTTATATTCTTATAGTACTTTGATTGAGCATCTAAGAAAACTGCTCTGCTACTCTCGGTTTTCCTTTTTCTCCATGCTTTCTCAGCTCGCCTGCAGTTTTGCTTTTCAGCTCTCAATTCGTAGGTATACCAGCTATCTTGTTTGGACACAGGATACTGTTTGTGCTTTTTTAAGGGAGCTACAATGTCTATGGCTTGCTTTATAGAAATTTTAAGTTTAGCTAAAGCCATATCGGCTGTGTCTGTTGTTAAGATTTCCGGATCTTTCCAGAATTCCTGGATTTTATTGACAGTGACTTTGTGCCATTGTCGACGCCAGATGGGAGGAAGAGAGACACTCTTCGTGGTATTTAGTGGAGTTACTAATAAGAATTCTAACAGTGAATGGTCTGTCCATGACATTTCTTTTGCTGGGGAGCAGATAACTTTGGCACAATTAGAAAAAAGTAAGTCCAGCATGTGTCCTCCTCTATGAGTAGGACCATGGTTTTGTAATTCTAGACCTAGATTAGTAAGGTCAGTAATCAGGTCAGTGGATTCGGAAAGTGTGGGCAAGTCTACATGTATATTGAAATCACCCAAAAGAAGAAAATCTTCTTTGGATTTAATGTGCGGGGCTAAAATTTCCTGCAGAGTAAGAGCAAATTTGGGGTTAGGTCCTGGGGGTCGGTAGACCAGAGCACCTTTCCAGGTGATATGGTTAGTAAGTGTAAATTTAAAAATCATTGTTTCTAGCTGTGGGTGCATATGTTGTTCACTAATAGTCACTTTTATGCAATCTTTATGTATAATAGCAAGACCCCCTCCAGTTTTAATGTCTCTGTCTAGATGTTTGATCTTGTACCCAGAGGGAATCCCCAAAGCGATGGCAGTGACTGTGTGGGGTTTCAGCCATGTTTCAACAAGAAAACAAATATCTGGCTGCATATTATGAATTAGGTCCCAGACCTCATGTTGATGTTTGGGTAAAGATCGTACATTTAGTAGAAAGCTCTTAAGGCACGGTAAGGGGGATTTAGGGCCTGAGGGGGGAATGTCATTCTTTAATAGTCGCTGACATTGCAGACAGGAGAAGGCTCCCTCTACACGGTGCCATGGTATTTTGGTGCTGCATCGCAGCGGTGGTCTAAGGGTCAATAGCGATTGGCGGGAATAAGTAATTAACAGTGAACCCTTACCGGTAGAGGCAGTTAGAGATGTGGATGAGTCCATCGCCCCTCGCCCCGTCCTGTCGCGGACGGGCGCAGACGGGCTTTTCTTCGGCGCTTCTTAGGCGCGCTCGAGGGCGCCCCCTGCGCGCAACCGCTGCGCGCTTCCTGGAAGGGCGTGGCTAAATAGCCCGGAGTGAGGTAGCCACTAGAGCGCTAACCTCAACTCCGGGACAACCGGAAGTGCTGCCTGCCTGGCTCTGCCTGTCCGCCCTCCGCTCAACGGCACTGATTGCCGAGTCGGATCGAGGCGGACAAGCGATGGAATCGAGCCCAGGCTAAGCGGGGAGAGGAAGCGGAATTTAGGGACACTTGAGTCTGTCCTGAAATTAAAATTTGGTTTTTAAAATAGATAAGCTCTAAATTCTGTCCGCTGGTAACGATATCACTCGCAGCCCTCGCTGACAATAGCAATTGACACTGACACCCACAGGCACAGCAGCGGGTCTGGGAGACACTGCCACCGTCTCCCTACCGCGCAGGTCCGAGGGTCAGGACGGCCTAAATAGCCCGGAGTGAGGTAGCCACTAGAGCGCTAACCTCAACTCCGGGACAACCGGAAGTGCTGCCTGCCTGGCTCTGCCTGTCCGCCCTCCGCTCAACGGCACTGATTGCCGAGTCGGACCGAGGCGGACAAGCGATGGAATCGAGCCCAGGCTAAGCGGGGAGAGGAAGCGGAATTTAGGGACACTTGAGTCTGTCCTGAAATTAAAATTGAGTCAGAGTTTATGAGTGATATTGGTCTGTATGAAGAGGGAAGATGGGGAGGTTTTCCTTTTTTAGGAAATATCGCTATGTTTGTGTGCTTCCATGATTCAGGTGTAGCTGAGTGATATTGTACCTCTAGAAACAGATCTAATAAGTAAGGTAGTATCTGTTTACCCAACAATTTATACAGCTCTAATGGAATCTTGTCGGGCCCAGCTGCCTTCCCATTAGCTAGATCTGATAATGCATTTTCTAGTTCTTCCATTGTGATCTCTTTCTCCAGTTCTTCTCTATCGACTCGGTCAAGTATTCTAGGTATTTCTGATTCCGGTATCCACTCACTAAGGAAGATGTTCATGTCTCTTGTAGATAGATGTTCATTTTCTTTTTGATATCATTTCTGATAATATTTCCGAAACACTTCTACAATGTCTTGAGGGGTGGTATATTGTTGACCCTCATATTCGATATTTTTTATCCTATTATATGTTTGTTTTTGTCTAGTTTTGAGAGCTAATTGCTTCCCTACTTTTTCCCATGCCTCATAAATTCTAGCTCTATTTGCTTGATACATTTCTGCTGCTTTTTGAGTTAATGAGCTATTAATCTCTGTTTTTAGAATCAGTAGTTTTTGTAATATATCAGAAGTTGATTTTCCTTGCTGAATTTGTTTGGCATGTTCTATTTCCAAATTGATGAGTTCTGTATTTAGTTGTTCATTAATACAATCCTGAGTTTTCTTATAATTTGCTACAAATGCCATCATCTCTCCCCTGATTGCTGCCTTAAAACAATCCCATACACTAAATCTTGGTGCACTGTATTGATTATTATCAAAAAAGAATTGAGCGAATAGTGTAATATGATTAATGTAGTCTGGATTAGTAAGAAGCTTTCGGTCAAATGACCATTGGATATTAGGTCTATTAATACTGTCCAGTTCGAAAGTTAGTGTTAATGCGTTGTGGTCAGAGATGGTTTTGGGGGATTTGGTTATATTTATTAAGGCTGTCTTGTGTAATGATGTCATAATGTAATCTAACCGGGCATATTTGTTGTGGGGATACGAATAATAGGTATAGCCGTTTGCGTTATGCTTCAACATATCCCAGACATCAAATAAATCGTGACTATCCATCAGATGAGATACTGCCTTATATACTTTGGGTTTACGGCCACTATAATTCTGCGGGAGTCGATTATTTACTAACTTTTCAATATTTATATTAAAATCCCCACACAGAATTAGTGGGCCGGCCCAAGAGGCCAATTCTAGTTCTAGCTCAATAAAGAGTTGTGGATCGTCCAAGTTTGAACCATAAAGTGAGCAAATGGTTATGTCCGACTCCAATTGAACCACAACCCACCTACCGTGTTTGTCAACTAGTTGACGTCTAGGGCTCCCTAATCCTGGTCTAGCAAAAATTGCGACCCCCCCGTGTTTTAGCCATTTGTGATGTTGCTGCTAACAGATTAAACCCGGGAATTTTTAACAGATTTTTATCGCATCCGGCTATGTGAGTTTCCTGAATACAGACGATGTCTACAGGGTCTTGACGTAACAATTGAAAGAGTTGGGCCCTTTTTCTCCCATCATTAAGACCTGCTATGTTCCAACATCGCAATTTTACTCTCCCCATTCCAAATTATTTCCAATTGAACCAGTACCATCTCTATAATGTATTTTAGTCCACCACCATAGATTGACATTCCTCTCCCAAATTAGGTTAATCAAAATACAAGGTAAAGTACTCCGGTCATTCACAGAAACAAGCTTCCAGGGACCGGTTTCTGGACCGGCTGAAATGCCAGAAACCGGTCCCCGGAAGCTTGTTTCCTTCCCAGTGTAAGAATTGGCTTGGTAGTTTGGTTTGCCCTGTTCCCATCATGCACTGGGCCAGGGACAGACTGATTTGCATATAGCCAGGTTCTGAGCTGGGATGGTGCAGTGAGATAAATAACGGTGATGGATCAAGCCCTGATCTTTGGACTGGGTAAGAGTGGTCTGCTTAATTCAGACACTCTGTTCATCACCACCCCCTTTTCTGAATCGTTTTTGGCCACTATAGGTGTGGCAGGGTATACTCAGACATGAGTCCCTTTCTCACTGCACCATCAGGATTCAAGCAAGCCGGGCCGAAGAAGGCTGAAATGCCAGAAACCGGTCCCCGGTAGCTTGTCTCCTTTCTGGTGAAGAATTGGCTTGGTAGTTTAGTCTGCCCTGTTCCCATGATGCACTGGGCCAGGGACAGACTGATTTGCATATAGCCAGGTTCTGAGCTGGGATGGTGCAGTGAGATAAATAACGGTGATGGATCAAGCCCTGATCTTTGGACTGGGTAAGAGTGGTCTGCTTAATTCAGACACTCTGTTCATCACCACCCCCTTTTCTGAATCGTTTTTGGCCACTATAGGTGTGGCAGGGTATACTCAGACATGAGTCCCTTTCTCACTGCACCATCAGGATTCAAGCAAGCCGGGCCGAAGAAGGCTGAAATGCCAGAAACCGGTCCCCGGTAGCTTGTCTCCTTTCTGGGGAAGAATTGGCTTGGTAGTTTAGTCTGCCCTGTTCCCATGATGCACTGGGCCAGGGACAGACTGATTTGCATATAGCCAGGTTCTGAGCTGGGATGGTGCAGTGAGATAAATAACGGTGATGGATCAAACCCTGATCTTTGGACTGGGTAAGAGTGGTCTGCTTAATTCAGACACTCTGTTCATCACCACCCCCTTTTCTGAATCGTTTTTGGCCACTATAGGTGTGGCAGGGTATACTCAGACATGAGTCCCTTTCTCACTGCACCATCAGGATTCAAGCAAGCCGGGCCGAAGAAGGCTGAAATGCCAGAAACCGGTCCCCGGTAGCTTGTCTCCTTTCTGGTGAAGAATTGGCTTGGTAGTTTAGTCTGCCCTGTTCCCATGATGCACTGGGCCAGGTACAGACTGATTTGCATATAGCCAGGTTCTGAGCTGGGATGGTGCAGTGAGATAAATAACGGTGATGGATCAAGCCCTGATCTTTGGACTGGGTAAGAGTGGTCTGCTTAATTCAGACACTCTGTTCATCACCACCCCCTTTTCTGAACTGTTTCTGTCAGTGGCACTGATGGGCTGGTTTGTACCACTGTCAAAGAAGTTAGCGTAATAGAAGAAGAAGAAACAGGAGTTTCACACAAGGAGAGATTCTTCATACCTTGTATTCCTGCATCTGAATCCGCCCCAGCCTTAGGGTCTGATATTCCTGCCTCCATGATTGTAGGTTCCACGCTTTTCACTGAGGAATCCTCTCCTGAAGTTAATGATTTATTTATATTAGCATTAACATTAACATTCCTCTTCTCTTTTTCTTCGGTTATGCCACTCTCTCTTTGCCCACTAGATGTCACTGTAAGCCTTGGATTGCCACTCAGAATAGTGTCAGTTACCGGCAGGGCTGCTGGGTTTTGTGGTGCCGGAGCTGCGTTCATGCCCAGAGCAGAGGTTGAAACAGGGGCTTTCCGGAGCAGATCTATCACGGAAGGACCAGTAATGGATGTACTCGGCTGTCGTCTCAAGGCTTTTAATTTACCAGCTTCTGCCCCAGTGTCGAGATCAGCAACATCACCACCGTCCTCCAAGCGTGAGCCGCCCCGCTTTGTAGCCAGCTCCCTTTCTCGATGCAGAGCCTGCTTCGCTGCCCTTGTCTTGGCTGCAGCAGCGGCCACAGCAGCGGCGTTTTTCGGCGCCATTCCGCCAAAAGTTTCAACGAGATTCGTAAAAGGTGGGGCTATGCGCATAGGCTGAGCCGGCTGTTCCAACTCTGGAAACCTGTCCCGTCCCGCCAGCACAGCTCCTCCACTAGTCCGCAGGCGGGCCAAGAGCCGCAAAACAGTCACGCCGACTAATGATGTGCAAAACACAAAGCGCTGCTGCAGCACAATCGGGTCCCGCTGATCACCGACAACTTCAATCATAGACATTACACCAGTTCCTCCATCAGGGCATCAGGGCGTATAGCAATCACAACGTCTGCAACAAAGAGGGGTAAGTGCCTCAGTTCCAGTAATTGCTTATTTTAACGGGGCGATTTTTTCATTTCTCCTTCACTACGCTGTTCCCTTCATTGGGCTGGCTTGGGAGCAGCCTCACAGCGGTCTAGCAAGCCGCCGCCATCTTGCCTCGTACAATGTTGTTCCTTAAACTTTCAGGTGGAATTTATCTTGTACCTCTAGTTAGAAATCCATCAACAATAGCTAATTCATGAGACACTAATGACCATGGTTTCCTAAGACTGTTAGTCTTATTCTGTGATAAAAAATTTATCACTGCCAACAACTCATTGTCTTTATTTAATTCTTCCTTCCACTCTTCTTCTTTTATAGCACCTACAGTTATTTCACACACCTTTACTTCAAACTCTTCTTCGTACTGGCCATCCTCCCCAGAAAGATCAGTTGTTTCTATATTATTCACTAAACATGACAGACCGTCTGCGGAAACATTTGTACTTCCAGGAATATATTCAAACTTAAAGTTGTACTCCTGAAAAGAGATGACCTATCTTCTAATCCTCAAAGCGATGGAATCGAGCCCTTTTTTCTCAAAAATTTCCTTAAAAGGTTTATGATCTGATCTGACTACAAAAGGGGTACCTCACACAAATTTCTTAAATTTGTTGATTGCCCAAAAAATGGCTAGTGCCTCCTTCTCAATAACAGAATAGTTGAGCTCAGCACCTTTTAAGCACCTTGAAGAACATGCAATCAACTCCTCATGACCATTATGCAACTGAAAAAGTAGAGCACCTAGACCTTTTTTACTGGCATCAGTTACGATATCCGTGACATCACCCGGTCTAAAGGCCTGTAAATTTGGTACTTTTTTTTAGATCTTTCTTAATCTGTACTAACTCCTCTCCACACTCATCACTCCACACAAATTCAATATTCTTACACATTAAACTTCTGAGATGAACTTTCTTGTCAGCAAAATTATTAATAAGATAATTCTTCTTTTGAATATGGTTCTTTCAACATCTCTATGGTCTCTACGAGCTCTTTTTTCAGGTCATACACCATCTTTGGAGCTGTGATGCCCCAGATAATCAAGTTCAGTAACACCAAACTTACATTTTTCGCATCCTAGGGATCAACCAGCTTTAAGCATTTTCCTTAGTACATGTTACTCTGCCATCATGTTCCTCAATGTTATTATCACAGATCAAAACATCATCTTGATAGCATCTGACACCTGGTATGCCCTTAAAGAGATCATGCATGATTCTCTGAAATACAGAGGCTGCAGACACTAACCCGAAGGGCATCCTCAAAAACTTAAACGCTCCCATGGATGTTATAAAAGCAGTCAGCTCTTGTGAATCTTTACTGAGGGAGGGGAACCTGGTGGTATGCTGATCCCATGTCTAATGTAGTAAAATAACACGCTCCATCTAACGTTGAAACCAACTCCTCTATCTTATGAAGAGGGAATTTATCAACTACCACCTCTTGGTTTAGAGCGCGTAGATCCACACATAAGCAAATTTCATTGTTGGCCTTATGCGCTACGAGAATGGGAGCCAACCATTAAGTTGCTTCTACTGGATCTATTACCCCAGAGGCTAGTAATTTATCAATTTCTTTTTGTACTGCCTCCTGAACACTGATGGGAATCCGTCTCACTTTTGCAGCAACTGGCTTTGCTCTAAGCTTAAGTTTGATCTGATGTTTATAGCCTTTTAAACAACCAAATGTGTCACTGAACAATTCTTTAAATTCTTTCACAAATTTATGTTCCACACTTTCTACAGACTGCACTTGTACAGAAGGCTTGGCATTAGGGTTTAGAATAATTCCCAAACTAGCTTGATGAGTCCAACTCAACAAGTTATCTCCTTTTTCTGCCACATAGATTTTAGCATCAATAAATCTCCCATTGCATTCTATACAATCCAAAAAATAACCTAACATTTGAATGGGTGTTCCACCATAGCCTGTGGGTCTGACATCAGATTTCATTAAATTAATTTTATTTGAAAAAATGTTTTGAAACACTTGCTTGGAAATAAAGGTAAGGTGAGAACATGAGTCAAATTTCATCTTAATCTCTACATCACCACCTTAACCCACTCTGAAGGATGATCCACGCCACACTCATTTACTTGAAAAGTAACTTCTTTTATCTCATGCCTATTGTCTCTTCTGTTACGGAAAAAATTTAAATTTTCCCATAATGTCCTCTTCTCCCACATACACCACAGATCACCTTGAGAGCAGGGCAATCCTTTGCATTGGCCATATGCCCAAACCTACCACACCGAAAAGCATTAACTTGAAATGTCACCACATTCTTCTTTTCATTTTGTAACTTATTTGTCCTATTTTCATCTTCCTTACTCTTGCAGTGAACATTATCACTATTTTTTTAGAATCAACCTTTTGAACTACCTGACACTCCACTTCTTCAACTTTTTCAATAAGTGTAGTGTGTTTACCAACTTTACACAATTCTCCTACACACTTTAGCATGTGTTCTACACGTTTTGCAATAACCATAACTTCATCCAAAGGTGGCTCATCTTTCAGCCAAAGTTCTTCTTTATTTTGTCACTTGAACACCTTAAAACAAATCGGTCCCTTATTCTTTCTTCCACTAACTCTCCAAATTTACAACTAGATGCCAATTTGCGTAATGAGGTAACAAACTCCTCAACATTTTAATCTTTTCCTTGTTCACGTAATCCAAAGTAATACTTCTCCATAATGGTACTCACCTTTGGTAGGTAATGCAAATCTAACGACCTCCTGTGTGATTACCACAAAGGGGGCTATTTTCCTGAAATACTCAGCTGATCAGTGGCAACTGGATCTGAACTGGACTTTGGTTTTGGCTTCTACCTGGAACCCAGAGAGTCTCTAAGTGCCTTCCAAAATAGGTCCTAGGGGCTGTTGAAGTGTATCTCTGTGGTTGTTTGGGCACCAGAAGAAGTTTAGAAACTTTTGAAAACTTTTCTTCCAGAGCTTGAGGAATACCTGCTAGCAAAATATCCCAAAAGCATTTCCACTGCTACAACTTCATCCTGATCAAGGCTCCAAGCACCTCCAAAAAACTACTCAGGGGCCTATGACGATGCGGTCCTAAAAGGCCCGACCCTCGGTTGCAGCCTTTCCGACCGCATCATAATATGCCTGTTGAATTCCTTTCCAAATGCCTCATTACAATGGCGGTGGTCGGAAAGGAATCTGACGGTCATTCTGACTGGCTTCCTATGGGCTCGGAGAGCCCGTCGGCCAGTTAGAATGCAGCCTGTAAACCAAAGGCCTGCTCTTTCTGCCCTTGGGATTATGATGTCGGGTTTCGGAAGCCTTTCCGTGCCGGCCTTTCCGAATCGGAAAGGCTGTTGGAACTCGCATTTTGGGGCCCCAAGCAGGGCCCCCCTTATGTGCACGGCCTCCAGTTGGAGTCCGAGTGCCCCCCTGTTGATCCCGGCACCCTGTGGCAGGCACCTTATGGTGCCTGCCAAGGGGTGCAGGGATAAACTGCACCTTCCATTTTACAATGGGAGCATGCATTCCGGGCGGTTTACGGCCAGTATGCATGCTCCCATTGTTAAATGTAGGATTAAGACCAAACAGTGTTCGGTCGCATCCTAATGGGCCGGTCGGGACGGCTGACCAGGTGTCGGTTAGTCCCATGACCAGGTGGAAGCAACTCTCTGCCCGATATCATAATTAACCACATAATCTCATTCTGCTTTGGTTCTTAGAAATTTTCAGTGAGAAATCTCCAAAGCTCTGGTGCTCCAAAAGGACCATTCTACTTCAAGTTTCCGGTCTTCAGTTTCATGGCGGCGTTCTGCTCTGGGAGGATTTTTCTTCTAAAATGTGACCGAGTCTGCACACAGACTTAGAAGAAATGTCAAAGCTTTTCTTAAAAGAAGTGACAATGTTCCTTTCTGAAGTGGGAGTTAAAAACCTTTTTGTGCTTTTTGAATTCCATGCTTTTGACCGGGAGCAATACACTTGTTGTATCTGAGAGGACTCCATTGTGTTCAGCCTCAAATCACGCCTCGGTCCTGCTCTGCTGAGTCAGACTGTAATTGGCTCTTTGTGCTTTTGGCACTATTTCCACTTAACGATTTAAAGATTCATACCTCTAGTTCCCTTTATTAGATTTTTGTTTTTTTTATGTAATTTTGTTTCTTACATTTTTATCTATCTTTCTAATTCAGTTTTGAATTTTTGTATCGTTTGGTGGTTTGACTTTATTACTGTTTTGATACTGCATAAATACTCTACACACTGCCCTAAGTTAAGTTTGTTTGCTCCATAGCTAACAAGGTGTTTGAGCTCAGGTTAATTAATTTAGTTTCAAGGTTCACCCTAACAAGAAGTGTTAGTATTCCTTCAGATGGGCAGTCTCCCATCTCGGATAATAATCCACGCTCTTACACTACTGATAGTTACTAACGAAAATACAAGAGCAGAAACTATATGAATGTACTGCTTCCAACAACTAAAGGCACACAATATTGATTTGGTTGCACTGTCAACATAAATTCGGTGTCAAACATCTGCAGCAGGCGCGCAACACCCATTGGGCTCACCGGGTTTCAGCCCCCCCCGTCGTGTGTGTCAGCCCGGGCTGACACAGCTTCGCGGCTGGCGACGTTTTAATTGCAGCCGCACCCGAGTACTTCACAGGTCTGTAAAAGACCATTTAAATGTAAATGAGGCTTTTGTTATGTTGCCCGCCTGCCTCCTGTAGTCGCCTCCACCGACACACCTCTGCTGATTGTTTACAGTGGGATTGGCTGGGATTCGGTATTCTCTGGTGCATTGTGAACCCAGCCTGATGGCGTGAAGCAAGACTTTATTTGCTGGGAGGTGTGAAGGTGTTAACGTGACAGTGGAAAGAAAAGAAAATTGACTACCCAGAATCATGAATGTCCTGAAAGCTGTCTCGTAGTAAATAGGCAATAGGCGTTACGTGAATAAGGAAATTTAGCAGTATTCTCACGTTTCCCCATTCCTTGCGCTAGAAATGTCCAGTTAACGTTTTCTCTGCATTCTGGTTCTTGTAGTCCTAAATTTGTAACGGGATGAACACTTCTATAAGTGCCTGAATTTACAGAAAAACCTTAACTGGAAAAGCTACTCGTGCACAGAAAGAGGAGGCCTGAAACCTGCTTGAATGTTGTGTAAATTGCTGAGGTTCAAAGAAGGGAATAAATGAAGCGTACTCTTTTATCTGCAGAACTTCTGCTGTTTGTAGACAATCCACGTTCTTCGGCAGTTGTGAAAAAGTGGGTGTTCTCAAAGCTGCACTATAAAAGGAATGTACGTCTTCTGCTGAATGGGAATAGTGAAGCTGTTGGAATGGCCAGGGGACGGCAGTGCAAAATGAAGGTACACAGCTACAGATGAGTGTACATGTCTGCCAGGCTAAGATGATCATGACCGCATGACACTTTACTGACACGCATTAAAATAATTAAAGCATGGAAACCTTTCTTTGCCAGTTAAATTTCTATTTAGGCTGCGTGTAGCATCGGATGCTTTAGCATCCGAGAATGTGATTTTAATTACCCTTTCGGCGAGGCCCAGAACGAAGCCCTGCCAGCCCGCCTCTGAAAGGTTTCAACAACCCTCCCTGCCCCACACCTCTTGTTTTGTTTGAGACGGGCTGCCACCGAGGTGATATCCTTGCCTGAATGCAGGGATTTCACCTAAGCACTTTTGGTGTATTGAATTTGTATTCAGTTGTTTTAACAAGGCAAGGCAGCAGTTGCTTTGAGGGGAACATTGGCCCCAGACGGAGAACTATGCTTGAAGATAGGTGGTGCATGTTGTTTTGGGCACAGGGGCCTCACATATCAACGGTTGTTTTAAGAGAAATGGTACATGAGCGTCTTGGTACCTGGGACATCATGGGCATGGTGTTAGGATCGAGATTCAGTATTGACGAGACTGCATAATTGCTGTCAAATTCACTCAGTCTCCTATGATGGTGAATATCAACACAGGTTGAGGTGAGGTCTGTCACTGACCCTTGGGAAGAAAAAGGGATAAGGGAGACAGTAAAGGGAGACCCCCCAAAAGATCACCACAAGGACGTGCCAATCAATGCGTTGCCATGGTCCATCTATCCGAGGGAAAGTCTGGAGTAGGTTAGAGAAAATATGATCAAATACAAGGTAAGAAATGTGAACCAAAAGATCTCCACATTAGCACAGAGAATTTTACTGCTAACATTCAGAACAAGAGTGTGACCAGTCTCCCAACTGCCTGAATCCAGCCAGAGAACCTAAGAGAAGAAAGGCAGGATACTTTGCTGAGGTGGAAGACACTGTCAACCCCATAGAAAGAAGTGAAGTAGCTGCAAGCTCCAGATTCAGGTCCACAGAGCCAACCCCATACGGAACAAAATAAAACTGTAGTGACACGAACATGTGATAGAGCATCGTGGAGTGAAGGTAACTCACCAACTGCTGTCGCAGGTGAGAATACTCAGGAGACTGCGGCTCCTATTCTATCTCTCTTCCTCCCTTCCTGGGTCTGCTCCCATAACCAGTGCTCTCCCAAAGCTGCGCCATGAGTGTTTCCATCTTTGTGACCCCAATCTATACTGTCAACCAGTGCATCCTTCAGCCATAGCCTGTTTGGAATTCTCCTTTGACGGGACAGATCAGTCCGACCAATTCTGACACTTTTCATCAATAGTTGAGATACGTTAATGCAGAGGGCAGGCACAGTCCTCACGTAGTTATTGTGTTCCAAGAGAGAGACACTATACAGGGCGTATTATATTGTATTTGTAGAGCATTTACTACCCCTATGTGCGATGCTGAAGCACTTGTCCATGCGAGTAGCAGGTTACACCTTATGCGTGTGTGGTTGGAAGAGTGTTTTCTTTGCTTTGAGCCTCTGCGGAAAGCGTCTCCATGCGGTGTATGATGAATACCAAGGTGCAGTTTTGTAATGCAGTATCGCCACTTCTGTTTCTCAGCTTGGTCTGAGCATTACCTGATCCTGCTTGTCTGCCATTTTAGCTCCGCCCCCTTGATTAACTTTAGCCACGCCCCTTATTTGCTATGTTAGCCACCCCCGAAGTTAAGACCTAGTTGCGCCCCTGATCTGCAGCATCAGGTTACCTATGCGGATATATGAGATCTCATAGAATAAGAAAAGAAAATGTCGCATTTGAGTTTTTGTGGAAGGGGTGTTCTAAGCCATGGATGCTGAGCTCAGACATCTTCATTGCTGTGTAAAGTTTTCCTAGAGTCGGCCAAACGTTAGAGAGCAAGAGCCCGCTTTTCAAATTAACAGTTATAAAAATGTGTAATATTTTAATTTAAATAACATTCACTAGAAATAGCTAAATCGGAAATTTTTTAATTGGAAAATGTATTTGGTAACAGGCCTAACTGGCCACCAGAGGGCGCTATAGGATTATTCAGTAGAATCAAATATATATAAACTGTATTTCGCTTGAGCACTTTGAAAGCACAGCCAGTTGTAACCGCTTTTCCTGCACATATCAATGACGCCCATTGGACACAGTCGAGTCCTCGTGCTCACCAAAGAAAGCCCGGCTCCTATTTTAAATGCACCTGGGACTTCGTGGTCGCACCTGCTCCTCTTTAGAAACGCACCCGTCTTCTTCGCGATCGCACCTTCATCTCTTCAGGAAAGTGCGACATTCTATGAAACTGTCGCCTTCCTTCCTTTCAGTTTTTATCAAAGACTTCCCCCTCTTCATGGTGTACCTCTAAATGAAATGTCCTTTACAAATGCCATCTGCTTGTTAAAATATGCACCTGTTATCTGTGAAAGGCAGTTGGAAGAGGGACTACACGAGTGCTGGGAGCTGCTTGTTTGTACTAAAATATTTCACGCGATATTTCACAGTACAAAGGGGTGTTATGTTCCTACTTTTTTCATGCACAAGTCAGTGCTGCAAATTGCTTTTGTCCTACTCATAAAGCTGATTGCTTTCGTAAAATTGATTTATTTTATTTTATTTTATTTAACTTATAAGGCGCACAGCTCCCCGCAGTGGGTTTCCCGGCGCCAAGGGACAGATAGAAGACAGAAAGAACTGCCAAGAATACTTGCAGAAAGGAACACTCTACTGTTACTGGAAAAGCCACGTTTTTAGTCACTTGCGGAAACGTAAAAGTGCATATAGCTCCTTGTATGAGCCTAAAGATTAAAACGGGCACGGGAGGCACTCATTTCCTTTCCAGAAAGGTAAAGCTAACACCTCTAAAATAAATAGGGATGTAGACGACAAGAAACAGGGATAAATGCTTTGTCCGTGGAGATAAAAACGGAAAAAGTTAACACGTGCTTTTGCACTTGCATTTTTCTCTCCTGCAAAAAATATGTTTGTACCTTTTACCTTCAGATCTCACACGCCTGTTCCAGTTTTGCACCTGGACGACTGCTGCAGTTTTCCACTAGCCTGGAAAACCTCTTACAGTCTGTATCCGTATGAGGTAGTAAGACTGCAGGCGCAGAGTTACAACTTTGTTGTAAGTTTTTCTGTGAATAGAGAACAATGGGGCATATTCACAAGGAACTATTGCCGAATTAACTGCACTTTTGCGAAGTCAAAGTAGTGATAAATTTACCCCACCATTCACAAGCTGGTGCTAACAGCTCACAGCACCAGTTTTCCCATGATAGCAGCCTCGAAAAACATCGCCACAGAGGACCCACGCAACTATCGCTAATGAGATGCAAAGTAGGCGTTCCCGTGACAAAACCCACAACAACACAACACCTCAACATTCACAACGACTAGACAGATCGGCGATAAGAAGACGAAATATGCGATAAGGCGCGTTAGCAGCAGGAAATTTACACCGGCTCTGACCTGGTGTAAAGTCGGACGGCAGCCTTCACCCCAGTAGAGAGCAGAGCCCAGGGCGTCATTGGAAGGGCAACAGATGCCATGGAGCAACTGAACATGCAGCCCGACACCCAAAAGGTCCACAACACCCAACCGGCACTCCCCCCGACCACCACAGAGACAAAAAGAACGGCCCCCCAGGAAATGAACCTGCCTCACAGGCACAACATCTTACAATGTCACTGCCCACTACAGGTTGAACGGGACAACAATCCTACGCATCCTGTCTGTCCTCGCCCAACAGGCCAACTAACCAACACAGCAGACAACCAACATCTCACCCCACACCGAGCTGCTTGCTGTGCTGCACCTAGCACACCCCAACCAACACCCACCAGAGTCGGCGGAGTCTCACAGCCTGCAACATCCAAGTCCCTCACACCTGTCCTGAATATCACCATAGCCCTGGCACCCCAGGCCCCGTACGGCCAACACAATGCACAGGAAACGCTGGAGACCAAGCAAGGATCACACTGCATAGCCAGATGCACGCATGTGTTGTGGGCAATCCATTGCATACATGTCCTATCTGGGCCCCCTGGTGACACAGCACACAATCAGAGCAACAGGAAGCACACGTCACACATCAATGTGCAGACAACATCAGAACTCCATGGAGCCGACACCAATGACACCTCCAAATACACAGCCAGTGTGCATGATTCCTTCATCCTCCGACAGTGCATCAGCAACCTGCCTTCCGAGGATGGGACCAAGGGAATTAAACAGCCCCTTGGGAAGTTCCCGAAGAAACACCCTCCTCATCTAAACTCTACAACCATGCAATACACACCTCTGGCAATGCACACGTCACAAGTTCAAAACCAACATGCACAACAACATGCCCACCCACCAGACACGATAGAACAACTTACAATGGTAACCTGGGAAAGCTGTGAACATGACCAATCAACGGCATGGCATATCAGCCACACAATAGACGAATGTGGGGAGAGGAGGCTACCAGGCATGTGTGAAGGATGTAGTAGAACCATGATTGGGAAAGTACACAATGACAAGAGCGGCAGAGGAGTGCTGGACAGACCGCAGTATGCAGAACACACCCATATCCATGGCGACATACACCTCTGGTGTATGGAGTGTAGTGGACAGTGGGTGCAACCATGTCAACCCAGCCAGTGGGGTTCCTTGCAGACATGTTGCCTGCTATGCCCCGTAAGCATGAGCATCCGACACCGGCGTGTGTCATGGAGGGCCCACCACGTGCCTGTGTAAGCAGTAAGCACCAAGCCCGAGGCCCGTGACCCGGATAGCCTGTCAGGCCACCGCTGTCCCCTCAATGCTGGCCCACATTACTCCTGCCTCATTGACATATTCTACTGGCGTCCTCTGCGGCCCAGTGGGTCCCATATGTGAAACTGTGTCCTGGCCCCTGAATGTCAGTGACCCCAAATCCGGGACAGCGGCCACGGCACCAGACTCCCTTCAATCCATGAGACATAGGTCCATATGAGCATCTTTTGACACGTGGTGGCACCAACCCTGTTCAACGCCATCCGGGACATGTGCTGCCACAAACCCTGTTCAACGCCATCCGGCGACACGTGCTGCCACAAACCTTGTTCAATGCCAGCTGGCGACACGCAGATGAGGGATCAGGACTGCCCTGCAGACCAGCAGGTCTCACTACCAGCACCTAGTAGCGATTCACGAATGGCAGAGTCCACACCAGTGGTCGCACGGAGAAGAGTAAGAGGAAGATGCGGCTCAGTCTGAATGAAAGCCGGGTCACGGAGGTGACCGAATACGTGGTGCCACTGGACATGAACTACGGAGGCCGGTGGGGCCACCAACCTATACCGGCGGCACTCGGTGAATGGCCCATGCTGACTACTACCTCCGGCCTATACTGCAGTCCAGTAGGTCACAGAGTCATGATTTAGCAATGGCAGAGTTCATATGAGTGTACCAGCATCATTGCAGATTGCACCCCCACTCAGCCCTGGTGCAATTAAGTCTGTTCCCTGACATTCATGGAGACTCTCTGCTCGAACTGTGGTGGCGTCTGAGCCTATGGACTAGGGGGCACTTTTCATCCTCATGTAGCTGATACGTAATTGGTGGTGGCAACGGGACTGTTGCATTATACTCCTCCATTTACTGCTTCCGGATAAAATCATACCTTTTGGCGTCTTGCCCTGGAGGACACATTCCACTGTCCCCCAAAACACTCTGAGACATACACCTATAACAGTGATGGTGACCCACTCAGGTCGCATGGCCCATCTGACTGAACCGCAAGTCACTGTCCCGTGGCTGGGTGCCTGTGCCTGCCACAGTGCATCCGGGGCCACTAACTCTGTGCTGGTCCTGCCCAGGACCCCTTCTCCGAAGATATTGGCTGGCCCTTGTGGTCATCAACGCCATTACTCTGTGGTCTTTCTCTGTACGCAACCTCTGGGCCCAAATGCATTCCACCAGGGCTCACCCATCAAAGTGAGTCCAGACCGGCCCGGACGACGCATCACAGCAGGAGGCACAGGCCACCACAGCAAGGACCACCTCCAACTGCCATCTGCCAGATTTGAAGCAGTGGACCTGACAGGCTTTGGAGTTGCTCAGGCCGGTCGTGGTTGCCATCATCAGCCTGATACCCTGCTCAGCACTCCAGGTGCCAGTGACTCAGTGCACCTCAGGCCATTGTCCGTTGCTGATTGTATTTTGTGCTGTGAAGCGGTTTTGCAGGTATGTCACCTCAGTGTGGGGCCCTGAGACGTTGATGGGGAAGATGATGCAGGTCTAACACACCCTACTGCATCTGCATCAGGAATACATCGAAGGGACATCATCCGAGACTTTTTCTGCACATGAGCGCGCTCATCTCCAGTGTCCAAAGCCCAGTGCACTGCAACTCACGAACACGTCTGTTTGCATGTTGGCCGTCCTCTGGACTTTCTCCAGCTCACTCCATGTTGCTCAGCAGTTGACTCTGTTTTGCATGTGTTTTCTGTTTCCGTTGCACTCGTGTCCAATGTTCGAGTGGTTGCCAGCACCAGACATCCATGCAGAATGGCTTACACTCACCCCACACACATCCACCACAGGCGTCACTGTACATGTGGGCCTGCCAATAAAGGGGCTCGGCGCATGTGCCCGTAGCCAGTTCAACATGAAATATGTGTGTATCCCTATGGTCTTGTTGTATGCATGTGGGCCCTGGGGGCCCTATGACATTATATTGTTCTGTGTGCATCGGATGCAGACATGTCACTGCAGGCAGCGGGTTGGAACTTGGACATGTAGCTTTGTCGTCACCCACTCAATTCGTAAGGGAAGTGGCCAGGGCCGTCGTACGCACAGCCAACGTGGTTGTGTGACTGCTATTTTCATGCCCCTGGGAGTGGTTCTGTGCTGTGAATGTGTATCTGCATGTGTCTCCTTAGTGGCGTGTGGATGGGCCCTGAAGGGTGATACACCCCTATGTTTGTGTCCTGGTTTGCATTCCATGGGTTCGGCCCCCACCCACACCTGTTGGGCCACCTGCTTTTGCGTGCTGACACATGACATTGGAGTGCCATGTGTGAGTGGGTGAAGTGTCGCGAGCCAGCTGTGCTTGCGGGTGCTTCCTGCTGTGTGGTCTGTTGCAGGCTAGGTGTTCACCCCTGAGTTGCTTGGCAGGCTGGGTTCTGGTGGGGGGTTATCCATGGGCTGTTGTTGGGCGTTGGTGTCGACGGTGTGGTGGTCCTTCCCGGCATCACTGATGTGTTGTGTTCTGTGCTCTGCCGGAAGTGTTGTGTGCCCCTCTGCGATGTGAAGGAGAGGTGCGTGTGGCATTTGTGTTGGCATATGTGTTGGTGCATTGTGCTGGTTAGCATGCAGACTGTATGGCAATGTACATTGTGACTGTTTGGGGGGTGCTGGATTCTACTGCGGGACAGTGTACATTTGGATTACATGACGGATGTGAGGTCGTATGTGTACATTGTGTTATTGCTGAATGTAGTCAAGCAATTGTGGATTTGTTTATTTCCGAATTACACTACTCTCGAAGAAGTTTCTCTAGCATACTGTAACAGCTTCTCAAGGATCTGCTTGCATGCAGTATTGCAATAATTCACAATTGTTCACTGTTGTTTATGTAACAAGTTTGTACTGAAACCTCCAGCTGATATTAGGTAAGAAGGGGCTGAATCAATATATTTATGTAGTGGGGTAGTGCTAAGTTGGTAGGGCTGTACAACGTTTTAAAATTCTGTATTCTGATTTGTTGAAAATGTGTTTAGTTACTCACACCACAGTAATTTTGCGATCAAAAGTTCCCCTATGAAGAAATTGGCTATATAAACCCTTGAATTTGGGTCTAAGGCAGAACTCTATTGATCTTTTTAGTTCTCTAATAAGGATGCTGTCCGATTTCCTATTAATTTTGCAACACACTTGGCACCTGCCATTTTCCATTATTTTGCCACTATTCTGTATTATTCTGCATTAATTTCCTTTATGGTAATTGATTTCTACATAACCCAGCAGCTTTTGAATTTTTCTATTTCTGTATTTTACTTTTGAATTCTTATTAAACCTTCATTGGTTTTCTAAATTATGCTCTGAAACTTATCTTTTGAGCCAGTTCTTACATATTCAACTTTATTTCTGAGATATTGTTTTGTACCTTATCTCCAGGACATATTGCATCTTGAAGCAGACGTGGGGAGTAAGTTCTATTGCCTATTGCCCTGTACCTCTGGTGTGGTTTTATTGTGTTGCCTTTCACGCTATTTGCTACTCTGTTCCAGGCTCATTTGGGTGATAATCGCTCCATTCTTTAAACGTTCTTATTTGCTCTTATCGAATGGACATTTTACTTACCTTGTTCTTGTGAAGCTTTTTTGTTTCTCTTCACTTTACCTGACTCTTCGGTCCACCGCGGTGCTCCCCGTTTGAGCGGAAAGAGCCCTGGAAAGGATTTCTCCTGTTGCTCTCTGTTTCTTAATATATCCTAGCTAGACGCCATTTTTGGGTTAGCAGTCTAGTTCTTTCACCGCTTCTACCCCCTTCCGGTTTCGGTGAAGGGGGCATATTAATCAGGTGCTTCCGAGCCCGCAGCAGACGTGCGCAGCGGGTGCGCCGCTGTCACACCAAAGCCTAGCACGTCTGCGCCCGTCCGCTCCTGGCCGGCATCAGGGGCCAGGCATGCTGTAAGTTCCTTAAAAAAATAGTATCTACCAGGAAATTAGGTATTTGGGGGCTCAATTACTTGCACTACGACCCAAATCCCCATTTAGGAAGTGTTAACCTAGTATAAACCTAACTAATGGGGAGGATGCCTACTGCCAATTGTGCAATTTTCATCCCATAAATGGTCTGGCCTCCTCTCTGGCTCCTTTACATAGGCCGCAGGTATTGGGAAATGCAGAGATGCATAACCATGGTCCCCCGATAACCAGCAGATCTTCTGTCCTTAAGGGGGCACTTATTAATGCCCGCTCCATGATCAAGCATAAGACAGAAATCGCTCTAACTATTACTACGCTTGATCTGGACTGCCTTTTTATTACTGAAACCTCGGCTAAGGAACACTCGGGCCTGACCTGACCGTTGCTGTTCCCCCAGGCTACACTATTCTTAGACATGACCATCCCCGCAGAATGGGTGGCGGCTTAGCCTTTGTGGCTAAAGTCTTTCTTAACTGTACCCTCACCCCGCTGGTGGGAGCTCCGGGTTCGCTTCTAGAAGCGGGCACTTTTTGCATTAAATCCGGAGGAGACTGTAGCTTCTCAGGCATTCTGGTCTATCGCCCTCCAAGGTCCAGGGCAAATTTTCTTGAAACATGGGGTCAGATTTTACAACCCTATGCTATTATGACAAATTATACAATTCTTGGGGACTTCAACTTCCATCTTGATTGTAACCTGAACACGGATTCAGTACACCTTCTTGATCTCATGAAATACATGGGTTTCGAGCAACTTATTCACTCCCCCACACATAGGGCCTGCCATACTCTGGATGACATTTTTGTCAACCACAGCTATCTCAAGTTCAAAACCGTTTTGCCTCTTAGCTGGGCTCACCATGGGCATGTTGAGTTTGTTATCACTTTTCCCTCTTGTACTAAGGTCACGTTTAATCTGCCTCCCACAAACATTTTTAGCAGAAAAATACAAAAGGTCACGGCCACGGACTGGAGGAAAGCTCTGACCTCAACCTCGGCCAGTAGTCCTACTGCTTATTCTACAATGGCTAAGAGTTTCCGTGATTGGATTACCAATGCACTGGACACTGTCGCTCCCGTTAAATGCTATACCACTAAAACAGCCAAACCCTCAGCCCCGTGGTTCTCTAATGAACTTAGAACTCTTAGGCAGCTCTGTCGCAAGCGATGGAAGTGGCAGGCAGCCCCCTGTTTACAGGAAAAAGTGATACAGAGATCCTTGCTGAAGGAGTATAAGCATCCCATCTACCTGGCGAAATCCCAGTATTTTACTGACAAAATTAGGTCTTCCAATAACTCATCTAGCATGCTTTTTAAAGTTATCTTCATTTTCAGCAGAAAGTCCTGAAAATTTTTCAGGAATTCTCCTCCTCTGAGGAAAGTAAGCCTGCTACAGATTGCACTTTATAACAAGAAACAATGTCCCACTAGGTATCAATAACAAAGACAATTCAGATTTTTTGCATACAGTACGTATTGCAAGAAAGGAACACCAGGGAGTCTCAATACATTTTGTGAGAAGGTTGTTAATCACCAATTGCATTAAACACGGGAAGCACAGTTAAAGGCAGCACTGTACATGAAAAACATCATGAAGCAACCCAAATAACACTTGGTGAAAATGTGATGACGCAGTGATAGTGACGACGCAAGTGAAAGTGAAAGACAGCGTGGTCGGCGCAAAGTAATAAAAACAATCAATTAAAGGCTTTCACATTAAATATATACAAGTGGACAAGTTCAATTTGAGATGGTGATAAGCCTATTGGTAGTGCGCCGTGAAATCGCGCTGTTGTTGTCGACGGCGTTTCGATCCTCTATGATTCGGGATCCTCTTCAGGACAGGGTTGGCGTTGAATTAGGGTGCTGGAAATTAGGTACACTAACTGGATCCAGGGGTCAGTCCTTCACAAGGTAGTGGGTCCGGAGCCTCGTACGCATTTAACGGCGGCTGCCGATTCAATCTAGGCGGTAGCGTCCCGCTACTCTGCGCGGGACGCTACCGCCTAGATTGAATCGGCAGCCGCTGCCTGACTAACCCAGGCACTCCACTTAAACGGAGGAATTATAAACCGCCCAGCGCGATCCCTTGACTCGCAACCTGTAACTCTCAGCTTCCAGCGATTCAGGCGCCCTACAGTTACCTGAAACAACACTCGTTAAATGCGTACGAGGCTCCGGACCCACTACCTTGTGAAGGACTGACCCCTGGATCCAGTTAGTGTACCTAATTTCCAGCACCCTAATTCAACGCCAACCCTGTCCTGAAGAGGATCCAGAATCATAGAGGATCGAAACGCCGTCGACAACAACAGCGCGATTTCACGGCGCACTACCAATAGGCTTATCACCATCTCAAATTGAACTTGTCCACTTGTATATATTTAATGTGAAAGCCTTTAATTGATTGTTTTTATTACTTTGCGCCGACCACGCTGTCTTTCACTTTCACTTGCGTCGTCACTATCACTGCGTCATCACATTTTCACCAAGTGTTATTTGGGTTGCTTCATGATGTTTTTTATGTACAGTGCTGCCTTTAACTGTGCTTCCCGTGTTTAATGCAATTGGTGATTAACAACCTTCTCACAAAATGTATTGAGACTCCCTGGTGTTCCTTTCTTGCAATACGTACTGTATGCAAAAAATCTGAATTGTCTTTGTTATTGATACCTAGTGGGACATTGTTTCTTGTTATAATTTACGCACCCAGTCCCATTTTGGTCTATGGGTTATACTCCTGCCTCCTTCACAGATTGCACTTTGGCAGCCTTGCCTACTACGCCTAACCTGGCACTGTTTCCAGCTATTACAGTCTTGCATACTATGGAACTCCTACTTGGTCTCAAATCCGGGTCCCCTACTGATCTTTGTAGAGTCTCCACACTTAAGCTGCTGCCCGATCCTATAGCAGAGTCTTTGTGCAAAATTTTTAATAACATTCTTCTATCTGGACATTATCCAAACATCTGGAAGGAAGCCACTGGTCTCACCCCTCCTTAAGATACCTAATGTAGATCCCTCAGAATTGAAGAACTGTAGGCCTATTTCTCCAGCCAAAATGTTGGAAAAATGTATTAATACTGAACTCATTACATTTATTGAAACACAAAACATTCTGGATAGAACGGGTTTCTGGCAGGAAACAGCTTCGAGTCGGCCTTGGTTACAGCTTCTGACAGTATTGGCATGCAGGTCGATCAGGGTGGATCAGCGGAACGGGTCCTGCTTGACCTCTCGGCAGCGTTTGACACCATATCACCAGTCCGCATGTTTCAGCGACTGCGGGATGTTGGTGTCACGGGGAAGGCCTTACAGCTCCTTCAATCTTTTATGCACGACAAATCCTCTCCTATGCGGATGACACGCAAATCATTATTTCAATCTCTGATGATTTGCAGCTGGTCACTTAAAGGTTCAATACCTGCATGACCAGCATAATGCAGACCCCCAAGGATTTAGCAGCATGGATCAGCAAATTTAGCGGCACAAATATGGAAATTTAGCAGCACAAATATGGGAAATATGCATTTTTGGGGCACTTTGTTTTGAATTTTTTTTAACACCAAATGCAGAGATCTTATTTTCAGGATGTATGTACAACATGAAAGTTCACACCAAAGCACTGTGTACAGTATTTAGGCTGCCAGGTTTATCTACTGTGTGTATCATGCACTATTTATGTTCACATTACTTTCAGTTTGAGTACTGTGCCATCTTTACATTAATTGATTTGTATCTCCTTAGAACGCAGTGTTTAATTTGTGAAAAAAAAAGAAGTGCCAGGGCATTCATCAGGAGACCACTGCAGCTTGCACCACACATTGCCCCTGCCATGCTGCCAATGACAGTACCAACACAACTACTAACCATCACACTCCTACAAGTGTAGCAACTCCGACTATTTCAGGCTCCCAAAGCATTAAGAAAGGCTTGGGCGGCATGTAATAGTCATTTTTAATGTGTATTGAATTAATAATCAACTGTTGTTCTGATCACCTCTACATTAGCCAGACAGCACCATCTTGTGGCAGACTGTCACACATGCTGGTTCTAACAATTAAGTGTTGGTGCTGAGCACCGAAAACCACAGGCTCAAATTAGGCACTGATAGTATGTCAGGGTTACATTAGTGCGTTGACATTCATTCTTCCCCCCACCCTGACAACAATGTGAATATTGAACTAAGAGTTCAGTCAGTTGTTATGCGCATCCTCTGGGTGGCCTGAGTTCATATTATACATGAACAACATTATAATTTTTCAAATGAAACACAGGAGAGGATTTTATAAAGCGCACATCCTGAAATCATATATTTCGAGGTCCTCTTGTATGTGATCATTGAGAAAAAGGAGGAAAATTGAAAACAATTGCCTAGGATCGCATAATTTGGTAAAGAGGGGAACACAGGATTAATACCAGGTTTTCTGGTTTCACATTGTGCAGTTCAGTCAAAACTGCAAATCTTAGCCTGACCATGAAAGACCGCCCCAGCCTGGGCAAGCAACAGGTCACCATTGCACAGAAGAGACCCAAAAACACCAAAACCAGCGTCCGGCCTGAAGAGTCCAAGGGGAGTTGTTGTGCACCACGTCATTGTACAAGCCAGACCTGTGGACCATACACTGGTCTGGTCAGTGAAACAACTGGTCAAAGAACTCAATCGAGTGGTGCTTGCGTACAGGCAGGTGGACAAGGCTCTTAAGTCCCCAAAACCAGTATGAGACTGATCCTGCCATGTGTGAGCATACTAGAGAAAGAAGTTTTACTTTTGGTGAAAGAGGCATGGTAGAATCCTGCATCCCATGGGTTCCAACATGGGGTTTTGATGAGGTGGATCAATGCTAGATGGAATGAGGCTAGCTGATGCAAGTGTTGCACTTCAGCCACACCTTGCCCAACTCAGGATGGATGAGCGCTAGCATCAATGATGGACCATCTTCAAATACCTCGTGGATGTAGGAAGACATCCAGACCGTGTGTTAAGTACAAGTATGAGGTAAACATCCAGATTGCAGCATCACCCTATAAAAGCATCCTGAATTGATCCGGGGCCACCTGTCACTTTCCCGCTGGTCAAAGAACTTTGAATACAACAAACATTACCTTCTTGAAGACTCTTTACATATCACACATAGACATCAGACTTCCTAGAGCCTTCCCATCCCTTCTGGTCCTCATCACAGGACATCCTGTCTGTACAGTTTTGCCCTTCTAGAAAGATTCATGGCGCAGGATGAAACACGAGAGAAGGAGTGATGAACATGCATGAGCTATCTATGCATACTGAGGACCTCTTGCCCACGCCACACTACGGGCCGCGCGTCCTTCCCTCTCTCACTGTTAGCAAAGGCATACACCCTGCTCCTTTTCATATAATTGCCGGACACCGTAACCCAGCCTCCCCCCAGTGGTACAGACATGCCCCAGTCATTTCCTACTACTACGATGATACATGCAGGAATTGTGCATTGTGGGAGACATAAGTCAAGCTTATACACATCTCTTACTACCAATACCTGGCTATGGTTGATCCTTATACTATTTTTGTTTTTATTACAAATATTTGTGGGCTCTATGTTCCATAGATTGTGGTTGATCCTTTCTCAACACTGCCACTCTAGAATTTATCCTATTATGAGACAACATATGGTTTGTTCTTTATTCTTACCGACGCTGCCTTAAGAAATAATAGCTACAATCAGATTTAGGGCGCCAGTATCTATGATATCTCCTTTCATTGGCTGAATGAACTCTGAATCCCTACATAAAAGAGGTACTTAAAACCTTGTGAACCTCGTTATTCCCCTTACTGCGTTGCGAACTACGCATTTCTCATCTCTGAGGTCATTCTGTAGTTCGATAGTTTCTCGCAAGATCACGGTCCTCCCGTGATGCCGTCATAGAGGGGTCCCCAACATTACATTCTACAGTAAAGAGGTCTCAGGTCAGCTTTGCTATAAGCCCCAACTATCTACTTAGAGAAACGATCCACACTCAGTAAGCACAATTTATCCCCACAGGTTCAGGGCCCCGCTCCACTGCGAACTACATTTTCTTCAATTGTGAGGTCATCATGTAGTTCAACTAGATCTTGCGATATTACGCGATCCTCGTGGTTACAGCCGGTTTCGCTGTTACTTCCTTTTGCACGCTACGGGTCTTTGTTTTGTGGCACTCAACATTCATAATACCTGCCTATGCTAAAGGTTGACTTCGGTTTTCCACGGTGAGTGATTATTGTATAGATCTCGTAGCTCACCTAATACTCGCGAAATGTAATTACGTGATGTTTACGAACATCCTCGGCAAACGGCGCCATGTTTGTAGTTCTTCCCAATGCGGCGAATACGAACATTTTAACGAAGGGCTTTTCGTTTTCAGTCAGCGTTATGGTTTGCACACTTCTAAAACACCAGTATGTGTGGGTTGTTACACTTTTACAACTACGATTGGTTAATCAGGCAATTGAGTTACTTGCCATGCCCCTTATAAGACAGCTTCCGCCTCTCTGTCGTTGCCTCCCCCAACCTTAGGAACTGCCTGAGGTAACGACGGAGAGGTAAGGAGCTGCTGGTTGTGGGCATTATCTTAACTATTTGTTCACTGTATCCACTTCCTGCTAAATCAGAGAGTCGTGGGGGAGCTTTTTTGATGAGTACTTGGTTTTTAAGGGCTCTGAGGGTAGGACATTATAGGAACCCTTTGTTTGGGGAGAGGAGTAGCACTATTCCTTCTCCCTCAAAGTAAGCATCCTTTTTCCTTACCCTTGTAGAGCGTGGCCTCCTTCATCCTGAGCTTGGTTCAGGCGAGGTGAGGTATTATCCCCTGCCATTATGGGTGAGTAAGAAATTTGTTCCCTGTTATCAACCTTTCTTAAAGTTTACAAGTAGGGTGACCCTTTGCATTTACACCATTTTTGCATTTTTTTGTAGGTGAATGATACACCATTTGGCATGGAGGAATAGAAACACATATCCTTTATGTTGTGCTTTAGTCACAGTTTACATGGTTACTTTTCTGTGTAGTACGCACTAGCAGTAGCACAAATCTTTATAAGAACAGAGGCCCTGAAGAAAGCCTTGGGAGGTTTTCCCCCCATTTTGGCAGAAACATGTCGGCCCCACAAGCAGTTATTTGTTGACACTGCTTATTTTGCACTGTTCTGTGTTTTTAATCAGAAAAAGGCTTACAGCTATTAAAATTATTCAGCTGTTTGTTCTTTATTGTATTTTTAACCCTTACAATACACTCACTTTTTCTTTGGTTTGCACTGCACCCGATCCCATTGGATGATCACACGCATGGTCTATAAGCAATCGTGGGCTTTGATCCCAGTCCTGTACGGTGGGTCTAGAGGCAGTCTCAGTGTTCAAGAGACACTCTAGCCCAACCATTGGATGACCAGATGATAACATTTGATCACCTACAAGACTTTGATAGGAATCCCTCTCTGGACCTTGGGTTTCACCTACTTTTGCAAGTGGTCGGATGTGCTGAGTTACCTACTTAGTGTAAGACTGTATGGTTCCTTTGCACACTTTTGTGGCTTCCAGTCTCATCAGTTTAGAGTACATACTTGACTCCTACTTTAGACCCCCAGGCTTCTTAGTGTTTTATATTGCTTGTTTTTAGGCATAAAAAGTAAAGAAAGGCCATTTCATTCAAAAGAACAAGTTATAAGAGAACACATTTGGCTAAAGAGGTGCTGCGTAGATATGCACATTGCTTTGAATGAAATACTTAGGTACAGGCTAAGATTGTATTTGATTGGTGCCATTTAGGAAATAAAATCATTCTAGTTAATTCATCATAGTACAGTGGGAGTTTAGAAAGTTGAGGAAGAAGAGGGAAAGACTATATTAATATCACTTTGAATAATTATGAGGTTAAAAAACTAAAAGGTCACTACATAGTAAATGCTTACTTAAATAGCTCACCGTACAGGCTACTTCCCACTGACTTTTATTTCAACAGGGTTCTATATTTCACGTATAGGAAATGTAACGATAAAAAAAGGAACGCACTCAAGTATTTTTTTTAAAGATCATGAAAGTATATTAAATCTCCGAGGTATAGCCCAGATGAGAAATATAGCCGTTGTTCTAGAGTGAATGTGTGCTTGAGAGAGCTCAAAGGAAGACTGCTTTTTGTAAAAACCAAAGTAAAGTGTAGCTTATTTCCGGTGAATTGTGAGCGTTGGCCATTTTCTTTTCTTCTATAAGTTGACCTTTAATCACTTGCACATTGATGCTTTCTATGATCATATTTGCCTTGTGTTTTCAGATGCTGTGTTTTCAAAATCCAAAAGCCAGCATGTAGCCCATCTGAAAACCAAATAGGCCTCCCCTGACTTTTAAATCTGAATATGCAAAGTTAAAAAGCTCCCAGGTTCCAAGTACCATACGTGAGAAGTTCAGCCAGTGCAGGCTTTTTCCTTTGAGTTCTGGGATCTGTTGATCCGATTATAAAATTAGAACTACGAACCCAAAACGCCTTGGCCAGTTGACCTTCTCCGACATATATTCTTTGCACATTAAGCCCAATTTTTCATACTTGCATAGCTTTTAGCCTTCCTTGCACCTGTGCTTAATTTGAGCTGATGGTTTCGGTGCTCAGAATCGGCAGGTAATTGGTTTCCAGCGCTTGGCACCTGCACTTAATTATCAACACTGCACTTATGGCTGTCTGCCACATGGTGGCGCTGCTCATCTAATTTAGAGATGAGCAAAACGACGATTGTTTGTGAATACAATATACATTTAAAATGACTAACACCAGCCTCCGCAGCCATTCCTTTAGCTTTGGGGACCTGGAATAATCTGAACTGTCCCATTTGCAGGTGAGAAAGATGGCTAATAGCTGTTTTGGTAGTGTGGCAGGGGTTGGGTGACCAGAATTGTAAAGCTAAAAACCAGGACATTTCACGAAAATAGAAGAAGGACTACAGTTTTACTTCAAGCGAGCGCACAGAATGATAGCACTCCTCAGCAGTACAGAACAGGCATACATAAAATGCAATTTTTAAACCCAGAAGCTTTCCTGTTAATTAACTTGCTTTCAAGAAACAACTGCTAACTATCCCTGCTTTGTACAACATAAAAAACACCACCTGTTATTTTCAGTCGACCATCTCTAAAAACCGGATCAGGAGCTAAATTCCCTGAAATCTGCCTGGACAGTTGGTAAAAGAAACAGGCCTGTCCGGGTAAATCTAGAAAGCCTGGTCACCCTGAGCAGGGTGGAAGCTGCAGTGGCCTCCTGGTCAGGGCCCTGACACTTATGTTATGTTATGTTAACTAAGATTGTAAAGCCCGCAGCTGTCTCAGCAAAGAGGAGTCCCGGCGCTAGCAGCAGAAAGGCATGAAGGCTAGGAAACTGGGCAAAGCAGCAAAAGAAGAAGTAAACATAAAAGGACACAATTAGGCCGCAGGAAAGAGGTAGGTCTTAATGGCTTTATGAAAGGCCAGCAAGCTATCCAGACTTCGAATCTGACAGGGCAGAGAGTTCCATAACGTGGCTGCTAAGCAACAAAAGGACCGCCCCCGGCACGGAGATGGTTCACTCAAGGGATTACAGCCAAGTGTTGCCCCAAAGAGCGCAGCTGATGTCCAGGAACGTAAGGAACCAACAAGTTGGCGACACAAACTTAAGAATTTTAAAGGATAGGCAAAGAGCCTTAAATTTTATTTGCCTAGCCATGGGCAACCAATGTAATAGCACCGGCTATTGAGCATCTGCGCGGGAGCCCCAACAGGGCTCTGGCGGCTGCATTTTGGACTCGCTGAGGTGCAAAACCTCAGCCTGATTAGCTGCAAGGAGGAGCAAGCTGGCATAGTCAATTCTAGATAGTATTGCTGCCTGGACAATCAGCTGACGAGTGGGTGGATCAAAGAACCCGAGCAGGGGTCTGAGTCCACAACGAAGGCCAAAACAAGTACCGGCTACCTTCTTGGTGTGATCCTGGAAGCTGAGGGTGGAGTCCATCAAAACCGCTAGGTTTTTAACTGCTGTCTTAGGGACGGGCACACTACCAAGAGAGGTAGGCCACCATTGCTCACTCCACAGGCTCCTATCTTTCCCCACCAGCAACACCTCGGTTTTATTGGCATTAATTTGGAGGCAGTTGGAGGTCATCCACTCTGCGACTGCCGCCAGACCACTTCTAAACTTGGAAGCGTCCTACATAGAGTCGTAGGAGAGGGCCACCACCAACTGCATGTCGTCAGCGTAGTAGACCATCGTAAGGCCTTTGTCCCTAGCCACCGTAGCAAGGGGTTGAACATACAGGTTAAAAAGTACAGGACTCAGAGCGGAGCCCTGAGGCACCCCCTGCCCGATCTGATGCGCTGGACACAGGAGAGAAACGGGGGGGGGGGGGGTTGGTGGGGGGCGTTAGACACTTGGAATGTGCTCCCTGACAGGAAAGATTCAAACCATTCCAAGGCTAAGCCAACAACACCTGCGACCTCCAGACGACGAAAGAGGATCTGATGGGCAACCGTGTCATATGCAGCGCTGAGATCGAGCAATATCAATGTCGCAGTGTGCCCTGTGTCCAGAATGGTCCGCAGATGCCCCGTAATCTGCCAAGAGCGCAGTCTCTGTACTGTGTCCAGGGCGGAAATCATTCTGGGAGGGGTCCAGGGTGCCATTACGATTGAGGAACCCTGTTAGGATGTTATTCTTGTGAGCCTCAGCGATCTTGGCTACCCAAGGAGGAAGGGATATGGGGCGAAAATGTTCCAGCTTAGCCGGGTCCAGCGAAGGTTTTTAAAAAAAAATATTTTACAAATTAAGCACTTCCATGCACAGTCCCGATTCCTGGTCTCTGCCTTTCTCTGGCCTCAGGGATTTTGAAATGGCTTTGTATGCACACAGGGGAGCTGCCCAAAGGCGCAAAATGTGTGAGGCGGGTCGAAGCGGCGATAAAAGAAGAGGCTGAATATCCAGAGCTGCAGAATATGTAGCATTATAGTCTTCAGAGCAACAGCTCGCCCACGTTTGAGGAAAAAGTGCGATGAGGAAAACTAAGACTTGGAACACAAAATATTACTTTTACCTATATAGAGCTTTTTCATACTTTGGCCCCTATTCAAAAGCATTTGGGATTTCGTAAAGTAGCGCTTCTACAGCACTCCTTGACATACCTTAAATTGCCCCCAAAACATCTCAAATGAGAAATTGGAAATAATCTTATGCGCGTAGTATAAATAAAAAGGTGGTTTTATGGTCTTACAGGCCGAAAAAAAGTATTTTGAACTGAATCACATAAATGATTTCCGATTGTTACGCTTGTTTCTATTTTAGAAATTAGCAAAATAAATGGGGAAAATCCTCTCACACTGCGCAGAGAGAGTTCAGAAACGAAAACGAATTCCTGTGATGTTCTAAGCAATTCTGCTCTGCAGACATTTTCAGCAGCTTCCCATGTGCTAAATTATGGGCACAGCAGGTCATCGTCAAATCGAGTAGGGCCTAGTTTCTATTATTCCACCAGAGGACGCCATTGGATAAATTATTTTGTAGTAAATATATAAGTGAAGAAACGGCATATTTCACATTTCCTAATATTTCACCTATAGTTCATATATTCTGCGCATTCGATAGCCCCCATCAAACAGCATATTTATTTCCTCAAGTGAAAGCGATTCAGGAGATTGGAGAATGACCCATCAGCCTACGGAATCCCAATTAGAGACAGAGGCCTGTAATAGTTGATGCATCATCAGAGTTTGACGTATGGAGTGCTAAATACCCCAAGGCCTCTAAGCGCTGCAACTAGTAACTCTGTTCCCAATTTTAAAACAAAAAGATTTTTAAAGGGGCCCTCCAGAAAAGTTCCCTTTGCCTTGTTCTGTATCTCTAACAATCGCCAATAATAGACATTTTAGAACAATGCTTTGTTTCTTGCATCAGCTTGGGTTTTGAGATCTAGTTTGACATCATTCACCAGGTGGCCACTTTAAGACCTTGCTGCTAGGCGGCGGCTTTGCTCATGCACTGGTGTCCATGCGGTGCTAGCTTTATCCGGAAAGGAGCGAATTCCCACTTTAGCTGGAATATTGGAATGCTGGAAACCACCGGCCCATCAGGTCAAATTTCTTTACCTGGTCCTTGAACTTCATTCAGTATTAAGCATTTTTCAGCTACGAAGTCAGAGTACAGTTAGCATAGTGGCAGAAAGGGATGATTTATACGTGTAGGGCCCAACACCATCGTTTCAGCTGTTGTAAGAATATGGGACTGTTTATGGGATTAACACCAACAGGTCTAAAACCTTTGGGTCTAATTTGCAAGCCCCCTGCACTGCCGGTGCGTCACTTTTAATATGGGAAACAGCTTGTTTTCTCGTTTCTTCCTGACAGCATAGAATCGCTCTTACCCAATTTCGGTATTCAGTGTTCTCCTCACACCTTTGAATATCTGGCAGTGATATTTCATCCCGTTGCTTCGGATCTCCGAGATAGCAATCTACTCATGGCACTAGGAGGCAACTTTCTGGCGCTTTTAACAGGTAGCAAGCATGGCTAGGTTATCCCTAATTAAAATGATTATGCTACCCAGACTCCTTTATTTGTTCAGAATTTTGCGAGTGTGGCTTCTGTGCTGCTGGTTTAAAGAATTTTCTTCCCTTATTAGGGAGCTCTGCTATCTGGCAGCACAGTTGCAATGGATTGCGTGATGGCTAAATAGAGTTGGGTGTGCGGAGATGGGACGGCTTGGGAGGGAACGTAACCGGCGGTGTTGGTGGTGCTCTTAAAGGGCAGAAAGAGTACAAGACGGAACCATATGATGCTCCTTCTATTGTGCTGAAAAGTTGGAGCCGCTATGTTAGGAGGACATTGGGCTGCCCTTTATATGCCCCTGTCCTGCCTCTTGTCAGCCTTCCCCGAGGGGACTTGCCCTTCTTTGGAGCACACCTTTCATTGCTGTGAATTGAGCTTGGTAAAGTTACAGTGGGGTACAGCTGTTCTGAACGGTGAAATCATTTTCTTATATACATTCAAAAATAAGTACCGTTTAACACCTGGACCCTATTTTGTCTAGGGAGCACTTTTCCTGATAACGCCATGGAGCACCTTCAAACTGGTGCACCATGCTCAAACAGGGAAAGTGCGCCCTATTATGTTGAATATGCTGCGCCTCAGGCAGCTGCAAACTTGTGCTGCCCTGGAGCAGTACTTTCAATTGAAATACGGAGAGGCTGCCATGATGCTTAGGGGCGACCCTGCTGGGAGGTGAAGCAGTGGGCTTCCACGACAATTTGCTGCTTCAAAGCTACTCCTGAAATCTCAAAGAAAAAACAGCTAAGGTTGAATAAAGCCGCTCAGCCCAGTTGGTCACTTCAGTATATATCAACAAACGAATTTTTTCTGTAAAAACTATTGCCCACCTTCAAGGTCTGTTGCTTATAGACCATGTAATAAGGTTACACAAAACACAAAAGAAAGAGAGGCAACAGATATAGACAGTTCAATGACCAAATAAATGTTCTTGAGTCTTCAGATGATATAAAATTCTTCTTTAATGACTTCAACCGAGTACACATGCAGTCAACACGTTTCTCCCTAAACAGGGCTAAATCAGGGCACTGGTAACACCACCAGGTGGTTCTTAGGGTCTAGAGTGTTAATCCAGAGTGGAGGACCCACTTCAGAGACTTTAGTCTTAGATCAATGTTAATTTTAATGTTAATGGGATTTGTAAGAGCGCACAAATACCCGGAGGTGTCTTGACGCTGAAGACCACAGTAAGTATGCTTAGCGTCTAGTCCTGAAACAGCCTGGACTTTAAATTTCTCCTAAAACTCACTAAGGAGCTAGCGTTTCTAAGTTCCATTGGAAGGGAGTTCCAAAGTTTAGAGGTGCTGTAGTGAAAACTGCGGCCACCCCAGTGTGCAGTACGAATTCTGGGGACTGTAAGGAGTCTAGCCCCCACGGAATATAGGTGTCTGGTCGGTTGGTACCATACAAAAAGATTCTGGAGAAAAGAAGGGCCTGTGTGATTCAAAGCTTTATAGGCGAGACACAGTGCCTTGAACTTAATACGCTGAGGAACAGGGAGCCAGTGCAGATTGCGGATTTCCTTAGATACCGCTTTGTACCTAGGGATGTCGAGCAATTTTGAACCATCTGAAGCTTCCTTAGACACTGCTTCTGAACTTTCAGATATAGCCCATTAAAGTAGTCTAGTTTGGACAGGATGAGAGATGTTACTACCATTTTTCTAGTATACGTTGGAATGTACGGAAGTATCTTCCTTATTTTCTTTATAAGAAAATAGGAGGCAGAGACAATGGTATTGGTCTGCTGATAAAGAGTTAATTTATTATCAATCCAGACACCCAAATTCTTGACTTTGGCTGCTGGTTTGGGTGGTGTACCCAGCTCTGCTGGCCACCACAGATTGTCCCAGGTTGGCTGCATGTTACCAAAGATCAAAACCTCAGTTTTTTCGGAATTAAGTTTGATGCAATGTGCATTCATCCATCTGTTGATTGTGCCCATACAGTTCTGGAACTGCTGGATAGGCGAGGTTTGGTGTTTGTATGCAGCTACCACAATCTGGGTGTCATCGGCGTATGATGTCAAACTAAACCCAAATTCCCTCATCACTGGGGCCTGTTCACAAACGTAAATGTTGAACAAAGAAGGGCAGGGTATAAGGAGCCGAGTCGAAACCGTCAAATGACACCGTTGATCTCCGGTCCTTCAGGAAGGAGGACAGCAGTGCCAGGGCAGTACTGGCTACTCCCAACTTCTCCAACCACTGCTGCAAAAGAGCGGGATCAACCGTGTCAAAGGTGGTAGATAGATCGAGAAGCAAAGAGAAGCTGTGCCTCCTACGTCCATCGCCGCTCTGGTCTCTTCGGTAGCCTTAATAAGCGCCATTTCTGTCCTGTGTTCTTTCCGAAACCCGAACTGGGAATGATCCAGCAAGTTGTTATCACTAATGAATTGTGATAATTGAATATTCATAATTGTATCCACTATTTTAGCCGGTGTTGGCAGTCTGGCAATAGGTCGATAGTTATTAGGGTTAGATGCATCTAAGGTAGGCTTTTTTAACAATGGAATCATGGACATCTCTTTCCATCTCCCAGGAAATGTACCAGAGTAAAACATGGAGTTGAAAATGACAGCAAGCCTGGGACTCACCAGATCTGCTATTTCCTTAAGAAGTACTGGTGGGCATGGGTCCAAAGGAGATCCAGACCTGGCTTTGTTTAAGAACTTTTCTACTGCTTCCGAAGAAACAGAGGAGAAGGTAAGCATAGTTCTTTTATCAGGGTCGGGGCAGCTCACTGGAGCCGAAAAACAGGGGCCTGAACCATCCTTAAAGACTTAAAAAATGTCCGGAACTTTAGATTTGAAAGTAGCAGCAATATCATTGCAGAACTTTTGGTTGCCCTTCTTTCCTGATTTGTTAGGTACTGTAAGTTTGTTTATTACCAAAAATAATTCAATCAGGGAATTATTGGGTATCTCAATCTGGTGAGTGAAATAGTTTCTTTTTTCAGATATAAGTAAGTTTGTATAGTTCACTAAGGTCAACCTATACGCATTCTTTTCTGACTCGTGATAATTTGTTCGCCAACGACGTTCCGTTCTGCAACAGTTTTGCTCTTCTTTCCGAAGATTTTCTGCGAACCAGGGGTCAGGAGGATTATTTCTATTTCTGGACACTATATGTGTGGGTCCCGAAGTGTTTACTCACTCAAGAATCCAGTTAGTGTATTTAGTGACCGCTGAATCCACGTGGCCCTGAATATGAGGTGGTGAGCTCCCCAGATGGGTGCGAAGGAATGTTTTGGCAACTTCACAAGGAAAAATAGGTGGCTTGGTAGTGACAACCTGCCCCGCCGAGGAGCTAGGAAGACGAAATTTAAATAATGAGTGGTCTGACCACGTAAGTGTAAGAGTTTCTTTCACTGTAAGCCCATGAGCTGAGGTAAGCACGCCATCCAGTGTGTGCCCGGCCTCAGGGGTAGGGGATTGCACTAACTGGGTTAGCCTACGGCTCCAAGTGTATCTAAAAGTACTGCCATTTCTCTATTATCTTCATTTTCCAAGTAAAAATTGAAATCTCCAAGGATAGTAAAATCATTATTTAAAAGATTGGGTTCAAGGAGGGTATCAAGGTTAGTTAAAAAAAATCTGGAACCTGGTGGTCAATATATATTAGAATGCCTCTGAAAGTCCGCTTAGGGCTAAGTTCAAATGTGAAGTGGAGGGCCTCATAGGAAGGAGTGGAAGCAGGGTAGTGGGTGACTGAAAGGTGTTCTCTGAAAATGAAAGCCACTCCACCACCTCTTTTTAGTGACCTATCTACTCTGATTGCTCGATACTCTACAGTGGTAGCGGTGATAAAATCAGGGTCTGAGGCAGCATCTGCCCAGGTTTCTGTTATAAATATTATGTCCAGACCCAAATTTTCTATGATGAAAGCCACCGCATATTTATGCTTTGCCAAGGATCAAGCATTGACAAGGCCACCATAGAGCATAAACTGTTAGAAGGTTTATTTGCATTGTATCTCTGAAGGTTTTGGGGAGATTGCAGGGCAGTAATGCCTTGCGCTTGAGGAAGTGAGAAGCTGCATACGCAGCTAGCAAAGCTTTCCCCAGGGCCTACCACACAGCAACTCCCCTTCATTTTATTAAAAGAATATAGCTCTCTGACGGAGTAACTTACAGTTTAGGCGGGCGTTGGGTCAGAGTTTCTGGCACTGGGCGCGGCCCGGGCGCGGATGGGCGCAGAAGGGCTTGAGTTAGGCGCCCCTTTGGCAGCAGGCGCGCCTTAGGCGTGCCCGCTGCGCGCGTCTGCTGCGCGTCCGCACCATCTGCTGGTTAAGTAGTGATTTCCGGGTGACGACTACACAGCGTCCTCCCCGGAAGTCTGGCCTGAACTGAAGTTAAAGAGTCCGCTCTCCGCACAAATGGCACGTCAGCCGCGCCGGAACAGGGTCGGCCCTGAAGTAAAAGAAAGAGCAGCTAAGTGGCTAAGCAGCAGGACAGTGTAAAGCGTGGCGAGCAGCAATGCAGGAAATTAAAATCAATATGGCTAGAATAAGTGCAGCATTCAAAGTGTTAAAAACATAAGAGCCTTACAACAGGAGGTCCCTAAAACAGTAAGTACAATATAAAAGAACTCGCAAAGAAATGACCGAAGGTGCTAGGCGCTAGCAGGGCTTACTGGAGTCCCAGTTATGAACTTTCAATAGGTCAGTTCAGGTTCGATAATAGCAGGGGTGACGTGTCCAAGAGTGTGCTCCATTGGAAACATACCCAAAAAGCTTGTGTAGATGTCAAGAACTCCCTCGAGTATGGGAGATGTCATTTTTATAGGTTTGAGCCGTGTTCAGCTCTCATAACCTCAACTGAAAACAGCAAAGAACGGTTTTCGGTACGAGGTTATGAGAGCTATACATGGCTCAGACCTGTAAAAAGTATGTCTCTCATACTCAAGAGAGCTCAAGCATCCTATCCAACAATTTTTTTATGCTACAGTATGATGCCCTAGGTGGGACAGATATACCCAGGCGTGGATTTGTGTCCACTGTGCCACTGGAACCCAGATAAACTTGGCTGATGAGCCCTAACAAGGGCAGAACCAGTCCGGGGTTGCTTGTTTTTGCTGCAGGGAGGATCTAGCTTATCAGTTCTGGCTGGACTGTTCCAACTGGAGGAAGTGCACGGCTGATATGTATCTGGCTGGGTCCAAACTGAGGTGGCATGGAGTTCAAAATAACGATGGACAGGAAAGCAGCTCTGAGTAATTCCCAGTGGCTGATATTAATTCAAGCATTCTATCCATCACGTTTTATATACTTTAATGTGATTCCCTAGGTTGGACGGGTATGCCCAGATGTGGATCCTTTGTACACAGTGCCACTGGCACCACACTATACTTGACTGATGAGCTCTAATAAGATAAGGGAGAAACCGGTCCTGAGTTGTTTGTGTTCAAGTTCAGGGAGGACTTGGTCTGGCTGTTGGGGTAGACTGTTCCCATTGGAGCAGGGTCAAAACTGAGAAGGCATGTGGTGCAAAATAATGATGGACTGGGATACAGCTCAGAGTGATTACCAGTAACTGAGACTAATTCAAGCATTCCATCTATAATTTTTGGATACTTCATTGGGACAGACATGGGCAATAAGATCTGGAAGATACACAAACACATTCTCAACATACCAGACTTAAGCTGATATAGTTCATTTACCTTCACCAGACATACCTATACTCTTCTTAAATTAGTGACATATTTAGGTATGACCCAAGAGCCTGCTCTTGCTGTGCACTAACATAAGTGGATATGTTTCACATGGTCTGGAGCTTCTCTCAAGAAGGAGTCTTCTGGGAGCAGCTCAAATGACATCTAGGGAATACAATGAAAAGGGAATTTCCAAGTGGGCCTATGGTGTGTCTCCTGGGCCTATTACCTAGACCTAAGGTAAAACAAGTGGGAAAAAGGCTGCTCGACCTGGCCATGGCATTGGTTAAATGGCTGTTTGCAAATGGGGGCTGAACGAATTTGGGTTGTGTGGTTGACTGGGGTGTGAGCCCTGGTCAAACAGAAACCACAGTCCTTGCCAGGATGAGGCACAAGCCAACCCTAAATTAACCTGTGCTCAACCCTCTGGTAGTTTGGCATAGAGCAGTCAGGCTGAACTCAGAGGCAATGTGTAAAGAATTTGTGCAACACTTCAAATAGTAATAAAGTAAAACAACACCACATCAAAAGCATCTTACACTCAGTTAGAAAAACATAACTTTCTCTAATAAATAAAACAAGAGTGAAACGACAAAAATCCAATCAGTAGAACTAGAGATATGCAATTTTGAAGATTTTAGTGAAAATAACATGGCACAGCACAAAGAGCCAACTGTGGATATCTGATTGCACTGGACTGGGACCAAGTCACAAATTAAGTCTGACAATGACGGAGCATGGGCCGGCTGCAGGGACCCAGTTAGGCCCACTGAGCAAAGTACCTTAAATCCTGGGTTATGGAGTGTGCAAGGGGTCCGAATTGAAGATGCATCATGCATCCAATATGTCGGTTCTGAGATGTGATGAGGCTACAATGAGCGGGCCTGCATCTTTCTTGAGGATCCTGTCAATTTTGCTCGTGATGCGAAGTCTGGCGTTGGGATGCTGAGGGCTGCAGTCAGGGCGATGCAGCGGTTCCGAAGAACTGCAAAGCAGAGGCTGGTGTCGTCACCATGGCTGCCGTTGACAAAAGATGCAAGGGCCTAATCCAAGGATGTGCCTCAGAGCGGTGGCGCAGATGAGCTGAGATCTGATGTGGGTCTTTGCGACGGGTCAAATCCACGCAGAGGCGATACGTCAGTTCTGCTCGGGTTTGCGCCGTGCAGCAGAGGTGATTCACTGGTTCTGATGAATCCACAGACACTGGCAGAGCTCCTTACGCCCACTTCCAAGGGTCCAGGACTGGGGTGGCTCCATTTCGCAGGGTAGACTCCCAGATGGAAGAGCCCAGGCACAAATGCAAGGTTGTTGGAAGCCTGTTGTGTCCCTGAGCTTCAGTTCAGGAGACCAGACAATTAGCCCTTGGAGTCACTCTGGGTTCTGATTCAAGAGATGCAGGTCCAGTCCTTCTCACCCAGGCAGGAGGGCATCATAACATCACAACAGGGCAGCAGTTCTTCAGAGCAGCAGTCCAGTGGCAGTCTTTTCAGCAGCACAGCTGTACTGAAGAGGTAGTGTCTGAGGTCCAGTATTTATACACACGTGTGCCTTTGCAGTGGGGAGAAGCTTCTAGAGTCATGCATGTGAAGTGCACAGATACCCTGCCTTCTTGGCTCCACACTAACTACAGGAAGTATGCAGCCCATGCAGCCCTTTGTGTGGAGACAAGACAGTCAATTCAAGTATAAGTGGGACTGGGCCCAGCTCCTCCCATCCTGCCTGTGCTGGCCCATCCATTCACACCCAAGCACCCCATTGTGTGTGGCTGGCTTTGAGGAATACACAAAGCACAACTATCAACTACACCCAGTCATGTGATCCAGAGACAGGCTGCAGGCACTAAAAGTCTATGGTAAGAAAATGCCAACTTTCTAAAAGTGGTATTTTCAAAATCGACATTTACAATCTGACCTCACTATAAGTTAGGTTTTTACATTACAATTCCAGAGACCCCAAACATGGACTGGTCACATGTTCCCATTTGTAAATTACACTTAAAAATGTAAAATGGTAACTCCAATGTTAGCCTATGGGAGAGGTAGACCTTTCAGTAGTGAAAAACGAATGTAAGAGTATTTCACTACCAGGAGACATGTAAAACTAAAAAGCACATGTACCACTTTTAAAATACACTGCACCCTTTTCTCTGGGCTCTCCAGGGTGTACTTTAAGGGTGACTTACATGCATTAAATAAAAAAGAATATTTGAGCCTTGAAAAAGGTTTATTTTGCCATGTCGAAATTGGCAGTTTAGAAATTGCACACACAGGCTTCAATGCCGGCCAAAGACATGTTTAAAGCACTACGTAAGTTGGTGCCCCAATCAGTGCTGCAGGCCCACTAGTAGCATTTAATTTACAAGCCCTTGGCACAGGTAGAGCCACTTTGCTAGGGTCCTACAAGTAAATTAAATATTCCAATTGTGAGGTAGTCAATATTACCAAATTTTAAGGAGAGAGCACAAGCACTTTAGCACTGGTTAGCAGTTGTAAAAGTGTGCAGATTCCTCAGCCCAATGACAACAAATTCAGCAAAAAAAATAAAAAATAGGAGCAAGAAGGCTAATGCTAATGTTAATTTTAAGAATGATTTGTAAAGCACACGTACACCGGTTGGTTTCACGGCGCTGTAGTAGGCTCTGTGTTACCTAAGGAGAAGTCAGTTGTTGGCTTCTGCAAATAGCCATGTTTTGAGGGACCTCCTGAACTTCAGAAGGTCAGTGCATGATTGGATCTCCAGGGGGAAAGAGTTCCACAGTCTAAGGGTGAGGCTAAAGTTTAGGGATGACCTGGCAGAAAGAGCCAAGTCCAAAGGCACCGGGCCCCGAATATGCTGATTGGAAACGCGAGGTGGAAAACTGGGTGAGGGCAGAAAAGGAATCTTAGAGAAGCTAAAATGCAAATGGTATGCAAAAACACTCAAACGCTCATTTATGAAGGGATGTTATTCAGCTTTTATGGTGTTTGATGTACCAGCCGTGATTCATTTGGTAACCTAATCACAAATTACATATCCCATTTGTAAAATTCCCAAACCATGATTTATGTTGACATAGAGTGCTCCCATGTGCACTCTATGCACATGGGATGTTGCACCCTTTTGATGACTTCAATACCCTTTGCCTCCGTCTTGGCATGACTCGATTTGTTTGCAGTTGTATCACTCTAATTGGTGATGTTACATTTTCGAAGGAACCGCAAGCCTCACCAATAGTTGATCATTGAGTTCCACTTATCACCCTAATGGGATATCTCTCATTTAACAGTCTCAGTGTTATACCTGATGTAGAAATGGAAACAAACAAAAAAACGAATAAGCAGAGAATTAAAAAACATTTACTGGCAGAACAGGCCCATAGTCCTGTTATATTGGTTTATGTGGCCCTTAGATACATTGTCGACATTGCTAAGTTAGCATGAGTTTTGCTTGCCCTATGCTGCTGCTTTTGCGCATGCCTCTGCTAGAGTTTGTTTTCGCATCACTTTGCCTCTGCCCTCTACATGATAACAGATTGTTTTTCACGTTCTCAGCTTTCCCTTCAATTGTGTCTGAACATAATGTGCAAGGTCGATCAACAATGTCTCTTGTTATTCTGTTCTGGTCAGTACCTATTACCTAGACAAAACATGTTACCAACATCTGCAGTATGGAAGAATCATGCTTTGATATATCGTCATTGCATGTTTTTAACACGCCCCTGAAGAAATCTGTTTCATGGAGCTGAGCTCCGCTGTTCCTATGATGTAAACCTTTGAGTTTAGGGTTTCAGGTAGGGGGTCTGCTAACAACGCCTAGAGATCTTGTGTTATATAAAATAACTTCTTACGCCAATTAAAAGCTGAGCCCATAAAACCCACCTCTTATAGTCTTCTTAACAGGATGGGGTGGGATACGGTATCAAACGAGGTTCTAAGATCCAATAATATAACTGTGGCTAACCTGCCTTTATCAAGACTTTTTTTTATTTCATCCATAACTACTAGTAGTGCTGTTTCCGTACTGTGGAGTTAAATATATAAATCCAACTCCAAGCAGCACAACAATATGGAAAGCGTTGGACTTCAGAGGGAATACATTTACTATTTCTACTCCAGTCTGTGCAACAGTAGGGAACGCGTTGGACTTCAGAAAGGTAAAATGTACTATTCCCACTCCAATCCAAGCAACAGTAGGGAAACTATTTCTTTTCAAACACATTACATATTTGCATAACCATTTTAATTTAGAAAATGTATAAAACTCTTAACATGCAATCTTTACTGATATCCAAACTGGACTACAGGAATGTGCTCTGTTTGGGTAGCCCTAATGTATGATCAAATGAATACAAGTAGTTCAAAAAGAAGCTGCTCAAATACTGCTGAAATTACCAAAATGATATAAATAGCAGCTGCTACCTAGCTGTGGGCCAACTCGGATAGACAACGTGTAGTGTACACACGACACGAGAGGTGGGACAGTACTATGCCCATGTTGGATGGTGATGAATAATACATGGATGAGGAGCATCTGATTGCACTAAAAAAACACAGGGTTTCACTACATAGATTCAGGCTTGAACCATTATCATTTTTCCAGTAAATTCACCTCTTCTTTGGAATTGAGGGATAAGGACACCCTGAACACTTCAAGTGCTATACTCATTTTTGAAATTGCATCCCATCGACTACATATTCGGATTCAATAATTTATCGAAGAAGTTATTCCTCTCAACACCATTCTGGATTGAAGAAAACTTCTTGGGAGCATGGGAATAATCGCCACCCCATTCTTCTGAAAGGGGTCATCTATTACCCTTGGTTGCCCGCCAGTTCTTTGTCCTGATGAAGACTCGCACTGCCAAGGCTTAATTGACCGACAGGCCGTAAAGACGAGTCGAAACGTCGACACCCTTAGTAACAAATACCTGGACCATTCTGTCTCTGTATATTGATGTGCAGACCTTAGTGTTGACACTGAGGAGTCATGAACATTTAAAGATAAATATTTGAGCCAATTTGTTTTTGATTTTGGCCAGGTTGTACACTACGATTCATTAATTTCTTCGTATGGTATATAAAAAACAGTTATGATTATTTTATGTCACAAATATTTTCAGCGAATTCCTTTTCTGTCTTAATCCTTCACACACCTTTTCACCCAGAGCTTTTCTATCTGCATGCTCGAATTGGGGCAACCACTGCTATTTATAAAAACAAATGTTTGAAATGAGCAATTTGCTGACCAGGTAATATTAAATATGACATGTGTTTGAATATAATTTGTCTTTTGCTGCTGCCTTTTTCGAATGCTTTCGAAGTTCTCATGTCTTGTAGAGTGAGATACATTTATTGTGTTGAGCTGATCTGTAATGACAAGCTCTTGATTTGAAAATGTACTGATTAATTCAGGTATCAAAGAAAACATAGAGGTCTTGGACCATTTTTTCTGTATCATAAATAACCCAGGTCCAGTACCTTTTTGGGTCACCCCATTACTTTAATGAAAATTACCAAAACACCATGAAATATCCAATGGACTGGCATTATTACACTGGCTGCCTATACTAAAAAGGATTCAGTACAAGGTACTATGTATAGCCCATGGGGCAGTGCAGAGGTGGGGTCCCCAGATAGTACAGCATTTGATATGTCCATATAGCCCAAGGAGATCTCTGCGATCCTCCTCCGCATGGTTACTAACAGTCCCTAAGATTAAGAAAGCAAGGAGCAGAGGACGTTCAGGCCTCTAAAATATGGAATGCGCAACCTGTAATTTTAAGTATAAATAAGGTTGAGCTGAGTTTTAGGAAACAATTGAAGATGGTGCTTTTTGGCTAAGTGCGCTGGTCTTTTTCTGAGAGTCTAGTTGCGGTCGCCTGAACCCTGGGGATCTCGTTGGGTAGCCGTGCACTGTAGAAATAACATGAATAGAATAGAATAGAATAACATTTAATAAAATAAGCAGGAGTCTGTGCCCTGCATCTTTACTCCCAGCCTCAATGTAGTGATCTGCAACGACTCGCTCACTCACCCAGTCACTTTACTCTAGCAGCCAAGATGCTGAAATCCTAGAACTTTTTCCCTCATTGGACCAAGAGCACAGATGCTCCAATAGAGAAGGAATCTGTGGAATCAATTATTAGGCTCTAACCATTAGTCTTCTGCACAGACCACCTTAAGGTATGTGAATGCGACTGTAGTGCCTGAAGCCTTCTAAGGATCACTTCTCCTCGAATCCTAACACTTCTGGTCAGCCAGAAGTCAGATCACCTTTGGAAATGACGAGGGTTTTCCTAGTAGCTCCAAGCTCTAACTCTCAACATCTGCCGCTTCACCTTTTGGTCCCTGTAGGGATCATGAAAAGCAGCTGTATGTGGTCTGAGTGCAAACAGTTTGGAGGCAGTTTTGAGGGGAGCAGCAGTCAGCTTTCAACCTCTTACATCCCTGTGATTCCCGGCGCCTGTTCACCCACCAGCAGACTACCCTAATTGTAATCCTCTGACAGGCTCAATTTCCCATCACAAAACCAGCACAGCTTTGCTAGGCTTCTTTAAATATGGAAGAGCAGCCCCTCGCAAATGCATTTTCTCTTTTGTGTACTTCTGTGTTTTTTGTGCAGCAAGTAGCAAGAGAGATAATATATCTGCCACTTGAAGCTAGCAATGCGTTTTCTCATTTTCCCTTGTGCATTGACTGGCGCTGTATTCACTGTGTGATCCAGAATACAGAATACCCGTTTCAAAGACAACTCAGCATCTTCAGTCACCTGTGGGTAAACACCTGTAGAGTCCTACAGATTGGATTTCACAGAACAAACATCTGAAGTAGGCTTATTGGATTCCATTGTTGTTGCCACAACAAAGCTGTTATAATTGTCCACACAGAGATATTTCTCTTGCATTTCCCAACCCCCGGTCCACTTAGAATGTTTAGCCTGACAAGCTCTCAGCCTATAATTTTGCAATTAAAAAGTGCGGGTGTCTACACAAAATTAGCCTTAAGGTGCAAATTGTTGCAAACCATTGTGTCTATATACTTACCATTCAAATGTGCATCAGACAAAGTGCAATATTGTCCTGCTTAGCTTGAGAGCCCATGCAAATCTTAGTAATTCTAGCCCTTGGTTGAACCATCGACTTTCATCAGATTATTTGATTTATCATAAATGTATTTCAAAATTGCTAATTTCTTAGATTTTAGTTGTATTCATATGTCCAAACTATGCATTATGTTGCTACTAATACACCACTAATACCAAGACAATCACCAATAACACCACTAAGGGCCAGATGTAGGTAGCTAAATACAGTTCGGTAACAGCCGAAAATCGGTGAATTTCCAGTTACCGACTGGTATTTAGCCCTTCCTAATGTAGGAGGCTGGAAATAAGGATTCGGTAATTTACCAATTCCTTATTTTAAGGAATGGGTAAAATACTGATTCCTTATTTTATGGAATCAGCAAATTACCGATTCCTTAAAACCTATGTGGGTAGCACTTAAGTGAGTGCATTTTTGCTTTAAGGATTTTGTTATTTACCACCAACTATAAGTTGGTGGTAAATACCGAATACCTTTAAAAAGCAATAATTAGCTTTTTTCAAGGTGCCATGTGGCATGTGGCGCACATACATGCCCTTAGGGCATGTATGTGCGCCACATGTACACACATGCACGATTCAGGGGTGGAACAGGGTGTCAATGTGACACCCTGCCACCCTTGAAAATGCTTCCGCTATTACATATTCGGTAAATACCGAATCAATAATAGTGAATGGCTTCCCATTCATTCCTATGAGACTCCAGGCCCATAGGAATGAATGGGATGGTATTCCTTATTACCGAATCGGTATTACCGAATCGGTAATAAGGAATATTACCGAATCAGTAAATTTTACCGAATTTTTACCTACATCATATTTTCGATTTCTAAATACCGAATCAGTAAAATTCAGTATTTAGAAATCGGTAAAATGAGATTACCTACATCGGGCTCTAAATCCTCTAATACCAACATCAATACCACTAATACCCCAAACAATACCACAGCCACAAATACCACACCACCATCCCTGCTTCAATATCAATATCACCACCACAATATCAATAGCTCCAGAGCCAATACTATCCCATCACCACCAGTACCAACACAACTATTGATTACAACGCCACCAAAGCATGTCTTTTAAGCCAATAAATCTTGCTTTGATGTATTATTGTATAGACATACATTTCTGTGTGCCTGTATTTGCATGCGTTGTTACGTTTTTATTTTTTTCTAATTTGGTGCTTGTGTAGCACACTTGCACTTCAAAGAGAGTTTCTAGGCATCAGACCTATTGGCTTTGCCATTGGTTGTTTTTAGGTGTAGGCTACAGACAGCTTCCCAGGAGCTGTAATATTTTAACAAACTTATTCAAAGGTGACAGCTAGAGTCACGCCTACATATGCTGTAGCCATTTTTTAATCAGTTTGTTAAAATATTACAAATGCATTAAAAGATGGCTGTCATGGCACACACACATGTATGTGACATCCATCTTTGAATTAATTTGTTACAATTTAGCAAATCCATTCAAAGAGGACCATGGTGGATGCACGTGCATCCACATTGGCTAACTAAAACAAAAAAAGCATTGGTAAAAGCCACCAAGTTTCATTGTCTAGACCTGTTGGTTTTGCTAATACTTGCTTGTAAAAAAGTCAAAAGTCAAAAACAACTTTCTTCGGTGAAATCGTATCACCATAAAAGCATGCTAATCAAGGGGAATCAATACAAGCTGCAGTTAGTTGTCAGAATTAAAACATTTCATGAGCATTTAGTATGACACAACGTATTATACTTTAAAAATAATGCATATACCAATTGACCGGATGCCTAAAATGCAAAGCGCAGATATATCAAATAAATATTACCGTGCAAGGTGCAGAATCCTAACAGGATGCGGTCATTTTAAACAAGTGAGTAAAATGCATGAATCTATTAAACATAAAAGAACAGGGTATGGAACAGGCTATAATTAATCATCAAAGGGTTCCTATTGCAGAGCGTACAAAAATGCATATGCTTTTCTTTTCCTTATTACTAATAATATAAACAGAATAACAGCATTGATAACGTTTTCATTGCACAGGCCACATATAAAGTTAAAAGCATGTTTGTAATGTAAAAGCGTATTAGATAAAAAGTGAGGTTTTAAAATAAATTTTCGGATATCTTTATAAAAACTACAAAAAAGGATAAAATGCATCGAGGATTGAGGTTTTTTACCATCACATGGGCAATACGGGAGTTTATGGCACCACTTTTCCCTTTGGGGGAAGGCTGTTAAGTAGTGAAGCATGCCTAATCTAAGTTGTGTTAAGTAAAATCTGTGTTGTAAATTCCTAGCTTGTGTTAAGTACATCAGTACGCCCCTTACAGGTATATTTTCATAGTAAGAAATACCACTATGCATTTGGCTAGCTTCAGCCTCCCTTACGCATTCTGCAGATTTCATGCATCTTAGCTTAAGTCTCTTTTGCTAAAATCTTGGATAGCTACAGGGTTCTTTCTATTAGTATCTATCTTACAGAATTTCAAAAGGGTATAGATATGCTCCAACCAAGGGATTTTCTTGCAATAGTCGAGAGCTAAACAAACCATAGTTAAATCTTTAGGAAATTTGGTCTCATCTTTGCACCATATTCCATGCCAGAAAGTGAGAGCTTGCCTGTTTATTAGGTCGCTAAAGAAAGATCATGATAATTCTCTGTGTACAAAGTAGTGCACAGTAGAGCTAGGGACTGCCAACAATCTTTTCAGGAATTTATTTTCTTGTATTTGAAGGGGGGAACATTTGCTCTCTCCCATAGTGCACCTAGTGCACCCCCGTAACAAACTCCTGTAACACATTTACTTTGATATAAAGCTCGGATTTCCCGTATAGTTTTATTACCTATTTTTGTAGCAAATCTAAAAATCCCCCCAGTAATTCTTACACATTACAAGTTACACATTTCTATGTGGGAGTTCCATGTGCCATTCCTATTAAATAGAAGGCCCAGATATGAAAAAGTTACAACTCTGTTTATAGCTACCCCTCCCACATGATGTTGTCTGTTCTTACACCTAATACTCCCACAAGTCATAACAAAAGTTTTTTTTAAGTTTATCTGTAGATCTTTTCAAGACATATATAATGCAAAATTGTCAATTAATTTTTGCAGGCCATTTGCTGTCCTAGAAATCAGTACAGCATGGTCTGCATAAAAGAGTACAGGGGTCATACGCATCCCGACTTTTGGTACATCTGCTATCTGATTTTGTAAAAAGGCATCCACATTGTTAATATATAGCAAAAATAAAAGTGGGGCAAGCACGCATCCTTGTCGAATGCCTCGTGTTACTTTAAAATCCAGGGTGCATTCCCCAGATGGGCCAAAGCAAACTCTAGAGGTTAAGAGGGTATACATCTGTGATAAATATACAATTATGTCATCATGAGCCCATAGCGCCCGCAAGGTCTGCCATAATTTGGCGTGATTAACAAGGTAGAAATCGCTAGTGAGATCGACAAAACAGAGATGTAAGAGTCCTTCCTTTGCTAAGGTATATTTGCCTATCAACAGCTCCAGGTTCATGCATTGTTCTTCTGTCCCAATACCCCTTCTAAATCCGTACTGGGCCTCAGTTAAGATGTTATTTTCATCGGCCCATTTTTCTAACCTCCCCAACATTATCCTCCCCATTAGTTTGGAGGTAGAATCCAGAAGGGATATGGGACTGTAGCAATTGGCCTTTCCTCTATCACCCTTTTTGAAAATTGGTACACTAACACTTTGTACCCAAGATACAGGCAATACTCCCCCTAATGAAGCAGTAAAAACTTTTAATAAAATTGGGATCCAAAAATCAATATCATGTTTAAAAACATCAATTGGGACCCCTTCCAGGCCAGCATCTTTTTCATTAGCACAATTTTGTAAGGCGGATGTGATTCCCTTTAGGGTGATAGGGGACAATTCTACAGGTTCCACTAAAATGATACTGCCATTATTGCGCTTAGTTACTTTCACAGTATCAGCCTTAAAAATATTCCCAAAGTGAGATATCCAGTCCTAAGGAGGGACTACGGTGTCAATTGTAACTGCTGCATTCTCATTAAAAAATGGATAGTTAATTGTTTTCCAGAAGAGGACCGCATCATGTGTATCAGCGTCCTGAGTTAATTTCTTCCAGGCCTCCTCGTGGATCTTCATTTTCCTTTCTTTCAAGGCATTTTTATAGGATTTCCGCAAAAGGGTAATCCTTCCGCCTGAAGGACTGGGTTCTTTTGGACCCAGCGGTGCCAGGGCACAACACCTGAAACCTTCGTGGGTAACCTGCTCCGGCGTACAAGTCACAGAGACACGGGACACTTCCTTCGGCGTCAAAGAGTCAAGATTTATTTACTGCAGGGAACACAGAAGTCACGGCAAGCACACCACGTGCAACTTGGGGAGACTGCTTCAAATTGGTTTTGTGGATCGCTCCTTTTATACAGTTTTTACCCATAGGCTAACATTGAACACAAAGGTTTACAACTCAGTTCCCACATCGAGCTCCCAGAGGGGTCGCTTTGGTCGCTTTGAAACATACAAGGTCCGGAACATAAGTGCGGAAACATTTGGCGGTTCCCAACTGTAAAAACCCATCTTCCCACCATTAGCAAATTCCAATCAGCAGTAAAGTGGATTGAAACAGGAACGAAGACAGGTGCAGAGGAAGACGGAGACAGTGGGGAGATCGGAAAGGGTGTAAAAGGGGAGGTGCCGGGAAGCACGAGATACAGGCATCAAAGGGACGTGCCTAATGAGATGCACGGCTGAGACAATAAGTCCGTGCGGCAAGATGAGCCTCAAGCGGCGCCACCTGCCTTACAGTAGCAACCCCCTCGTCATAAAGGCACTTTCAAAGGACATGTGTCTTCCGCAAATATCTTGGGAGTCCCAGGGTCGCGAAGCGGACAGCGTCCGTTCGCTGACTACTTGAGGGCAAGAGACAAAATGGATGCCGTATCTAAGATGGAACCCGTGGGTACAGATGAAAAGCCCACGTAACAAACGAACGGTTTAAGTTAGCACAGCGAAACTGCGCACACTTACTAAACTCGTCATTTGCGGTTCATAGATACTAGACTCGACCATATTCGTGCGAGTCGAAAACACCACTTACAATCGTCACGGAACCTCAGACGCTCCTTTTGCCCTCATGTAGGCAAGCACTAGTCGGAATCATATTCGATATTCATCAGACCATCAAGATGTCGTTGTAGCATAGATCTGTCCGACCGAGTCCCCTTGGTAACAGGTGGTTGTCTCATACACGTTGTAGCACAGAGGCCACATAAGGCAGGACCACACTGCACACAAAGGCAACACGTGAACAGGAACACTACCACAACCCCGATGATCGTCAGAATCTTCCAACCCCAAGTCGACATCAGGCCCCAAAACCAACCGAGTAGCGTCCAATCCCCTACATCCACGTGTATGGATTCGGAGATCTTATGCAACTTCGAGATGGCTTGATAGACAGTAGGAGCATTATCAGGTATGAAAATGCAACAGCTCGAATGGATCACTTTACATACCCCACCACGATCTGCCAAGACGACATCTAAAACCATACGGTTTTGTAACGTCATAAGTCTCTCCGCCTGAAGTTCTGTGGTGATATTACCAAGGGCACTGGCAGTAACATTAGCTGTCGATTCCACCACTCGAGTCAAATGTCTCAGGTTCCTACTATTAACCATAGGTCCCCAAAACGGGAGGAAACCCTTGAAAAAGTCTCCTGCCTCTTGACCGGCAGTATCCTCTTCGCTAATTACGCCTCGTACAACTCTAGTCTTATGGTAATCGGCATCTACAGTAAACGTCGGAGGCAACAGATTTGCAACAAAACACGAGCCCATGAAGTCTGAGGGCAACCATGTATATGCACGATCATGACAGATGAAGTACGTACCCTTGGCAGCCAGAAACACAGGGATCGGGGACATTGACAGAACGTAACTTTCAGTGCAAGCACTTACTCCAAGTGAGGCTTGCGAACCACGACCCACGATACAAAAATTACCAGTGTGGGGTACGACCCATATCGGAGGCGAGCTTTTAAGCTGCTTTTCATTAGTGAACGTACTATATTCCCCTCTATCCGGTGCCCTATAGGCTTGTACCTCTGCCTTAGGGATGAGAAAAGCATCATAGATCTCATCTTCCAAATCCTGTATTACCATCGATACCACCCACTGCCACGAGGTAGGACCCGGTTTGGGGGAACGTTCTGGAGAGGGGTGGAAACCTAGTGCGCTTCGAAGCATTGTTTGGTATGCTCGAGCTGACCCTTGGGAACTATACGGTAACACCAGATATGGAATTCCCTTACCCGTAGTATGTGGCATTAACCCACACACCCAACAATTAGTAGTGTTAACCACTAACTGATGCTGATGGAGGAGCTGGATAAAGGAATTGTTGCGGAATTCTACACGTCTAGCCTGTTCGTGTTCCGGTAGAATATGAAAGGAATGGGGAGAAGCAGTAGTAGCAGTAGAAGTAACGTTAGAGCAAGGAGTAGGAGTAGGGGTAGGAAGTAAAAAGTAAGACATAGCATAATACACCCCACCCGCCAAGAATGCAGAAGCAGTTAAAAACAGTACAAACAACTGGAATACAAAACATTTAGTACGACTAAGTTTCTGCAGTTTGACTCTATACGCCTGAGCTCCTTCCAAATCGTTCAGCTTCGAAAATGCCATTTCCCTACGACCGTCCGCAACGTTTCTTGACGCACTTCGTTCTGTGCAGCAATAGTCAATCCCCAGGAGTTCCTAGGAACCGACGGCCTTTAACCTAGCGTCAAGACCTACTGTCCAGAAGGAAGTACGCGCGCGGCCCTACGGCCCTCAATACACAATGTATTTTATTTAGCACAAAAATCAGCTGTGGAAGGAAAAAGATACACAAATCTTAATATATGTACAAACAATTTTCAATCATACGAAATGTTCAAAGTTGATCAGGGGAAACGAGGATATTGCAGTTATCAGTTTCAGCAAAGCAAGAAAACAATTTTATTTGTCCTTATTATGAGAACGCAAAGAATATCGATGTTTCCCGGGACGTGTCTGCTCGTCAAATAAAGGATCCGTTGAAGAGACAGCGTCCTGCTGATCAGTTTGTTGATTTGGTCTTGAGTCTTTTGCTGACAATGTTCCAACAGTGGCTTTCTGCTGCGCTGAGTGTTCACCAACAAGTTGTGCGTCGCTAAAAGGTACAAACGCCGGCAATGTCTCTGCTTCTATTGACGCAATGCCTTTCCTCACCCACGGGTCTGCCGGCAAAGGAATAGGGACTCGTTTACAATGGGTAGCATGTACCCAGTTCTTCCGTCCCTCAAGACGAACGGCAGTCCTCGTGGCCAAGAGCACCTGGTGAGGTCCAACAAAGCGGGGGTCCAGATTCTTCTTGCGCGAAAAATTGCGGGTGACAACCCAATCACCGGGCTGGAGCTGGTGGCCTGGACCCTCCGTCTGCGTCGGCAAGGCGTCGTAAACCTGTTGATGAATTAACCTCAGTTTAGCAGTCAAGTCATGTAAGTAGTCAATCAACATCGGATACTCAAGATCAACGAATATACCTGGCCTAGGAACCCCCCACACATTCGCAGGACGGCCGAACACTATTTCATAGGGACTAAGCCCTATTCGGGAGTGTACAGTCGCCCTAGTTGACAGTAATGCTAGAGGCAAAGCGTCAGGCCACGAAAGTCCAGTCGTAGCCTGAATCTTCGCTAATTTTAGTTTAAGGGTACCATTGTAACCTTCAACTAATCCAGCTGACTGGGGATGATTGGCGCTATGGAATTTTTGATTAATTCCAAGGCCCTTACACACACTCTTCATCACACTTCCAACAAACTCACTTCCGTTATCTGACCACACGACTCTAGGCATTCCATACCGAGGAAAGTATTCCTTCAGTAGGATTTTCGCAGTAGACAAAGCAGTATTATCTTTGAGGGGATAGGCCTCAATCCATCGGGAGAATGCGCAAACCACAACCAAAACGTATTTTAGGTTATTGCATCGCTCCATATGGATGAAGTCCAATTGAATCACCTCAAAGGGATACGAAGGAGGAGCAAAACTGCCAGGGGGAGTTGGGGTTCCTTTGCCAGGGTTGTACATTATACACACCATACAATTCTTCACCAGACGTTCAGCACACTTCGTAATACCATCATTCTTCCATACATCAGCCAACAACTTGCAAATGCCTTTCGCGCTAATATGTGCTAACCCATGTGCCATTGTCACAACGGCTAGTACATACGCATCCGGCAACATCCATCTTTTCTGATCCGACAAATCAATCCAGCAACCATTCGCATCCAACCTTCCCGTACTTTCTTTCCATTTCGTCTTTTCAGTGTCGGTGGCCTCATTCTGAATTGCTTTCACGCTCTCTATAGTATTCTCACACATACTTGATTCTGTAGGCCACCTAACCGAACTCGTCACATACATTCGAGTGCTAAGATTCCGGGCAGTCTCCTTAGCAATTTCATCTGCAAACGCGTTACCACGACCAACATCATCCGTCACCTTGCGATGCGCACTACACTTAACAATTGCAACTTGAGCAGGCAAAGTCAATGCATCCAAAAGATCGTTCACGAGCTGGCCATGCTGTATTTTCGTGCCATGCGACGTGAAGAAACCACGCTCTCGCCACAACCGTCCAAAGCTATGCGCTACACCGAAAGCATACTGACTATCGGTGTACACATTCACACGTTTATCTTTTGCTAATACACATGCTCTAGTGAGAGCAATCAGCTCTGCAGCTTGGGCAGAATTCTGATTCAATCTCGCAGTCTCAACAACAGTATTCAACGTCACAACAGCATAAGCAGTAGTCACATCACCATTCGGCAATTTAAAACATGACCCATCCACATACAGGGTGCCGTCAGGGTCTTCCAATGGGGTGTTTTTAAGGTCCACTCGACCTTTTGTTTCCTCCTCTGTACGCAAGTAACAGTCATGTTCTGCTACTTCATCTGACTCTGCACTAATTGGTAACAAAGTTGCCGGATTTAGGACATTACAACGTTTTATCTGAATGTGGCTTGCCAAGAGCGTCAATTCGTACCCAGACAACCTTGCACTCGTCAAGTGCTGAGTTTTCGTTCGATTCAAAAGAGTATCGACTGCATGCGGAACCATCACCGTAAGCATATTATCCATGACCAATCCTGCTGATTGTCGGATGGAGACCGCAGCTGCCGCAGTTGCTCTCAAACAACTCGGCAATGCTCTAGCTACTGGGTCTAAGGTCGAGGAAAAATATGCACATGGACGTTGCTTACCACCAAAAGGTTGCGTTAAGACACTCAACGCACAACCTTCCCTCTCGTGAACATATAACGTGAACGGCTTGCTGTAATCAGGGGTGCCTAACACAGGAGCCGAACACAATGAATCACGTAATTCAGAAAAACTTTTCTGACATTCTTCCGTCCATGGTAAAGGAGTTGGAACATCCTTGCACGTAAGAGCCACCAATGGTTTCGCTAGCAATGAAAAATTTGGAATCCACTGCCTGCAGTACGACGTGATACCTAGAAAGGCACGCACATCTCTTTGGGTTTGTGGCACAGCCATTCGCGCAATCGCTGCAATTCTCTCTGGGGTCAATCTCCTTCCCTCCTTTGACAATAAGTGACCTAGATAGGTTACTTCTTGACAACAATATTGGAGTTTAGAAGGTGACACCTTGTGATTTAACTCACAGAGATGTTGCAGCAACGATACCGTAGCAAGTTTGCAAATGTCCTGAGTATCAGCAGCCACCAATAAGTCGTCGACATATTGGATTAAAGCCGCACCAACCGGCAACCTAAACGCATCCAGTTGACCCTTCAAAGCTTGACTGTAAATCGATGGACTTTCACAGTAGCCCTGAGGAACGCGTTTGAACCGGAAGCTACGTCCACCAAGAGAGAAACCGAAAAGGTCCCTGCTCTCTTCGGCAATCGGGATGCTGAAAAACGCATTTTTCAAATCAATCACCGAAAACCATGAAGCAGTAGCTGGAATCAGAGTCAGTAGCGCCGTGATGTCAGGCACAACAGGGAATTGAGGAACCACAATTTTATTTACCTCCCGTAAATCGATAACAAAACGATAAACAGGCGGTTTGGTAGGATCAGTACGTTTAAGAATGGGCAGTACAGGGCTGTTGCACACGTTTCCCCGAGTCTCCTCAATAACATCTTTCTCGATCAAATCATAGATGATCGCTAACAAAGCTCGTTCACCATCAAGGGAGATACGGTACTGGGGAATACGTGGCAATCGCACATTCGATTTCAACTGAACAACATAAGGGGAGATATCAAGTAGGCCCACATCGTTTGGACCCGTCGCCCACAAAGACGCAGGAAGAGAATCCAATTCCGGTGGAAGCTTATCGAGGGACAAATACATGGGAGAGACTACTTTCTCTCCGAACGTAAGCTTTACACCCGCAGGAGAACAATACAAAGTTGCATACAAACGTTTAAGCAAATCCAGACCCAAAAGATTTTCACCACAACCAGTGGTTAAAATCAACGGAGCTTCGAGCTCACGAGGCCCAATTTTAAGGGGCAAAGGGCACGAAACTGGATTGCTAACAGGGGCGCCAGAGAATCCAACGGATACATTTGTTAAGCCAGACAAAGGTGCGCCAGGGAGTTTCGAATGCATGATAGAACTTTTCGCTGCACCAGTGTCCAACAGAAAAGGCTCAACGACGCCCGATGTAGCAACTGCGACGTAAGGCCCTCTCTGATCGACCGGAACTGATACCACTCCCTCTCCTTGTCTTTGGCTGTCCTAGTAATTACTGTCGTCAGTTCCCTGATCGACGTAATAATCGTCTACATTGTACTGCGCAGATCGTCCTTGCGATGATCCACGTTGATCAAAACAATTATTAAAATTTGATGAGTTGTCAGAGCGGTCGTTCTGAGCACCACGACCTCTACCACGTGATGCATTCTGCGAACCACCACGGCCTCCTCTAGACGAATTACCACTATTACGATCATTTAAAGCAGGACAATCAAATTTAATGTGTCCCTCCTGTCTACAATAAGCACATTGGTTGTACCCTAGGGAAGATCTGTTGAAAGAGGAATCATTACGCGATTGCGATCGATTCGATTGCGACTGTGATCTATTCTGTTGAGACGCATTCTGATTAGAACGCGGCGGATATGCTTGTTGTAACAACACTTTAGTTTTCAGCTCTTTCGTCTTTTTATCAGCACGGTCAGTTTCCTCTTTTTCTCTATTTTCGTAATATTGTGCCGTAGCCAGAATCTGAGCTGAGGTAGAAACGGCCCACGCACTTTCTGAATTCTTCAATTTATTGCACAAGTCGGGCAATAAGTTCGATACAAATTTATCCACAAACAGCCTTTGTCCACCCTCAGTACCCATATCCTGTCCACTATGATCAACGAATGTTTCCTCAAACCTCGTAAAGAAGTCTGAAACACTCTCGTCTTTCTTTTGCTTACAGGCTGACAACTTATCCCAATTTACCTTCATAGCTGGCATAAGCGTCTTCATTAATGTAATGATTCGCTGGGGAAGAAGTTCAATCAACTGATCGGGTTTAGTAGCAGCCGCTTGTCCAGCGTCTGCCGCTGTAATAGCATTCCAATCACCACCTAATTCATTTGCGTGATCTTGGTGACGAATCTTAGCCCATACCGGTTGCGGTACGACATTGCCAAACAACATGTCGATATCGGCAAGATTCATTACCGTAGCATCTACGAGCTGCGACAATTCCTTATAATACCCAGCAGGATTTTTGCGAGGGTCGGGCAAAGTTTGTTTCACCTGAAGCACTTCCGATCGTTTCCATGGGAGATGTATCCATATTCTCTGGAAATGCGCCGGAACTGGCTGGGCACCAGTATTATCAGCTGGTACCCAAACTGGCGGAACTTCACGCATAGGATATTGGCCAGACTCAGCTTGTTGGCGTTCAAGATCCTCTACAAACAATGCGTGAGGAATAGGAGCTAGACGGAAAGACAACAACTGCTCGATAGCACGTCGGACATTAGTATCGACTATCAGTCCAGTAGCGAACTGAAGCCGAAGATTAGACAGGGCGGTCAGCACCTCGTCAGGCGCAACTGCCGCTATCTGATCATGTAAAAGTTTACACATTTCGTCAAACACATACCTCTGAGTCGGTATGTTGAATTGACTAAATGTTTCAAGAACAACACGGGGTGGATTTCTCTGCGGGTTGTCCATCCAACCCATCGCCATATTGTACAGTGCAGCACGTTCTCTATTAGCAGGAAGCTGGCTACGTCTCTGAGGACCATCGGAACCAGCAGACCCAAAAACAGGTCCGAGCGACTGAAAGAAGCTAGCCGCAATGGGAGAATTACGATTACGAGTAGAGGGACAAGAGTAAGACACAGGACTAACAAGAGAAGGAGTAGAGACATTAGCAACGACAGGGGTTAACAACACAGGAGCAGTAGTGTGAGCAGGAGTATGTGGAAGCGGAGGAGCAGTAGGAATAGACACAGGCACAGGAGCAGGAACAGTCGGAAGAGCGGGTGCAGGTTGAGGAATAGGCGGAGGAATAACAGGTGGGAGAACAGGTACGGCAGGGACCACAGGAGCTGCGGTACCCTGTACGTACGGAGGTGGCGACTTCATAAGATAGGACATTAAAGGATCCTCAACTGCCTCTTCCTTCTTATCCGACTCCGTAGGCAAAGCAGGATAGCATTTATCTATGGTCATACGTTGCAGCCTCTCAAACACTTCCTTATCCTTCTCCTCCTTATCACGCTGAAACTGCTCAGCTTTCTTTACAATAGTAGCAACATTATCTCGCTCACTACGTTTATTCTGTCTGATCTCTTTCTGTCGGGCTTCTTTGCGCCACAACCGAAAGGCATCAAACATGGCCGGCCTAGATTTACGTTCGAACAACTTAATTTCCAAATTATCTAAGATCGACGCTTCGAAGCTACCGTGAGGTGGCCAACGAAGATCGCCGTCTTTCTTTGTATATTTTATCCAATAATCGTTAAAAGCAATCGGGCCTAGCCCATGTTTGCTATATAAGTCATAAGTAGGAGTTCCTACCGGAGGTATCGGACACGAGTCCTCCAGCAGGGAATCCGCACCACAAGGTCTAAAGCAACTGAACAAAGTACTGCGACCAGGCATCTTGCACGCTAGCCGAGTTTCACAAACTTCAAGGGTTACGGGATTTACCAAGTCCCAGCAAGAACAAAACCCTCGGTCTTTGGCGGCTGCAGTCGTCAAACAAATACAACAACAAAGTTACGCTAGCAAAGTGTCACCGACAAAAACACTCACACAGCGTGTACAACAACAACAAACCACTAGTGTTTACAACAAAGACACTCGCTAAAGTGTCTACAACCAAGGATTCTGGGAGCGACCCACAAATACTTAACTCAAAGATCAATGGCGTCCTCAGGAAGGCCCGTCAATCGTCTCGCTATACCAAGGTCTACGCCAGGCGCCAAAACAGGTCTACAGTCAGGGCAGCAGTCCGTCGCAGCCGTCAGGAGGCGGGAATCTTCGCGGGAAAAGTCTTCGGGCCACTTATTTCGACAACAGGATCGATGAAGCGGGGTGCACCTTCCCTCGGAGATTTCACACGAAGTTCCTCACGATCGTCGGGCTTGGACCGGTACCACTGATGCAGCCCCACGTTGGGCGCCAACTGAAGGACTGGGTTCTTTTGGACCCAGCGGTGCCAGGGCACAACACCTGAAACCTTCGTGGGTAACCTGCTCCGGCGTACAAGTCACAGAGACACGGGACACTTCCTTCGGCGTCAAAGAGTCAAGATTTATTTACTGCAGGGAACACAGAAGTCACGGCAAGCACACCACGTGCAACTTGGGGAGACTGCTTCAAATTGGTTTTGTGGATCGCTCCTTTTATACAGTTTTTACCCATAGGCTAACATTGAACACAAAGGTTTACAACTCAGTTCCCACATCGAGCTCCCAGAGGGGTCGCTTTGGTCGCTTTGAAACATACAAGGTCCGGAACATAAGTGCGGAAACATTTGGCGGTTCCCAACTGTAAAAACCCATCTTCCCACCATTAGCAAATTCCAATCAGCAGTAAAGTGGATTGAAACAGGAACGAAGACAGGTGCAGAGGAAGACGGAGACAGTGGGGAGATCGGAAAGGGTGTAAAAGGGGAGGTGCCGGGAAGCACGAGATACAGGCATCAAAGGGACGTGCCTAATGAGATGCACGGCTGAGACAATAAGTCCGTGCGGCAAGATGAGCCTCAAGCGGCGCCACCTGCCTTACAGTAGCAACCCCCTCGTCATAAAGGCACTTTCAAAGGACATGTGTCTTCCGCAAATATCTTGGGAGTCCCAGGGTCGCGAAGCGGACAGCGTCCGTTCGCTGACTACTTGAGGGCAAGAGACAAAATGGATGCCGTATCTAAGATGGAACCCGTGGGTACAGATGAAAAGCCCACGTAACAAACGAACGGTTTAAGTTAGCACAGCGAAACTGCGCACACTTACTAAACTCGTCATTTGCGGTTCATAGATACTAGACTCGACCATATTCGTGCGAGTCGAAAACACCACTTACAATCGTCACGGAACCTCACGCCATCCCCTGGTCTTACTTTCAAAGCCTTTTTTAGATCCCTATTTAGCCCTGAGCAAAATTGAATAAACCATCTAGAGTTGAAATCAGAAACATTCTTTCTCATCATTTCTGTAGTTATATTACAAAAAGCCGAAATAAAGGGCTGAATTTGTGGCAGAACTATCTGAACATATGTCAAATTCTCTCTCTGTTTGCTCCATAAGATGTTCCATAAAGGAGGTGGGATCGACCCCTGACCACCTTATGGAAACTCCATTTTTACCCTGGGTTCCAATATTTGTAGCCGCTACCTTCTCTTTTACTTTAGGTTTCAGGCTAAGCCTTAAGTACATAATTAGCGGGTGAAAATGTTTTCTACTTATCTCTACAGTTTGCCAAAACTATAAAATGATCAATATTTAAAGATGACCTAACCCCCTCCTAAGTATTTAAAGTTGTTACCCCAACAGATGTATAGGATCCATCAGTACTAAATTGTATTTATGAATTGCATAATGAATCGCTTCCCCATAAGGGTCATGAGCAAAGTGGGCGATACGGTCACCAAAATAGTCGCAATAACCACATGGCTCTCCTACTTCAATATCGCATTTATTGCAATTAAAATCGCCCGCCTAGAACAATACATGGTTCTCCCCTAAATCCTCCAAGAAGTTATCCAGGTCTTCTACTAGTGACTTAATGAGCCTACCTCTTGTATTATTGAAAATGTTATTATAAAAATTGACTACAATAATAGACAAGATCCCCTCTGAAGAGAAATGCAGAAGTTGATAAAACTGTGACAATGTATTGGCCTTGTATGAGCGGTGAGGAAACCCCAATTAAGGCCACTAAACATCCTTTGACCCTACCCATTCTGGAAGGGCTAGCATTAGTACAAACAGTCTGATAACCATTTATATAGAAAGGATTGGTAAGCCAAGTTTCATATATTAAAATTAGAACACATTCCTCTATTGTTTTTAACCATTCCTCATCATTAATTTTGTCTTTAATCCCTGCCACATTCCATGACATAATGCGGAGGGAGTTGTTGGGTTGTATACAAGGCCCAATTACTGTCTGATTGCCAGTTCCCGTCGGCTCACCAGAATTCCCCATGTGTTGAACCATTGAAGTCTCTGCTAGAACTTCATTGCTACTTATACCAGTTTTTTTGGCTCTTTTGAATCCATCGGTTTCCAGTTTAAACTAGGCTCGTTAATTTCTCTTATCCTGCGTTGTGCCACAGGACCATCTTTAAAAATGAGTCAATCTATGTCTTCCAAAGTTCGTAGGGCATCATATTTATTATATAAGGGTAAACTGAATTGTTGCTGAGTATTAGTAACAGCAAACCTCTGCTGTAAAGGCAGGTGGGGTTGGATCCTGGGGGGGGAGATAAAAACATAGAGGCAGGACATTTATTTCTGTTTGTGGTATTTGGTTGCTACCTTGTCTGTGTAAGATCCCACGAACCAATGGTGGAGATTTAAAAGTAATAACAATACAATTTCCAGGAAGTATTTTTCCCTACTCCCAACCCAACTCATTAAACAAGTTCTCTGTTAATCCGGTTTTAGACCCTAGCCAGCAGAGAGCCTTGTTTCTCAAAGACTCACAGAATTCATTTACATGGTGGGAAAGAAGGGGAACATTAGCCAAGATTATTGTTAACCTCATCCATGCTCATGACTAACCCAGCTCGTTATGAGTCTCAGTAGGGCTGTGCTCATGACGAGCTGGGCTTGTCATAACTACTGCGGTCCGCCCACGCGCGATTTATTCCCCGCCTGTGCAGGAGAACTAATCAGTGAGCGGAGTTGTGACGGCCCAGCTCGTCATGAGCACAACTCTACTGTGACTCACGAGCACCGCGGCCCTCCCTCCCCCGCGCCCCGGGGGAATTACCCCCACAGCGAAGGGGTTAATGGGGTGGTTTCAGGTGGCAAACTTAGCCTCTCCTCCTCCCTATCGCTGTCCCTAATGGCTGTGGGCAGGGTGGGCATCAAACCGGTTACCCATCGCTCGTCATGAGTGGGGGATAGATTATATGCAATACCAATAGAGTTATTAGATCTAATAGGCATTTTATCTAATACCGGAAGGGACTTGGTCTGGGGAGCTGGAGCTACTGTACCGCCGTTGATTGTTAAAGGGGTCAACAAAGGACCAGCGGTACATGCTCCATATTTATTTTTTAACAGCTCTTCGATAGCCGTAATCCTAACCAGCACTTGATCTGAGGGGGCTATGGCATTTGTATCAGGAGCTACTTCTCTCTATTCCAGTGTACTTGGGGCATCCCTAGTCACCAGTAATTAGAAAATTACATTGATACTCTACTGTAATACGTTATTACTGTCGGGCTGTGGTAAAGTGCCTCAGCCTAAGCCATAGGACATTATCGAAGGCAACTTCTCGGAGCAATTAAACAATTAAAGGCACTATTGCCTTTTCAGACCCCTTTCTCTAAATTAGTATCCAAATACCCAAACTGGGCACAACCGCCGCTTGGGTCCTTTTTTGGACTTACTACAGCACTCGGAATAAGGCTGCTCGTGTTTGCAAATTATTAGAAGATGTTATCGAGTATTATGAAGACTAAAACACCCCCTCACTTGTTTCAAAAGTATATGCCTAGTCCCCGCAGAGTATTGAGCCATTAGTAGCCCGGTCTTCTGTATCCTTCCTTTAGTCATTGGAGTCTAACGGGTAAAGATGGAGTTGTTGAAGCGGATTACTTTGAGCAACTGTCTTTACTGTACATCCTTTTTGTAGATTTTTTATGTTTTCAGTTTTTATTCTTTTTACTTCAAAGAGTTGCGGCAGTGCCAGCAAAAAAAGACTCAAAGCAAAGTGCAAAACGTCTTTAAGGAGAGGAAACGAAAACAAGTAGTTAAGTATCTAAATGATTTAATCCCGTTTTACCAAAAGGTTTTGCTACAAAGCAATTAGAAGCTGGTTAAGGAATTAATCATTAATGGGTCATTAACTCTGACTGCTATTGTAGATTTAACGAGCAGAGGCAGGATTATTAGACTCGGGGACCAATTAAGTAGCAGGGCGTATTTACAGCACACGGAAAGCATGAGCTCCGAAAACATTGGGACATTTTGGGATGGAAGGTTTTGCAGACAATGAAAACGACTAGGAGAATAAAACCTCATATATAGGCATGACCAGTGTGCCTTGAAGGTCAGTATGTGTGATCTAACTGCTACTGTACGTAAAGTACCTCACACTTCACAAACAACCCTTATGAGACCACCCGCTCATTAGGCGGCCAGTACAAAAGGCAATGAGCAGTCAGGCAACTGACAGAAGCAGAATATTGCTTTAAGGACACAAACTTTCATATCACTAAAATGATCAGTCACACATCCTAAAGTATTGCTTTAAAATGCAGCCAGAGGTCTTGTTAAAGCAGTTCAGGCCATGGGCCTCATTTATGAAGAGCTGCATCGCTGGGGAAAAACAGCAATGTGACACTTTTCATTGCGCCATCCTTGAGACACCATGAATGCACCATATTTACACTACGGCGCTCCACGTCGCAAGGATCGCACAGATACGTCAGGAATCCTGACATATCTGGTGGCGCAGTAATGGCGCATTGCTGGAGTGTGTTGGTAAACTGACACAACTCCAGCAATGTCTCATTAAATATGGGGCGTCACTCCTTATGCCCGCTTGATACAGGCGTAAGGATTGTGACGGTGTCAAGTCATAGGAATGGCGCAGTGAAATATCATAGATTCCACTGCGCCACTTCTACGAGACTTCTTTATGTGGGAACGCCCACCCTGCATGCATTATACCTGACGTACATATATTGTGGCATAGGGCTTCATAAACGGACTCATCTGCGTAGATGCAATACAATTGTAAATAGTGTGGCACATTGATTACACCACCACGGCGTCATGAAAAGTGACGCAGCAGTGGTGCATAGGCTTCATCAATAAGGCCCTTTGTCTGCAGGGAATTACCAACCCTTGCTCGTGATTTTTATGAAGTGGATGAGTAGTTAAAGAGTAGAGTAAAACAAGCGTTGGCCAAGCCAATGGGCCTGTCTTTTTTTAAAGTGAAAATGTTTTTTTTATTGCTGTTCTCCTCTGTGAGGTTTTGTAGAAGGGCAAGTGGGCAAATGCGAGGATGAATGATTGAGTGCATGGATGTTTGAATGGGTGAGTGAATGGTTTGATGAATGAGTGGAAGGATGTGATTTAAATGGCTTGTCATAAATGCATTAAGATGCAAATGCATCTGTCTCTCAACAAGCATTGTTACCTACATGCCATTCTTTACTTGCTTGTAACTTGTAGTGCATGCCAATAAATGTGTGCAGAGTGCAGTAATTACCACTGTGATGCCAGGCCAAGATTATACCAGAAGCATGGGCACAAAATGCCACGAATCGTCAGTATTATGCCAGAGTCAGACTTAGCCAGATGTGGGTACCGTCATTCCACAGATACCCATTTTCTGCCATGAATTGTCATCATTATGGCAGGGTCTTCATTATGCCAAACATAAGTTCTATCTGTGCATGAGAATCTACAATAATCAAAGAAATACCATCATTATATCAGGCCTGCAGTATGTGAGTGATGCACGCAGCTTTCACCGACGCCAGAGGGCCTATTTACTAGTCCATTTCGCCGCCGGTGCGTCACCTTTGATGACCCAATAGCGGCTCAGTGTGCCTGTTCATATTTACAAGGCTGCATAAGCTACCCTGAGTGTCTTTTCAGGGCCTTGTAAATATGGCCCCCGTTCACCCATTACTCTGCTTGAAAGGTGCGTTCCATGGTTGTTGCTGAGGGTTTTCTCACACAACATCAACGGAACCTGACGCATTCCCAGATTTACAAGGTTTTGTAAACCTGGGAATGCGTCAGATCCCCATGCCTCCCCAGGGGAGACATAAAGGAGGTGCAACGAGGAGAAATACCTTTATTTTTTCCGAGATGACGGGCCAAACCATCACTTAAGGTGCAGCCATCACACCTCCTTCCTTGACGTACGGGAGCCCGGCCCCACCCCAACCTAACCTGGCTTCAACTGCAAGCACAAAGCAAAAAAATAAAATGATAATAAAGGAACATTATCGTCATTTAATTTATTAAATTGAGCTTGCAGATGAAGTAGCGGGGCGACGCTCCTCCGCCTCAGCAGAGGAGCTGCCGCAGCCTTTAAGGCAGTCAGGCAGTCCCCATGGGCTAATTTGACAGTCAGTGTGTCGGGTGTTTTTAGGTTTTGCCTGCAATGTTGTTTACACACCTATAGCTTACCATTTGTTAGCTTCTGCATCTCTCTCATTTACTTCATCCACATTTACTACGTCCTCATGCATAGTGAGGAAATATAAATTTTATGGTCAAGAAATGTTCCCTAACGTGTACCCCACCGTCTCCATGTGCAAGCTTAAAGTGCATGTAACTTCCCTCCTGTGCCAGCTATGAAGACGCAAATACATTTGCGTCCAACGTTAACATGTCCTCTTTCAGATCCACCCTGAATAGGTTGAATATTCCGTTCCTAAGTATGCCTTGCCAACGTCTTTATGTGGTGTACTTCTCACGTTTTTCAGCTCTGGCGAAGTAGGCCCTGAATTCTGCCATCAAGCCTTTTCCTGCCTTCTGATTCTAAATGCCTCAGCCTGGGCCTGCCTCTGTACCCGTGACCTCTGCCTTACTCCCTGCGCGGCTAACGGCGCTTAGCTCAGCCTGTTGCCTGCCAAGACTGTATTCAACCTTCGAATTATCTGCTCCGCTCCTCAAAATACACATTCCTGCCTACTAGTTCAAGTAAACATCCTTCCAGCTGCAGAGCAAAGGGCCCGGCCTCACTGTCTCCGTGCAAGTAATTCATAGCTCCTGTTACCATGGTAGGCCCATGCCCCCTCGCATCTCATGCAGACACGTAGACGCTTATACACGCACTCACAGTCAGTATAGAATAGCCTCTGCCCAAGAGACCTTTCCCTCTAGATAATATGGTTCCCAAACATCAGATATCAGATATGATATAGGTACGAGTTGATCTGACATGCCAGACTTCTGTCTCTTTCCGCTAGTGTAAATGTCAAGTCCCCTGCACCCTCCAGCTCCACGTCAATCACACGTCATGCAGCTGCACGCGCACCCAGACCTCAGATTTCTGCTGACATTGCAAGATTCTGCTATGTACCCACCTACTTGTGACACTTTCATGTGACGTTTCTAGCACACACCCCTATGTTCACGCCTAGTTCACGCCTTTTGATTACGTATTGCTAACACGTGTGTGCTCTTATCTTGTTTCTCTCAGCTGTTACGCCTACTGTATTGGTTTCCATTATATGATTTAAGTATAAAAGTTATGTCTTGTCAATAAAGTATGCTCTATCCCTTCCTGAACCCCAGTGGTGTCAGGAACATGATATCCGGTTCAAGAACCATTCCTTTTTAAGGAATAAAACCCCTAAGAACTCTTACACCACGGACTCTGCGTCTTTCTTTCCGATTGAGTTATTTTATTTTTAGTACTTACCTGCATAGAAATTAAGACTGTAATTAAATATTTACCACATTATTTTGGCGCCCGAACAGGGACCCCTCCCCCACCTCACGCGCCGGTTGGTGCGTTGCAACCTTTGCCCCCTGCCATAAGTCAAGACGGACAATTACGCGTACCCGCAGGATTTCCTGTATCTCCCTCAGGCCTACGGAGGTGACGGAGACTGCGATCAGCACCCAGACGAGGCGGTGAGGAGTGCGGAGGATCCCGACCAGAGCCTAGCCGAAAGAAGCAAGGTCCGAGGTGTCAGGAGGCCCACCAGTTCCGAAGTATTCACGTATCGAGCCGAGTCGAGTCCAGTCCGGTCCAGTCCAGTCGAGTTTTCCGAGGCCTTCTGTTCCGTGCTTCCCGGTGAGTACCATTGCTGGGGACGCATCTAGACGGGTGCATTATTATGTATCCGGTAAAGACGGGTTTGGGTACACAAACACGGTCTGCACTGTTTTAGACAGTGTATCTGTGCTGTTTAGCAGTACATCAGGTATTCAAGTTCTTGCGCTGTTCTCCACAGTGTATCTGTGCTGTTTAGCAGTACATCTAGTATCAAGGGTAGTCATATGTGTTTAATATGTTTTTCATGTGATTAATGTCGTGGTATGAGTGATCGTTTGATGTACATTATTGTGTTTTTGTGTAACTAGCTGTGTTCAGAGTAAGTAACAAGTATCGAGTATCCAGTACCAAGTAACAAGATGCCGTTTTTCGATAAATTAAGACAGATAGGAACTAGGAAGGGGATACTAGAGGAAGAAATTCCTATCCCCCCTAGGGACACTCCTGGAAATTTTATGTACCATAAGCATGGCTTAGATGCCATACTGTACCTAGATTTATGGGCCGATTATACCAAGCACCTAGACGAGAGACACAGATGGCCCGTTACAGGAACATGGAATGCCGAGTGCATCATGAAGGTAGAAGAAGCGCTATGGAAAAAGAAAGCCAGACAATCTCAGAAAGACGCCATAGAATTTTGGCGTAAAGAATCACATAAACGTGCCGAAAAAGCACTCCGAAAAGAAGACAGACATAGAGAAGAGTTGGATAAAGTCCGAGAAAAAGAATTAGTTAATGAAGGGATCCGAGTAAAAGCAGAACAAGTAGACCGTATGCGAAACAATCTTGTAAATGGCATGTACTTAGTGGCCGAGGGTTTGCCTGAAGCCACTTCAGAAATACCGAAAGATCTGCCGCCGCCATTGGTTCCGACTAAAGTAAGTCACAGGACCACTAAAGATATATTCCTTGCTTCCTATCTAGACGATGTAGCTCCCGCTTACACCAATTCACGTGCCCACGTACCGCCTACTGACGGTGACGGAGGTGGCAACCTACTCCAAGACAATGTCCAGCCATTACCGCAACAAAGCTCACCCGTTCAACAGTCTGCTCCACCTGCTCCTCCACCTCCACCACTTCCCACACCTAAGATTAATATTCCAAATCCGCTGGCGCCTGATTCTAGTAAGAGACAAGTTCAGGTACAGATACCGACTCCACAGACACAATTTTCAAGCTTCCGCTACAGGAGGTGCGACAGGAGGTCTCCAGACTCCGCCACCAACACACAGATTGAACGTTAGGGACTTAATGAAGCAACGTACACCCCAAACACCACGTTTGGACATGCTTAAAGAACCCCTTCCAATTTGCAGATACGATCCAGTACCAGGTAAAGACGATAGAATGTTGTTAGCATCACTACGCATACGAAAAGTTGCAGACTACCTAATGTTATTACCAGGAATGACTGAGCACCTAGATAGAATATATCATTTTATCCAGACTGGGGAGAATCCTGAAAGTATTAAAGAGGCCCTGGCTCACCAGAAAGTAGACACTCAAGGTTGTATATTACGTTTTTTCATAAATTGCTTAATAAGAGAACGAGACAGGCCTGGAGTAGACCAGGAAGAGATAGAAGCACTAAACAAGTGGGGTCAAAATATAGCCGAGGGAAAACATGACAAACTGAATTGTATAGCAAGTATGTACAAGAAAATCAGAAAAGCAGTAATAGAAATACACGAAAAAGAAAAAGAAAGTGACAGGAATGACTCCTCTGAGGAGGACGGACCTGAAGAACATGACACGGCTAAAGAAATGATAGCATATGTGGGTAAGGGAAATTATCTTAGGAAAGGCATTTGTCCAGAAAGCAAGAGAGTTTTTCTCTCTGGTATATCAAAACCGAATTCTCCTGAATATCTGTTTCAAGGTACCGATAAAATTCTTCAAGAACAAATGGGGTACCATGTACTCAATTCTATGGATGAACAAGAACTAGCCCGGTCAGCAGTCCTATGGGCTGAAAATCCTAGCACATACAATGATGATACAGTAGCACAGACATTTCTGAACCTTTCCCCAGACGAGCAGAAATTAGCTGGTGTATACATGATTCAGCATCTCATCACGTTATACAGACAACAACATTCTGATCCAGGTCCCTTACCGGATACATTAGAAGCGCTACTTATGAATAGATGGAGAGGCCTAAGTACCAGATTAATTCAAATAATTCTAGAACAACGCCGCAAATATAACGCTTTCTTAGGCCCACAATATGTTTCAGCTCCGCCCCCAGAAAGAAAAATGTTTCATTTTGACAGGCAGAATCCTTTACGAGAAGTACACCCAGTTATGAATGCCAATAATACCTTGGAACGTGTGTTTGTGTACACACCTTTAACAAAGTTGGAATTGTTAGAAATGAAGAAACTAGTACCCTGTCATGATAAAGACCCTGCAGGTTTTCACCGAGAACTTAAAGACATGTTACTCATGGGAGATTACACGTATACGGATATTATGAAATTGTTAAAGGTACTGCTGCCCACCGGCATTTACGAGAAACTCAAGGAAAAAGAATGGGAGGTGGGAGATAAAAAGATTATCTGGACTGAAATAGAAGACGAGGAAAAAGGCCGTACTCCAGGGCTAGGCCTTGGGGACAAAGCTAAAGCATTACCAGGTTTAATAGTACAGGTTTTGCCAAGATTATTGACAACTAAAAAGGAAGACTGGGACGCAATCTCAGCCTGTAAACAGAAACACGATGAAGATACTAGTGACTTCTATTCGAGATTCGAGAAATGTTTCACTGTTAATAGTGGCCTAAAACCAGGTAGCGAGTCGTACCCACATCTTTTTGTAACGAAATTAGTCGAGAATTCCCTGACACAAGTTAAGAACCGTGTATATAAAGTTGAAAGTACATGGCAAGCAAATACGCCATCCCAGATGTTACAAATGTTACAATACCACCAGAACAGAATTAGAGAAGAACAGGATCACGCACAGAGACGTATGAAAGACACGAAAATGAAAATGTTAGTGGCACAGTCGGTTCCCGCCGACGGTCAGAGAAAGGGTGCGACCCAGACAGGTAATTCAGCAGCTCCCGTTAAAGGGACATGCAACTATTGCAAACAGCCAGGTCACTACGTACATGAATGTTCAGTCCTGAAACACAATATAGCAACAGGTAAAACTAAAGAAAGACCGCGTCAGCCTAGACAAGACCAGGTCCAGCAACAGACTTCACAGAATACACAGCCTATGCATGCTCCACCACATACAGTACAGACCGCAGCGGTATCACAGCCACCGCCACAGTCTCATCAGACTAATAATGCTACAAACTGCTGGATATGTGGCCGACTCCCTCCCTATCAGAAATACAAGGGAGTTCTGCCTCTCTTTCCATACCCGTTCACTCACAATGGCTCATGCGGAGCATGGTTTATATTAATTAATTCTTTAGATTCTGATATTGCTGTTTTCGAAGGAAATTGGGTTTGGGGAAACCTGAACTTAGTTTTGCTTAACGCCTGTTACCCTGACAAGAAGGGACTTCCCACTAGGACAGGAACTGATCTAGAAAATGAAGTATATGGATTAGGTAATTACACAATTACCCTCATGATTCTTACTGTTGAATCCGAAGCTGCACCAGTTCTCCCTGCTATGTCAGTATTACCAGTCACGGGTGACTTATGTGTTAGAAAGAAGGGTTCAGTACACTTAGGTCATAGTAAATGCACTACTGTGGTCGAATTCAGTGATCAAGGCAGGTCTACATTTAGAGCTACTCGCCATTCCTACTTTGTTTGTGGCCATACCGCATACATACGTTTACCTCCAGATTGCGATGGTACCTGTTACATTGCATTCCTTCTGCCACCTGTTTTCCTAGCCCCTCCTGATTATCACAGAAATACAAATCTAGTAACTACTAGACTCCGAAGAGATCTCCCGATTGTCGACTATACTGAAACGGCATGGGAGCAATACACAGACTTCAATAAAGGTTTCTTCCCCTACTTAGGTACTGTCTTTAATAGTAAACTGATACGAAAATTAACTAGAACCCTCGAAGCAGTAGTGAATGAAACTACTTCCGCTCTAGGCAACTTAACAGAGGAGCAATCTGCCATGCGGGTTGTTGTTCTTCGAAATCGTCTTGTTATTGATGTCATCCTAGCAGATAGGGGCGGAGCCTGTAAGGTCATCGGGTCGAGTTGCTGTGTTTTCATTCCAGAAAACGCGCCAACAGTATATAAAGCTATCACACGTCTTCATAAGATTGCAAGTTTGATACATCAGACTCCAGGCACCTGGACTTGGTCCGGTTGGTTCTGGACAACGTTGACCGCTTGGGGATGGAAGATCCTATCCTTCCTAGGCATTGCCCTTGTCATAGTATTCAGTTGCTGCCTTTGCCTACAGTGTGGGCCAGCGATTTGTGGTCTGTGCGCCACATCATGTATTCCGCATTCAAGTTTCCACTCAAAACGCGAAAAGAAGAAAGAAGAGCAAATGATGTTACATGAACAGACTGATCGGTTCATGAGGATCGATATATCATGAAGGGTCCGTAGGGAACAAGGAGGGAATGAGGAAATATACATTTTATGGTCAAGAAATGTTCCCTAACGTGTACCCCACCGTCTCCATGTGCAAGCTTAAAGTGCATGTAACTTCCCTCCTGTGCCAGCTATGAAGACACAAATACATTTGCGTTCAACGTTAACATGTCCTCTTTCAGATCCACCCTGAATGGGTTGAATATTCCGTTCCTAAGTATGCCTTGCCAACGTCTTTATGTGGTGTACTTCTCACGTTTTTCAGCTCTGGCGAAGTAGGCCCTGAATTCTGCCATCAAGCCTTTTCCTGCCTTCTGATTCTAAATGCCTCAGCCTGGGCCTGCCTCTGTACCCGTGACCTCTGCCTTACTCCCTGCGCGGCTAACGGCGCTTAGCTCAGCCTGTTGCCTGCCAAGACTGTATTCAACCTTCGAATTATCTGCTCCGCTCCTCAAAATACACATTCCTGCCTACTAGTTCAAGTAAACATCCTTCCAGCTGCAGAGCAAAGGGCCCGGCCTCACTGTCTCCGTGCAAGTAATTCATAGCTCCTGTTACCATGGTAGGCCCATGCCCCCTCGCATCTCATGCAGACACGTAGACGCTTATACACGCACTCACAGTCAGTATAGAATAGCCTCTGCCCAAGAGACCTTTCCCTCTAGATACTATGGTTCCCAAACATCAGATATCAGATATGATATAGGTACGAGTTGATCTGACATGCCAGACTTCTGTCTCTTTCCGCTAGTGTAAATGTCAGGGTCCCCTGCACCCTCCAGCTCCACGTCAATCACACGTCATGCAGCTGCGCGCGCACCCAGACCTCAGATTTCTGCTGACATTGCAAGATTCTGCTATGTACCCACCTACTTGTGACACTTTCATGTGACGTTTCTAGCACACACCCCTATGTTCACGCCTAGTTCACGCCTTTTGATTACGTATTGCTAACACGTGTGTGCTCTTATCTTGTTTCTCTCAGCTGTTACGCCTACTGTATTGGTTTCCATTATATGATTTAAGTATAAAAGTTATGTCTTGTCAATAAAGTATGCTCTATCCCTTCCTGAACCCCAGTGGTGTCAGGAACATGATATCCGGTTCAAGAACCATTCCTTTTTAAGGAATAAAACCCCTAAGAACTCTTACACCACGGACTCTGCGTCTTTCTTTCCGATTGAGTTATTTTATTTTTAGTACTTACCTGCATAGAAATTAAGATGGTAATTAAATATTTACCACAATAGGGGCATCATGTCCTCTTCTTATGTTTGGCCCTCCCTTGGGGAATAGACCAAGTTCTTGTGTCCATCCACTGCTCCAGTTTTTTTAGCTACTTTTTTCTTTGTATTCAAGCACTCCATATGATTGCTTGTGTATTCCCTATAGCTTCTACTCCCTACCACTGTCCCCCTTCCATGTTGCTTCTGTTCCCTCCCACCCCCTACGCTGCCCTCTACGCCACTGCAGTCTGCGCCACTGCACTCTATGCCACTGCACTCTACTCTGCACTACTATACTCTATGCCGCTGCACTCTACTGTGCACCACTCTACACCACTCTACTCCACACCATTCTGCTCTATGCCATTCCACTGTACTCTACGCCACTGCACTCAACTCTGCAATACTCTATACGCCACTACACTTTATGCCACCTCACTCTACCCCACTGCACTCTACTCTGCACCACTCAACTCTATGCCACTGCCTTCTACACCACTCTAAATTACAGCACTCTACTCTATGCCACTGCAATCTACATCATTGCACTCTATGCTACTCTGCTCTTCTCTTCATCACTGTACTCTATGCTACTCTATTCGAACCTCTCTATGCCACGGCATGCTATGTCACTGCACTTTATACCACTGCACTCTACGACACTACACTCTATGACACTCAACTCTGCCCCACTCTGCTCTACTCTGCATCACTCTACTTTAGGCTACTGTAGTCTTAGCCACTGCACTCTTCACCACTCTACTCTGCACCACTCCACAAAGCTGCGCAATATGCCACTGCACTCTATGACACTCTACTCTACACTACTCTACTCTATTCCACTGCCCTCTATACCACTGCACTCTATGCCACTGCACTCTACTCTGCACCACTCTAGTCTACGCTACTGCACTCTATGCCACTGCGCTCTACTTTGCACCACTGCACTCTACTCCATTCTAATCTGTACCACTCCATGCTACTTCACTTTACCCCACTGCACTTTGTCACTTTACTCTACCCCACTGCACTTCATTAGAACCAAATCCTGTCGACACGTTTGGGTAAAAGGTTTCAGTGTAAAAACCGCTGTTTAAGTAATTGTGGTTTCAGAAAACATAAAGGTTGACACCAGGAGAGTCTGAGCGAAGATATTTATCTGTCAATCAGATCAATACAGAAAGAACAACCAGCCGACACGTGTTTCGTCACAACGTGATACAATTGTGACTCTTCAGGGCTGTAGTAGAAAATAAATATGCGGTGTGAGAATTGCAGTACCGGTGATACTTCCAACCCGGTACCAGCACGGGTTTCTTCTAACGAATTTGCCGCAAGGAAGGGTCAACGTAGTCCTTCCCCGGTGTTTCAGAGGTAGTCTGACAACATATACAAACAGACAGATAAGTACGTAACACGGGAGATCTCTACTCCCTAGAAAGGGTTTCCAGGACAATGCACTTCATGTCACTGCACTCTGTGACACTCTACTTGCATCACTCTACTCTACACCACTGCACTCTATGCCACTGCACTTTATGCCACACTACTCTACTCTAGGGCTTTGCACTCTATGTCACTCAAATCTACACCACTACATCGCTGCATTCTACGTCACTGCACTCTACTTTACTTCACTGCACTCTACGCCAATGCATTCTATGCCACTGCACTCTACTCTGCACCACCCTACTCTACGTTACTGCACTCTATGCCATTGCACTCTACTCTGCACCACTACACTCTGTACTACTGCACTCTACGCCACTGCACTCTGCAGCACTGCACTCTACACCACTGCACTCTATGCCACTGTACTCTATGGTACTCTATCTACTCTGCACCACTCTACTCCATGCCTCTGCACTCTACACCACCATACTCTACGCAAATGCACTCTACACCACTCTACTCTATGCCCCTCCACTGCATACCACTTCATTCTGCTCTACGCCACTCTATGACACTCCAAGCCACACTACTCCACCCTATGCCACTCCACTCTATACTTCAACGACCCACTCTATGCCATGCCACTTCACTCCCAGCTGCTGTAAGACATTGGCAAAATCTGTTGGCTTTGCCTTTGCTTGTTGTGGATGTTTGTGGCCCTTTTTTATAGTCCTTCAGGGCTGTTTTACTGTTGATTTCCCTGATATTAAAAAAACATTGGCTGCAGCAAGCTCAAATCCATGCAGCCCTCCATACCATGCAAAACACCTACGCAGTGTCCCTTTTCAAGTTAAAAATTGCAGCAAATTGCAAACATGAGCCTCTTAGCTGTCTAATTCACTAGTGAGGGCCATTTCTATATTGGTGCTCCGGCCCATTTTCTGGCACAGTCCGAACCTGAAAAGCATTTTATTCCCATGTAAATATATGGAATTACCACTATTACAAAAAAGTATTATTTTTTGCATACCGAGCTACTTGTAATAAGAAGTCAGGTGCAACAAGCTATGAATGTCGAGCATTGTCAGCAGTGCAGCCCCTAGATCCGGAGAGAAAGGAGAGGAGCTGGAGAAAGCCAGAGTAAAGGAGCTAGAGGGATAAATCCCTCTCTGGCGTTTCTCCCGTCGATACAGAAATATGTACTGAATTGCAACTACTATCAATTTGATGACTCAAATGGACTTAATAACCTTTCTCCATAGCCTTGAGAAAGCCCCAAGCATATCAGCCTGAGGGGCTAAACACATGTTGGCTGTTCTTTTGAATACATGTCTCATCGTTTAAACCCCATATCCTGCATCAAACTTACCTACTTTCAAATAAAAAGTATATCGCACAGAAAAAGGATATGACTATGTCTCATCATTGAAAGGTAAGACACTCCAAATACCTTCCTCAACTAGCGCAAGAATTAACGTATCAAGGGTCCAAATCCCATTTGAGTGAACACCCAGCACAATAATTGGGCAATTCTAATAATAGGAAGAGGATGCAGGGCCCTCTGTATATTGAGTTAATCAACTAAAGGGCAGACTTACCTCACTGGTCGCTGGTTGCTGCTTCCCCGCTAGTGATACACTACCTAGCCATTCAGTCAAAATGAGATCAGGGAAGACCAGGCAACCTTTAGCCCAGAAAACTCAGAAAAGCCCTATCTGGAAGAAAATTAATCAAGTTAGCAAATTAATCAAATCACCCGCAACAAACACACTCCAGGGAAGCAGCCGCCTGACATAGCAAATAGTCAACTTTTTCAGCAAAGTGAACCTAAATCACAAATTTGCCTTTCTTAAAGACCCTTTGTCGGCATTATATTCAATGACTGAGGATATACCGGGGCTGCAGATCCTTTAACTCCCCAAAAGATGGAACCATTGAACAAACGCGGTCCACTCAGTCTATTGGGTGCCTCAGGATTAACAGATGTTTCCTCAGTAAGTCGAGCATAAAAGAACACCCATTCCTGCGCAAAGTCTCCCAGGTCGGTGGCATATTCCAAACCTAACATCATTTCAGCAGAAACTTAGGTCCATGTATCCAACCAATCCCATTCCACCTCTCGAACAATCTGTCAAAACACTTCAAACCATGATACTCAATGTAACAGCAATCATGCAATTGTGATCGGAGAGCAGGAGGTGGGCAGTTCATGGCTGCACTCGATATCAATCACTAATAATATGGATCTAGCTCAGGCAAAGGATGTGAGGATGATAACTCTGGTTAACAACGTCAATGACACAGAACCCAGCATAACAAGTAAAACTAACATGAAGGGCCCGATTCACAGAATGAACTTAAGACTCAATCCTAAACTTACTACTGTTTTGGTATTCACAGATTGCACTTACTACTTTTGGTATTCACAGAATGAACTTACTCATTTCAGTATTCACAGAAGTTAGCACTCCTAACTTTAGGACTCCTAAATGCCTTCTGTGAATACCGAAAGTCTTAAAATTAGCATTTTTCTCAATTTAATAGTAGTAAAGTTAGGACTCCTAACTTGAGGACTCCTAAATGCCTCCTGTGAATACCGAAAGTCCTAAAATTACGATTTTTCTCAATTTAGTAGTAGTAAAGTTAGGACTACTAACTTTGGGACGCCTAAATGCCTTCTGTGAATACCGAAAGTCTTAAAATAACTTTACTACTACTAAATTGAGAAAAATCCTAATTTTAAGACTTTCAGGTATTCACAGAAGGCATTTAGGAGTCCTAAAGTTAGTAGTCCTAACTTTACTACTACTAAATTGAGAAAAATCGTAATTTTAGGACTTTCAGTATTCACAGAAGGCTTTTAGGAGTCCTAAAGTTAGGAGTCCTAACTTTACTACTACTAAATTGAGAAAAATGCTAATTTTAAGACTTTCGGTATTCACAGAAGGCATTTAGGAGTCCTAAAGTTAGTAGTCCTAACTTTACTACTACTAAATTGAGAAAAATCGTAATTTTAGGACTTTCGGTATTCACAGAAGGCATTTAGGAATCCTAAAGTTAGTAGTCCTAACTTTACTACTACTAAATTGAGAAAAATCGTAATTTTAGGACTTTCGGTATTCACAGAAGGCATTTAGGAGTCCTAAAGTTAGGAGTCCTAACTTTACTACTACTAAATTGAGAAAAATCCTACTTTTAAGACTTTCGGTATTCACAGAAGGCATTTAGGGGTCCTAAAGTTAGCAGTCCTAACTTCTGTGAATACCGAGATGAGTAAGTTCATTCTGTGAATGCCAAAAGTAGTAAGTTCATTCTGTGAATACCAAAAGTAGTAAGTGCAATGTGTGAATACCAAAACAGTAGTAAGTTTAGGATTGAGTCTTAAGTTCATTCTGTGAATCGGGCCCTAACATCACAACTCAAATGATCCACCAAGAGATATCAGTAAAAGCTGTCTCAAACCAAAGGGCAACTATATATTCACCTCTGGAGCCCTCAGAGGGCAAAGAAAAACATCTTCTGTCTCCAGTAGAAGAAGTAGTAGTGGGATTGCTGCCATTACCTCGACAGTAGTGGGGAACTCACCCCACATGAACTTAGGCACACAAGTAGACAACATCTCTGGGCTATGGGAATAATTTTTTACAACTTTTCAAGCCTCAATAGATAGCTATAATCTTCAGCCAGACGTCCAGATCGATCTCATGAACGTATTGGCATCACACATCTCCGACATAAATACAAAGCTGGAAAACCTACCCTGTTTAATAACTAGGGTTCAAACCATCTACTCGCCATCTCCAGCAAATTGCTCATGCAGCCCAATAATTGGTAAATAACCAGCCTCTCAGGAATTCTGCAAGCCTTTTGGAAACGAAACAATCACCTCTGGTAAACGAGCCAACCACTGACAGTCGAATGAAGGACCCAAATGGGCACAAGCAAGAGATAATAGCTGAACCACATGAAAAGTGCAGTCAAATACTCAACGATCTAAAAAAAGTTGCCAGCAAACAGGACCACACGGGAGCTCAATTTCAGACCTTGCAATTGTCACAACCACGCTCGCTAAGTGTGCAAAGGGCACCTGTCGTTAAACAAACAAAAAGGCAAAGAAAACGTGTCAGGAAGGCAAGGAACAAAATCCAGTTGCCCAACAATGTAGAAAAAACAGGAACCTGACCAATATTTGGCTTAAAATGAAACAGAGGTGAATGTAGCATCTCAAACAGTTTAATAGAATCTCCCACGGACGAGGCATCAGATACAGACTTCATTACACACGATGCAGTAGATACACCCTTACCGCCGAAAGAACCCATCAATAGCCATGTAAATAGAAGGCAAGAAAATCAACTGGGGGACGCCACTGATCATCATAAACCAAAACTAAGTAAAAAGGATGAGCACCCTATTCATAGCTCAGCAACTTTTCAGTCTGAAGCGGCTACACATCACAAAGTCTGCGTACATAGAACTGTCCCGAGCCACGTCACTAGACCTGAACAAGACCTTACTTCCCAAAAGACTTCCACTGTACTAGACCTTTCTGCCTCAGCCCCACAACATATATGAGGAGGCGCAAACCCTGGCTCACAGGACATCATGAAGCCTCCTATTTTGCTTTTCAACAGCAATGGTCATGACCAGAAGATCATATGAATACAAACTGAACAGGCAAGGGGAACATCAGCAACCCCAAATGGAGGCAGACAGACAGAACCCGCCCCCTTCCGATCGAACATAATATCATAAACAGCAGTTAAGACCAAAAGCCAAGGTGGCACACCCCAATTAGTAGGTGCCACTCGAAGTCGTTTGGGCATTGAAACGCTTGCTGGGTCTCTGTGCTCCACGGATCATTTCCTGCATCCTTTGCTGGGGAATCTACTGACCTGAAGAGCGGGTCCCTGTGTCGCCTTGAATGAACTGCTGCTGACTGTGTGGAAGCGGGACTGCGAAGACCAGGGTTCTCAGCGCTCCTGACATCGCGCGCACCTGGTGCCTCTTCCCGCCCCTCCCCCCCGCCTACATGGAGTTTGAAATACGACTCACGGCCCCCGCTCCGCGGGAGCCGCTCGAAGTCGTTTGGGCATTGAAACGCTTGCTGGGTCTCTGTGCGCCACGGATCATTTCCTGCATCCTTTGCTGGGGAATCTGCTGACCTGAAGAGCGGGTCCCCGTGTCGCCTTGATTGAACTGCTGATGACTGTGGGGAAGCGGGACTGCAAGGACCAGGGTTCTCAGCGCTCCTGACATGGCGCGCACCTGGTGCCTCTTCCCGCCCCTCCCCCCGCCTACCTGGAGTTTGAAATACGACTCGCGGCCTCCGCGGGAGCCGCTCGAAGTCGTTTAGGCATTGAAAAGCTTGCTGGGTCTCTGTGTGCCACGGATCATTTCCTGCATCCTTTGCTGGGGAATCTGCTGACCTGAAGAGCGGGTCCCTGTGTTGCCTTGATTGAACTGCTGCTGACTGTGGGGAAGCGGGACTGCGAGGACCAGGGTTCTCAGCGCTCCTGACATCGCGCGCACCTGGTGCCTCTTCCCGCCCCTTCCCCCCGCCTATCTGGAGTTTAAAATACAACTTGCGGCCCCCGCTCTGCGGGAGCCGCTCGAAGTCGTTTGGGCATTAAAACGCTTGCTGGGTCTCTGTGCGCCACGGATCATTTCCTGCATCCTTTGCTAGGGAATCTGCTGACCTGAAGAGCGGGTCCCTGTGTCGCCTTGATTGAACTACTGCTGACTGTGGGGAAGCGGGACTGCGAGGGCCAGGGTTCTCAGCGCTCCTGACATCGCGCTCACCTGGTGCCTCTTCCCGCCCCTCCCCCCCGCCTACCTGGAGTTTGAAATACGACTTGCGGCCCCCGCTCCGCGGGAGCCGCTCGAAGTCGTTTGGGCATTGAAATGCTTGCTGGGTCTCTGTGCGCCACGGATCATTTCCTGCATCCTTTGCTGGGGAATCTGCTGACCTGAAGAGCGGGTCCCTGTGTCGTCTTGATTGAACTGCTGCTGACTGTGGGGAAGCGGGACTGCGAGTACCAGGGATCTCAGCGCTTCTGACATCGCGCGCACCTGGTGCCTCTTCCCGCCCCTCCCCCCGCTCTATTTTAGGAACATTAATCCCGCAACCGCGGGACGCTCGCGGTCGGCGCCGGGCGAAGCCTGGGCCAAGGGCGGGCCCGTTAGAGACCGTTATAGACTGGGCTGGGCCACCCCTCTAACTTGTTGTTTTGCACATTTATACCCCAAAATGTTTAATATTATTATATAAAAAATTCGAGGTCCTGCTTGTATACATACATCTCAATTTCCCCTTTTTGTAAGTAAGACTGTATTTTAAACGTCAATTATGTCTACACGAAGTAGTAGAAGTAAAACTGCCGCAAAGGAGGGACAAATAACAGGTCCTATAGATAATTTTATCACTAGAGCAAACACCTTTATAGATCAAAGTATCTCCCTGATAGAACGCAGAGTGTCCCAAGATCTAGCTAGCGCAAAAAAGGTCCTCCATGGGACATCTGGCGGATGCACGAACGCCGGAGCAACGTAGTGACCCTGGACCGAGTGAAGCCTGTGGCCAAAGGCTTAGCCTTCCAACCACGGTGGATCTATCAGTTTCACAGCTCTCCGACTCACAACTATCATTGGACCTAGAAAAAACTCCAGATCTAGTGATTGAAACTACCCCAGAGGAAACTAGACAGTCAAGAGGGAGGAGGGAGGGTGCAATAAGTAAGAAAAAACCTATAGCCCCAAACAATCAAAAGTTTTAAAAAACGCATAAGATTCCTAATAAGACAGGAGAGACTCGAACCACCATACCACAGAGAAGAGACCATGAAATTTCCAATGTGATTGTTCATCAGGCACTACCTGATACCCCGGCCCCTATTACCGGGGAAATTATAACTGGCCTCCCATTAGATAAGGAGGCAGACGCTAACACCGATCCCAATGACCACCTATTAACCAAAATTGGAGACCTTCTCAAACATTTACTCAAACCATTAGAATTGAGACTGGGACAAATAGAAAAAGCCTTAGCTGACCGGACAACTCCTGCAAAAACCAAAATGAACCAACTGGGACAAAAAACAGGGGGATTCAAGCACCCCCCTGCAATTTCAAATGCTCAAAACAAACAACCTATTCCACCAGTAGCTAAACCAGTCCAACCGCTAGTGACTAAAAAAAAGACATTAGATAACACCCTAAGTAATACTCCGATTAATACCACGAACACTAATTCGGCACATAATAACATAGATTCAAAAACACCAGCTACACAGTCGAATAAAGGGTGGGACAGAGAACCCCATGATGGAAGATTCTCCGTCAACCTCCCACCGGAGGCCAGTCCTTTCACAGTCGTAATGACTGGAGTACCAGAACTGGGAGACCAAACTAATGAAGCAACCTGGTCGCTAAAGAACAAGGTCCAACATTGGTTAAATGTCAATCGTCCACCTCCTCCTTACTGTTCACTTAAGATCCTAATGGTAAGAAGAGCCCCCTGGGTAGGACATGGTAAAAAAACGATACAAGGTGATTGTGTCCTTATCACCTTTGACGATCCCAGATTAGTTGATCACATCTGTTCATGGGACTACCAGACCTCAACTGGGGCTATAGGAACAAAGCGTCTTTCCTTCTTCTACCCCTCGAGAAATTGAAATGGTCATCATTACGATGGATCCTGGCATACAGTAGGCCCTCGACATCGGGGTAGAGAAAGGGACGACTGGGGAGGACCTTACCACAGGGATCCCTATAGAGAACCACTACCCTGGGAGGGCTGGAAAGGTATCCAAATGTCGAACAGATATAGTGGCCTTGAGCTAGTTGACTGACCATCACAGGATAAAAAAACATCTCAGCCCCAAAAAAAGGGAATTAGAGGGTAATAGTGGATCACAAATAACTAAGACCCAAACTAGAGATCCCCAAACTTTAAGTGTCGTGTCTTAGAACATTGCCGGTCTCCGCCCCAAGATTGAGGACGGTACCGCCATAAGTTTCCTAGAAAGGCATCAAATTGTATGTCTCCAGGAGACTTGATCATCAACGGAACTGCATCTTCTGGGTTTTAGGACGTTCTTTTCTCCAGCTTTGGTTGGGAACATGGGCAGAGCAAAAGGGGGATTAACTATTTATATAGCGAACACTGTCCAAATAAAAATAACCACTCTTGAATTGGACACAAATTTTCAGCTTCTTCCCTCTCCCTACCAAAAAATGAGACTATCGTACTCATTAACTTCTACAATAACTTGGAAGAAGGAGAATTTATGAGAGTAATATTAAACCTAAACGAAAAACTCTCCTATCTTAGACAGACGAAAGGAGGGAAAGGTGCTGTGTTCTTCTTATGGGGAGGGGACTTTAATCTGCACCCCTGCCTTAATAAAAATTGCCCTGAAATGATTAAGGATCAGGACATTCCCCTTATTCATTTCTGTCATACTAAATCAGGCATAGCCATGAATGACCTTATGTCTGACTTGGGGCTTATAATAGTTAACAACTTAAACCCAAAAAGAAGAAAGCCAGAGTCGACATACGTAGGGAGAGGTGTTACCTGTCCACTGTTGATTATGTTCTCACATCAGATGGGCTGTCAAACAAGATTAAACATGTTGAGACTCTATCAAATACATTAAGTGACCACCTTGCCATAAGGATAGAACTCAACTTATTATACCAACAATCTCTTGAGACGACGATAGCCCAAGCTTTGAATCAGAATAATTTACAATTGGCAAAGGTAAATGGGTATAGCCTAAAATGGGGGAAAATAGACCCTGGGCAAATCACCGAGGAAGTGATCAAAGCAGCATACCCTCACATTATAAAATGCCTTGATTTAACTGTAACAGAGGAGGAAGTTATAATCAACTTCTGTAAAATTCTAACTGTCATCAAGGGCCTCTTGACAAAAACATCAAAGGTAGAAACTTTAAACAAAAGAGGTTGGTTTAACCACAGCTGCACCTCGGCATATACTAAGCTTAAACTGTCCCTGAATAACGAAAATAGAGACCCACGGACAATTGCCAGACTCAGAAAGGAATATCTCTCCGCTCGAAAGCAGAGAAAAGCCGAATTAAAGCAGACCCTCTGGGATGAACTACATAAAAGCGCCCAACAGAAAAACAGTGAGGCTTTTTGGCGAGTAGTAAAATCCCCTTTTCTAGCTGACGATAACCTCCCAAAAATAGAAGTAGCCATAGAAGAAGAAGCCTGGATTTCTCACTTCTCAAAATTTTTTAGGAAACAGACGCTTTCTGAGAGTGAAGAAATAACTCAACCAGCTGTTGACTACCCTATTCAAATAGAATTTGATATCCCCGAAGTCCTTACGGCCATAAATTTAAGTTAAAATGGAAAAGCTCCGGGCCCTGACGGAGTCCCGGTGGATATTTGTAAATACAATACAGACCTATGGGCCCCTATATTGACCAGGGTGTGCACGGCAGCTGCAAAAAAAGGGCTCCTGGAATCTTGGACCAAGTCTGTCATGGTCCCGATCTTCAAAAAAGGAGACCGCCAGGACCCTACCTGCTACCGTCCAATCTCACTGTTGGATTCAGTGGGGAAGTTAGCCGGCAGGGTCATACTTGAGCGCCTCCAACAATGGGCAGAGGATAGGGGGGTACTGTCAGACTTACAATTTGGCTTTGGGGAGGGGTTTGGTACAGTGGAGCAGGCTCTAAATCTGTCAATAATTGTAGGAAAATATATCCATGCAAAAAAAGATAAACTCTACATGGTGTATGTGGACCTCTCCTCAGCCTTTGACAGCGTGTCCCATACCAAGCTATGGCTAGTCCTATCACAAATGGGTGTGGACCCCCCACTTTTAGACTTTTTAAGGGAACTATACTCCAAGGCCTCAGCAAGAGTACGTTATGGTGTCAGGGGCGAGTTGACCGCGTCTTTTGGAGTAGAGTGTGGAGTAAGGCAGGGTTGTGTCTTGGCCCCCTTCCTAATCTCCTTATACACAAACAGCCTGGAGATGGAACTTTTGAGGAGGGCTCAAGACCTCCCCCAAGTAAAGTCACGCCCTATTCCCGCTCTGCTCTATGCGGATGACGCTGTCATCTTGGTCCGTACCCCACATGAGCTGCAAAAAGCGCTAACTAGGTATGCGGATTTCATGGGCAGCCTTGACCTCCACATTAACATCAAGAAGACCTTCGTAATGGTGGCAGGTAAAGGGAAAAAAGGGTTTAGAAATATATCCCTTAACAACCAAAACCTCGAACTGACGGCCCAGTACCCCTACTTAGGGATCACAATAGATGATAAACCAAATTGGAAAGCGGCAGTTGAGGCTAGAAAACACTCCCTTAAGCGGGCAATAGCTGCATTGATGTCCTTTTCACAAAAACTAGGCAAACGATCGCCTGTGGAAATGCTGAACATTTATAATGCAAAATGCCGAGCAGTAGCTCTGTATGGGGCTGGGGTCTGGGGGCACGTCGATGTCAGCGCTCCACAGGTGGCAGAAAACTCCTTTCTAAAATTTCTTCTGATTGCACCGAGGCGAATCTCCATATACGCATCCCATATTGAACTAGGCATATCCCATATTGAGGACCTAGCTAAAATCCAACCTCTCCTACTATGGAGGCGCATCTGGACCTCAGAAAAAAACATGTTAACTAGAGGAATTATGGTGGACTCTATGGCACTAGATCATTCGGGAGACATAAAATGGCTTGCCTATATTAGAAACTTTCTTACAGATTTAGGCCTAGAGGATTATTATATAACACCGGAAAAGATCATTGAGATATCCAAGAAGGAGTTAAAAGAAATGGCCCTGAACCACTTAGATGGAATAAGACTCGCAAGTGAAATAGGGAAACCCACTGTCCACCACGCAATTATGGTCCATCTTGTCCCAACAATTCAGCCTTACCTAATGCTTGAAATCGGCATTTTTGATCATTTTCTACTAACCAGATTTAGACTAAATCTTTTCCATGGTTAGTAGCCTTCCCAACGAGAAACACCTGGGAACAAACGTTAGACCACTGTCCTTGCGATGATACATCTGTACAGACCACCATACATACAGTATTGTTTTGTAAATATTACCATGCTCATCACAAAATTTGGCTGGTACCACTGCTGAAATCATGGGACTTAAGACAGTGTTGCCCTGCTATGCTGCGCCTTCAACTTCTGGACTCTGAAATTACCTGCTATCACATGGTTAACTTTTTAAAATGAATTTTTAAACATAGGAATAATCTGTGAGAAAAATTGCTTTAATCATATTGAACTGAATTTAATGAAAAAAGATTTGATCTTTTTCCAAGCAACCCTTCTCAAACTTGTACTGAAAAATGTTTTTATTGTAAATATTGTTGTATTTTAGACTTTTATGGTATAATGTGTACAAAAATGCGTATATGGATTTCTATCATGAAATGCTGAATAAAGAAATGTACTACTACTAGGTGCAAATCAGTTGCCGAAACAGCCCACTACCAACATGAACACTCTCTTAAGCCGGGAGATAAAATACCACCAACTTCTTTTAAAGCTAGAATACACCTCACAAGGTCTACAAGACCCCTCAACAGAGGTAACCTTTTGATGCTTCTTGCAGAAATTCCAAAATTTAACAATATAACTTTGTCAGACTTATTATCCATGAATTCCTCGCCAATAAAAGCCCCAAACAACGTGAACTAACTCTAACAACTTAGGACACAGAGGAAATGTTACCTTTGATCCCAATGTTCACCAGTACCTTCGAAATGTTGGGAATAACACAGCATGCATGTATACCTCTTCCCTCTGCTGCAGAATGTGAGAACCTTAGAACCTTCAGAAATAGCCCCACTCACTCAGTTCTGCAGGCTGCTCGCAGCAATTTGCTTCATAGAACAGAAGTTTCAACACAAGCAAATCTGATTAACAACTCAATCCAGCACCAGTGGGATTGGATTACCTCAGCGCTAAATGCTCATGGCAAGCAACAAGGACCGTGGAGGCAGCCTTGCACCTTCTATCGGAAATTGCAAGGGCTACAACCCTGCTGTAGATGTGCAGTGTATTTTGTAAAGTGCACAGCTTCCACAACAGGGCGTCCCGGCGCTGTATAACGCTGTGGAACCCTTCCTGGTTCTCCCTGTGAGATGCCCCTCCTGGGCACCCCCAAGGTGAAGCCAGGCATCATGTTGTAGGGGCCGTTGTGAAAATTAAGCAAGCTATTGACCAGAGTTGCAGCATGGGACCCATGATTAGAGTAGGCGCTGAGGCAAGAATTATCGAGTCCGCGGACTTTGAGCCCAAGACCCTGCCGCGTCGGGACTTGAACCCTGGTCCCGGGCCTGATCTCTGCTTCAGAGTCTGCCGCTCTAACCAGTGAGCCACACTTCTCCACCAAGATAGCATTCCACCACAAACCTGGAAACATCTTGAAATCATTGCCTTACAGGAGACTTGGTCAATGGTCCCCCTCACAGTAGAAGGCTATGTGCACTATCAATTCATGGCCACAAAAACACAGCACTACAGGAAACTTAAAGGGGGTCTCACAGTATATGTATTGCTCAATTTAGATATCACCTCTGATAAACTACCCCATATGGAATCAGGTCTCCAAATAATGAAATTTAGCAAATGGGGCAGATATGTTAGACTGCCAGTTCTGTCATTCAATGTTTATGCTCATCCCAACTCAATTAAAAGCAGGCACTCCAGGAAACGATAATCCTCAGAATAACCGACTACAAGCAAACTAATCCATCCTGGTACATAATTTTGACAGGGGACTTCAAATCTAATCCTTACCCCAGAAGAAGGTGATATGTTGGCTGCTGAGAACCTATACTGGAATGTACCACTACAATCAAGTCTTGTAGTTAAACAGCGTGATATAAAAAGGGGAAAATCTAGTGACACCCTAGAATTTGTGGGAATTAGGGTGTTAAATGGAAGGTTTCAAGATGATAATTCACCTAATTTCACCTATCATGGACCAAACTCTCGGTCTATTATTGACTATACAATCACCTCATTGCCACTAAGCCCACTTCTTCAGCAATACAAAATTCAATGCACCATGCAAAGCGACCACACATATCAGAGGTTACCCCTAGGATTATGCCCTCCAACTCACTTGCCTGAACGAGCAGACATAGGCACAATAAATCCGACCAGCTTAAAGCCTTTGAGATGCAGCAATAAACCAATAAAAGACCTCGGTTTCCTGACCAGCGATCTCCTGATCCACAACACTCACACTATAAGCAACCAAATTGATGCATGGACGAATTTCCGTACACATTTGCTATCTCAAGCTGTCCCTACTAGAAGAGGATTATTGTCAATGCAAATAGGGCAAACAAGACTCTTGACCAAATGCAGTGCTTTAAGAAAGGATCTAAGAAAAACCATCAGACTCTCAAGGATGACAACTCGGCAATCCTTCCCCTGGGAATGACTAAAAACATTAAGGAAAGAGCACAAAAAAGAACTCTGGTGGGACAGGAGAGCCAGAAAACAGGCATTTTGGACAAAGTTGATGCGCAACGCCAGCAAGACTAACTTCATGAAGTTCTGGGGGAAAATAAATGGGCTCAACAGACCAATAAACACAATAAAAAATTCAGATATACACGAGGCAGTATAGTTAACTCACCTTAGCAACACATTTGCAATAGACAAGCGTCCTTCATAAATCATGAACTAGAAACACAGCCAAAGTGGTAACAGGCCAATAGACAATGTAACAGCCAGCATACGTGATGTTATGCCCAATTGTGGGTCTAACTAAGGCAATAAAAGCCAACTGCACCTGTTCGCAGATAAATGTGACCTCTTCTCACCATCTGTAGTAAAAGAAAAGTCATAATCGCCGGACACCGTGATGGAGTTCCATGGCCAAATGGCATTCCACGATCAGCCCTGCTTGAAGTAAGAGAGAAGTCAAAATCAGAAATGCTCACTAGTGTCACTACTTTCAGGCCAAACTCTAATACCATACAGAAGATAGTGAAAAGGCACTGCGGTATATTGGAAACAGGGACATTTACACCAGGTCCCCCCAGTATTTGCATTCAAACACACACAGAATCTAAGGGATCACCCAGTCCACACTCGACCAAAACCCACCCAGGAGAAACAACCCACTTTGTGGGCTTTACCACCTCTCGTGGGACACTACCCCTGTGGGTCCTGTGCATCCTGTGCTGAAACAACAGCCTCAAAAGAAATAGATCTGGGCCTTACAACACCATGGCGCCAGACTAGACACACTAACTGCAACACTAAAAACTATGTATACACCATTCTCTGCCCCTGTGGCAAGAGGTATGTCGGCATGACGACACAACAGGTCAAGATCAGGATCAGCGAGCATAAAAGCACAATCCGGAGAGGAAAAACAAATACAAAGATGCTTGCCCATTTCTCAGAAAAACAACACCCAGCAACCAGCATAAGATGGACAGTGATTGATTCCAATCAGAGTTGGAACACCGGGACCCTTTTCAGGTAAGAACAAAGATGGGTCCACAGACTGAAATGTGACAATGAAGGACTAAATTATGAGTTATCTTGGGCTGAACTCAACTCCTAAGAGACTTTCTCTCAATTGTTCCTACCGCTACACACTGAACACTGAACATGACACTGTCACAACATTACAGATCCGACCTTACAACCTTATGATCTAACTAAGTAGGTTGTTATATAACCTCCCTGTTCCACCACAACCCATACGTTACCACATATAGGAGACTGTTCATATTATGTGATAACACGTCCAGGGAGAATATGCCAGGGCCATAGATTTGATTTTAAAACCTTAGGACCTTACTGAGTAGGTCTTTAACCAACCCTCGTGTTTCACCACCATTGATCTGTCACCACATATAGGAGACAATCTGAATCCAGTAATAACACGTCCAGGGTATGATTGCCGGGGCCTCCAACACTATGTGGAGGCTACGGGCTTGTTACACCAGCGAGACACACTGACTGGGGCCCACCGTGAGAGCAGTGGTCCCGGCGGGGTCGTGTCCGCACCTCACGGTGTCTTCCGGTCACATAGTAACACAAGAGGGGTACAAAGGTCCCCGGGAAGAGTAAAAAAACAGACTGAGTGTACTAGGAAGAGCAGGAAGGGGGGCATTCCCTTGTTGGAACTACAACCCTCACACACCCAGTAAACTAGGTGTCATGCTCCATCATATGGGTTCTGCTCCTCGTCAGACTGGCGCTGCAATGTCCGACGGGCTCCCGAAACCGGGGCTCTTTATCGGAGATCTTCTGTTCCAGCCATATGGTGCATGCATGTGAGAGGGCGGGGGAAGTGTAGTCGTGAAGTGAAAGTGAATTACAAAAGGTGAGTCAGTCCACAATGTACTTTATTAGCGTGGTTGGCTCCCTTGATTAAAAGGGTGGGACAGGAGATATATGCTTCGAAAAATTTAAAGCAGAATCTCTACAACTCTCAGGTCAGGTCAACATGACTCTTGCCTTAATGGCAATTCTTCAGGACCTCAGTGTTCAGTACTACACAAAGAATTAGAAAATTACACAATGTGATATACAACCTTATTTTGTAGGTCAATAGATGGGCAGGCCAATTGGTCCTGCTGAGGTAATGCGACCTACAGGAATAAAAAACACATCATAGAGCATTGTGGTGAGTGCAATATTCTGTTGTATAATGGTACGCAATTGCTCTATGTTGTACACACACACAAGAGTGAATAAAAGCATAAACACACAGATTGGGTACTCCTAAAAAGCAACTACCCAAGTTATGCAGAAACAATCTCAATTGAGCAAGAAGAAAACAACATAATGCTGCGAATGAAGGGAGTAGAGGGCTCTGTGCTTACCCCAAGGTGCCCCGCAGACTGCTCCCGTGGGACCGGCAGAATAGGTATGGTACCTAGGGGAAAGAAACAATGTCGTGGAGAGGGCATATTTAAATAATTGGAGGCAACTGGGGCAACCGTTGTAAAAACGTAATGTGGGAGCCCAAAGTACTCATCACGGACATCTCACGTAAACTGGTAGCACTTCTCGAGCCCGGAGTAAAAGTTGCGTTGAGATCAGGGTTGCCTTTTTAGACAGGATGCACCACTCGGGGTTGCCTGCTGCCAAAGGGTATCAAAAGACCAATGAGCCATACACCGCCTGTGTCCCACCCCCGCTGAAAGACCTGCGGAAGCACACCGATCCCCATTGACCCCCAGGGCAACCAGAACAAGTCCCAAGTAAAACACTGTGTCCTGGAAGCAAGTGTCTTCCACGACAACGGAAACAGAGGGTTAAAACGAGGCAGAGCTTTACAAACTTACAGAGTGTCAGGGAACCAGCATTTGGTGTAGCTCACAGAAGGGGGCTCCTAACACGCTTACCCACGGCGGCGCGCGGTCCAGGCCGTTGGAACACATGCCATGAGCACAACCAACCACTATTTTATCATTACCGAAACATTAAGTCATCACTACTACTATTTTTACAAACATCTCCATATAGCCATTGTACACCACGGACTGAAATCCAGTTCACTTTATTTATGGGACCTGACCCACTGTTTGGCATCTCCATTTGTATTGCCAGCATATGTCCCTTAATAGCCTAGTCTCTCACTACTGGTGTATATTACGATAGTACCTACCACTGGCAGACAACAAGCATATGAATGTCTGTTTGCATCCTACTCGCATCGACATATACGGAGACAGAGTACTAACCTCTACCTCCCGACACAACCAACTGGGTTAACATGCCCTTGTTCATACGTTCACTGCAGAACCCTGATTGATTGTATGGTTTTTTCGAATGCTTGTTTTTTTCTTTCTTATTATATGTTTTTTACTTTATTAGGTTGGGGATGAGTACCTAGACTATGGGTAGCCATCAGCGCGAAGACGCTCGACACCTTGAAGAATAAGGTATCACAGGTTCACGGGCTGTAGGCCTGGTACCTGTTACTTTTCTAACAAATTTTATTTACACTGTTACTCACGTTTATTTTGGTCCTGACGAAGTGCCTACGGATCCGTTAGGGACCACCAGAGAGCGCGAAACATTTTGACCTTGTTCCTTTACACTTTTTTCACCAGAGCACTTGTCCTGTGAGGAGCGGCTAGTTACACAACCCCCCTTTTGTTTTTTTAGGGATTCTCCAGGACTTATACCCTTTTAATTGATCATTCGGACCCTCGAAAAAATATAGATTCTGGGTACCGCTTGGTCATTTTAAACTCACTCTACTTCCTTAGGCCCTAACACTCACAAGCACAACTGCTGCACCTCCTAAAAAAGATCTCCGCTAAAGAGCCCCCTTTTGGGGCCCGTGAGGGACAGCAGTGCCACCCACACAAGGAGCAACGACCTATGATGATACAGAATACTAGCAAGGGTGTCTGAGGGCATGTTAGACAAAAGGAGAACCTTCCTCGCTACACCCGACACCAACCAGCAAAGAGAGTAACTTACAAGCACTTTTTCCAATCTCTAGAACCTCTTTATCTTTGAAGCCATAATTTGGTAGATCTCTCTCTCTCCACTCCAGAGGAACTGTTACCATTCAGTGTAGACACAAATGGAGAATCCTCCCAAAAGCTGCTATGAGCCATTGGAGCAGCTATTCTCGTAAACTTGGATCCAAGTCAAAATTGGTGATTGTGCAAGAGTATTTAGAAGAATACCAATCTACCAAGGGCTTAAACAGGGATGTGTACCAGTGCCTGACCTCTTTAAACTATTCATGGCAGATCTATCGTTAGAGTTAGGCCAGGAAAACTCTCATCCCCCACGCCTGTGTCCACTCCATCTCTCCCACTTGTCCTATGTGGAAGATATTTTACTGTACAGTATGACAAATGTAGGGCATCAAAGCTAGTTGATGTGTTGAAATCCTATCTCAAAACCAACAGCCTCAGGGTAAACACAACAAAAACAAAAACTATGACTATTATCAATCGACCAGGGTGGCCAGCCAAGATCCTCCTAGATGACACAGCTCTGGAGGAGGTAAACGGTTTTAAAACCCTGGGGCTGTATGAATATAATAGAGGTAATATTTTCCACCAAAAGCAATACAATATTAAGAAGGGAAATGCCTTAATAAATGATTTCAGCATCCTTGCAAAAAAACGTGATGGCCCCTCTTTCCAGCCTTTGCTAGCAGTAGTCTCTGGTAAACTACTTCCGGCCAAGGGGGACACCAGTGTGGCAGGATGCAGTCCGACTGGACAAGCTGCCAGTTAATGTCTTTAGTAGGCTATTCTCCCTTCCCCAACACTCATACTCATCACAAATTTGACTGGAGTGTGGGCTCATAAAGCAAGAACTAGGTAGTTTGTCGATCTCAATAAAATGTTGGCATAAAATACGGACAATCAGGATTAGGGGTGGGCAGTAAACTCCGCTCCATCCACGGAGTACAGACAGTTTTTTCTACTCCACGCTCCGCTTGGAGCATGGAGTTTTGCAAAAACTCTGCCAACCGCCACATAAAGGAGTTTACCAGGACCCCACCCCTTTTTAACATTACTTATGTAAAATGCCCATGTGATTGTTGGTTGAGCTTTTTATCGCCTTGTTTCTCTGCCCGATTTGCTTGTGAATAGAGACATACTTGCTCGCTCAGCCTAACGGCTGAGGTGTGCTTCGCGCAGTGGCAGGTATGACAGACTTCACACCGGTCCCATTGCATTGTCCTAAGTGGAGCAATGGTGGAGGAAGGTGTATTCCCTCTCAAGCTCGCTTTCCTTAGATCAGGTGCTGAGGAGGTAAGGGTCCATCTTCACAGCCCGTCCTAGAAGAGACTTAGGGCCTCATTACGATGCCATTCGGAAACCAAACCACCCAACTCCTTGTCGGATTCGGTTCCGACCAACTTGCGGTCGGCGGCTCCGCCCGACCGATTATGATGCTTCCGTATCCCGTTCAGAAGGACTCCCATTGACTTCAATGGGAGCCTGTGTTCCGACCGACAACAAAGGCTCTGAAGAGGAATATGGGTGTCTGCGGAAAACCTTGCACCCTGTGGTGGACACCCCATAGTGCCCGCCACACTCTGTATGGTTTTACAGGGGGGCCCTTGGGCACCCCTTCAACCCTAAACAGGAGGCTACAGGATGAAGGGGGGCCCGCTAGGGGCCCCCAAAGTCAGTTCCTAACAGCCTTTTCATGTCAGACAGACCGAGTCGGAAAGGCTCTCAGAATCCAACATCGTAATTGGTCGCTCGGAAACGCTGTCCGTAGAGCTGAACACATCGCCTCTGACTGACTCAGGTTCTCTGATTGCCAGTCAGAACGAATTGAGAATGACCCAATGGGTCCCCTTCTGACCGTGAGCATCCTAATTGGTTGGTCGGCATTGTTGCCAACCGAGTCGGGCGGATGGTTTCTGACAGGGTCTAGTGGAATCCGACTGTCGGTTGGACGCTTTCCGACCAACATCGTAATGAGGCCCATAGTTGGCAAGGACCTCCTCCCTGTCTCCCCCTCTTTGAACCAGGCTCTGAGAGGCTAGGTTGGCAGTCTTCGAGGTACGTGAGCCTTTTCCCAGGATCAGGAGGACTGTGGTCTGAACGAAGGAATGCTCTGCACAAGTTTGGGCGAAGTTGGAAGATGAGTACATGTAGGTGCAAAATAACGGCAAAGGAGGCTGGAATCATTTCTATAGCATTGCTGGCTCTACATTCAATCCTCGAGAGGCAGCAATGCTTTGGATACAATTGCCCACTGTGGCAGAATTCTTTTCTTTCCAGTTGATCGAGAAGAACTATTTTTTAATACGCAATGCTACCATAAGTCATTTGATATTCAAACAGAAATCATGCGTGGTTATGTTAAAAAATGTTCACCAAGTATACTTGCTCTGCAGTAACTTTAATGCAAAACGACATAGTCAAAACATGCAACCTTTTTTCTATGTTTATCATGTTTGGCACCTTACCTATGTGGTGGTCTCTTTAAAAGTGAAATGAAAAAAAGTCAAAACCTAACCCGTGGCAAAGGAGTGAGGTAACTTGGAAACGCATCAGGATCGTTTGTTGCTTTTGTGAATAAACATGTTTGTTTATTGGAGCTGCGGCACTGTAGTGATTTGGTTTGAACAATCTTTTGACAGATACTTTAGATTTGTGTGGATATTAGGGGTTCACTACCGCGCCGCATTGCCCGCCATGACAAGAGGCTTGGGCTGTAGCGAAACAGTGGAGTGGATATCCATACTAATATAATAAAGAGAGAGCCCAAACCTTTGAGGCGGGTAATCTCAGGAACCACAGCACCAATCCCAACACCCAATACAGCGTTGGAAAGGGCAGTTGCAGCAGAAGGACATAGGCTATGCAGACGCCCCCATATACATTTAAAAGGTAAAAGAACCATGGCAGCAAAGTAGTCCCTTGTGGGCGTGTCTGCGTTGTGCTGTGGGCGTGTGCTGGGGGTGTGACAAACACTGGGGGCGTGTGGTACGTTCCACCCTTCATGCCATGTCTCATATTGTGTGCTAATCCCACCCTGCTCCCTTAAAATACCCCTGCACCCCATAATCATAACCCCCCTTTACTCGTTAAAATACCCCAACACCCTTAAACACTAACCCATCTTAACCCTATAAATATACCCGTTACCCCAAAACCCAAACCTATCCCTAAACCTTAAAAATACCCCTGTACCTCAAAACCCAAACCTACCCCATAATCCTTAAAATACCCCTGTACCCCAAAACCCAAACCTACCCCTGAACCCTAAAATACCCCTGTACCCCAAAACCCAAACCTAGCCCTGAACCCTAAAAATACCCCTGTACCCAAAACCCAAACCTAGCCCTGAACCCTTAAAATACCCCTGTACCCCAAAACACAAACCTACCCCATAACCCTAAAAATACCCCGATACCCCCAAACCCAAACCTGGCCAAAAACCCTAAAAATACCGCTTTACCCCCAAACCCGTACATATCCCTATCCCTGAACCCTAAAACTACCCCTGTACCCCATAACCCAAAACTATATCTGAACCATTAAAATACCCAAACACCCAAAAACATATACCTCAGTACCCCAAAACATATACCCCTATACCCATACTTATCCAAACATTAAAAAAAACATGCTTTTACCATTCATGCATTTACAACGAATTTCGTTGTAAATGTGTGCGTAGTTAAAGCATATAAAATGTAATGCCATGCGTTATAATGGCATTGCGGAGTCATGGTACTTTCGTAATGAAAGTATGCGGATGGTATGCGGAAAGAAAGTTACGGAATAATGGGTGTTTACCCTCCCCCGGTAAGTACATTGGTGGCACAGCGGCCCACATCTCCAGCAACATACTCATATTTTTTCACCACCCATTTGAAAAATGCACAGGTCTCTCTCATTTTTGGCCAGCACCGACATACACTTTTAGACACACCTCCCGCCACAAGTTCTAGAATTGCGAACTTTAGAGCTGGGGAGTTACGTTCGAATCTCTGCATCAGCTCAACATCCTGTGATTCCAGGCAAATCGCGTTGTCTCCCCGTGCCTACCACAAATGAATGTGTTCTTCTGTAATGTAAATTGTGCTCATGCCATGTTGTCGAGTTCGCGCTATATAATATTGCAAGGAAAAATAAAGTAGGGAAACTCGAGTTCACACACTACTGAACGCGCACTCTTAAGTGCATCAGCAGTGCACTGTGAATCGGAGCGTTTCACAGGCTTGTCACAGATAAGTAATGCTATCAAAACGAAATCATACAAAACAATAAACTACTGGCCGGCAGCAATTCATGCCCGGACAACGTCGGGACGAGCTGCTAGTATATATATATATATATATATTTATATATATATATATATATATATATTATATATATATATAATATAAAATATATATATATATATATATATATATATATATATATATATATATATATATATATATATATATATATATATATATATATATATATATATATATATATATATATATCCACAAAGGTGCAATCTTCAACACATCCGCTCACGCGAGTGAAAGAAAACATCACGCAACTCCAACGTGCAGATCTGGCATAAGTTCTTTAATCCAACAGAGCCACTAGATCCGACGCGTTTCGGGCATCCGCCCTTGCTCACAGATCGTCAGACAATGATTTCTCCACAGATTAAGTACACATTTTTTTCTTGATTTTTTTCACCATTTTTTTGAAAGCTCACACGTGATTAATGGACATGGAGGACACACTACAAAGTAAAGGCATAGCGGTCTACTTTTCCTTATAGCCAAACTATCTTACTCCATTTAAAATCGATTTGCAAATGGTTATAATTGCGATTGTGCGATTAACACAGTATTGCATTAATTCATGAATTGCAGTGATTTCGTATTTTTAAATAAAACATTGTAAAATTCACATAAGTGCACATTTCAAGATATAATAGACAAATATATACAAGAGAGACTGCGCGCCTGTTAAAAATATAACATCATCCACATTCCTGCATAAATGCAATGGTCAACACCAATAAAAGAAATTAATCACAGATTAAAAATACCTCATTATGGTTTCTTATATAAATATCTGATAAACAGAGTACATGTATAAATTAATGTCGGTATTGAAATGTGCAAAATACGCTGTGCAAATGATTAGCAATAGAGTGCATACTTTAGATGTGCAAAATCATATGTAAACAAATAATCATAGTGCAAATTAGACACAATTCCAACAATATAAATAAATTCATAGAGACTCTGCAAGATAATATAAAGTGTATAAATGCATAATATATTGATTGGCCAATAATAGACGATATATGTTCATATATTGCAGGCATGCGCAGTCAATACAAAAAGTCGCAATAAACTAATATTGGGGAAAAGAAAATTGAGGGATAAATCCCCCAAATGGCCAAATTAGTCAGCAGACCACCATATTTAGCCCACAATGTCTATGAAAAGTGCCCGAAAAAATGATAGCTACAAAAAACAATGAGGGTGGGGGAAAAAAACCTGGATTGTACAGAAGTACTGATCCATAAAAATATACGGGAGGAAAAGAAAATCTTATAGATATATATATATATATATATCTATACTTTAAAAGTTTGGCGCTTTGATTTACACTCCACCCGTGAGCAAGAGGTAGGCGTACCTCGAAACGCGTAGGGTTGTTTTTCTGCCAAATAAATCTTTAAGCACTTTGAAACCGATTTGGGCTTCGACTCTGGTTTTTCCAAAAGGATTGCGGTACCAGGATTTTGACATATGTATATATGACATATGTCAAAATCCTGGTACCGCAATCCTTTTGGAAAAACCAGAGTCGAAGCCCAAATCGGTTTCAAAGTGCTTAAAGATTTATTTGGCAGAAAAACAACCCTACGCGTTTCGAGGTACGCCTACCTCTTGCTCACGGGTGGAGTGTAAATCAAAGCGCCAAAATTTTAAAGTGACAGATTCAGTGTTTGCACAAATCACGTAATAGTTGACATGAAAACAGACTATCGTAGCTACATTGTTACTACCGCTCTACATGAATTTTAAAGCGCACATTGTGAAATGACATATTTGGCAAATAAACATTGCGTTAATTCATATGTGCAAAGTGGTGCCATAAATATTGTGAACAGTCAAAATATGCATTTCTGCCCAATCTGATGTTTGCTCAAATTGGCGAACATAATCGATTGCAATAGAATGTCATGTGACGTCCTTGTCAGCCATACAATGAAGCCACAAAGTTGATGATAGGTATTGCACACATTAGACAAACGATCAGGCAATATTGTAACCATATTCCATGATTGTATAAGAGTCTATAGCGCCCCAGTGGGCATACACAAATAGAGATATTGTGCAATATGTGTTTGACACATTCTTCATCAAGCCTCAGTGGGCAGGCATCCAAAATCTGTAACAAAGAGACAACGTGTATATTTTAGCATGTGTGTCTTCAACATCAATCCTTATTGTGATCTGCATGTGCCATGAAAATAATAACTCAGTTAAAAGTTAGCAGTTATTATCAAAAGGTGGTGACAAACAATTTTTTTTTTTAAAACGCACACTTATATGTTTCAATGCAAGCACTATGCGCAAAAACAGTTCAAATGATGAAGAATATATCATTACATTCAGTCATGCAAATGTATTGCTAATTCTTCCCCGAGGTTGTGACCCCTCGGTTGGATTGTGTTGTATTTATTTATGTATTTGGACTCCAGTTTTCTTAAATCGAGCCATCTGTTGCCACCTCTTTCTTTGTTTTCAACACAGTCAAGTACCACAAATGTTAGCAGGTTGGGATTCTGATTATGTTCCAGGGCAAAATGCCTTGCTACTGGGTACTGTTGATTAAGATTTTTTATGGCCCTCAGATGTTCTAAGACCCTGAGTTTTGCTTGTTTTGTCGTGCACCCAATGTAGGATTTTTTGCATGGGCATTGTAATGCATAAATTGCATATTCGGTGAAGCAGCTTAGGTGCTTGGTGATGGTGTGTTCATCTTGATCAGGGGAGAGTTTTATTGATTTACAGTTTTTACTGGTTTTACACGCTTTGCACTTTTTACAGGGATAGAACCCTTGTATTGCATTTTGCTTGGGGCAATTTTTAATGAGTGTGGTGCTGAGCATGTCTTTCAAAGACCTAGCTTTTTTAAAGGTAACTGATGGGGTGTCATTTATTACCTCTTCTAGATCTTTGTCTAATCTGAGGATCTCCCAAAACTTTTTCAACCCACGTCTGACTTCCCAAGATTGACAGTTATATGTGGTTATAAAGCGAATCGTTTCTTCCTGTTTGCGCTGTTTTGGAATTAGGAGATCTTTTCTTTCCATCTGGGCTACTTTTTCTTCTGCCTGTTTGATGGTTTTCTTTGAATAACCCCTGTCTGAAAACCTTTTCTTCATTGTTTCTTTTTCTTTCTCATAACCATCTACCGTGCTGCAGTTCCTTTTGGCCCTAATGAGTTCCCCAAATGGAATACTATGTATGAGTGAGGCTGGGTGGCAACTATCTGCGTTAAGGTGGCTATTTCCTGCCGTTTCCTTTCGAAATAGTGAACTGATAAGTACCCCCTCCTTAACTGTTAGACTGACATCCAGGAACTCCAGGTTGGTTTGGCTCATTTGACTTGTAAATTTTAGGTTGAGGTCATTATTATTAATAATGGACTCAAACTCTTGTGCTTGGTTGAGCGTGCCCTTCCAAACACAGAAAATGTCATCTATGTATCGTATCCATAGGATGCCGTGGGCACTAAAGTGGGGGATGTTGCTCACCACTAGCTCCTCCCACCAGCCCAGGTATAACCCGGCGAAGCTGGGGGCAAAGCAAGTACCCATCGCCGTCCCACGGATCTGTTTGTACATCCTTTTATTGAAAATGAAATAATTGTTGCTGAGGCAAAACCACATCATATCCAATAACATGTTGGTGTGTATGAGATGTGAGATGGACCGATTCTTCAAGAAGTATTTGCATGCATCGATACCTAGATTCTGTGGTATACTTGTATATAAGCTAACCACATCAAAGCTGATTAGCCAATATTCAGATTGCCATACAAATTTCTCAATTCTTCTAAAAAAGTCAGAAGTATCCCTGACGTATGATGGTAGCGCTTGTACTGTTGGTCCTCCTCGACCTATCCGCCGCTTTCGATACGGTGTCCCACAAAATACTTTTAGAGCGATTGGAGCAGATTGGACTGGGTGGCTCTGCCCTGTCGTGGATTAGCTCCTTTCTCCAAGGACGAACGCAGAGGGTCCTTCTTAGACCGTTCAAATCTGAGTGCAAACCACTTGTTTGTGGAGTCCCGCAGGGCTCAGCTTTGAGTCCATTATTTTTTAATGTCTATCTGGCCCCTTTGGCCAAGGTAGTTGAATCATGCGGGGTCAGAGTGATCTCTTATGCTGATGATACACAGCTGATATTTTCTTTTAGAGATCACTCTGACTCCAGCCTCTCTAGCTTTCGTTACTGTCTGGGCGAAATCTGCTCTTGGATGGCTTCTAACCATCTTCGACTCAACACCGACAAGACGGAGGTCTTGTTTTTTAATCAAAAAATTTCCATACCCTCCACACTGTGGTGGACAACGGTACTCAACCCCCCCCCCCATCCCGGTCCACACCGCTCGCAACCTGGGATTCCAGTTCGACGACACGCTCTCCTGCAGTCCTCAAATTAACAAGGTTACTGCAGCCTGTTTTGGAAAACTAAGGATGATGAGAAAGATCTTCCCATTTCTGCCGATAGACGCTCGCAGAACGGTCACACAGGCCTTAATTACCTCCCATTTGGATTATGCCAACAGCCTCTACGCTGGGGCCCCTCTGTACCAAATTGAACGCCTACAAATAGTTCAAAATGCGGCGGCGAGACTGATTGGCAACATCCCCTTCCGGCACCCGATTTCAGCGTTTTGCAAAGAGCTTCACTGGCTCCCAATAGCCAGTCGTATCAAGTTTAAAATGCTCACTCTTGCTTTCCGGGCTCTGAACGGAACTGGACCGGAATACTTAAGAAAGAGATTAGTACTATCTCACTCAGTCAGATCCTTACGCTCCAATAATCTACGCCTCATGATTGTTCCGCGATTCCGCCACACTAGAATGGGCGGCAGAGCCTTTGCAGTCCTCGCTGCCAAACATTGGAACAGCTTACCTTTAGACCTCAGATTTGCTCCCTCTGAAGCACTTTTCCGTAGCCGTCTGAAGACATGGCTATTTTCATCGATATAGGTAGATCCTCCTTTCCTGCTTACAGCTTTAGCGCCGGGACACCCCCGTTGGAGGTAGCCGCACGCTCTACAAGATTCATAAATAAATAAATAAACTGAGGGTTGTAGGAAATGTTCGATGTACCGGGAGGTATTTTCTAATAGGCTACCAACAGAAGAGACTATGGGTCTCCCGGGCGGTGTTACCATGCTTTTGTGTAATTTCGGCAACAGATACAGTGCCGGAGTCACAGGGTGTTTGCATAGCAGGAATTTGTATTCCTCATCTTCAATTGTGCCTGCCTCTTTCCAACTATATAGTTTTCCATGATATGTCTGAATCATGTCATTATATTCATGTTTAGTGGCTGTTGTGTAACTCTCTAAGTCACTCAATTGTCTCTCTCCTTCCCTCAGATACATATCAATGGGCCAGATAACTACATTTCCCCCTTTGTCGCTGTTTTTTATCGCTACATCGGACCAACATGATATATCTTGCAAAGCTAGGTATTGACTTTTGCTGAGATTCATATTGATTTTAGGCCTTTTTTTGTCAATTTAGCGCATTGCAATCAACATCCCCTGTTCAAAAGTGTCAATGTAGGTGTTTGCAATGTTGGGCACAAAAATAGATTTTGGTTTAAAACCACTTTTGCTACAAATATCCACAGTTTCAGTTTCAACTAAATTCAATGTAGGATTGTCTGAGATATCATCACACCCAGCTAGTTCATGAAAAGTTTGTAGAGTTTCAGCATCGTTAAGAGTTAATTTGCTGACTTTATCTTGGTTGCTGTCTTTTTTCAAACGTGTTCTGTTGGAAAACCATTTTTTTAGCTTAAGCTTTCTGGTGAACTTAAATAAGTCTATGCGTGCGTTAGTGAAATTAAATCTTGCCGTAGGGCAAAAAGAGAGACCTCTAGACAGTACTTCTAATTGATCAGAAGACAAAGAATGTTTAGATAAATTTACCACTGTTTTGGTCTTCATTTCTTCATGGATTTGCCCCTTGTGCGCATTCCCACGGGGCTGCCCACGCTCTTTGCAATTCCTCTTCCAATTGCTGTATTTCCTCCTTTGCCGCCTCTTCCACGATTTCTTTGAGGCGTGCCCGCTTGACGTCCTTGTACCATCAAAGCTAGCTCATTTAAAATTCTGTCTTTTGGGGTCATGTCCTCCTCCAATTCCGACACGTCGCTTTCACCAGATTCGCCCTCGGTCACTACCAATGCGGTTTCTTCTTCTGTGTTCACCGAAGTTTCAGTGGTAGCTTTGCTGGCCGATTTGGCTTTCCTTTGCTTTTTGGCCGAGTCTCTTAATGCATCTAATCTCTTGGCGAACGTGAGGATTTGACCCTTTTTGTAATCGACCTCATCGCGGAGGAATTTCCTTTGTTTCTTGTCTTTTATTTCCTGTTCAAGTTTTTCCAATCTTTTAGTCAACTTAGCCATCTCAGTTGAAAACTCAGTTTCAGTATATTTTTCCTTTAATTTAGTTGTAAGGACTTCAATCTCCTCGTTTAGTCTGGCACACTCTTTTTCAGCATACTTTATTAGTATTTTCAGCATGTTATTTGAGCATGCGTTGTTATTTTCCATCCACTCGTTTATCAGTTCCGGATCTGGTTTCTGGAAGGTAGGAATAATGAAAATACGCAATCCTCTTGGTATTCGGTTGCATTCCTGGTATTTGGTGAGAGCAGCTGCTTCCCACCACTTGGATTGTTCACGTTTTAATGCCTTCCAGAGCGTGTCCCATAATTTTTTTGTTTCATCCACAGTTTTGACTGGTGCTGCACTCGTGCTTGCATTTACATCCGCGCTGGTCCCAGCGTGGGTGAACAGTTTATCAGCCGCCTCCTTCCTCCTGCTGTTCCTCACATCGGCCATTTGTCGTCTTTACAGCGAGCCCCCCGGCGTGTCGCTGTTTGCACTTTGAAATTCTCTGTTTCGCCTTACTTGTAATGCCTCCGTTTTGCAAAACGGCTTCCGAGGTGATCGTCACGTTCCACGGAGATTTTCAGCAGGAATCGGAAGTTTGAAATGTTGTTCTTTCTACTCCGAGTGAAATCACCACTGTGCACGGTTCAGAATAGAGTTCACCGTTGCAAACAGAATCTCCAAACCCTCGGTATTCAGGCAATCAAGTGACAGGCGGGCGGAAGCGTTTTTCAATTGAAATGTAAAATGCAAGAATGGCGTGCTTCCGCCGCTTACACAGCGGGCATTCGACAGGGTCGCCAAACCCTCAATATGTCAAAATCCTGGTACCGCAATCCTTTTGGAAAAACCAGAGTCGAAGCCCAAATCGGTTTCAAAGTGCTTAAAGATTTATTTGGCAGAAAAACAACCCTACGCGTTTCGAGGTACGCCTACCTCTTGCTCACGGGTGGAGTGTAAATCAAAGCGCCAAACTTTTAAAGTGACAGATTCAGTGTTTGCACAAATCACGTGATAGTTGACATGAAAACAGACTATCGTAGCTACATTGTTACTACCGCTCTACATGATTTTTAAAGGGCACATTGTGGAATGACATATTTGGCAAATAAACATTGCGTTAATTCATATGTGCAAAGTGGTGCCATAAATATTGTGAACAGTCAAAATATGCATTTCTGCCCAATCTGATGTTTGCTCAAATTGGCGAACATAATCGATTGCAATAAAATGTCATGTGACGTCCTTGTCAGCCATACAATGAAGCCACAAAGTTGATGATAGGTATTGCACACATTAGACAAACGATCAGGCAATATTGTAACCATATTCCATGATTGTATAAGAGTCTATAGCGCCCCAGTGGGCATACACAAATAGAGATATTGTGCAATACGTGTTTGACACATTCTTCATCAAGCCCCAGTGGGCAGGCATCCAAAATCTGTAACAAAGAGACAACGTGTATATTTTAGCATGTGTGTCTTCAACATCAATCCTTATTGTGATCTGCATGTGCCATGAAAATAATAACTCAGTTAAAAGTTAGCAGTTATAATCAAAAGGTGGTGACAAACATTCTTTTTTTAAAAAACGCACACTTATATGTTTCAATGCAAGCACTATGCGCAAAAACAGTTCAAATGATTTTTTTCAGTGTCTCGTTCACCATGTAGTTGAGTTGCGCCCACTCTTGCGGTGCAGCGATAGGCGGCTGCCATTGGATTCTTAAAATGGCGGACGGCTCTTCGGATTTGGGCCTGGTCCACTAAAATGGCCCTGGGACACCTTGGAACTCGGACGGTTGCCTGCTAGGGCTTGGGCTCCATCCTCGAAAGCGTCCCCTCAGCCGTGAAGATTCTACAAAAGTCTTGGGGGCCCTCGACTCCTGCAGGCTTCCGGTTGGGAGCGGCTGCCATGATTGCTCGCGGAATGACCACGACGGAGCCACGAGATGGTGGTGCTCTCATGCTGATGCCAGCTTCAGTCTGAAACATCCAGAAACAAGCTGGGGCTTTCATCCTTTGGGAAAAAAAAAATGTTCTAAACCAATGAAAAGTGTTATTTTTAGGTCATATGACCAAGCCTTCCATCTTTAGGAAACCAAAAGTAAAATGAACCAATGAAAAGTTTTATAAACAAGTCACATGACCTGGCATAGGGCACGTGAGGCGGCATCAGTAGCGGACCGATGTGCGAATAGGCCGAAGGCAGCACAACGCGCCGAGATCCGGATGGCACCGAGTTGTGTCCAGCAAGTTGCTGCACTGGTGTGGCTATCCTACAATGCTGCGCCGAAAGTCGGCGTGGGGCGCCCCGTTGGCCTGTGAGGTCGCGTCAGTCAGTGGGGGCTGTGCGTCTCCCCCAAGATGGAGGCTCCTCGGCTGCAGTGCGGCGCCCCTTATCTTTTCACTCGCCGTCCAACTGAGTTGCGTCCGCACTTGCGGCTACAGTAGGCCGAAGGCATCACAGCGCGCCGAGATCCGGATGGCACCGAGGTGGTGTCCAGCAAGTTGCCGCACTGGTGTGGCCATCCTACAATGCTGCGCCGAAAGTCGGCGTGGGGTGCCCCGTTGGCTTATGAGGTGATGTCAGTAGTGGACCGATGTGTGAATAGGTCGGAACCAGCACAAGGCGCCAACATCCGGATGGCAAGTCCTGGATGTTGAGTGCCATAGTTGAGAGTTCTGAGCAGTGCTTGTAAGACTATCTGAAGCTTATTTGCACCTGCTGCAGCTTCACTATTGCCCGAGGTGGTGTCCAGCAAATTGCCGCACTGGTGTGGCCATCCTACAATGCTGCGCCGAAAGACGGCGTGTCCAGCTGAGTTCCGGTCACTCTTGCGGTACAGTGACTCGAACGCGCCGAGATTCGGATGGCACCGAGGTTGTGTCCAGCAAGTTGCCGCACTGGTGTGGCCATCCTACAATGCTGCGCCGAAAGTCGGTGTGGGGTGCCCCGTTGGCTTATATGAGGTGATGTCAGTAGTGGACCGATGTGTGAATAGGTCGGAACCAGCACAAGGCGCCAAGATCCGGATGGCAAGTCCTGGATGTTGAGTGCCATCGTTGAGAGTTCTGAGCAGTGTTTGTAACACTGTCTGAAGCTTATTTGCACCTGCTGCAGCTTCACTATTGTCCTGGTGTGGCCAAAGATCGCCCATGACATAGGCGGCCGGCTCCCGGGGTCCGGCGGAACTTTTTCCCTTTTCCATTCTGCATCTTGTCCCACAATCCGTTTGACCTGAAGACACGACCAGGTCCCTGAATGTGTGCAGGGGGACGCTATTGATTGAATCAAAATGGCGGCTTCACACAAAGCTGACTCAAGCGTTGCTGTTGATGCTATACAGACAAAAATTGGTTTTCAGTTTGTACATTCTTCAGGATTTTTTTTTCCATCCAAGGCTGGTTGAGAGTTTGTAGAACAATGGCTTCAAATTTTCAACATACTACTCTTCAACATTCTTCCTAAATGTAACAATGTGAGACTCAGTGATGTCATCAGTGATGTCACTGACCATGTCATGAATGATGTAATATGTGACATCATTAGCAGTGGATTGCGGGTCCGCGATATATAGTTAGTGCAACTAACTATATATGGAATTTCAATGGTTTTATGCGAGTAAAATAAGGTTTTGAAAAGGCTAATCCCTAACTATATATGGTCTATAACCAATGGTTTTTTCAGTGAATATATATATATATATATATTCCTCCCCAACGACCACTAGACACGAACAGCCCAGCTACACTCATTCCGCAGAATGGTAAAGGAAAATCTGGTGAATCCATTTTTCTTCAGTCAAGCATTTTTTTTAATGCTAGATCCATGTGCCACAACACCTCACACAGGACACCTACACGTTTCAGCTACCGCCTTCAACTGGGCAACCCTGTTACCACAACCAACGTGAAATTTAAAAACAAAGAATGGACATAACATGAACCTCTCACATTTCCTGTTTGGTTCATCTAGACTGCATCCCATAGTTTTGCTCTTCGTCATAATTTCCCACCATATTGAGTTGCATAATCTCATTATCTCAGCTCTCTTTTAGGGTATATTTACAAGTACTCAACTCCAATTTATCCCCACCCTAACGCAATAAATGTGGAGATAGAATTAACACCCCATTCACAAGCTGGTGCAAACTGCAAACATTGCTTGTATTCCCGCGATGACTGCTCCAACATTTATCCCCACGGTGGACACCACCAACTAACCCTACTGAGATGCAGAGTAGGCATTCCCGTGCAAAAACACATGAAAAAACCACAACACCACTTTCACAACGAACTGCCAGATCTGCGATGCGAAACAAAAACAGGCGATAAGCCGCGGTAGTAGCAGGGAATTAACACCTGCCTTTTGCTGGTGGAAAGCAGGACGACTACCTGCAGCAGAAAAGGGAGCCCAGTCAAGAGCCACACCTGAAGACCCACAGATGCCATGGGGGCAAAAATCATGCAACGCGGATACCCATGAGGGCCACAACACCCCCCGCAACCACCCCAGGGCCCCCCAACGGCTTTACCCCTTCGACATACAAATACCGTGCACACCACAAGAGCCACAACAAATGCACAATGACGCACAGTGCCAAAATAAATACATGTGTGGCCAGAAGAAAGAGAAACAGTCACAGAGCACTGAAGTAACAACCAAAAACTTTATTAAAACACAACACAAAACAGCAATGCATAAGACTCCTGTCGGGTCCGTTCAGGGACAATCTCGACGACACAGCTTGGAAGAGAATGCACAATTACAGGGTGTGTGTCATGTTCACATCAAAGGAGAGAGACACACAGAGAAACAGAGAAGGATAGTGAGCCAGAGTGAGAAAGAGAGGGAAGGAAATGAAGGTAGAGAGAGTGGGGGGTGAGGGAAAGTGAGACAGAGAGACAGGAGAGTGAGAGAGAGAGAGAAGGGAGAGAGAGTGTGAGAGAGAAAGGCGAAAGAGTGAGAGAGAGAGAGAGAGAGAGAGAGAGAGAAGGGAGAGAGAGTGAGAGAGAGAGAGAGAGAGAGAGAAGGGAGAGAGAGTAAGAGAGAGAGAAGGGAGGGTGAGAGAGAGAGAGAAGGGAGAGAGAAAGAAACCACAGCCCCTGCACACACAGGCCACACTGTTCACCTGCTGCCACTGGTGTGTTCATCAGTAGGCACACCGCGTGTCTGTGCAAGCTCCAGACCCCTGTCACGCCACCATGGCATGGTCCACATCATGCGGGTCCGCCCCACGTCCCTGCAAGTCCGACACATGAAGCTGAGTCCTGAGTCATCAATGGTGGAGACCACATCAGTGCACACATCATCATCACAGGCTGCACACCCGCTCAGCAATTAGGTGTGCCACCAACCCTGTGCAATGCCAGTCACGCCACGTGGTGGTAGGTCCATGTCAGCCACAAGGCCTTCAGGTGCCACTAACCTTGTGCTACACCAGTCAGCGCCACTTGCTGGTAGGCCTGTGTCGGCCGCAAGGCCTTCAGGTGCCACTAACCCTGTGCTATGCCAGTCAGTGCGACGTGGTGGTAGGCCAGTGTCGGCCGCAAGGCCTTCGGCTGCCACCAACCCTGTGCGCAGCAAATCATGGGCCCTTTATAATTGAGCTCCGTGGAGCGTCCATTGTCAAGTCACCACCGGCAGAGGGAAATCTGACGTTGTTGGCCCCTTAGATTAGCGGGGTCACATGACCTGTGACGCCTGTGCCAGATGGGTGTGGTGAGTGTGCAGACCTGTCCTCAGGGAGTGGCCGTGACATGCTGACAACTAGACCAGTGACCTGCACACCACCAGTGAGTACGCCTGCGACAGGTAGATATGTGGGCCCACCATCAGAGCATCAGCGGAGTGGTCTGGCCTGGCGTATGTCAGACCAGCACAGGGCTTGCAACAATGACTCAGGGACTCTGGGCGTGGTTAAGTCCATGCCCGGACAAGGAAGTGACTAATGCGTGTGTCCCAGTTGTAGTGTCCACCGCACCCGGGACACAATAGGCAATGTAGCACATGGTGACAGGGATCCCACTAGATGAGCATCATTGACGTAAGGGAAATCATTTTCCCCACTTCCATCCACACATTCATGCAGGAATGATGAAAGACATAACACAGCAGTGCATTACTGGATGTTTATTTCACATCCAGTGGAGTGTTGCAGCTGGAGCGGTACCGGTCCATGCCAAGCACACCAGACGATATGGGCCCGTGGAGGGCCAGCCAGAGTTCATCCGGGGATGACAGGTGCAGCGGAAGAGGAAGGGAACAGTCCGCAGTCTGGTCGCTGTGCCATTCGTCATCATACAGGAAATGGCAGTCCATGTCGCGGTCCAAGGTGAGTGCAGCGGAGTGTATCGGGGGTCAGTGGTAGGTCATGAGGCCATGTGCGACACCAAGCAGAAACAGGCCAGGTGGCGGAAACTAATGCTACTGTCTCCTTCTGACAACAATCCCATCCACATCCTCGTCCCCGTATGTGTGCTCTGCCTCACCTGTGGGTCTTGCAGCACCGGCTGTGTGCCACTGACACATCAGGGGCCAGAGATGGATTGTCTGCAGCACTGTGTGACAGTGACACATCAGGTGCTGGAGTGGATACACCATCTGCACTGTGAGCCACTGACACACCAGGGGGCGGAGATGTGAATGGTGTGGGAGCAGCAGTATTCATCAGTGCCACGCCTTGTGGCAGCAATGCCATGATAAGGATCTGCAGGGCATAGTAGATCCCAGCTACATCTCGCTGATGTGCAGCAGTGGCTGCCATCCTTTCCGCCTCCATCCGCACCATGTCCTCCATGAGCCTCCGCATGTGTGCCAGCTTGCGGCTGGTATCGCTGGAACCAGTCTGAGTGGACAGGTGTTCTTCCCTCCACATCATGACTCCAGCAATATCTGTATCTGTCAGGGCTCCTTGGAGAGCATGAAGCAGGCCGTGTGGTGTCCGTTAGGGACTGGAGCTGGTCCCTGATGGGACCTAGACACCCATGGATGGCGTCCATTTTGGCAGCCAAGAGGCTGAACACCACCCGCACCTGCTCAGCAGTCTACCTCTGGCCCTCCAGCACACATCATTAGAAGCCCATGTGTTGTTCCTGGGGGTCTTGGGAGAGTGTTGGGCTGTGGGTGCCTCCTGCTGGGTGCTTTGGGTAGTGGGTGGGGTCTCCTCGATGCAGCTGGGCTGCTCTGATCCTGGAGGTGAGTTGCAGATGATGTCCATGATGTATTGGAGAGTTTGGAGAGGTTGGGTATCGATGCTGGAATTGTCTTCCTCGTCATCAGTGAAGAGTGGCTGGGACTGCTCTGCAGGGGGTGTTGACGGTGCCCCTGCAATGTGAAGGAGAGATGGTGTATTATAATGTGTCCACATATATGTAGCCGCATGGTACATGTTGACATTCAGACAGCATGGCATTGTACATTGTGACAGTGTGTGGATCAGGGCCATGACCCGGAGTCATTGTGGGTGTGCACTGCTTGATTGTGCATCTGTGACATTGTGGCCCTCTCCACCCGTCCTCTCACCTTGTTGTGGTTGTGTTGTGTCCTGTTGAGCAGTGTCTGGTTCCTCGACTCTGGCCACAGTCTCCACACTGATGACTGTCGACACCAGCTCCTCCATGTCATCCAACACGAGCTGTGGCACTGGGCCCCCACCTCCAGTCTGCATTGCTGCCTTCTGGTTGGCTGCAAGTTTCTCCTTGGTCTTTCGCTTTATGTCAATCCATCAGCTCTTGGCCTCGTCCATTGACCTCCTGTGCTCTCTGACGGCATTCACCTTGTCCATGATGTTCCACCATAGCCCCTTTTTTGTTGGAGTTGACAAACAGTTGATGATGGTGTTCCATCACCTCCGTGACTAGGATCCTGTTTTCCTGCAGACTGAACTTCGTCTTCCTCTTCTTCTTGTCCTTGCCCTTCCCTGTCCCCGTGGTCCCAGGCTGGTCGTCCGTGGTGCTTGTGGGGTTGCGTTCGTTCCATAGGTAAAATCCACACTGAAGGGAAGTGAGGAGAGATGATGCGCACAGCAGAGCCCTCTGCATATCTAAAGCAAACAATACCACACATGAATATACTGCAGGAAAGCATGAACAGAGAATGGTGAGTGAGAGACGGGTGAGTGAGTGAGAGAGAAGAGGCGGGGCAAGGAGGACGAGTGAGTGAGAAGTACGATGGAGGAAGGAATGTGAGAGGCGATGAAGGAAAGGATGAAAAAAGGATTCAAAAAGGGTGAGAAAGTGAAAGACAAGAGCGAAGGATAAGAGAATAGGAAAGGGTGGGAAGAAATTTTGTAAGGGACGAAAGGGAGGGAGAGAAGGGTGCAAGACCGGTGATGGAGAAGCAGGTGGAGGAGTAAGATGGGGGAGAGTAAGAAAGAGGACTGAGGTGGGCCAGGGTCGAGAGCGCTGGATAAAAGCATGCAAAGGGAGAATGAGGGAAGAGGGGAAAGGAATGAGAGAAGCATGAATGAGGGCGTGAAAGCAAGAAGCAGAGGAGGAATGCGAAGAGGAGGCATGGGAGACAGAGGGGAGTGGGCGTGGACCCCTGTACCTGGATACCGCAGAGGAATCGGACAGAACTTAAGCAGGCACCCCAGCTGTGAAGCGCCCGGCAGCTGCTCTCCACCACGGCAGGGTGGCTGCTTAGGCCCAGGTAGTTCTTGGCACAGAAGTTCAGGATTTGTGTGAGGGGGAAAACAGTGGGACTCAGTGAGTGAAAAGACACACTTAACCAAAAGCATAGGGTCCTCTCTGCAGGGCAGCACACATCCGCAGCCCTGGTCCCAACACATCTGGTACACTGGAGCTTTGGGAACCTGCAGCCTCCCCAGCCCTTCCAGCACCACAGCAGAGTCTGCCACCAGAGCTATAGACTTTGGGGACTGGGGGGTATGGCCCTGTGGACAGAAGTGGGGTTGGGCCCAGTAAATCTTAAACAAAGGAAGAAAGTACCCACACTTCACGTTATTTAGTCAAATACCACTTAGAAAAAGAAATGAACCAACTTTATCATGTTCATCTCGGCAATTACTTGTGCCTTTTATTCGTTTTTTTAGAACAGTGCTGTTTTTTAGAAAGAGAAGAAGGAGTTCTCCACAGACATAACCACACGTTTTAGTAATTTGACTTGTGCAACAACATATGTGCAAAAAATGAAAACATACAGTCAATACATTTCATTTCATGGTATGACGTGTAATAAAGCAAACAGGTGGAAAAAGAAAATGGTAAAGTGAAAAAAGATGTCAAACTTATTATCAAATAGACATCAACACATAAATGCAAATATTTCAAGATACTGAAATGCCATCAAGTATTGTCGTTATTCAGTATATGTATCAACAATATTTTCAATCGATAAGGTTCAGTCCCCTTTGTCAACAATATTTATAACATTATAGGATTTAATCCTTTATGCCAAACTTGTGGGATTTAGTCCTTTATGCCGACGCGTTTCGAGTGTGGGTTTCCTGTGCCCACACTCTCATCAGGGCTGAATGAATCTTTTTCCAATCCTTATCCTAGTGATAAAAAAAACAACATATGTGTGCTTATTAGGACCCCTTCCTTGGGTTTCCCAATTTCTTTTTTTTAAAAAAAGGAGCTATAAGATTGAAAACAAGGTGCCTTACCTCTGAGGTGTAGAGGTGAAGGTCACACTCGAAGCTTTAGAATGAAGCTGTGTGCATGCTTCTAAAAATATAAAAGTCATTGTGTTTATGTTAGATCAAACTGTCTAACCTAACTCACTGCTTGCAGTCAATAATTATGTGAAGCCAAGACAGAGCGTTTTTACCTTTCCCGATGTGCCCGAATAAAAGGCACAAGTAATTGCCGAGATGAACATGATAAAGTTGGTTCATTTCTTTTTCTAAGTGGTATTTGACTAAATAACGTGAAGTGTGGGTACTTTCTTCCTTTGACCAGAGCTATAGACAGCTGAAGACGGCTCATCCCCCAGCAGAACCCCTGGTTGCCTCTTTCTCCCCAGCCCTTCCGGCACCATAGCTGCGTGTGCCACCAGAGCTATGGAGAGCTGAAGATGGCTAATCCCCCAGCAGTACCCCTGGTCGGCTCTTCTCCCCAGCCCTTCCAGCACCATAGCAGAGCGTGCCACCAGAGCTATGGAGAGCTGAAGACGGCTAATCTCCCAGCAGTACTCCTGGTCGGCTCTTCTCCTCCGGCGCCAGTATTCTACTAGATCGCCGAGAACCTGCGGCCCCCAGCCCCTCCGGCTCTAGAGTGGCAGCAACCCCTCAAAGCGCTCAAGTGTCCCTATATTCACGCACACGTGTGTAATCTAAGCCAATGTTTTTACTGTGCAATTTAGAACGTGATTTCCCATTTTTATGAGGTAAACAGGAGTCAGCAGGAAACCTAGAGATACCAATCCCACGGAAACCAGAACGGAGCCAGGGGCGCAATATGAGCTCAGAGACCCTGCGGCCCCCAGCCCCTCCGGCTCCAGAGTGGCAGCAACCGCCAGAAAGCTTTCAAGTTTCCCTATATTCACGCACAATTCCATTTTTTATGAGGTGAACAAGAGTTAGCAGGAAGCCTAGAATAGACCAAGCCCATGGAAACCAGAACAGGGCCAGGCCGGCCTGGCTCCAGGAATTTTTATTTGGGTGGGCTGAGGGAGCATTTGGGTGGGCCACTGCGAGCTCGATTTGTCGCATATATATCTGATTCAAAAAAGGGGGGTGGTGATGAACGGAGTATCTAAATTAAGCAGACCACTCTTACCCAGTCGAAAGATCAGGGCTTGATCCATCACCGTTATTTATCTCACTGCACCATCCCAGCTCAGAACCTGGCTATATGCAAATCAGTCTGTCCCTGGCCCAGTGCATCGTGGGAACAGGGCAGACTAAACTACCAAGCCAATTCTTCACCAGAAAGGAGACAAGCTACCGGGTACCGGTTTCTGGCATTTCAGCCGTCTTCGGCCCGGCTTGCTTGAATCCTGATGGTGCAGTGAGAAAGGGACTCATGTCTGAGTATACCCTGCCACACCTATAGTGGCCAAAAACGATTCAAAAAAGGGGGTGGTGATGAACGGAGTGTCTGAATTAAGCAGACCACTCTTACCCAGTCCAAAGATCAGGGCTTGATCCTTCACCGTTATTTATCTCACTGCACCATCCCAGCTCAGAACCTGGCTATATGCAAATCAGTCTGTCCCTGGCCCAGTGCATCGTGGGAACAGGGCAGACTAAACTACCAAGCCATTTCTTCACCAGAAAGGAGACAAGCTACCGGGGACCGGTTTCTGGCATTTCAGCCGCCTTCGGCCCGGCTTGCTTGAATCCTGATGGTGCAGTGAGAAAGGGACTCATGTCTGAGTATACCCTGCCACACCTATAGTGGCCAAAAACGATTTAAAAAAGGGGGTGGTGATGAACGGAGTGTCTGAATTAAGCAGACCACTCTTACCCAGTCCAAAGATCAGGGCTTGATCCATCACCGTTATTTATCTCACTGCACCATCCCAGCTCAGAACCTGGCTATATGCAAATCAGTCAGTCCCTGGCCCAGTGCATCGTGGGAGCAGGGCAGACTAAACTACCAAGCCAATTCTTCACCAGAAAGGAGACAAGCTACTGGGGACCGGTTTCTGGCATTTCAGCCGTCTTCGACCCGGCTTACTTGAATCCTGATGGTGCAGTGAGAAAGGGACTCATGTCTGAGTATACCCTGCCACACCTATAGTGGCCAAAAACGATTCAAAAAAGGGGGTGGTGATGAACGGAGTGTCTGAAATAAGCAGACCACTCTTACCCAGTCCAAAGATCAGGGCTTGATCCTAGCTGAAAAACGGTGATGGATCAAGCCCTGATCTTTGGACTGGGTAAGAGTGGTCTGCTTAATTCAGACACTCTGTTCATCACCACCCCCTTTTCTGAATAATTTTTGTCCACCATAAGCGTGGAAGGGTATACTCAGATGTTAGTCCCTAGCTCATTGCACCATCAGGATTTAAGCAAGCCGGGCCGAAGACGGCTGAAATGCCAGAAACCGGTCCCTGGTAGCTTGTTTCCTTCCCAGTATAAGAATTGGCTTGGTAGTTTGGTCTGCCCTGTTCCCATGATGCACTGGGCCAGGGTCAGACTAATTTGCATATAGCCAAGTTCTGAGCTGGGATGGTGCAGTGAGCTGAAAAACGGTGATGGATCAAGCCCTGATCTTTGGACTGGGTAAGAGTGGTCTGCTTAATTCAGACACTCTGTTCATCACCACCCCTTTTTCTGAATAATTTTTGTCCACCATAAGCGTGGAAGGGTATACTCAGATGTGAGTCCCTAGCTCATTGCACCATCAGAATTTAAACAAGCCGGGCCGAAGACGGCTGAAATGCCAGAAACCGGTTCCCGGTAGCTTGTTTCCTTCCCAGTATAAGAATTGGCTTGGTAGTTTGGTCTGCCCTGTTCCCATGATGCACTGGGCCAGGGTCAGACTAATTTGCATATAGCCAAGTTCTGAGCTGGGATGGTGCAGTGAGCTGAAAAACGGTGATGGATCAAGCCCTGATCTTTGGACTGGGTAAGAGTGGTCTGCTTAATTCAGACACTCTGTTCATCACCACCCCCTTTTCTGCATATATATCTGGGCAGGCCTTCTTCAGAGCCCTCCTTTATCTCTTCTTAGTCTTTCAAGGCCCAGTAAAATGCACTCTTTTCCAAATATCTTTCTAGATATTATCACTTTCAAAAACTGTTATTTCCATGTAAAGTTCCTTTGATGGGAAGAGGAGGTTTCTGAGGTGGGACTATCAGGCAAGTGACACATCTCGGGCTCCTTCTGTGTGAGCCTTCAGGGAGAATCCCTCTTCATTCCTACCTCCACCTGACCCCGGACTCTGCAACGCACTCCCTTACAGACTTGATTATCCACTACTCCTCTCCAGTGCACCTCATCTCACAGCTGACCTTGGGCCCAAGCCTCATATCAGGCACCATCGGGCTCCACTTTCCTTTTTCCCAGTAAAAGCATTAGTAAAATCACCTTCAAACTTAAAACATTGAATATAGCAGTAAATATAATTAGAACACTTTAAAGTATGTTAACAGTAGCCCTTATGACCCGACTGCTAATTAAATAAACAAAAACAGGAAGGCCATGACATGGCCGGCGTTAGCGCTGATGAAAAAGTCTTTTTTCGTGCCACATCAATAACCTCTTTCTCCGTAAATACCTTTACTACCACCTTCTAACACTGCCCCTCATCCCTCCATGGCCCCCCCTATTGACCTCCTCCTCGGATTCCCTCACTGCCACACGCCACAAGTGCCCCTCATCTCCCCATAGCCCCTCCCTCTCATGACCTCCTCCTCGCATTCACTCACTGCCACCCTCCACCAGTGCCCCTCATCTCTCCATAGCTCCACCCCCACCTGTGACCTCCTCCTCGGATTCCCTCACTGCCACCCTCCACAGCGCCCCTCATCTCTCCATAGCCCCCTCACACCTTGACCTCCTCCTCAGACTCCCTCACTACCACCCACCACCAGTGCCCCTCATCTCTCCCTAGCTCCCCCTCCAGCCCATGACCTCTTCCTCGGATTCCCTCACTGTCACCCTCCAACAGTGCCCCTCATTGCTACATAGCCCCTCCCCCGATTGACCTCCTCCTTGGATTCCCTCACTGCCACCCTTCAACAGTGCCCCTCAACTTTACGTAGCTCCTCTCTCATATACATTTCATTTGTTGTACAGCGCTACTCATATCAGTGTAGGGTGTCACAGTACTTTACATCACACACACATGATACAGAGACAATGAATCATACAAGTATGTAAATTAGTCTACAGGGAATGTCACATAAGCCAATGAGGATTACAAGGTGTATGAATCACGTCATCCATACTGGTGGGCAGTATATTTTAAGATGGTTTGGTCTTGGAAACACAACCTTAGGATTTAAAGAGTATTCCATGGGTGTCAGCTTTACTGATAAAACTGTATATCTTCCCAAACATACTCATTTTAGAAACATTAGAATAATGAAAGACTGAGGTAGTTCTAACTATACTATTCATGTTTGTATGCATCTCTTCGGTGACAGTTCATTGGTCCCTGTCCTATGATCTATGTTAGGATTGTACCTTCTGAACTGCAAGTAACGCAAGGATCTCTGTGATAAAGGCAGTAACCCACTGAGCTATCCACATAAAATACAGTTCATCTGCATTTAAAAACTACTAACAGACAAATGATTGCTCTCCAGCAGGATCATTGATCACCAGTGTTATCTGGGCATTTTGTATTGTCTTATTGTTGTCCTGCACCGGCCATGATGATAAAAACTGTTTAAATGAAGCACACACGAAGTATGTGTCCTGCTGGGCCTGTGCAGATAAAAAAAAATCGTAACACATTCTCTTACCTACTACTCCATTAGTCAAACTTTGTGTCACAGCTTCATGTGATAAGCATCTGCAGGGGTTGGGAAGGGTGAATAGGATTAACAAACTTCTTTTCTCCTGAGCTGCATAGAAAAAGAAATATCCACGCTTCGCCAGTGGAGATGAAGGGGTGAAAAAATAAACAAAGCCTCCTTAACATGTAAATAGTCTTTTAAAGACCTGTGAAGTAATCGGGTGTGGCTGCGATAATCTCAAAAACTGTCTGTGTGGGTGCACGCCCCAGGAAGTTGTCTCAGCACGGTGGCACACACACACAGACAGCCTTTGAGCCCAATGGCTTTGTGCACCTGCCTTCAAGCCCTCACTGCGAGGGCCAAGGCTCCTGTTTGGGTGGGCCTGGCCCACCCGTTAGCACCGGGCCTGGGGTCGGGGGCGTAATATGACGACTGAGGTGCCATTGAAGGACAACGACGGCGAGACAGACATCCTTGCTGCAGGAGTACGTTAAGCAGAACGAGAGCAGGTCCGATAGCACAGCACCAACAAGTTCACAGAAGAGCAACAACAAGCGCGCACGACCAAGTAAACAAAGATGGCATAGGGATTAAAAACAAACATCGTGGCAACGACGCTTTACTGTTAATGTTAAAAGTAAAGCGTGGGTGCCGCGATGATACCAAAAGTATAGAAATAGTAAAAGAACATATATTTCTTTACTTTTGCTATGATAGCGGCACTCCCGCTTTACTTTTAATGTTAAAAGTAAAGCGCGGGTGCCGCGATTAAGCGATCACGTCAAAATCGCTATAGTAAACAACTAGTGGTCCGCGCCGACCAAAGAGGAGCAGGGGGGAGGGAGCACGGCAACGGAAGCAAGGGGAACATGCGCTGCTGCGCATGCTAGCCACTGTCGGGAATGGGCGTTTCAAAGGCGGGACAAAGGCGTGCCGTTTTTTCTAAAAAAAAGCACACACAAGTAAATGTCACACGGGGAAAGCAAACCCACACACACGAGCGTGTGGGTAGCTTTCTAAACCCCTTTCAAGAGGTCTCGCACTGCAACGCTAGGAGCAAGACCTAAAAAGATAGTAACATCAGTTCACTAAAAATGAGGGTGACCACATGAAAAGGAGTACTTTTTGACACAAGCTCCTTGCCTAAATACAGCAATTTTTGGGGATTACATGAATATTTGTAAAGATATTTTCAATCCCTATCGGAAACACTACCATTCTTCCTAGGGTTAAGATGCCCCATTTTCTGTTCTCCCATTAATCAGGGACATGTTTCACTGAATGATGTCCATAGATGGACACCTGATGGATATTTTGCTTCAGCGTAAAATTGGAAGTCAACCAAAATGTGCATGTTTGAGTAGCCAATCAGGTGCAGTGTTAATTTGAACTGATTCAAGAAACTAATGTCCCAAATGTAAGAAAGTGTAAAACTTTGAGGTCCACTGGACATCTTTTTGGAATTCCAATATTAAAAAAATACTGAACTGACTTACTCAAACCTAAATGTACCTTTTCTGCGCAAAAGTTCTGTTTTTATGCTAAAATGAATGCAAATCAGCTTGGCAGGTTTTGTGCAGAGCAAAAAAAATGAATGAAACTTAAAGAGTGAAATTCTACTTTTGGACTGCCTACAATAACTTTGCCCCCTTTCCCTTTGAATACTTCTCTTAACGGAACAGGAGAAATCTCTGTGAAAATGTTATGCAGATTCATCAAACTATGTCAGGAAGCTCAAAAAGCATTGCTATAGACAAACAATCAAAATGAAAAAATGTATAGTTGTGGCTTCATTTATCTATCTGTGAATGGAATATCTGAGTATGGAAAGCAGTGTACAGGAGTATGCATTTACATGCTCTTCCATGCCTTGGTGAATTGGCTCGAAAAGTCCAGTTTCTATTAGAAAGAGCACAGAGGGCACAGCCTATATATTTGTACCAATTGTACAAGAATATTCCCATGTTATTTCCTTTTGACTGACTGACTGACTGAATTATTTTTAGAGCGCTTTTATGCCGAGGCGTCTTGGCGCTAGGGGACTGAGGGGAGGCATCCAGATGGTTAGGGCATCGTGAAAAGCCAAGTCTTCAGCGCACGTCTGAAACTGGCCCTGTTGTTTTCTAAGCGCAGTGTAATGGGCAAGCTGTTCCAAAGCTTGGGCGCCAGGTGAGCAAAGGATTTACTGCCCCACCGGACTCTCCTAGTTTTGGGGATATGCATCAAGTTTTGGCTACAAGATCGTAGCGAGCGGGTTGGAACGTAACGGTGGAGTAGGTTAGCAAGCCCCACTGCAGCATTCCCTTGGAGTGTCTTGTGGACAAGGCATAAGGCCTTGAATTTAATTCTGCACCAGACGGGAGCCAATGGAGTCCTTGTATGGCTTTGGAGGTTGGGTGTCTTGGAGGTTGAGTAAGACCCTTGCTGCAATATTCTGGATCGACTGGAGCCGGACCAGCTGTTTCTCTCCTGCTCCCAGGTACAGGGCATTACAGTAGTCCACCCTGGACATGATCAGAGCTCCCACCACTGTTTTCCTGAGAGAAAACGGTATGTAGGGTAGGATTTTCCTAAGTATTTTCAGAGTATAGAAGCAGGCCGAAGTGACCTGATTTATTTGAGCCGTAGTGGTTAGGTCCTGATCTATTATGAAGCCTAGGTTCCTGACCTTTTTGGCTGGCACGGGGCAGCTGCTGGCCTCTGGAGGCCACCATAGGTGGCCTCCAGAGGCCGATTATTTGAGGTGAATTCACAAAGGTGTGTAAGAGTGTGTAAAATATTACTCCTATAGTGTCACTTCCTGTATTCATAAATGTTTTTGTGAATTGTGAGGCACATCCTGTTCCAGTTCGAATCTTGTCTAGAGTAGTTTAGCTTTTTAAGAAATATATGGCTATGAGAAGGGCCTCTGGAAAATAAGGCAGACGAGGACTAAATTAGGTGGCATGGTTGACTTAATTTTGTGGCAAGAAAAGACAAATTGTGCTGTATAATGCTTCACATTGTGTAATAGTATTACTTCCTTATTTTGTCATTTTCTGACTTATGGACATAGTTTGGGCAAAGGTTTTACATCATTAGTACCAGTTCAACACCCAAATACATGAATAACCACCAGAAAGGGGAGGAGCAAGACAACCTTTGCAAATGGCTTTCCAGTGCGCTGCAACACCTGCCGCTCTATTTTAGAAACTTTTGAGCTAGAAAACAATTTTTTTGTTAAATTCTGCAGATTATGCAACAGATGATGGGTTGTGTGGTAAATGCGGCAAATCTATAACGATACTGAAAATACTGCAGCTGCAGAAATTACATAATTCTAGTGGCCCTGCTATAAGGGGTCATACCACGGGTTTTGGAATTGTATGATTTTTTTTCTTTTCGAATCTTTAATGTTAATGTTGTTATTTTAAAGAAAAATGTAAATTTAACCAAAGCAACTCTTTTTAATGAAAAAACGAGCTTCAGGGATTCCGATAGGAGGAAGCAAAACTTTTATGTACTTTCAGAAGGCGCTGCCAGGGTGGAAAAATACTTTCACAGAAGTCTGGTCAGAGATTTTCAGAAACTGTTCCTGAGGTGAAAAAGCTCTCAAGAATGACGCTGAATGAAAGTGACAGTCCTGCTTGGGCCAGGGCCCTTCAAAGCCGTGCACAGATTGTGAACATATAATTAGAGGCAGCGCATTGTTTCCGCCCAGGGAATGGGAAATGGTGAGGGTAGAGCCCCCCCAGCCTCCACTGAAGCGTTTGTGCACACAATGAGGGTGCCTGTGCGGCGACCCCCCTCTCCCCCGCTGCCTCTAATGAGAACCCTTAATTGCCACATTTCAGCCCGTCTACAGCATCCTGCTCGCAGAAAAATGCGGGTGTTTAATGTAAACGCTGCTCAAACATATCAGCCCCGATTAAATGTGGTAACAGAGATAATGAATTCTAGCATCTCGGCGCTTCTTTGTCCTGCTGCCCGAAGAATGGAATGGATTACTGGTGATGTGTCATTTTAATTGCGACTGCTCGCCTAATTTGTGGCACCACCATATGCAGTTAACTGGATTTATTTCTGTCAATCTTTTCCCAGCTTCACTCTCTTCTCAATAATTACTTCAACTTGATCGTGAAGGGCTGCTGGTGCCAACAAAAAGCCCACAGCCATAGTCATTCTGTTTCCCACTCCTGACATTCCTTCTTGATTGTGTGATGTGTCTGTATGAAGTTTAAAAAAAAAGTATCAAACTGGTTTTGCACACCTAATGATTCTGTTGGTCTAAGACATTTTTATTATTTTATCTTTAAGTATAAAATCGAAAGCCACAGAATCGTAGTGCTTGTTCAATAAAATATTAGCACTGGGTTTAAAGTCTCATCTGAAACAACAATTCTAAGTCCACTCGTGTAGCCTTATTAAACAATATTATGGGCCAGAGACTGGGATATGAGTACATGTGACTTACCGTTAACCATTATACTCATGGCATATACACAAAACCTTTTGTGCACCTATGTTTTACACGCAAAAAGATCGAACCAACCCTCATAAATTACAAATCTATGTTCACAGAATCAGAATGAGTGGATTTTATAATCAGTGGTTTAAATTATGGAGAAAAACCCATCTATTTGTTTAAAAAAATATATATTTGTATTATATTTCATTTTATATCCATATCCATATTACACATAATTTAGTTATTACTTAATCATGATATAAATTGCACAGGTCATTTAGTAGATATATACATTAACCGGGGATAAAATTCAATTAGATAGTTCATAAAAGTTTATACAAAGCGGGTAAACAAGGGGAACCCCGAAAAGAGAGAAAAATATAGGAGAAAAAATGGGTCACCCCTAAGCTCTAAATGATATTGATCAAACTGTACAATCTAATGCTTAAGACTATTTTGTAAACAGTTCATGAAGTGCATAACACATAGTGCATATCGGACAATACCCAAACATAATTTACATTACAACACTTGGAGACATATCTTCTTGTAGCTGCTCCCTCATTCCTCTGTTCCATTTAGCAATAAGAGCCCAGATTTTCCTCCCCCGGATTCTCCCCTGTCTGCCCCTGCAGGCCTATAGAGCCTTCTCTTGGTTATAAATCCCAATCAGTTTTGCAAACCACATCTGAAGAGGCTCTGCATCTTTCCACCGAGCAGCTAGCATAATTCTAAATACTGCTGTACTCGGAAATAGACAGTACCCCTGTGCAGTATTTAGGGCCAGAGAGCTATCACATCCTAACATCAGCAGTGTGGGGGTCAGTTCAAATCTAAAACCAAACAGTTTCCCCCAGAAATCAAGCAACCCCTTTTTCAATACACTTAGGGGCCGAGTAGGATTGCGGTGATTCTGCATCCTCCGGGCGGGCGGAAGCCACCGCCGGCCTGGAGGATGCGGAATCACCACAGCAGTGCCTCCAAAGACCCCCTGCTAGATTAGGATGGCCAGGGGGTCATCAGCGGATGGGAAAACCGTCCGCCGATTTTCCGCCGCAGACGCCTTCCGACCGTGGCGGAAAAGCTCTAATATGGTGACGGTGTCTATCAGACACCGCCAGCCATATTAGGATGGGGCAGGAAACATGCTTTTCCATGACGGCTTTTCTGCAGTGGAAAAGCAGGTGGTCTTTTAAGTTTGGGGGCCCGTTGCAGGCCCCCAGGGTGTCAGGGGGTGGGGGTGCACATGGGAGGGGTACGGTCACATCCTAATTTGCATGGAGGGACCGCCGCTGCCCATGCGGACGGTCCCTCTACCTCGGGGGTCCATCCGCCATCCTAATGACCCCCTTAATTTGGAACAATCACAGGACATATGTATCAAGGTTGCTGGACCTACCCTCATCTATGACATTTATCATCCAGCCTTTCTCCCAACAAAAATAACTTAGAGGGTATAAAATATTTATTAAAAATAGTTTTGTAGAGTTGTGCCTTTAAATTAGTGGATAGAAATAACTTAGCTGATAGGGATAAGCTCATGTATATATCCCCGGCGGGGTTGTCTAATTTCACTACCCAAGATGTCTCATGTTTTTCCAAATCATCTGGCAATTTTTCCCGTAGTAAACTGTAGGTATCCCTGATTCTATTTGATCTCCTAATTATAGCTTCTAGCAGATGTATCTGTTATGCCCTGCATAGTTACTGTATTTTCTACTCTTCATCCTTTCTTCCTGCTGCTCAGCCAAAGTGCATGTTGACTGTAGAATTTTGGGAATGCAGTGATGCATGGAATGTTGGGTGTCTGTGTGAGTGAGCAATGACAGTTAGAGAGAGAGGGGCTGAGTAGCAGGCAGGCTGCTCCTAGTGGGGTTTTCCTACTACAAGGAGTTTCCTACTATTGGAACCAAGGGCTGTCTACTGGCTAATCCACTTTACCTTCACCTGTTACCTGGACTACATGGCTGATGTTCCAATCTACTAATTTGCTGTAAAACTGGATTAAAGGTACTTAAGAATTTATATGGCTACCAGCATCTACTTTCTACCAAAGAGCACAACATATTTTGGCGATGAGCGAGAGTTTGAGACAATCCCACGTGCCTAATTGCCCACCACTAGTCAAGGAAGTGGAAGAGGGCATCTTCAATGAGTCCAGAAGGTGAGAAGGAGCCAGCACAGTCATAAAGGTCCCCTATCATGGAAACCCCCAGCTCTTCCCATCTTCTCCCCATATCATCATACAGCTGTTGAGGAAATAACGAAGAGTGCCACAGGGGGGTATACCTACAGACTTTAGGAATCCTCATACATTTTGAGACTTGCTTCCAGATTCTACATGCACTATTTATTTCTTTAAAACAAACTTTTTTGTAATAGCTCAGCTCTGTTTGTCTCAATAACAGGACCTGTGCCTCCTCCCCCAGAGCAAGTTCATATACTATAGGCCTTCTTGGATCTTTCCCCAGTTCGTTGTATCTACCTCCAAAAACAAGGAGGTCATCTGTTCAAGAAGGGCAGCCCAATAATAAAATGTAATATTGGGTACTCTAAGTCCTCCTCTACATTGCGGGAGGGTTAAAAAGTTAAATGCTCTCCTCACTTTCCCATACTGCCATATAAAATTAGAAAAAATAGAGTTCAAGGTTTCAATACATGACTATCCACAGCCAAAGGTATTGAGCGGAAGTATTTTAGGCAACACTGTCATTTTCAAATAATTCCCGTAACCAATTAACTCTCTTTAGTTCCTTAGCTATGGATTTAATTAAAGGATCAAAATTCAGTTTAATGATGGGCGGCAGAGCATTCACAGTCAGAACGGCTTCCCAGTGGAATGCCCTACCAGAGTCCCTGTGGCAGGCCAATTCAGAAACCTGTTTTAGAAAGGCCTTGAAGATGTGGCTCTTTAGGGCAGATTAATATGGGTTGTTAATGCTGGAGCTCTTTCTCGACACAATTACCTGCTGCTTCAGTGTCGGGACACCCGTGCTAGGGGTAGCTGTTGCGCTTTATAAGCTTCAGTATTATTATTAATATTTACTTTAGTGCTGACTCGGACCCCCAAATTGACTGCCGCCTCTGCGCGCCTCGAGTCATTAAAATCCATGGTTCCTTTACATACAACAATGGTCTTCCCTTCATTCAAAGCATAGCCTGAAAGAGTCCCAAAACCATCTGCAATCTGAGTAATTTCCTCAATTGCCTCTGCTGGATCTGTGGTTAATATAGCCACGTCATCAGCATAAGCCAGGGCTGAATCTTCTCACATTGTAGAAATTTCACCAAGAGAGGATTGATATACTTAGCGAATAAAATAGGAGAACAGGGACAACCTTGCCTCGTCCGTCTTGTTACTGCAATTTTACTAGACTCCCTCCCCATTATTTGTAACCGGGCTTTTGGTTTACTATACGTAGCTTTGACCGCCCTTATAAATTGATGTCCAAACCCCTTCAGCTCCAATATCCTCCATAAAAATTTCCAGGAAACCCGGTCAAACGCCTTTTCGGCGTCGAGGAGAATCATAGCCATCTGGCCCCCCGTCGCTCTCATGATATTAAATGATGAAATGGCTCTCCGGATATGATCTGTTGTTTCTTTCCCGGGGATGAACCCATGTTGCCACGGGGAGACCAGCTGGGCTATGACCCTCCCCAGCCGATTAGCTAATATCTTGGAATAGATTTTTGTGTCTGTATTAATCAGGGAGATCGGACGGTACGATGACGGGTTGTCTGCTGGTTTCCCTTTCTTGGGGAAGATTATAATATCGGTCTCTTTCCATGATTCAGGGAGTTCCCCGCTATATTGGACTCCCCTAAACACATCCAACAAAAGAGGGACTATTACCTCTCCTAATATCTTATATATTTCTAGCTGAATCTTATCGGGCCAGACGCTTTCCCTGATGCCATTCCTTGCAAAGCTGCCTGGACTTCCTCGAGTGAAATTTCTTTTACCAGATCTTCCTTTGTTTCGTTATCCAACCTTTCGCCTAGCTCACCAGTACCCACTAACCGAGCAACGTCCTGTAACACTTCAACTGAATCCTTGCCAATATTCTTATTCTCTTGATATAGTATTTGATAATAACCCTTAAATACCCCAATAATATTATCTGGATCTGTATATGTATGCCTCCTCACTTGCATTCAATGAATTATTTTGCCTAGTCCAAAGAGCTAACCTCATTCCAACAAATTCACCATTTTCATAGGAGCTATCCCACTGCCATTGGTATTCCTCTACAGCTTTTTGTGTTAAACAGCTATTAATTTCTGTTTTCAGAGTTATTATTTGATACTGAATTTGACCCCCCTCCAACCCCTGTTCTATTAAGGAGAGATGCTTCTCTTCCGCCTCTGCTCACACCCACATTAGCTGTTGATTCCTACTCCTCCGTGATGTTCTAGCCTTTGCCACAAAACTAATGGTTTCCCCCCTGAGACCAGCTTTAAAAGAATCCCAGACCGTTCCCCAGCTGGCACTATATAACTTCATATTGAAGAATTCCTTTGACCAATTCTTGATATGTTTAATGTAATCACTATTTACCAATAGTTTTCTATCCAGTGTCCATTTCCTCTAGGTTCTCCTAAAGGTTGCACTTCCCATTTCCAAGATTAAAGGGTTGTGATCTGAGATTACCTTCGGAAGTTTCCTAATGCTTGATAACCTTAATACGTCTCTTTCACAGAAAAAATAATCAATCCGAATGTACTTCCTGTGCAGACACGAATAATATTTTTAGCCGGCATTATTTGAATTATTTAATGCACAGGCATCCACTAACCCATGACTATTATTAAGAGAGGCTAGTGCTCTATAAACTCTGGGCTTTCGACCACGATACACCCCTTGACTATGTGGTCCTTGTCTAGAGCCGAGTGAAATATTAAAATCGCCACCGAAAATTAGCAGGCTAGACCATGATGCGAGCTCCAGCTCCAAATCCTCGAATATCTGAGGGTCATCCTGATTTGTCCCATAGATTGAACATAAGGTGAGCCCTATCTCTAGTTCTATAATAACCCACCTCCCCAATATGTCTGCTGTTTTCGCCAAACCCCAATTATTCTTAGCTAGTATAGCCACTCCACGCGTATTTGAGGTTTGGGAAGTGCATTCTACTAGATTATATCCTATGATACCCACCAGCTTCTTCTTCCCCCATGGAATATGGGTTTCTTGTAAGGTTATTACATCAATATCGTTTGTTCTCACAAATTCTGATAAGCTCGCCCTTTTTGCCCTTTCGTTCAATCCCGCTACATTCAAAGAACAAATATTTAACCTCCCCATCTGGTTTCAATTTTCAAACCTCCATAAAATCCCCTCCTTCTCTCTCCTTCCTCTACCATCCTAAATAAAATGACCTAGAGGTTCTCTCTTACTTAAAATAATATACAATTTGTCACTTCAATCCTGGATATGTTTTTCTCCACACTCTCCCCCATCCCTTCCCTTCTCCCTCCACCCATCCCCTCACCCCCCACCCCCCAACGAAAGGCACTCAGACCAAGGTTTGTACATAATGGATGCATCGTGCAGCCCGAGAGCCCTAGATTAACCCTAAAGTTTTTTTTTTTTTAGTTTTTGTTTTACAAACAGATTCTGTTTTCCTATCCGACCACCAGGAACCCCAAAGCCTCACTATAAAACACCCCCTACTTAAACACCCCAAGCAATTACCCACAGTTTATATTCCTCTGCTACTCCAATTCAACCATAAATCTACATTCTAACCCTTCATACTGTCCACTTATTCATTTGCTTTGACCTCTGAAAAAAAGAGGCAAAATGGCGGTCACTTGAGACCGTAGCAGAGTGCAACCCCACAAGACAGTGTTACATTCTGTATGTTGTTTCTCATTTATTTATTTATTTATTCTTGTATGACATCATCTGTTCTTCAGATGTCTGCTGTACACACCATGTTATGATTCTAATAAGACCTGGAATTCTAGAAGGTGTTAAGGCTGAGTTAGGCAGTTAGATATTGGACCTGTAGCAGTGAACTTGCTAATGCTGTGCTGGACATTAAATCTTCATTTGAACCTATCTTGATTCCTGTATGATTTCAACAGACAGCTTCATTCAGTAATGCGGAAATGGAGATGGGATGCAGCGATAACCCCAGAAAGCCGATATGAGGAGATTTTAAGCACCCCTAAGAGGTGTGGACACTATCTGTGCCTAATAGGGATGCTAGTTGGCCTGGCGGTGTTGAGGCGATTTTCCACGGAGATCGCCAAGGTCTACACTTACCGGGATAGCACTCTCGCTGAGACCGGGAGCGAGCCAGAGACGATGGGACCCAAGGCAGCAGGAGCAGCTGCCAAAGCAAGGGCGGCATGACTGGGATTGCGGACCAGTCTGAAACAGGAGACTCCAGTGAGGAAATACCGGCATCAGCGCAAGTGCTGACCTTGCCGACTCCCGGGCGGGGCGTCTGCATGCAGCCAGTGGACCTAAGCCCAGAGTAACCCCCAACATGAACACAGACATGCAGGGAAATAAGCTGGAAGAGCCTAAAGGTAGCCTGGGAGATATTCCCCCAGTGATAGTGATGATGAGTGAGGGGTGGGAGAATATTGGGAATGTTTTAGATGCCGGCCCTAACACAATTGTTCTCGTTGAGAACCCAGGAGATGCTAATCTGGGCACCGTAGGGCAGGATCCCTTGCAGGACAATATAATTAATACAGTAACAACTCCATCCCAGGATTATCAGATAATGATTACCTCCCAAACAGTTTAGCCTTCTGGAGCAGGCTGTATGAATAATGGGAGAATGGAAAAAGACTTTGGAGATGGAAAAGAGCCGGACAAGGAGCCTAGTGATTATTTTTTCTCACTGTCAGATGGGGGTGAATGGTCGGAGGTTCTTTCAGATATCTCCACGGACCTGACCAATAGTGATGTGGAAGAGGCAGCTGGTGGTAAAGTTAAAACAGTCTTGAAAAGTAAAAAAAAAGTCAGGAACTAAGGACCTTGCCTGGGACTATACTCCTACAAATCAACTTGCAGGCTAACTGTCCTGCGGACACCAAGCCTGGGATCAGGGGGTCCTACCCCCGACGCTTGAAGCAATATTCCAAGCAATAGCACTGCCCCGGGATGAGATGAGGCAGGACGGACGCAAGGCACAAGCAGCAATGCGAAAGGCGCAGGGAGTGATTTGTAAATTGACTAAAACCTGCAGTGCTTTCGGGGAGAGATTGACCGACTTTGAAACAAGGGTTGTGGCAACTGAAGTGGATCTAACTGCGAACCAGACACTTATAAAATCTCATGAGGCTCAATTAGTTGATGTGTAATGGAAGCTCGAAGAGCAGGAGAACCGCTAGAGGAGGAATAACCTGAGGGTGCTTGGGGTTCCTGAGGAGGTTGAAGGGGCGGATATCTGCTCGTTCATTGTGAAACTATTTAGAGCTTCACTCCCAGAACGTACATACTGAAACTGGGACAGAGAGGTGCAGCGTGCTCACCGTGGTCCTTTTGTGCAGAAGCAGCCTGTGAGAGCAGGTGCTTGGCCACGAACTATTTTGGTTTACTTTGGCAATTTTTTGCTATGCCAAGCGATTTTTGAAAAGGCACGGCCCGAAGCAAAGAGAACTTGGTATGACCTGTCCTATTTTGTTCGGGCTGATTTTTGCCACTCCACTGTCGAAAGGCGGCAGCTGATAAAACCATTCCAAGACAGAAATGCACAGGCCTATCTGAACAATCTAGCACTACTTAAATTAATATGGGGGGTTAACACGATTTTTTTTTCAGAGGTCAAACCCCATCTATTTGGTGGTCTTTTTTACATGAGGGAAATAAATGGAACAATACAGGTGTTATATGGACCAAGCCAGCAGGTTTCAAGTTTATTTAACATTTTTTTACATTACCTAAGGTCTATCATCTTTATCTCTGTAACAGGATAAAAACATCAACACAATAATTATATTGATAAAAGAATCAATAATGCATAACAAAGTGCCACACATTTATACCAGATCCACCTGTCATTAAAATCTATGTAAAAAGCATTTAAAAATGATTATACTTTAAAACACATTTCTTCATTGGGCAGATTTTTAAGAAGTCTTATTAAACCTTGATGAGTATCTATAGTATATCTCTTTACTAAAGGAGATACAAATTTACTACTAACCTCTTTTAGCGCGGGACACAAGTTCAAAATAAGAAACTTTTAAAAATGTGATAATTTCAAGGGTCACAGAGAGAAGATTTATGGGAGTTTTTATTCCATCTTGCTGTTATATTGTTTAGATTCACATTTCCTATACTAAGGGACATAATCAGATGTCAAACAATGTGGAGGATTCTGTAGGAAGGATATGGTTGGACCAAACCATTGGAGATACAAATAGTAAATGTACTATAGGATTTCAAAGAAGCACAATGATCCATATTCAGTGTATAACTCAGGGGCTTACTATGATGACAGACGGACTTCAGTCTACCAGGCACTGGTCCCACAATGCTTATTACAATGCAAACAACACCACGGCGCTCGGACTTCCCTTATTTTACATTTCCCTGCACTATGTGGCAGGCACCATGCGGTGAGATGTTGGGGGGCATGATAGGTCAGAGTTTCTGACTGCCACGGTACTGCCCACCATTATAATATGGCAGGCAGGAAATGGCCTCACATCGGCGGTGAACCCGCCACCGACAGCTGTCAATCAGCCCCTTAGTCTTAAAGACTGGGATCTAAGGAAGAGTCAAACATGACCTGGAGACCAACCTCTTAACAATTCCATGGTACCTTCAAAATGCTCCAAGGCTTTATTGAAGTTTCTCTTAAAGCCTGAGTGAACCATGGACTCTCGAAACACTTCAGCCTTAAGACATCACCTCAGAGAGGGATAAAAAGCATGAAGTAGCTTTTATCCCCAGAGAATAATACTAGCTAGTGCCTGCACTAATTCACCAACTATGCCAGGTTCCAGTCTAAGTAATCGTGCCAGAAGTGGTGAACCAAGGGCCACATGTACGAATGATTTGCAACTCACAAATCGGTCACAAATCGCTTTACAAATGCATAAAGGGCCACGCGCATTGTACGACAGCCATTCATGAAACGAAAATAGTGGTGCAGCCGATTTGTGATTCGGTAATATTTGGGATCTGAAATTGCGAGCCACAATTAGGAGATTCCTAATTGCGGGACGCAAACTGTAGGTACAAGCGAGCCGCAAAATGTGACCAGTCGCAAATTGGCTTGCTTGCACATGCAATTTACCACCAATTCAGTTCAGGTGGTAACAGGTTCCAAAGTATAAAAGCAGCCCAAGAACGCATCAGGGTCTTCCACAATGGCTGCCCTGTACATGATACAGAGGAGGATGCACATACTGGCTGCTCAGCAGAGGAGGCGGAGACAGGTGAGGATATTCCAAGTCAGGCTGACCATGTTTGAGAAGACAGAGGAAGAGATATATGAACAATACAGGCTGAGTAGCAATGTCATTTAGGAGCAAATAGCCCTCTTAAAGACTCACCTTTAAAGCAGTATGCAGCGCAGCAATGCAATTCCCACCCATCCATAAATAAAATAAAATCCATGTTTAGCCGTTGTGCTCCCTCCACCTATTGGCCAGTGGCAGTTACCAAATTGTGATGGCTGTGGCCAGAGGGGTCTCACAGAGTGTGCTTTCGTGTTTATTTTGTACTTTCCTAGATGCCGTGCTCCTCCTCATACAACCACACAAATGTTCCTGCCCAGGAATGATGTGGGAATGCAAACTGAGATATTGCAATTTTACCGGATAGCCAGATTCCCATAGGTCATAGGGTGTATGGACGGGACCCATGTGCCCATATGTTCCCATCCCATCTAGAATAACTATTCAGGAACCACAAGAACACCCATCCTCTGAACATCCAAGTGGTCTGCAATGCACACACAATCATCAAAGATATTGTGCCTAAATTTCCAGGGAGCACACATGACACCCACATGTTCAAGCACAATGGGATATTCCAAAGACTGGAAAGAGGGGAGTTTGATGAAGGTTAACTACTAGGTACTGGAAAGTAATTATAACACATATACATATTTACCCAATCATCAGTCTTTGTATGTTGTCTCACACAGATATTTTCTTTGTCAGGTGACAGCGCGAATGTCCTGAGGCCCTGGATCCTCACACCCTACCTGCCTCCCACCAACCCACATAAAAGAAGATATAACACGGCATGATGGCGCACCAGGTCGGTGATCGAGCGGACCTTTAAGCGCCTCAAAATCTGCTTTAGGTGTCTGCACAAGAGTGGGGTGCCCATGGGCGTCCACAGGGGGGTGCAAGAAGGGGCGCTTGCCCCCCCCCCCCTGGATCCAGGCCAGGTTCTAGAGGATGGGCCCACATACCTGGGCCGACTTTCCTACCTAAAAGGTTGCTACAGCGCCAAGTGTGACTCTCAGCAGGCCACAGAGTGAGGCCGGTCCATTGTCATGGGCAGAATGACAATGGGCCGGCAGAGGAGGCACAGCATGGAGCATATCCGCCCATCCCAGGCCTCAGGAGATGAGCAGCGCAATTAGCAAGTCTTAGGCAGGGGACGGGAGCTTTAGTCTCTCACAGCAGGCCACAACGATCAGATAAAAAGCTACGTGGCGCGGGTGGGGGCGTTTGGGGAGCGGGGTTAGTGCAAACATTCTAAGTTTTAAAACTGAAGTGACAGACCAGATTGAGATTGAAACTTTCTTATGAAATTCCATCCGTTTGTGCAATGGGGAGCATGCTGTATACAGCTAACAGTGAAAAAAACTCTGGGAAAAAACACTAAGGACTGAAATAACTACATTTAAAGAACAATATGACTAAAAATGGAAAAAATGAAAATTCGATTTTGACAATGTTGTAGTGCAAAATGTAATTAACCCTCCATGTTGAGGCCAAGGGAGACGTAGGAGCAGAGGAGAGATACAGAGAGAGAGAGAGCCAAAAGGAAAAATAAGAGACGTAGGGGGGAGTAGAGACAAACGGAGAGGGGGAGAGGAAAGAGGGATAAATGATTGACGAAAGAAGATAGGAAAAGAGGCGAGAGGGGGGGACATAATTATAGATAAACACAATGAGGGAGGGAGACAGAGGGCGACATACAGAGGGAAGGGGACGACAGAGGGAGGGAGGGAGACGGAGGGAGACAGATAGAGGGCGATACAGAGTGGGAGACAGACAGAGGGAGGGAGAGAGAGGGAAAGAGAGGGAGACAGAGAGAGAGGGAGAGGGAGACAGAGAGAGGGAGACCAAGAGAGAGGGAGACAGAAAGAGGGAGACAGAGGGAGGCAGAGGGAGACAGAGAGAGAGGGAGACAGAGGGAGGGAGACAGGGAGGGAGACAGAGGGAGGAAGACAGAGGGAAGGAGACCGAGGGAGGGAGACCGAGGGAGGGAGACAAAGACAGGCAGAGGGAGACAGAGAGAGAGGTAGACAGATAGGGCTGGAGACAGAGGGAGAGAGGGAGGGAGACAGAGACAGACAGAGACAAATGGAGGCAGAGACAGACAGAGAGATGGAGAGGGAGACAGAGGGAGGGAAACAGGGACAGATAGAGACAGACAGATAGAGGCAGAGACAGGGACAGGCAGATAGAGGCAGAGACTAAGACAGACAGAGAGACATAGAGGGTGACAGAGGGAGAGGGAGACAGAGAGAGGGAGATAGAGGGAGGGAGACAGAGGGAGGGAGACAGAGGGAGGGAGACAGAGGGAGGGAGACAGAGGGAGAGAGTCAGAGGGCGACAGACAGAGGGCGACAATCGGAGACAATCAGAGGGAGGGAGACAAAGGGAGGGAAAAGGGAGGGAGACAGAGAGAGAGCGAGGGAGACAGAGGGAGGGAGACAGGGGGGAGACACAGACAGGGCGACAGACAAAGGGCAACAGACAGAGGGAGACAGACAGAGGGAGACAGACAGAGGGAGGAGGGCGACAGAGGGAGGGAGACAGAAAGAGGAAGAGAGACAGACAGAGGGACGGAGGGAGACAGAGGGGGAGAGAGAGACAGAGAGAGAGCGAGGGAGAGAGAGATAGACAGACAGAGTGAGTGAGACAGAGGGACACAGGGAGCGGGAGAGGGAGGGAGACAGAGAGATAGAGAGAGGGAGGGAGACAGAGAGAGAGGGAGGGAGACAGAGAGACAGACTGAGAGAGAGAGAGAGAGAGAGAGAGAGAGAGAGAGAGAGAGAGAGAGAGAGAGAAAGAAAGATGTGTGTGTGCCGGGTCTGGTGAATAAGTGGACGAAGGTGTCCGCTGCAGGGACCTGTGTTCAACCTCATGGTCATAGTTTTTTTGTTGCTCTAGCCTCTCCCCCTCCCCCACTGACCCCGCCCCCACCGGTGCGGCCCTCGGCCACAAACCACACTTTAAATTTGGCCCCCGAGAGAAAGTTTGTGAGTACCCATGCTCTAGAACCGCATCAACCTGATTTAGAATGTTTTTGTTTTTTTCCGGTCATTTTTTGTTTTTCCCTGTTTTATTGTAGTTGCCAGGTCGTCTGCTGTGGCACCTCACAATATTTTGTTCTTCCCCCTATGGGTTTCTTTGTTTATTTAAGCTCTTCGTCTTATTAGATTTTTTTAATGTATTTAATACTTGTGCTCAATCATGTCCGAGGATGGTGAAGAAGTTAAAATGTCCCCCCCCCCTGGAAACAATTCTGCGGATGCCCATGGGGGTGCCTTGCAGTGTACGTCTGAGACTGCTTGCAAGATTATGGCAACCTTTGTTAGATTACAGTATAAGCATTTGTTTACGTATATGAATTATGAATGAGTTTTTGTAATTGATGCAAAGGGCTTTTTCATGAAATAAGTATGTTTTTAATATGTTTTAATTGTGCGTTTGAATAAAATTTCTATATTTTATATATAAAATTGTTTTTGTTTATGCTTTTGCTTAGTTAAGCTTTGCGTCCAAGACCAATATTTGGGCATACTCACTCAGGTACTCACCCAAGGGAAACTGTTCACTCTACTGTTTACAAGTACCCCATTCCCCTGGGCCGAAAGGGGTCTCTCTCCTTTTTTAGGTCGAGCTCTCTTGACCTATTGTGGCCGAGTTGCTCCTCAAGGGGCATAGAGCGGTGCATGCGCGGCGATTCTGGTCTTTGGACGAGCACGTACAGGCATGCCCACGTGCACATCTCCTGTCCCGCAGGCAAACCAGCATTCAGACAAGAGATGGCCACGCGCAGCACACTGTTCACAACACACACAGACACGCGCGCCCGCCCGCACGCACACCCACACACACACACACACATGCCCTCCCTCTCTGCACCCCCTCTCTCGCTCCCCAGCCCCCACTCACCGGGCTCTTTCAGTGGTTCGTTTCAAAGAAGGCGTGCATGCAAGCCCTACCGGCCGAACGCCGGCAGCTTCCCTGCCTGGTGGGAGACAACCACGGCGCTAGGGCCTCGCCTACATCCTCCCTGCCCGCTCCTCCAAGCTCTGCTCTACTCTGCTCCTGCCCTGAGGTCCGTCCGTCGTCTTGCCCTCGTGGAATACGGACCAGGGACTAGGAAGCGGGAGACGAGTCCGTGGAATAGTCTCTTCAACAGGGAATCGGCGTGTGACGTCAGTGCGCCGGCGTCCGCTTCAAACCACGTAGTTCTGTTCCTGGGTCACTTTTTGCATTTCACTGCATCTCGTCAGTGGCGTTGTTTTTAAATATGCCGTGCAGTCCTTCGTTCACTACTTCCTTTATTGTGTGGGAGGTAAGCTGTGAATGTTCGCTACAAAAGCAACATGCCCACATTGCCGCGTTTTATTTTGAGTTTGTAGCTTTGAATTGCGCATGCCCACTGTTACGTGCCATTGTGATAATGGAACGGAGCAATTCGTTTTCGGGTCAATGAGGCCGAGAGTCACGGGGAGGCTGTACAGTGGAGCGGAAACCGGTGCATTATCGGCACCAGCAGTACTTGTGGGGAAGCGAGAGTTACCGAAGCAGGAGCATCTGCACTTCTAAACAGGACTGCGCCACTTTCTGACAGGGCAGTGTCAGGGGGCAGTACCAGCACTTCTCGGAGGGGTTTTAATGGGGCAGTCCCAACCTTTTTTTGGGCGGGGGAGAGTAGTGCCCTGTATTTCACACCCCAAGCCTCCCGTATCAGCTGTGAATGTGAGCGCTCTTTTGTTCCTGCACTTTCCCCCTCCTACGCGAGAGCCCTTCGCAGCGCTTTACCTCTTCCAACGGAGGGCACGCCCGGCTGCTCTCTCCCTCCTCGAGTGCATTGACCCCTCCGGCTGCCACGGCGCCAGCCGCTACACAGCGCTAGGAAGCGGACACTGATCACCCCCCACAGCACCAGGGTCTGGTGCAGACACCAGCGGCCTGCCAAATAGGGCTCCGAGGGGCGGGGCACAGGCTGGGGGCCGAGGGGGAGGGGGGGCGCACCGTGTGCGAGCACACAGATAAGGGACGGGTGGGAATTATGCACAACACTCCAAACAGTATTACGCATGCGGTACTCTTTATGTCGACCCTGCAAGGATAAAGGGCTGAGTTAAGTAGCATCAAAACTTTCGCCTGCTTGTTTTGCCCATCACTGCATGGACAAAGGACCCATGCAGCTGCCTTACCATCGAGAAGGGGGTCCGCGGAGACCCGCGGCTCCTGTCCCGTTAGCCCCTGTTCTCCTGCCCGATTCTACTGCGAACACTTTAAAGGTTGCTGCCTGCTCTGCAGATCTCCTCCACTCGGGCCTTTTATGAGCATTGCCCTCCAGGAAAGGCGTGCCCTGATGGTCACAGCAAGTAACAATCGACAGGGTTAGTTACCCTGTGTCCATCAGAACCTCGGCGTATTAAACTATACAAATACATCTGCTTCTGTTGGATCGGGTAGTAATGTTGCGCAATCTCATATGGAACCTGTCGAGCAAACTGTCATGAGTAGGTTATGTTATGTTGACACTTTTAGTCAATCCATCCGGAGTGTCCCGCGCTAAGTCAATTGCTTTCAAAAGTGAATTCACACTCACGCATAGATCGTTCTTGCTATAGTTACCGCCCCAACACCACTTCATAAGTAATATAGCTCAAACGAGTGTCCCACGTGCAATGAAAGATGGACGGAGTGCTTGTGCAGTGTGTAGACTCGCGTGAAAGAATACAACAAATATTAAATACAGTTGATACAGCCTGGCTGCACAGCACATACATGTATTTCATTGGTCAGTACTAGGGTCAATTTGTTTTGCCTCATTCCAGTCATGTAGTACAGGTGAGTTCATATAGTTTGTTAACATTTCAACATGTATATATATCTCTTTACGACATTCAATCATCTAGTCAGCGGCCTCTTTATGTGAGCATCTACAATTAATCAAACCGAGGCGCTCAGCGGGAGCTTCTTTTAGCATTTCAGAGCGACCACTCGGAGCCCCGATAAGACTCCCTTTGACTTTGTCATTTTACACTCCCAAACAATAGGGCATCTCCTTAATGCTGTCTTGAGGACGACATGACTAGATGACTGAATATCACTTCTCCTGTACTGCACGACTATATTGGGCCAACAAACAAAGGAGCCGGACAGTGTAATGTTTTTAGAAGCAGTTACAGACCTAGTATAATAAATTGCTAGGCTGCACAACCATTTGTGTTGAATCACTTATTTTTTATGCAAAATTATGAAACAAGTATTTAAGCATCTAAGGGTACACTACCACATTTACAAAGGTTCACAAATACATTAAGTAAACCACAAACAGTACATACAATCAAATAATACACATATAAGCAATTGTGATGAAAAGACAACTGTACAATGCCTCAACAAATTACGTCATTGAGGCACCAATCCTAAATATAACATGAACAAGTGGACTGGCAAGTTGAAAGACTAGCCTACTTGTTACAACCACCACAGAATACACAGTGAGTTTATCACACGGTGCGCAAAATAGGAAACCACATAAACTATACGACAGTGTAGAAATGTGTGAGTTCTATTCCTATTACGCCCTAGTAGTTTGGTATCTTGGTGGAACTGGACGCCGACGCGTTTCGAACCCAATCAAGCATTTAGCGGGTTCTCCTCAGGACATGGATTGGGGGAGTCGTTGTCACTGTGAATTAAATTAAAAAATGGTATCAATGCTAAGCTGACTAGAAACTCACTGAGACTCGAACACTATAAAAAATATATGTGCAGGTACCTTATACTCGGGGTGTCAGGATACTCCCTGTGAAATAAGATAGTATAGAAAACCTCAGTTACTATAGTCTTCTAGAACTCCCTATGAGCCATCGTATTAAATTGTGGGATTTAAACACATACCTCGATGTGGTAGAGACTGTAAAGCAATTACGGTGCCGGTGCGCCTAAAGTAGAGAGTTTTTGGTTTTCGAGCGCCTGCAAGAAGCAAAAATACTTCTTAGTATAATCCTAAATATTTCAGCGTAGTGTGATGGTGTACTAAGATATACAATCCTACCTTCTTGTGTAGGCATGCAGGCTTATTTGTACTCATACGCGGGCGGCAGCCGCCGCGGGGGTTAAGCAACTGAAAAGACAAAGAATGAGCATTTTAGAAACAAGTCTGGTATAGCGCTCGCTCTACCAAACTGGCCTTTGTCATGCGGGACTTACTTCAGGAGCGATGAATCAAGGCTCTGCAACCGGCACCGAAGAATAACTAACTGACAAGTCAAAGCTAGGGGGAAGGGGGCGTGTCCAATTGTATTTAACCCGGACAGCGTCCTAATGCATCTTGGGATATGTGGTTTGCGGAGCGCGGTAGCGCAAAGTCCACTACTGAATTAAAACGAAGGGCTCACAAGGGAGGTTCACAGTTGGAGATCTATGCCCATAAGATGTCAAAGGGGCACGTACTTTGAAACAGATGTAGGCAGCTAAAAGCTCGAACACATAAGCAGCAGCAAGCGGAGACAGACAATCGGCGCGGACATGATATCTACAGGTTACTGAATTCATTGAGATCATTGAGTCCAGACATGGCAGTATTAAATCTCAAGATAAGGTAGACCTCTTTTTGGGCCAGGCGTGCGTCAGGGTCCCCGCCTGCCCCTGGGGTGATCTTAATGTTAGCAAGGATTGTCCATTTTAGATCATTGGCCACATGTTCCTTTTTCAAAAAGTGGGACACCAGGGGTGCTGTTAGGACTTTATTATTGATCTGGGATCTGTGCTGGATAATGCGTTGGCGCACTTCTTGGGTTGTTTTGCCTATGTACACTTTTCCGCATGGGCACGTAATGGCATAAACTGCATATTTGGTCTTGCAATTCATAAAGTTGTCATGTCGTCAGTATTTGTTACCATCTGTAAAGAGGGTTCCTTCCATTGTCAAATTGCACACCGAACATGTGCCACACTTGTGGTGACCCTTTACCGGGCCCATGTTAAAGAGAGTTCCTTGTATTTCTCTTTTACTGGTACCTCGTGTGGATGAGATCTGCTGTCCAATGCTTCTGTTTTTTTTTAGTGCAAACAGCGGTTTGCCAATCTCAGGAAAAATTTCTTCTACCAGGTGCCAGTTACTCCGGATGATTTTTTGTACTGGATTGGTGTGGGGTCCAAAGGTAGAAACACAGAGCATCCGTTCCACCTTCGGTTTTTCTCGTTTTTGCAATAGATGTTCCCGAGGTGTCCATCTTGCCCCGCGGGGCTATCCGGCTAAACTCCTTAAACAATCTATGAAGAGGGCAAGATGGACACCTCGGGAACATCTATTGCAAAAACGAGAAAAACCGAAGGTGGAACGGATGGTCTGTGTTTCTACCTTTGGACCCCACACCAATCCAGTACAAAAAATCATCCGGAGTAACTGGCACCTGGTAGAAGAAATTCTTCCTGAGATTGGCAAACCGCTGTTTGCACTCAAAAAAACTAGAAGCATTGGACAGCAGATCTCATCCACACGAGGTACCAGTAAAAGAGAAATACAAGGAACTCTCTTTAACATGGGCCCGGTAAAGGGTCACCACAAGTGTGGCACATGTTCGGTGTGCAATTTGACAACGGAAGGAACCCTCTTTACAGATGGTAACAAATACTGGCGACATGACAACTTTACGAATTGCAAGACCAAATATGCAGTTTATGCCATTACGTGGCCATGCGGAAAAGTGTACATAGGCAAAACAACCCAAGAAGTGCGCCAACGCATTATCCAGCACAGATCCCGGATCAATAATAAAGTCCTAACAGCACCCCTGGTGTCCCACTTTTTGAAAAAGGAACATGTGGCCAATGATCTAAAATGGACAATCCTTGCTAACATTAAGATCACCCCAGGGGCAGGCGGGGACCCTGACGCACGCCTGGCCCAAAAAGAGGCCTACCTTATCTTGAGATTTAATACTGCCATGTCTGGACTCAATGATCTCAATGAATTCAGTAACCTGTAGATATCATGTCCGCGGCGATTGTCTGTCTCCGCTTGCTGCTGCTTATGTGTTCGAGCTTTTAGCTGCCTACATCTGTTTCAAAGTACGTGCCCCTTTGACATCTTATGGGCATAGATCTCCAACTGTGAACCTCCCTTGTGAGCCCTTCGTTTTAATTCAGTAGTGGACTTTGCGCTACCGCGCTCCGCAAACTACATATTCCAAGGTGCATTAGGACGCTGTCCGGGTTAAATACAATTGGACACGCACCCTTCCCCCTAGCTTTGACTTGTCAGTTAGTTATACTTCGGTGCCGGTTGCAGAGCCTTGATTCATCGCTCCTGAAGTAAGTCCCGCATGACAAAGGCCAGTTTGGTAGAGCGAGCGCTATACCAGACTTGTTTCTAAAATGCGCATTCTTTGTCTTTTCAGTTGCTTAACCCCCGCGGCGGCTGCCGCCCGCGTATGAGTACAAATAAGCCTGCATGCCTACACAAGAAGGTAGGATTGTATATCTTAGTACACCACCACACTACGCTGAAATATTTAGGATTATACTAAGAAGTATTTTTGCTTCTTGCAGGCGCTCGAAAACCAAAAACTCTCTACTTTAGGCGCACCAGCACCGTAATTGCTTTACAGTCTCTACCACATCGAGGTATGTGTTTAAATCCCACAATTTAATACGATGGCTCATAGGGAGTTCTAGAAGACTATAGAAACTGAGGTTTTCTATACTATCTTATTTCACAGGGAGTATTCTGACACCCCGAGTATAAGGTACCTGCACATATATTTTTTATAGTGTTCGAGTCTCAGTGAGTTTCTAGTCAGCTTAGCATTGATACCATTTTTTAATTTAATTCACAGTGACGACTCCCCCAATCCATGTCCTGAGGAGAACCCGCTAAATGCTTGATTGGGTTCGAAACGCGTCGGCGTCCAGTTCCACCAAGATACCAAACTACTAGGGCGTAATAGGAATAGAACTCACACATTCCTACACTGTCGTATAGTTTATGTGGTTTCCTATTTTGCGCACCATGTGATAAACTCACTGTGTATTCTGTGGTGGTTGTAACAAGTAGGCTAGTCTTTCAACTTGCCAGTCCACTTGTTCATGTTATATTTAGGATTGGTGCCTCAATGACGTAATTTGTTGAGGCATTGTACAGTTGTCTTTTCATCACAATTGCTTATATGTGTATTATTTGATTGTATGTACTGTTTGTGGTTTACTCAATGTATTTGTGAACCTTTGTAAATGTGGTAGTGTACCCTTAGATGCTTAAATACTTGTTTCATAATTTTGCATAAAAAATAAGTGATTCAACACAAATGGTTGTGCAGCCTAGCAATTTATTATACTAGGTCTGTAACTGCTTCTAAAAACATTACACTGTCCGGCTCCTTTGTTTGTTTATCCTATAAGAGTGGTCCAGGCCGTCCAGGGACAGGACCCAAGCCTCCCCTTTTTTCCTGTATATTGGGCCAAAGCACTGTGCACTGTATAACCAGGGAGTTAAGATTATGCTTTAATTTTTATCATATTATTTCACACTGCATGAGCACCTATTCCCCTGCGCACAGACCGCCTTGTTTGAGCTATATTCCTTATGAAGTGTTGTTAACTTACCTAGGACAATATATATATATTCCTTCTCTGAAAATGCAATCGATGCTTGTGTGTGAATTAACTTCTGAATGTCATTGATTTACTTTATGATAAATTGCTATTCATCCACATTTGAGTGTGTAAAGCATTACTACTCGACTCAACATGACCTCACCGCCTCACAGTGCCCGCAGAAACACACAGCTACTCTTTCCACATGTAACCTTGCAGCTGAAGCACCCGCAGCCTTAACAAGCACTGGCAAAGTGAGTAGCTCTAGCTTGTATTTTCTCTCTTAAACCAAAAAGAAACGTTGCCAATGTTTGTTTTATCACTGCACAGTGGTGGTGGTGGAATTGGGGTTGGTGTTAAAGGTGGTGAATGGAATGGTAGTGGTGGTAATGATGGTAGTCCTAGTGGTGCTGGTAATGGTGGTGGTAATGGGGGAGGTGCTGATAGTCGTGATTGTGGAAATGCTGTTGGAGGTATTAATAGAGGTAGTAATGGTAGTGGTTTGTGGTGATATGATTAATGGTGGTGGTAACTGTGGTAGGCGTAATGTTAGCTGTGATCAAGATAATTATGGTGGTAATGATCATGTAGTGGGAAAATTGTATAGCTGCATTGCAATGAAGTACGCCTTAAGAGGTGGAACAATACACTACAGAGATAATAGCATGAGGTGAGCAAGAAGGGCTTCTCTGTGGATGACCCAGAGCCCACTATGCATGTTTTAAAGTACTGATAACATGAGGACTGGCAAGTAGGCAATGCTGTCTGTAGCCAAACCGGAATCGGAAAATGCAGCCACTAGGCCGCTCCATTCAGATCAGTCTCTGTAATGCACCCCAGGGGGTGGAGTCATAATTCACTGTAGGTGAACCCACTGGACTGACTTAGAATGGCTTGCAGAAGAGGAACAGCCAGACCCTGGTGTCCTGGTAACTTGGAGTCTGTGGCGACAGAACCTGTAGAAGGGTTCTTTGTACAGGCAGGAGGTCCTTATTCAACACCATTGGTTTGGGTAATCGCATCACCTGCTTTTTATAGCGCTATGTATGCCAATTCTGAGGAGTTTGAACTAGAGGTCCCAACAGAGAAGATGTGTTTACATACAGTAACAAGCCCTTGGCCACCACCGTTACCTTTCAATGCAGAACATCTGAGAGCCTGTCCCTTTAATAGTGCTTGTGTTACTGCAGTAGGCAGCCCCGCACTCAGAGAATCGCAGGGTTCCTGTGGCAGGGATCCTCAGACGTCACTGTGGGTGTTGTGGTTGGTATATCTATAAAAGTTCTAACATTTCTCCACCTTCAGGATCAGAAAGACCTCTGCCTGAGTGAAGGAGAACTAGCTAGTCTGCTGATCGAGCCCCACAGAGGTTTGAATGCTGTACCTTCAAAAGCACTTACGTCTCTTAGAGTACAGCTCAGCAGTGGTTCCTACCTTTGGCTGTAGGAGCTTCGCCCCAACTGCTGCAAGTGCAACAGTAAACCAACTATTCAATATGATCTGCATCAGTGTGTGCCACTGGGTTCGTGAGGGCGGGGATGACTCCTTCCTGCTGAATGATTAGCAGCAGTACTGCAGCAGGGATGACACCTAAAGTGCGGAGTGCACATGTTAGATTGGCCGGCTGTCTTGCGTCGGTCAGCCCGCATGCGCACCTTGCCCACTGCATCAATTCAGCATCTGTGATAACAGCGGTGGATTGCAGACACAGGCTCCCAGTCGCACAAGGAGCGCTGGGTTAACCTGCTCCGTGCAATCATGGAGCTTCTCTCATCATGCTGAAAACATCATAAGAGAAGCTGCGGGATTGGTTAGATTCACGTCGTTAGCGTCACATAATCCCGTCCAAAAACTGCCCCTGAGGTAGCATGGAGTGTAATAAAGTTGAGAGAGTCCAAGTAGTTTAGATAAGCAAGTATAGTTTATTCAGCCCCAGCCAACAGTCAGCTAACAACTGACAATCCTGGAATTACCAATCATGGGAACCTTGGTGACATATGGTTCTAAACACAAGGTTCCAACATGGAACCAGAATATCTAGAAAGGCAAGTCATCACACTTCTCCCTCTTAAACATTAAACAGGTTTACACATCCAGCAATGAAGAAGGCAACAGAAGGATAAAGAAATAAAAGAAGAAACTACCTAGACATAATCTCGCAAGTGAACAGGAGGCCTGCATACTCTCACACTCTTGCGAGGATAATTAGCGTGCAGATCAGGAACAGCAACAACATCATCATATTTCCCTTTACCCCCAAAATGAGAAACACGACTATTGTTCCAGATACGACCATCCTCCGTCTTTACAGCATTTTTGAAAATTTTCACAATGGTTCTAGGAACAGAAAACTTCGACCAGTTTTGACAGCCAACAGGAGCCCTGATCTTCACTATCTCCCCCACCACAAACTTTGAATCCTTAGCTGAATTTCTTCTATCCACATATATTTTCCTTTTCCTCTGTAGTTCCAATTCCCTTTCTCTCCATGCCCCCACCTCATTATTTTTTACACCTTTGTCTGCAATCATCCAGGCAGGACATAAGCAAGTGTTAGGTGCTCTACCCTTGAAGAGTTCAAACGGAGTTTTTCCTGTAGTTGAGTGAGCAGCAAATCGATATGCTGAAATTCTATTCTGTAACTCCTTTCTCCAGTCCAAATTGTTGACCCTTGCCAATTGAATGCTTTCCTTCAAAGTTTTGTTGAGTCTCTCCAAAGCACCATTTGCCTCAGGGTGATACAAAGAAATTCTCTTGTGAACAATGCCACACTTACTGAGGTACTCCTCAACTTTCCCTGAACAAAATTGTGGTCCGTTGTCAGAAAGAATGGAGTTGGGAAAACTCTCACGTTTAAAGACAGACTCCAAAAAAGAAATAACAGACTCGCTTGTAATCTCCCTTACCAAACTAACCTCAACCCATCTAGAATACAAATCCAATAGAACCAACATAAATGGAGTTTGGTGCTCACCATGTAAAGGCCCCACAATATCCACGGCAATTTCATCCCAAGGGGACCTAGGCAACCTTCTGTAAACCATAGGAGAAGACCTCGTCCTCAAGACTTTATCACTTGCCTGACAAGAAGAGCAATCTCTTACAGTGCGCTCCACCAACAAATCGATACCAGGCCACCAGAAGTCCATTCTAATGCGTTCTTTCGTCTTTGAAATACCCAAGTGTCCCTCTTGAGACATGTCAACCAGAATACTTCTGAGATTAACTGGTGGAACTAACCTAGTCCCTCTCATGAGTAAGCCATCCACCACTGCCAACTCATCGGCAATCAAAGACCATGGTTTCTTTAAAGAACGAGACCTACCACCTTCCAGCAATTTAATGACCTCCTTCAACTCCTCATCCTTGCCCAGCTCTTCTCTCCAATCATCTTCTTTCACCGCCCCCAAGGTAACGTCACACACCTTTAAATCACCCTCAAAATCGTCAGCCAATGCTTCCTCACCATTCCCTACCACATCCACCGACCTTGACAGACAATCTGCCGAGACATTAGTTTTACCTGGTATATACTCAAACTTGAACACAAACTCCTGCAACGAAATTACCCATCGCCTAACTCTTGCCGAGATGGAGTCTAGCCCCTTTTTTTCGAAGACCTCCTTTAGTGGTTTGTGATCAGACCTGACGGTGAAGGAGGAACCCCACACAAACTTCCTGAATTTATTCACAGCCCAATATATACCTAGTGCCTCTTTCTCTATGACAGAGTAATTCAACTCCGCCCCCTTCAAACACCTCGAAGCACAAGCTATCAGGACCTCCTTGTCCTTCCTCACCTGTAACAACAAAGCACCCAGACCCTTGCTGCTAGCATCCGTTACAATAAACGTCGGATCCCCAGGAACAAACGCCTGCAAATTTGGTGCATTCCTCAGATCCATCTTCACCTGATCAAACTCCCTGCTACACTCTTCAGTCCAATTAAACACAGCATTCTTGCACATGATTTTCCTCAGATTAACAGTCTTATCTGCAAAATTTCTGACAAACTTATTGTAAAATTCCGCCATGCCCAAAAACGATGAAACTTCTTCTTTTGAGCACGGTTCCTTCAACTTCTCAATTGTTTCTACAAGATCCTTTTTTGGAGAAATGCCCTTCCTTGAGATGTGGTGGCCCAAATAATCTAGCTCATTGACACCAAACTTGCACTTGCTTTGACGCAGAGTTAAACCAACTTCCAACATTTTCTTCAACACAAGGCAAACCCTCTCATCATGTTCCTGCTCGTTCTTACCAGAAATGAGAACGTCATCCTGATAACACCTTACCCCCGGTATTCCTTTGAACAGATCTTCCATAATTCTCTGGAATACCGAGGCTGCTGAAACCAGCCCAAAAGGCATTCTTAAGAACTTGAATGCACCCATTGGTGTAATGAAACTAGTAAGCTCTTGACACTCTTCTTTCAGCGGAACTTGGTGATAGGCTGAAGCCATATCTAAGGTGGTAAAATAGCATGCCCCATCTAATGTAGAAACCAACTCCTCTATGTTTGGTAAAGGGTACTTGTCAACTATTACCTCTTTATTTAAGGCCCGAAGATCAACACACAGCCGAATCTCATTATTGGGCTTCCTCACGACCACAATTGGTGCGAGCCACTCAGTTGCTTCCACTGGTTGTATAACCCCAGTCGACAACAACTTCTCAATCTCTTTACCCACAGCATCTTTTACACAAATTGGAATGCACCTTACTTTAGCAGCAACAGGTACTGCACCCAACTTCAGCTTTATGTTGTGGTTGTACCCCTTTATGCATCCTAGTTTTTCACTGAGCAACTCTTTAAAGTTCTTTATAAACTTGTTCTCCACATTGTCTACAGCCTGTACTTGAATAACTGGATGAGCATTTGGATTGAGACTCACGCCCAACCTTGCTTGATGGGACCAACTCAACAAGCTGTCTCCCCTGTTTACCACATACACTTTTGCTTCTGTATACCTTCCCTTATATTCAATGCAGTCAAAAAAGTAACCCATCATTTTTATGGGATGTTCTTGATAACCTGTTGGTCTTATATCCGATTTACACAAAGACTTATTCTTTCCGAACGTATTCTCAAACACTTCGTTTGAAATAAAGGTGACATGTGAGCAAGAATCAAATTTCATCAACACACGTGCTTCTCCTATCAACACATAATCAGAAGGATGTTCAACCACATCATCATTAATCTGAAAGCTAACTAACTTGGTCTCGGTCTTCGTTTCTCTCCCTACTCTTGTTCTGCAATTTCTACCAATGTGTCCCTTTCTTCCACACACATTGCAATTGAATTTAAGGGCAGGACACTCTCTCGCATTTGCCATATGCCCATACCTTCCACATCTGTAACAAGTTCCTTGAAAAGGAGTTGCGAATTTCTTACTTGTCTGTGTTTTAGAAATACCACCATCAACCTCCCCTTTCAATTTTTCCTCTTCACACACTTCTTTTTTTTTCTTCTCATCCACTCTCTTTACAGCTTGACACACCACTTCTTGTGTTGAAGAACTACCTGGCTTTTCATCCTTTTTCTCCTTGCTAAGTTCACCCACACATGTGTTCAACCCTTTTTGCAATACCAACCACTTCCTCTAGTGCAGGTTCATCCTTTAAACACAACTCTTCCCTTATTTTATCACTCACGCACCTCAGGACAAACTGATCCCTAATTCGTTCCTCTACCAAAACCCCAAACTTGTAACTTGATGCCAACTTTCTTAGCGCAGTAATGTAGTCCTCAACACTCTCTTCCTTGCCTTGTTCACGTAACCCGAAATAGTACCTCTCCATGATGGTACTCACTTTGGGAAGATAGTTAGAACTGCCTAGCACATATCTCATACTCATTCAATCCTCTTTGAGCTGCCTGTGAAAGAACTGGAAGTGTCTCCAGAATCTCCTGACCTTCTCCTCCCAAGCAATGCATCAATAATGCATGCTTCCTTTCGCCACTCAAGTTCGCACCACACACTCTCGCATAGTTTTCAAATATCTTCTTCCACTTTTTCCACCTAATCAGTGGTTCCCCAGGTTCCATCAGAAAGAAAGGAGGGGCAGTTACATTCTGCATCTTGCTACAACCTTAATATACCTTGACTTTTCCTACTTTTATAATTCACCATTAAAGTACCGCCACCCTTCCCTAATATGGTGTGCCTATCACCGTTGATAGGCTTCCAGTCACACACTCGGTTGCAATTGCTTAGTCTCACCAACACCTCTAGTCGCTTTTGCAGCTTATGCCCCTTAGTCAGTCCAAAAGAGCTCCTTTGACTTCACTCCTTCTTCCTTTCCTCTTTTCTCTTTTTATCAACAGGTCTGTTTTTCACATATAGACTTCCATGATGTTATCCCCCCAAATACCGATTTTCCTGTCAAAACGCCGAATTTCCTGCCTTCCTTGTTGTCTTCTTCTTTTTAAATTCGAAAAACAACAAAAAAAAAATTCAAAATGGCCGCCACCAACTCCAGATCTGCATTCGGTCTTTTTTCATAAGACGATTGGCCTTGTTTTTTTTTTTTAGACCAACCCAAAATGGCCGCCACACAACGATCAGACTTCTTTCTACGGCTGATCGGGCTTGTTTCTTTTTCTTATTAAAACGCTCCCATTCAAAGATGTCTGCCACTTTCCTCCAACAAACAGTCTTTTTTCTATGGGAATTTACCCACAAAAATCGACGTCACTCTCAGACTCCGTTTTTTCTCCTTTTCCTTATTAAATCAAAGAAAAGAGTCTACCTTTGCCGATTTTCGCCGCGTTTTCGTCTATCTCTTCCACATTTACAGCGCAATCTTCGTTTTGCTGTAATCTTCCTCTGAGGATGCCACTCCGCTTTCCTTCTACCACACAGCAGCCAAGTGAGTGTTTTCCTCTTCTTTTCAGTTTACACCTGTTGTTGAGGCTGACTTGCACACGTAGGCCTTTCCTCAAACGTTGCCAGTGTAATAAAGTTGAGAGAGTCCAAGTAGTTTAGATAAGCAAGTATAGTTTATTCAGCCCCAGCCAACAGTCAGCTAACAACTGACAATCCTGGAATTACCAATCATGGGAACCTTGGTGACATATGGTTCTAAACACAAGGTTCCAACATGGAACCAGAATATCTAGAAAGGCAAGTCATCACATGGAGCACGGGCCTTCAGGGTGAAGGACTAAATGCATGACGGAACTGAAACTGCTTTGCTGAAGATAAGGCCAACTGGACAATGGAACAGATGAACCATGGTTCTTTTTAGGTCTCGGCATCGAGACCTATTGTCGCCAAGTTCGCTCTCAAGGGACACAGAGCGGTGCATGCGCAGCGATTCTGGTCTATGGACGAGCAGGTACGGGCACGCCCGCGTGCACATCTCCTGTCCCGCAGGCAAACCAGCATTCAGACAAGAGATGGCCACGCGCAGCACACTGTTCACATGCGTTTTGACATGCGAGCTTTGTGTTGACTTTAAACAGCCAGCGGGGTTGGTTATACAAGTGATGAGTCTTGCTTCTTCTTCCCGTTTGGCATCAAACGTTTGGAAAGCAGATACCCATGGACAGTTTTGCAGAATTGCGCCCCTCTGAGCAAAATATTGGATAGCCTGCAAATGATGGAAACATTATTTGGGGGGAGTGGGGTGGCAGTTTGTAGGCTTTCGTATTCACATAGCACGTTGCTACCGCTGGTCTTCAAACACTGCGCAGATGTTGTGCACTTGTTTCTACAGCGCTCATTTATAGTGCGTCCTTTGTGAGCTCACCATTGTCACCACATACTTGGCACAGTGCTTAATTTCTACAGATCTGGTATTGTAGGGTAGGTTGTTGACAATAGACATCTAAAGCGATCTGTAGGTCTAGACCTATTGTGGAGCTGCTGGTGAAAGCTGAGAAACCGTGCTGTTTTGTATATTATGCCTTTCACATTTCCTTGGAAATTACTTACATTTTTTAAGCTTTCCCATTTGGCCCAGGCTTGTGACTTGAGACATCAAATTGTTGGGGGCAGGGAGCATGGTAGCCTCATTTGTAATTATGAAAAACGTAGTACATTTGAAAGCCTGTGGAGATCTTTGTACACATTCTCTTTCTCCCCAACCACACTCGTACTATACATTCAGCTCTCTTCCAGTAATGATGTTCACCTTGCTTAAACACTCCACCTACATAGTTTTCCATTTCCTGTTCTTCACTTTCTACAACAAAACGGTGAATCAAATTATCATTCTAGTAGACCAGTCTGTATCGAACCTTTAGCCAGTGAAGTCCTCCAAACCTATGATATTCGCCTTTTCCTGATCACAACTGTTGTTAATTGGATCCTCAGCTCGGTTTGCTTCATAAAATGCGCCTACCTCGAGACTCAATTGGCCATTGTTTGTGTCTACATATCCGCCTACCAACAAATGCTAGTGCACACTTTTCCATCAGGCAAACACACCACCAGCCTTCAGTGCATGCTTCCAGACACACACACCATCAGCTGTCAGGGCACACTTTGCCACCAGGCACACACACCACCAGCCGTCAGTGCGCAGGCACACAAACAGCACCAGCCGTTAGTGCACGCTTTCACCAGGCATACACACCACCGGCCGTCAGTACACACTCACCAGGCACAGACACAATCAGTCATCAGTGCACGCTTTCACCGGGCACAAACCCCACCAGCCGTCAGTGCACGCTTCCACCACACACACACCTCAAGACGTCAGTGCATGCTTTCACCAGGCACACACACACCTCCAGACGTCAGTGCATGCTTTCACCAGGCGCGCACACACCACCAGCCGTCAGTGCACGCTTTCACCAGGCACACACCACCAGCCGTCAGTGCACGCTTTCAGCAGGCACACAAACAGCACCAGCCGTCAGTGCACGCTTTCACCAGGCATACACACCACCATCCGTCAGTGCACACTCACCTGGCACAGACACCATTAGTCATCAGTGCACGCTTTCACCGGGCACAAACCCCACCAGCCGTCAGTGCACGCTTTCACCAAGTACAAACGCCACAAACTGTCAGTGCATGCTTCCACCACACACGCACCACCAGACATCAGTGCACGCTTTCACCAGGTGCACACACACACCACCACCCGTCAGTGCATGCTTTCACCAGGCACACACCATCAGCCGTCAGTGCAGGCTTTCACCAGGCACACACACCACCAACCGCACGCTTTCACCAGGCATATACCCCATTGGCCGTCAGTGTACACTCACCAGGCACAGACACCATCAGCCGTCAGTGCATGCTTTCACCGGGCACAAACATCACCAGTCGTCAGTGCACGCTTTCACCGGGCACAAACACCACCAGCCGTCAATCATGCTTCCACCACACACACACCACCAGCCGTAAGTGCACGCTTTCACCAGGCACACACACACTCCACCAGCCATCAGAGCACGCTTTCACCAGGCACACTCCACCAGCCGCCAGTGCACGCTTTCACCAGGCACACACACTACCAGCCGCCCGTGCACGCTTTCACCAGGCATACACACCACTAGCCATCAGTGCGCACTCACCAGGCACAGACACCATTAGTCATCAGTGCACGCTTTCACCAGGCACAAACACCACCATACGTCGGTGCACGCTTTCACCGGGCACAAACACCACCAGCCGGCAGTGCACGCTTCCACCAGGCACACACCACCAGATGTCAGTGCATGCTTTCACCAGGCACACACACATACCACCAGCCGTCAGTGCACGCTTTCACCAGGCACACACCACCAGCTGCCAGTGCACGCTTTCACCAGGCACACACACCACCAGCCGCCAGTGCACGCTTCCACCAGGCACACACACCACCAGTCATCCGTGCACGCGTCAATTGTTAAGGCATCCGCAATTAACTATTGTAGGAATCGCAGTATGGTGCACTTTACTTTTAAACATGTCAGTGCACTATTTTCTACCAGGCGCACACACCACCAGCCTTTAGTGTAAGCTTCCAGACACACACACCACCAGACGTCAGTGCACGCTTTGCCACCAGGCACACACAACTCCAGCCATCAGTGCCTGCTTTCAACACGCACACACACAACACCAGCCGTTAGTGCACTCTTTCAGCAGGCACACACCACCAGCCGTCAGTGCACGTTTTCCCCAGGCACACACACCACTAGCCGCCAGTTCACGCTTCCACCAGGCACACACACCACCAGCTGTCAGTGCACACTTCCACCAGGCACACACACCACCAGCCATCAGTGCACAATTTCTGCAGGCACACACACCACCAGCCATCAGTGCACACATCAATTGTTAACGCATCCACAGTTAACTATTGTAGCAATCGCAGTATGGCACACTTTACTTTTAAAAAACATATTCATCTAAAGCGCAGCATGTCACCATTGCTACAAAAATAAATATACATTTTTTTGCCTTACAATTTATAGACTTTTGTTGCAATTGGGGTAGCAATATTTCGCAATGCCAATAGCTCAAACTTAATTAATGCGATACCTATTGCATTGCAAATGCTTGGTGTGTGTGTGTTGGTGCAAATGCAATAGGTGTCGCATTTGCGAGAGATTAGGCTATTGGCATTGTAAATGACAATGCCATTTATTTATCTGTTTTCATAGCCAACACATACATAAAAATGTTGTCATTTAAAATGCCAATAGCTCTAACTTTTGCAAAGGCGAGACCGTTGCATTGTAAATGCTTGTTCTATAACCTGTGTCATACTCCACAACATTGCCTTCAGGAGAGGCCTATCCATTGGGGAAACTGGAAGTGACTCAGAGGATGAGGATCCCAGCCCACCTGCACAGCAGCCAACCGAGGCAAGCTGAGCAGTGGAGGGGAGAAGGCACATGGACCACTTAGCTAGACATTCCTTTGCACTGAAAGACATGTCCATATACACAACACTGTAAGAAAATGCCACATGTGATTGTGTAAACTTAAGTTCCCTTTAATGGCAGGTTTTAAACAAATATTGACAGACAACCTGTCTGTCACCAGCAATCAAAAGTCCATTGAGGGAAAATGTAGGTTGGTTACATCACTGCCAGCTGGAGTGAAGAACAGAAAATACCAAACCCTAACTTGTACCCATCATTTAATTCTTGAAGTGCATCCAGTATGTGAGCTGGTGACCATGTGGAGGTGCTGGAGTGCGATTGCGCCAGCACATTGGCATCTTAGGCAGAGGCACTGCTGATGCTTGACACCTCACTATCCAGAGCCTCTGCACCTACCCAGCTTTCAAGGTGGGAAGTTTAGATAGCCTCCACTGCTGCAGTTGTCTGGGCAAGGCCCCTTGAGACATCCCCACTGTAGTGGCCAATCTCCACCGGTTGGGCCACCATGCAGTTGGACAGTGTTGTGGTGGCCTGTGCAAGCCGCCCTATGGCCCTTGTTGTGGCATCCATTTGGGCACCACTGCTCCTTTGCAGGCTCCTGTCCTCTAACAGCTAGGTGCAGCTGGTAATGGCAACTGTTAGGTCATTCAATATGCTGTGCATGCAGGTTCAATTATCTGCCAACTGTTTAGACAAGGTGCTGATTCCCAGTGTCAACTTTTGGTTGAGCAACCTCATTTGTTTTTGCTGCTGGTGCTGAACCTGCAGCATTGCTTCCTTCAGCCTGCCATACCACGCATGTTGCTCAGGACAATAAATGTTGCACAGGTGCTTGCCTTGTGTGATGGCCCCTACAGCCAGCCAGAGTGGAACGCTGCTATTGGGACCTGCTGACTGGATGCCGGCTTGGAGTGGGTGGCTGTCGAGTATCCTGCCCCTCTACTGCTGCTGGTTGTGGGGAGATGAACAAAGTGCAGGGTTGGCCATGTGATGTGGAGGACACGCTCTCAGGCACTTCAGTCTGGTCTTCCTCCATCTGTCCTTGGTCTTTTCCTTCATCTGCCAGCCGTTCAATTTCATCCACAGGTGTATCTAATTGGATAATGGAGATAACAACACATTTTGCATGTGATACACATTCTCATTGGTTGTACTACATTATTCAACAACTTTCTGATACTGAATACACTGTTTATGTCTATGACTAAATTTCTGCCTTTTTGCTGAGATGCTGTTACGGTCTGCACGGTGCTCAGCACAATGACTTGCTCATGGCTCCGAGCAGTCATGTTTTATCTTGAGTGACTGTTTGCACATTATTTGGCCTCTAAGAGAGGGATTAGATTCCTCTTTAACACCTATCTCTAGTATATATTGATATACACTGTCTTCATTCGCATCGATTCCCTTTGTGTGCATTAAATGCCTTTGGAGTTAATTAAATTCCAAAACTTGGACTCCCCATTAAAAGGAAAAAAATCGAATTATTGGACACTCTACCATCGAATATTGTTTGTCCTGATGATGACTAGGAAATAATACTCTTTTTATTTTGGCAGAGGAGAGATATTTCAGGTGAATAGATTTAATACGTTTAAACTCTTCTCTCTGTTTATCAGTTCTTCTTCACCTAAAAACATAAAATCTATTATATTACTACCTGACTGGCAGGTTTCACATTTTAATTTCATACACCGGTAAAATTTCAGAATTTCAAACTTCTCTATTTAATTGTAGAGAATGAGATCCCAGCGGATGAAAGTTAGAGGCAAACAAATTGAAATTAAATTTTGCTCTGACCCCTCATAAAGGAGGTCCTGGGCATGGTTTACACTATCAGATCTTATTTGGTTTACAGTTCCTACTGAAGATCCTGTCCCCTATCTCATTTGCCTGTGTGTTTAAATGAAGGGATTTTTTTTTACAGGAGCACGAGAATTCTGAGCAACAACCTCATCAGCTCTAAGTATATTGGTGCTCACGTGAGCACTATCTGCTGCTGAGTTTCCACTGTATTATTTCTGTAGAATTTGTGAAGTCAGCCTGAACTTGAGGTTGGAAAAGAGCTTCGGCCAGATGAGTAGATAAGAGTTGTTCACTGAACTTTATTTTACACCTGCCTTTTTTGAAAATCTCCTGTTTTTATTGGTTTTTAATTTCTTCCCTTCTTTTTTTTTTTTTTAATTGAGGAGGCTGAGACCTCATTAGCTGGAGTTTTCGTTTCTAACTGGTTTTCTGCTTGGCGAGGGGTTGACTTGGTCCTTTTTTTCTCAAATATAGGGAACACAGCCGTAGGCACTTGCTCTGTGGGATAGTATGTTGAACGTTGGCCCCTATCCGACTCTCCTATCTGCTCTCTTTGGTTTGATTCAAATAAATTCCGTAAAAAATAAACATCATGTTGTTTTGCCACCTACTTACTCATTTTCCTCCACATTGAAAACACTGCCTGCATTTCTAATTCCTTTGTCATGACCCCAGTTATGTTAGATTTTTGGTAATTTGCGGATGTAGCTGGAAATGAAGTATCCATAGAAAATGATTTTAAAGAGCCCACCCTGCCCTCATTCTGGGTTATAGTCAAACGAATGGCTGATAGGAAGTTCAAAATATGATCAGAATGTGAAGTGGATTTTTCTAAAAGTTTCAATATTTCATTCAGTGGGCCTGTAATACTAGAAGGGCTTCTAATAGAACTACATACTTTACAGGCAAGTGAATGCTAGCATTTATTGGAAGGTCTGGGGTATTAGAGAGATCACCCAAGGGTAGTGGGCTGCTTTCAAAGACAGCCAATGTCTCCCTGGTGGAAGAGTGTTATGAATACTCTGGGATGTCACAATCACAAATTTTGCATTAGATAAAAACTTTACAGAATCAATGTCTACATCCGGGAGTGTATAATCCATCACCTGCCCCCGTGATCACTTAAGAGCCCCTCTGTTGGTGTAATTTTCAGGGTTCTCGAGGCTGTGATATATTTCCTGCAATGGGTTCAAGATGAAATTACCCTTAGCTGGGCTTTGCCCCTGATGTTAAGTATCTCAACTGGCCAGTCAGAATCAGAATCAGAAACGAGCTTTATTCAATTTTAAACATTAAAATTATAAAAGCATACATATAAAAGATAAGTACATCACCATAATTAAAAAGAAAAAAATAATTAACACACAGTTATCACTGGTAAACGTCCAAAAATTCATAGTGTGCAATGCAAAAAATTTCTAATTATCTGAGGCAATCCTAATCAATCCATTTAACACTTTAAAGGACCATCACATTTCAAGTGGTACAGGTGCCAGTCAAGTGGTACAGGTGGAGGAGAACCAAATGATTTTCTATTGAAGAAAGTTAGAATCTGTGGCATATTGGGTGATGCTCCAATACATAAAGCTCTCCATCACGCCTTAGTAGTGCTTTTATAATTAAATACCCATTTAGAAACAAATATGTTTTGCAGAAAAGTACAAAATGTACTGTAGACCCATCCACAAAACCGGTCAGGGTTAATACTAAAATTCGGATTATTGTAAGAGTTTGGGTTGGTGGGGGGGGGGGGGGGGGGGGGGTTTGAGAGGTTAACGTTTTATTGCTGGAGATTCCAGTGGGAAATTAGCTAGGATTCTGTGAACTCCCATTACAAATCTTTTTAATGCCACCTTGCAATACCAAAATAATGATATTATGTGACAATCAATAACATATGTTTGCAAAACTTTGAAATCAGTTTGCAAGGTCTACAAATGTCACACTAAATTAGCCATGCCCTAAATGTGTAAAACCTACATGAGGTTGAAGAATACAGGTCAAAATCATTCAAAATTTCTCTTACACCTTCACGCGAAACTAAGAGCATTTTCACAGGCTGTTGTCTCTCATATAAATTCATTATTCCTTATAATGCTTTTTTCAATAACAGTTGCTCATGAGTTCTTACATTTTTGTCCATATTGAGTTTCTTATCCTCTGTGGGCCTCTCATATTCAATACTGGAATACTGATTGATTTTGAAAATGAGGAAGAGAGGCTGACTGATGTGTCCCAAAAAGTAAAGACTTTAATAAACAAAGGAGCTTGAATAGAAAGGAGCAGTGTGCAAAAGTGACAATAAAAGTAAGAAATACGTAAGGTAGGAATTAATTTTGCTATTTAATGCATAAAGGATAGACAAATGTTTAAAATTAAAATTATCTCCCATCTTTTATCTACCATGTGCGCAGATATCTACTTCCCATACACAATTATATTGCTCCTTAGCTTTTAGGCCCTGTTCTGCACTTGGTGCTTCCCACCTAGGTTTATGTGATAAACGTACTAATACAAACAAAATACTGGAAGCAGAAATACTAACTGATACAAATCCAAAGTGAACCATAGCTCTTAGAAACTTGGTATGATAGTTAGGTTTGGTTAGGTTAGGTTAGGTGAGACCGTGCAGGTGAATGATTTCTAATCTGTCATTTGATGGATCTTTTTAAGTTGATTGAGACGTAAAGGGAGTTAGCAATATGTTCAATTTTCATGAAGCCCATTTAGCCCAAAAATAAGGACCAGAAATCAGTAATTGAAGTTTAGTTTTATTTACCAGTTAATAATCATACCAGTATATCAGTATATAAGCATATCGAGAGAATATAAAAAAGATACAGAATTACAGCTGGCAAACTGAAATATCGCAATAGGTTCAGTCTCAGGAGGATAACATATGATAGTAGCCACAGCAATACAAAGAGTAAGAAACAGAAATAGGTGTTCCTTAAAGAAACTCAGATTCTCTCTTCTAAACATGAAAACGTTTTAAAATTCATCTAATCAAGACTTAACCAAGTATAGAATAGGATGGTTTTTAGAATAGGGTCTCAATGAAATTCAGAAGTGCAAGAAGTTGTCAGGATAGTCTTCGAGAACCAGAATAAGGGGCAGATTTATGAGGCCCTTGCGCCTCTTTGCGCCGCAATTGCGTCACTTTATTTGACGCAATGGCGGCGCAAACAATGCGCCCTATTTACAACGTGACGCATCTAGGATATGCGTCACATTGTAAAGCCCTGCACCATAAGGAGGCGTTCCTGCGCAGGGGGGGGGGGCGTTCCTGCGCAGGAACGCCTCCTAAAAGTGGCTGAGTGAAATCTATAAGATTTCACTCAGTCACTTTCAGGCCAATGCTGCGTCAAAACCCTGCGCCTGCTTGAAGCAGGCGTTGGTCTTGACGCAGCATTGTGAAGATGGGGCACCCCCGAGCCTTGCTGGAGCTGCGTCGCACTTGCGACGCAACTCCAGCAATGCACCACCTTTACGGCACAGATGCGTCACGCATCTGTGCTGTTTTTGCCCCATGGTGCGCCGCATTGTAAATGCGGTGCACCATGGGTGGTGGAGCTGTGGCGCACTGTGGCGCACATTAACTGGCGCATCCCTGGGGATGCGCCAGTTAACATAAATGTGCCCCTAAGTGTTTAGCACGAAGCTTCGTACTTGCAAGAATAAAGGCAGCAGTGTGAACACTGATTAAAAGCAATAAAACTTCAACAACAATCATATCTCTCCCCACACCACCAGGAACCAAACATTTCACTTCTCATGTTGTGTATTTGCAACATCACCTGAATTTCCCATCCAACGGAACTTGACAGTTACTGCACCCTTAAGCATTCCCCGTTCCTGATACGCGATGAATAGGAGGCTTCATCTGCTCATTAGGTCTTTATGTTTCTTGACAAGCTTTCTCTTCTTAGGCCTTCCTATCAATAAACTAAAACATACAATAGTACTCCTTTTCTCTAGCTAACAAAACCTTCAAAAGAACCGGCTAACCACATCAAATATATTTCAAAATTAAGGCCTTTAGTTAGGCTGACCTTAACTAAACATTTAGGGCCTAATTACAATGTCGGTCGGAAGCCTTGAGACTGACTTTGTATGTTTAAACTCTGACCGCCATATTACAATGACGGTGGTCGGAGTTTAAACTGGCCGGGAAATCTGTCTCGGTTCCAACGGGCTCCAGGAGCCCGTCTGCCAGTCAGAAAGGCCTCATAATCACCAAAGGATGGTGTTTCTCTATCGTATCATAATCAGCTGGACGGAATTGAAACCCACGATGTTGGTTGTTAAGCCTCGGACCTAAGGTCGGAGGCTTTACGACTGGCATCGTAATCGGCCTCTAAGCATCTGATTAAAAAAATACTAACTGTGGCACTGGATTCAAGCTAGCATGGCTGATGGAGGGTAATACACAGAAACTGGTCCCAGGATGCTTGTTTCCGGTCCAGGGAGGACCTGGCTTGGCAGCTAGGTCTGGGCTGTTCCCATGAGGCACAGGGTCAAGACTGATTTGCATATGGCTGAGTCTAAACTGGGGTGCCATGGTGAGCAAAAGAACGATGCATTTAACCCAGATCTCTTGACTGGGGTGAATGTATGATTTATTCAGCCTTCCGTCCATCATTTGTTTGCGTAGAAAATGAACATAGCAATCAGCTTAATTAATACATCTATCAAATAATATAAACTAATATATTTAATTAAACCACCACTCATCCAATTCGCCAACAAGCCTCACATCCAAAAATATAAATAAATAATAGTACTTACAAACCATAATGCAATAATGAATGTACACTTTAAAAATAACACTGACCACTCTACCCCAATACACCAGATAACCTTATAAAAAAATGGGTTTATATATTTTAAACTTAAATAAATAATAAAATAGAAGGTTCATAAAAAAATTGCATAGCAAATAAAATAACCAGATAATGTCACATTCTATAAACATTATTTAAAACAATCTCTAATAAACCACACAATCTGAAATTGCAGTTCATAAAATAAATTCAAAAATATTAAATGTGTCAACAAGAAATTAACAATTAAAATGAATTAACATACTAATCAAATAATGTTAATTAATATATATTAAAAAGCACTACCTGCACTACTCCCAGTAACCCAAAGCCCCACAAAAATGATAAATTGCTAAACATTTTAAAATAACATAAATATTGTTGTAAAACACAGTATAATATAATAATATTACACACTAAAAAGGATATTATAGTAAATGATATTTTAAACTTTGATACTACTGTAAAAAAAGTTGTATTTTCAAATATAAACTTAGCCTTCAATATTTTTGAAGCCACAGTATTTTGACCACCATATTATGGTTTCAATATTTAGATGGAATATTCCACTGACACTTATGAAATTTGAACTTTTTAGTACACAGTATTATATTCTGTAGGCCACGCTCACTAGTGAAATCAGGTGAGGAGATGAACTTCGATAAACTTCATAGTCAAAATACACTACACGTTCTAGGACACCATGGCGCCAACCAACATTCTAGGTCAGATACTTATTTAATGGGTTTCCTGAGTGGTTTATGTGTGTTCCCAAAGTCTCGTTTTTACCTTATACGTGGAGGTCTGTGGTATTAGGGATTAATCCTTCTCAGCTTAATAGGAAATGCCATGGGCATCTCAGAAGACTTGTAATGATGGCAGCCATCTTGGATAGTGTAGTTAAAGATACTTAAGTTTATTGAAGCAATAATGATTCTTAGTTGCAGCTGCATGATTACTGTTTCCAGAATTTGAATACAAATGCTCCGTAAGAAATATCAAACACTTTCATATTCACAGAGGTTCTCTGGAAAAGCATTGGGTGGAATAATTTAGCCTTTGATATTTGAACATTGTTTTAGGGAGTTACCCTGTACAAAGGACATGAACTCTACCTGCAATACTTTCTCAATGAGATGAGTAAGAAGGATCCTCATTTGCACAAACTTGTTTTTGATTCTTCAGTCACAGTATGATATTATGATAGCAATAATGGTGGGGTAGTGATTGCTTGTTGTCATATGGAAAGTTCAATATAAATGCATATTTCTTATCTTTATACTGATGAACTTGTTTCATTAAGAATCATTCAGATTAATATACAAAGACTTAATATACAAATCACTGAAATCAGATATTGACATACAAACAAGTTATCAGAGAAAATCCATTTACATTTCAGCTCTAAAAACTTCCAGAGCTTCAACCTATACAGAGAGTCAGAAATACAGAGATTGTCACAGACTATATCATGTGTCAAATGATGGTTAGTGATTTGGAACTTAAAAGATGAAAACCATAGAGTTTGTTCTCATTTTAGATAAATACAATTCTAAAGAGCAGATTGAGTCCAATTGTAAGAACAGGCAGAGTGAACATATCCAGTGCCTCTATCTCTCTCTCAATCTCCCAATTTCCTTTCCCTGGGTCTACTGCTGACCGGCATAGCTCTCCTTACATTATTATCAATTGGTTTAGGGAAGCAAGGAGATTAACAACACTTCTGTTAGGTCCAGCTTACCATGTTAGAGCGAATTCAACACACAGAGATCTTTTCTTCCAAGAAAAATATTTCATCAACAGCAGATAGGCCAATCATACTGTTAAGACGTAATCCAGGAACCAGGTAAGATTAAAATATTTATTTGAAGATAAAGCACAGTGAGGAACAGTACGTCTAACAGTGAAGGAAGCTCCTCCAACTGCCTAGTCTGGAACATGGAACGGGAGTTGTACAACGCAGGTACGGCATTCCATGTTCCAGGCAGAGGAGAACATGAGAATGAGAAACAGAGCAAAACAAAATGAAATGCAACACATACCCTTTCCCTTCCGTCTAATTAATAGCTATGTTGAACAGTACAAATTGAAAATCCTATCCACCACCTTGTTTATCAATATTTTCCAGAGGAAGATTCTAATCACTGAAAATATTCAATGCCTTATTTTTGTTGGAGAGAGACGCAGTTTGCTTACTCAGTAGACCAAATGGAGTTGCATCAATAGTTAGGATGACTTGTTCTTGGGAAAGATGTCTAGATTTGTCCCCATAGGTTTTGTGAAGAAATCCTCCTTTTCAGAGCCTTGCACTTACAACCTTACATCTTTAAACACAATAGAGACTTGCCTCGATGAAGACAATATAATACAGCCAATACACGTTCCTCCTATGTAGCTAAAAGGATAAGGCCTTGAATATGGGCATGAATATTGCCCATATTATTGGTAAACATTTCACAGACTGTCAAAAGTTGTCTAGTCGATGAAAGGATCCATTGAGAGTCCAATTTGACAGGTTCATTCACCAAAGATATATTCATGCAGAAACCTGCAAACAGAGATTTAGAGGAAAGGAGGAAAGGGGAAGGAACAAATAGACATCATTCTGCAATCTGCTCTGTATGTTTCCTTTTCAGTGTCTTCTTACATGTATCCCACGTGGTTTTATCAGCAAAATTAGAGATAAGTGAAACCAAAATGTAAGCAACAGTGTAGGTCACATAAAAATAACACATTGAGCGGACTTTATGACTTAGCTATCACTTAGGTGAATGAGCTGTCATGTGTTCCTAAATCAACTAGGAAACGAGCAGCAAAACCCCGGATGCCAAGGAGCAGCGGATACCACAGTAATGAATGCAAGACAGGAAACACAAATAAACACGCTGAGAGGTAGGTATCTGCTTTTTTCAAGCTCATGAAACCTTGTTACACACTTTTTACTTCACATTAGCTACATTGAATATTTGCTTATCAAGCCAACTTTAAATCTAGAACATTGCTATTAATTTGTTTTGTTTTTTAAAAAATGATGTGGTTGTTTCTGTTGCTTTTTATACATAAAATGTGTGTTAAGTGATTGCTGATCCCTTGTCTGCACTTGCACTTTGCTACAATTGTTATTTATCACTACATTTGATATTATCTGTCTTGCCAGCCCAATGCCTCTTTATTGCCCCATTTCTAGACACCATTTTGGGTTATGCTCTAGTTTTCATGATTGAGCACAACCCTCTCAACTTATAATGGTCTGTTGCAAAGCAAGCCTGTCTGCACCTATCTGTGCACCGGCCAAGCACACCGCTTGTCTTGCTGCCCATTTGGATATTGAAGCTGCCTTCCTGATATCTTTCCACCCCAACTGAAATGTAAGTTATGCTAGAGAACATTTGTTCCAAGTGGGGGTAATCTATCTGGGTGTAAGCAAGCTTCACTAATGGGCCTTTCTAGCTCCGTTAACCATATTACATTCGCCTCCTACCCCCATGTATTCCTGCGAGGTTTGGTGGGCTGGGATTACCCTACAAATTATAACCTGGATGACCTGCTAATGGAGGCAGACAAAGGACGTTTTGTGGCCTTAGTTATTTTAGACCTATCTGCATTTGACATGGTCAATCATAATAGCTTAATCTCCAGGGTATCTGATATTGGCCTCAGAGAAACAGCCTTGAGATAGCGCCAATCCTATCTGCAGAACCAAAAGCTGTGCACCTTCCTCCTTTCAGATCTGAATTTAAACGGGGACAGGGGTTACTTAGCGGTCCTCACAACACCAGTCTTGTTTACTTTATACCTCAGCCCCCTGGCACAGCATATTGGCTCACAAGGAATTAGCTGAATGAATTATGCTGATGAAACCCAGCTAATTATATCGTCGACCCTGCTTTATCCACTCCACTTGGCACCTTGCTAATACTTTCTCTATCAATCTTCTCCATTAATGAAGAGCTGTAGCATTCACAAAGAGACATATTTTACCATTTGTGGGGTTTCCTCCTGCCCAGACAATCTCATGGAGAAACTTGATACCTTTTATATGTACGATTCAGTGTATGGTGGCATTTGGCAAAGTCGCCCCTTCCTTGCGCAACTAAGAAGAGGACTCAGCAGACCTTTTTAACATCTAGTCTTTGACAGATTGAGACACCACTGACCCCTTAGGAATGGTTATGCTATGGATTCTTACCAGGTCCTAGCAGAAGAGTTACAGCAATTATGCCAGAGAATTTGGTGTTAAAGCAAACTTTGATATTAGGGTGCACAGATACTACACTATGAATAATACAGATAATCATTTGTTCCTTCTCCTGGTTGTTACAAGAACAGAAGAAGAAAAGGTTGTTGATAACTCTGCATTCTTGAATAGTAGTGTCTGTGGAATGTTTGTTGATCAGATAATATTCCTAACAGAGTTATTTAGACTCCTACCGTCATTTGAACTGTTGAAGACACACCATTAACTTCAGATCACTTACAACAGGGTTCTTCTCCATTGCAAGTCTCATTGAGGGATTATACAAAAATGTTATCTTTTGATAATATTGCATCTCCAAATTATGCTGTATTGTTTTGGTATTCCTTGATTAAAGAGGCATAATCCGTATGCAGAACGACTCCCAACTCAACCAACGCCAACTCTGCAGCCAAAGAACTACACAGATGGATCACCAACTAGCAGACAAGCTTGCCCCACTCCACAACCCTGACAGACAGCGCCCCATGAAGGCCACATGATTTACCACTGACCTCCAAAAATCCAGATGCGCCTGCAGACGACTCGAGAAGCTATGGAAAAACAGCAAAAACGCAGAAGATCGGACCACCTACAAGACCGCCATGACTGAATACCACCAACTCATCAGATCCACCAAAAGGACCCTCATCCATAACAAAATCCTTGCTAACTCCAACAACTCATAGGAACTCTTCAGTATCATTCAGGAATTCACCAAACCCGCCAGCAATGACACCAAAGTCACACCCTCCTTGGATTTCTGCAACAAACTCGGCTTCTATTTCCATCTGAAAATCAAGTCCCTCTACGATAACTTCAATGAACAAACACCAGTCACTTAAACCACTCCTCCCGCCAGCAACGACAGCCTGCCTACCATCTCTGCCTGGACACCAGTCACCAACGAGGACACCGGCACGACCATAAAAAGCATTCCCTCAGGAGCCTCCATGGACCCCTGCCTGCCGCACACCTTCCACAGAGCGGCTGCCGCCATAGGACCTGAGCTACAACACACCATTAATGCCACTTTCAAAACCCACACATTCCCTGATGACTGGAACTGCGCAGAAGTTAAGCCCCTCCTCAAGAAGCCATCTACAGACCTGATGGACCTCAAAAGCTACCGACCCATCTCTCTCCTCCCCTTTGCGGCCAAAGTCACTGAGAAGATCGTCAATGTCCAGTTAACAAACTTCATTGAAGAGAACTCCATACTCGACCCTTCCCAATCCAGATTCTGCAGCACCCACAGCTTCAAGACCGCCCTCCTCGCTGCCACAGATGACATCCTCACTCACCTCAACCAAGGCCACACTGCTGCCCTCATCCTACTAGATCTCTCTGCGGCCTTCGACACAATCTCCCACCGCACTCTCACTGTCAGACTCCACGATGCAGGCATACAGGGAACCACCCTCTACTGGCTCTGCTCCTTCCTTACCGGCGGAACCCAAAGAATCAGACTCCCGCCCTTCCTCTATGAACCCTCAGAGATCAACTGCGGAGTACCCCAAGGATCATCGTTCAGCCCCACGCTTCTCAACATCTACATGGTACCCCTCACTGTCATCGTCAGACAGCATGGACTCAGCATAGTATCCTATGCCAATGACACTCAGCTCATCTTCTCCCTCATAAAGGACCCCTACACCACCAGACTCAGCTACCAGGAAGGACTGAAAGACAACACATTATAGATGAGCAGCATCTACATGAAGCTCAACTCAGAAAATCAATCAATCAATCCGTGCATTTGTAAAGCGCGCAACTTACCCGTGAGGGTCTCAAGGCGCTGAGGGGTGCTGCTCCTGCTCGAAGAGCCAGGTCTTGAGGAGCCTTCTGAAGGTGAGCAGGTCTTGGGTCTGCCGCAGATTGGTGGGGAGGGTGTTCCAGGTCTTGGCGGCGAGGATGGAGAAGGATCTGCGTTGAGGACCAGTCGAGCGGAGGCGTTTTGGATGCGTTGTAGTTGTCGCAGGGGTTTGGCAGGGATTCCTGCGTAGAGTGCGTTGTCGTAGTCCAGCCTGATGCTGACGAGGGCTTGGGTCACTGTTCTTCTTGTTTCGGTCAGGATCCACTTGTAGATTCTGCAAAGCATGCGGAGGGTGTTGTAGCAGGAGGAGATAGCGTTGACCTGATTAGACATGGAGAGGGAGGAGTCGAGGATGAATCCAAGGTTGCGTGTGTGGTCCGTGGTGTTAAAGCAGTACCCAATGTAGACGGCCACCAGGACTCGTCCCACACAGGGGGTGTGGGGCCTAGGATGAGGACCTCCGTCTTGTCCGAGTTCAGTTTCAGACGGCTGCTCCTCATCCACTCGGCAACGGCCTTCATTCCCTCGTGGAGGTTGGTTTTGGAGGTGTGTGGGTCCTTGGTGAGGGAGAGGATGAGCTGGGTGTCATCGGCATAGGAGATGATGTTCAGGTTGTGCTGGCAGGCCACTTGTGCGAGGGGGGCCATGTAGACGTTGAACAGGGTCGGGCTGAGGGATGAGCCCTGGGGTACGCCCCAGATGATGTTGGTGGCTTCGGATCGGAAGGACGGGAGGCGGACTCTCTGGGTTCTGCCGGAGAGGAAGGACGCGGATCAAGTCCAGGGCCTTCTTCTGAAATCCGGCTTCTTGGAGGCGTGTTCTTAGTGTGCAGTGGCATACCGTGTCGAAAGCGGCTGACAGGTCCAGGAGGATGAGGGCTGAGGTTTCGCCGTTGTCTAGCTGGTGCCTAATGTCATCTGTGGCAGCGATGAGGGCAGTCTCGGTGCTTTGGTTGTGTCTGAATAGGGATTGGGATGGGTCTAGGATGTCATTGTCCTCAAGGTGGCGGGTCAGCTGCAGGTTGGCGATTTTCTCAATGACCTTCGCCAGGAAGGGGAGCCGGGAGATGGGCCGGATGTTCTTGAGGTCTTTGGGGTCCGCCTTGGGCTTCTTGAGGAGGGAGTTGATTTTGGCGTGCTTTCAGCTTTCCGGTAATGTTGCTGTGTCGAAGGAAATGTTGATGACCTTCTGTAGTTGAGGTGCGATGGTTGCGTCAGATTTGTTGAAAACGTGGTGTTGACAGGGGTCTGATGGAGATTCTGAGTGGATGGAGTTCATGACCTTGCTTGCCTCTTCGTTATTGACGTGGTACCAGGAGGTCAGCTGGTTGGTGCAGGTGGCGTTCAGGGTGGGGCCTGTTGCGGTCGGGACGGATGAGGAGTTGAAGCTATCGTGGATGTTGGCGATCTTGCGATGGAAGAAGGTGGCCAGTGAGTCGCACAGATCTTGCGAGGGCGGGATGTCGTTGATGTTGGCGCTGGGGTTGGATAGTTCCTTTACTGTGTTGAAAAGTTCTTTGCTGTTGTGTGCGTTGATGTCCAGTCGGGCTTTGAAAGATGTTCTCTTGGCTGTTCTGATGAGGTGGTGATGTCTGCGGGTGGCGTCCTTGTGGGCTGTGTGGCTGTCTGGTGTGCAGTTGTGGAGCCATTTCTTCTCCAGCTTCCGGCATGTACGTTTGGAGGTCTGGAGTTCTTCGGTGAACCAGGTGGCTTTCTTGCTGGGGTGGTTGATGGAGGGTTTCTTGATCGGGGCGAGGGTATTGGCGCAGTCGTTGATCCACTGTCTGAAGTTTCAGGTGGCGGCGTCTGTGTCGGTGGGGTCGGTGGGTGGGTTCTGGGTGAGGGTGGAGGTCAGTTGGTCTTCGGTAACTTTGCTCCAGCAGCGGCGAGGCAGCTGTTGGGTGCAGTGGTGTGTGGTTGGTTTCTTGAAGGTGAAGTGGATGGATCGGTGGTCGGTCCAGTGGAGTTCGGTGGTGTGGTTGAAGGCGACCTGGATGCTTGTGGAGAAGACGGGGTCGAGCGTGTGGCCAGCTTCGTCGGTGGGTTCGGTGACGAGTTGTCGGAGGCCGAGGTTGGCGAGGTTGTCGATCAGGGTGGCGGAGTTGCCGTCATTGTTGTTCTCGAGGTGGAAGTTCAGGTCCCCGAGGAGGATGTAGTCCATGGAGGCGAGTGAGTGGGTGCTGGCGAGGTTGGCGATGGAGTCACTGAAGAGGGCCCGGGATCCCGAGGTCTGTAGATGAGTGTTCCTCTGAGGGTGGTGTTGGGATCGGTGTGGATCCGGGAGTGAAGGTGTTTGGCGGAGTTGAGGGAGTCGTCTGCGAGGGTATGGACCTGGAGGGTGGACTTGTGGATGATGGCTTGTAGCCGTCCGGGATGGCTATGGCGATGTCAGGCGCTGAGGAGTCGTTTCACCAGGTCTCGGTCAGAAAGGCCTACCTGGGGCGGCGGTGTCAAGCAGGTCCCAGAGCTCGACGACGTGCTTGCGTGCGGAGCGGGTGTTGAGGAGTAAGCAGCGGAGGTGGTTGGGTCCGGTCAGTAGGGGTATTGGTGGTTCTGTAGCATGTGAAGTTGCAAGTGTGGCAGGAGAAGGGTCCATGGGTGCGTTTCTGGGGGGCCTGGAGGCAGCGGTGGTCTCGTCCGGTGTTGAGAGCGAGGAGGGTGTTGGCATCGTATCGGAGTCTGGAGCCGTGGCCTGTGCGGGATCCAGGGGTTCTGGCACAGGGCACACTCCAGGCTCGGCCGGGCGCAGACGGGCTTGCCTTTGGCGCGCCATTTAAGGCGGGGAGGGAGGCAGGATCAGCTGGGAGGCAGGAGCGGGCGGCGATGGGGGCGTGGCCGCAGGGGCAGCGGCGGAAAAAAGAGCGGGGTACAGAAAACAAAAGAGGGGGGTGGAGGGGGAGCGAGCTGAACAACAATGGTCAAAAACAGCACAAAAAATAACAGAGATTACACAAAATCAGGGGACAATAAATCAAAACACAGAGCGAACCCAAAGGTCACGGCGGTGAGCTGCGGCAGGCAGGACACAACGGGGGCGGACTCTCGCACAGGACAAGAGCAGGCAGTCAGCTGGTGGAGCTGTTCGGCAGCAGGGGGGTAACCTGGCCTGCAAGCAGGGTCAGTGGTCACACTGTTGGACACTGGTCCAAGAGTGGGGTAACATTTTTGGACACTGAAATATATATTGAAAATGACTCCCTGCAAATCACATTGAATACAAAAAGTACAGCTACAATTGCAAAGTTACATGGAGATAGCTTTCACAATGAAAATCTAAAGTGGAGCATCCCATATGGGGAGTTTTTAAGACTCAAAAGGAACTGTTTAAATGAAAAATAATTTCTCAAATATAGCAAGAAAGCCAGCAATCGATTCCTCACCCGTAAATATCCCCAAGAAGTTGCTGCTAAATGTCTAAGCAGAGTCATGAACCAAGATCGGAAAGAAATCGTTTTTGCCGCGGTCCTCACTGGGTTCTTCGGGCGTGAGCTCCCTAATGTGAAGCGGCTTTAGGAATTTCCTCACAAAGTTGAAGTCAGGATGGAAAGCTCGGCATGCGTCCTGTCGTATTAACCCGTCTTTCGTTCCGTGTGCGAGTACAGACAAACGACCAGGGTTCCAAGAAAAACTCGAACAGGGACTTAACCCACCCCGTTATCACTGCCTGACGCTGTAAGAGCCTGGAAGCGACTATTGTATTTGAGCTATACTAACTCACTACAGAAGTCCTCCTCCTTGGACCCACCCCCTCAGCATGGGACATCACCTGGTGGCCCACCACCCTCTGCATCCCCCCACTCCTACTGACCACACCCGAAACATCAGCATCATACTCGACTCCTCCAACACCATGACCTCACCTGCTTCAACACCCTACACATCCTTTGCAAGGCCTTCAAATGGATCCCCCCGAATCCCAAAAGACCATCACCCACACACTCATAACAAGCAGACTGGAATATGGAAACGCCCTCTCCACTGAAGTCAAAAAATCGCTGCTCCGTAAACTCCTGCCCATCCAGAACACTGAGGCCAGACTCGTCCTCTGCATCCTACGATATGAACAGATCACCCAACACCTGCAAGACGTCCACTGGCTTCACGTCGAGAAGAGAATAACCTTCTAGCAACTCACCCTAGCCTACAAATTCCTCCACAACACTGGACCTCAACGCCTCAATGGAAGAGTCTCCCTTCACATACCCAAGAGAAACCTCCGCTCAGCCAAAACCCTGCGCATCCACAGAGCAGGTGGAAGAGACTTCTCCTACATCACGCTCATGACCTGGAACGAGCTCCCAATTGACATCAGACACTCCCCCACTCTTCACACCGTCAGGAAGAGCCTCAAAACCTGGCTCTTTGGCTGACTCAGAGCTGCCCCCACCCCCCAGCAACTTGAGACCTCACGGGTGAGTTGCATGCTTCACAATTCCCTGATTAATTGAATGATTGATATGCCATTTGGTCTACTCAAACAATATCCGCAGTTTTGTCATTTTCACTGTTATGCTTCAGGAAGTTATTGGACACACAGTGACAACATACAGGGCTCTACTTTTCTTCAATGCCAGGTTGGCACCATGCTTTTTAATCAGGTTTTGATAAGCTTAAAGTTTGTTCACTTAACCCTCATAAGGAAAAGGATTGTACCACACAACTCAAACCTTGTGTGATTTTTACTTTTAGACATATTAATTCCTTAGATGAGAAAAAGAAGGAGATACTGAATATGCAAGGTAATTTAATCATACCAGATTCATCACCTGTGTGTTTGTAACATAAGAAAGATTGACATCTTTACCCCAATTGATTATAGATGTTTGAACAAGAGCATGATTGCAGATGGATATCTTTTGCCTCTTGTAAAGGATATTCTGGAGTCGGTTCATTAAGCAAGTATTTGTCATCTTTTGCACAGAATATAATGTGACAAGGGGAAAATGGCTCTTGCAGACCCATGTGGGCCTTTTTAATATTGTGTACTACAGTTTTGGGTCATGCATTATTCCTGCCATTCTTACTGTTACAACGCCTCAGAAACATCGGAATCCAAGGAAAAGCACTGGAATGGATCACCTCGTTCCTTGCCGGAAGAACTCAGAGAGTCCGCCTCCCACCATTTAAGTCAGAGGCCACTGAAGTCATTTGTGGCATGCCACAAGGATCTTCACTCAGCCCCACCCTCTTCAACGTATACATGAGGCCCCTCGCGGCCATCGCACGCCAACATAACCTCAACATCATCTCCTACGCTGATGACACTCAACTGATCCTCTCACTCACCAAAGACCCTAACACCGCCAAAACCAACCTACATGAAGGAATGAAAGAAGTAGCTGAGTGGATGAAACACAGCCGTCTGAAACTGAACTCAGACAAAACAGAAGTCCTTTTCTTAGGTACCTCCCCCTCCGCCTGGGAGGACTCTTGGTGGCCAGAGGCCCTTGGAAAAGCACCCATCCCGACGGACCACACACGTAACCTGGGCGTCATCCTGGACTCCTCACTCTCGATGACCAGACAAGTCAACGCCGTTTCATCCTCTTGTTTCAACATTCTTCGCATGCTCAAAAAAACGTTTCGCTGGATCCCCACCGAAACTAGAAAAACGGTCACCCACGCACTGGTTACAAGCCGCCTGGACTACGGAAACACCCTATACGCCGGAACCACCGCAAAACTCCAGAAAAAACTCCAACGCATCCAGAATGCATCAGCCAGACTCATACTAGACATCCCGCATAAAGACCACATTTCTGATCACCTGAAAAACCTCCACTGGCTTCCCGTCAATGAGAGGATAACATTCCGCCTCCTAACCCACGCACACAAAGCACTTTACGAACTTGGACCCGAATGCCTCGACACACGACTTTCCTTCTACACCCCCTCCCGCCAGCTACGTTCTTCCAACCAAGCCCTTGCTGCTGTACCCCGCATCAACAAAACCACCATGGGAGGAAGATCCTTCTCCTACCTGGCGGCGAAAACCTGGAACTCACTTCCCACTCACCTTCGCCTCACTCAGAACCACCTAGCATTCAGAAAGCAACTTAAAACCTGGATATTCGACAAGTAATTCCCCACCCTTCCTCAAGCGCCTTGAGACCCTCTGGGTATGTAGCGCGCTATATAAATTAACTGACTTGACTTGACTTGCTCTATTTGGATGATATTCGGGTGCTATAAAAAATTCTTGCGGACCTTCAAGAACAATGAGTCCAGTGCTAACAAGACTTCATCAACATCAATTGTGTTATGTACCTGAGGAGTATAAGTTTAGGAAGAAAGAAGTAGAATGTCTTGATTTAAATTGAAAATGTCTTGCATTTCTATGGATCCAAAGAAGGTTTCAGATATTTTGGATTGCCTGTCACCTACTAAGTTTTTGGGGTTTATGAACTTTTATCATCATATTTTCAAGAATTTTGTAGAGATGATCAGTGATATCTCTAGTGTTTTGGGTAAGGCCATAGAGCGCGCAGGGACCAACTAGCTCAGTTTCACCATACTCACCTGGGCCCATGAACAAATTCACACTGTGAAATAGTAGTCCTGCCTATTGAATTACTAAGTTTAGTCACCCTATCAGTGCTTTTAGTCCTTTTAGCACTTGTCCTTTAAACCATGACTTACCAATCCTTGTCACCTTTACTATAAGTCCTAGGGATCGTAAAGGGAGTTAGAATAATCAGGCAATATTTCAACACAATTACTTTCTTATAATAACCACAGGCTTGGGGAAAGTTTTAAAACCTTTATCTATGAGAGATTTTCTGGGTCAAATTGATAAAGCCACAATCCCGTGACTACGAATTTTACAAGCAAGAATATAACCAGTAGGACATAGAGTTTGTAAGAAATCACAGTAACACCTTTAGACATTGGTACCTGGGAAGGGTGAGAAAGGGAAATAGCACAAGGACATACCACATAGATTATATTTACCTAGAATGGTGCAATGACCAATCCTGGTCACGGGCTGGGGCAAAAAGACCAGGGCCAGGTCCCAATTAATCAGGTGCCCACGGGACAAGACATGTGCAGATCACTGCAGGTGACCTCAGCTAAGTTCAACTCCCGCGTCACACCCCTCTCTCTAGGATAAGCCAATTAGTAACCCAAATTGGTAATCAATTCTTCTGACAGAGTGCTCCGCCAGCAGCTCTGCTCTTGATCGCCTATTGAGTGCATTGGGTCAGTGACATGTCAGCTATTCGGACAAGTCGGAAAATGTATCTAAACCTACCTTAGTTATACCATTTCGAGAGCAATGTACCACCCCTAAATGTTGCAAATGTATGTGTTCCCCTTCAGTGATTGGTTAGAAAGACTAGGAGAGGTCATCACATCATACTAAGATGAGATCATCCCAATTGACTTGAATTGATCAAGTTCCCACCAATAATTTATTTTCTCACAGTTTATTCCGCCCACCAATATTATTTCATTTTAGCATACAATGTTGAAACATTTTGTCAGTCTTCTTCCTTTTCCCAGGTCATGGGGTGAGGTTCTCAGGCGCATCGCGGGTAAGACAATCCCTGGCACAGTTTCAATGCGACAGTTCAAGGTCTCTCGTTTCTCCTGGCAAATGCGCAGTACGCATTCAAAATGGCGATTCAAGACACCCCTCAGGCCCAAAAACGAGCTAGTAACAAAGTCAAAGAAAAACACATTAGAATACAAAAATAAATGAATGCACTGTATACTACGTATCTCTACTCTAACCCCATTACTTTATTTTAACTTTTGCATTAATGGTTAAGCAAGACGAACAAGCTTAGTACAAGCAGCAGCATAAGCATTAGCATGTGAGATTTGAAGCAGCCATTTCTGGCACTAGTGCGCAGAAGCAAAGATTTCCCACCAAGCAGAAAAGACGTCACACCAGGTAAGTGTGGCAGGCGCATGTGCAGTGAAATTCCCGTGTTGCAGCAGCCATTTTAATGCATTAGAGTTACTGTTACTGAAAGCACCTAGGCGAGCTTCCCCTAGATACTAGAAATGTCGTGAAATGCAAATATTAGTTAACAAAACCTGTTGGTTAGTATATTACAGTTTATTTCGAGAGGGTTGAGTACAAGCAAGTTTCTGTACATATGAAATCTTGCTCCATCAATCCCTTCTTTGACGATATTTTATATCATCACAAATTAAGGAACCAGATGGTAACTTCAACACTCTCCCAGTTCAATTTCTTCAATGACTTTGGGAGTTCTTTTTCCACTCTCATTCTGCAACACTTTCATTCTCTTATATATGTCCCCTTTTAGTTCTTCCGTTTAAATTTCATCAATTTTTTCGTTTCTTCTTTTTCTCATTTACTGTGTATCTTTTTCTATTTCTGCCGCATTTGCACCAGATCATTATCACAAATTAGTGATATTCCCATTATTGGCATCAGTACTGTACCTACAATACTTCTAGCTAGCTTAGAAATCCAATTACCAACAGAGGAGAGACCATCTGTTAGTCTCTTTCATGCACTACCAACTTCCAATGGTTTCAGTTCTTCTTCCAAATGAGTATGTTCCTTACATACCTTCCAATTTCAACACTTTTATCTGGTATGTAAGTGCAACAATGTTACGCTTTTAACATTCTACAGACTCCGCCCTCTTTTGCTAATATTATGGCAAGAGCAAGTCGATTTTGTAAAACCATTGATCTGATCGCAACCAATTCGATATCGATCAATAAGAACCCTCCAGCAGTGTCAGTCGATAAGCGATCCACCACTGTAGACAATTTACAGTTTCTTTGAGTATTCAGAATTATTCCCACTGAAGGTATCAATGCACTAAATATATCACCTACAATTTCTGCAAAACTACCTCTTTTATATCGGGTTAGTTCATTTTCATGTTCATTGATTCTAGTGATTCTTTTTATATGGTACACTTTTAGGAATACTATTCCGAAAGAGCAACTCCCATACCAATGATCAGGCTGCTTAAAATAAGCTTTGTTCCCACAAATGTAATAGACTCCAGGAAATACTGGATCAGTTCCCCCTTTTAGTCCCCAACCCCCAATTATGTGGAAATTGTGTTTACATTCACTGGGACCGATGAATACATTGTTATACTCCGTTTTCTTTCTATGGAGACAGATTTTCCCCTTCTTTTCAAAGTCCAAAGACATAGCAGCATGAGGTCTACCAGTCGCCATAAATTCCTCTCTTTCAGCCCATTTGGGTATCTGGGGTTTGGGTTCAGTGGCTTTCTTTTGGAAATCCTGTCTCCTTTCCTCTACTAAATTTAATAAAAATTCTCTTCTTCGTGTAGTTTACAAGTTAAATTGTCTTTGTATGCATTAGCTATATCTATTGTTTCCATTGTTAGAAAATATTCACCCATAAATTGTGAGTCTTTACTACTAAGGACAGGATTCATTCATCTAGGAATAGGAATTTCAGAGAAAATAACATCTATGTTAGAATAGTAATACTGTAACCTTCCAGTTTTATAAAACAGGCTAGTTAATATGCTACAGAAGATACCAGAGGTCAGGGATAAATGGTGGTAAGTAACACCTTCAGCTACTGAAGTGGGTAATTTAATACAGACATAACAGTCACTAATCTGCATAGTCTCTACATATTTCACTAATAGACTAGCAAATACATTCATCTCAGTCTCGTTTCTGTTTCTAAAGTGATGCAATTCTATCTCATCTGGTGCTTCTAAGTCTACTCTATCTTGTTTGTGGTTCGCTATCTTTCCGTGTATACTAGTGTTATTTTGTTTAGCAGCCATCAAGTACGGTATTGCTATTGTCAGTCCTAACCATACTACTAGTACTATCAATACACTACAGATACATATCCTACAGCATGTCTTTATACAACCTATTTTCGAGTTTCCAGCAACTCTTTTATCAGCCATTTTTTACTAAGGAGGCTTTAGCCCTCTTTGAGAATTTTTCACAGAGTACACCTGTGTTTTATCTCAAGTTGGCCTCACTTCACCAATGTCTTTGTCAGCAATCAATTCTTCATCACTGATTTCTAGATTTTCAAAATCTTCAAGGATGATGCATGTCCATTTAGGGCCTTTGAATTTATTGTTCAGCTTTTTCAGGCATGGACTTCTCCTTCTTCGATTGCTTGTAGACGGTTCAGTTTGACGTGTCACTTCATCTTGTTCTTGCTCTTCATCTATTGCGACTAGCAATATTTCAGTCATTTAACAAAACCAGCCCATTTATCACCTTTTCTGAGTCTTTTAGCTGGCACTGTGCTTTCTGATTCTTCAAATGTTCTTTTGTTTTCTTTAAGTTGTGGCACAACATGATTTTCGTCAACTTCAGGTTTCCTCTCTAACTCACCTTGTCCAGGGCTTATTTCTGTTGACTGTTCTGCCTGGATGGATTCTTCTAGACTAATCTGACCTGATTCAGGATATGACTTTGTTGGGCCTGGAGTTTTTTCTTTGTCCTTAACCCATTTTACTAATCCTATCTGGTCCTACACAGGTCTTGCAGATTCTTGATTGTCTTCCGCCTGTGCGTTTTGACTAGTACCTATCTGTCCCTCCTCAGACAATGGAGTTCTGGTAGGGGATTTGTTGGTCTGAGTATATTGCTCTTTCCTTAATTGGTCCTCCTTACGAGTACCATTAGCTTGTATATCTGTAATCTGAGTACGTTTTTCTATACCTATCTTGTCCTCGCTATCAGTCTGACTATCTAAATTTGTTTGACTTCTTGTTCTCACTCTTATTTCAGGTATGTCAACCACTGGGATCTATTCATCATGACTGGTGCTCGGTTGCTCTTCATCAGCTACTTCAGGATCAACTTCTTGAGACCCTTCGGCTGCATAACCTTTAGCCTCAACTTTGTCAGGTTCTGTTATCCGTTTAGTGTGACTTGCGTGGATCCAGCTGGGGATTACTTTGCACTTTACAGCTGTGGTGGTGACCAATATCACTTGTTCTGGCTTTCCCCACCTTGGTGCTAGGCAAGATTCCCGAGTGTGATTCTTTATCGCTACCGAATCTCCAGGGTCCAAATCATGTGCTGGAGTTGAATGTCTGGCTTCTGCGTCTTCCCCAACCTGGTGAGAGATAGAACGCACTTGGTCAGCCAACTCTTTGCAGTACTCCAACACTAAATCATTAGTTAAAGTTAACAGCTGATGTCCTGGCACACATGCTTGCCTCATTGCTCTTCCCATGAGTATCTCATAGGGAGTCAAGCCTGTTTTCTTGCCTGGAATGCTTCTGAGTCCCATCAGAACCAGAGGTAAAGCATCAGGCCATTCCAATTGGGTAGATTTGCACATCTTTTCCAATCTTGCTTTAATCGTGCCGTTCAATTGTTCTACCACTCCAGAAGCCTCTGTGCAGTATGCACATTGCAGTTTTTGCTCAATTTTGAATGCTTCACAGATCAGACTAATTATTTAATTTTAAAATGTCTTCCTCGGTCTGACTCAATCGTTATTGGAAAACCAAACCTAGGTATGAGTTCTCTTAAAAAGAGTTTGGCTACAGTTAAGCTATAATTTCTGTGGGTAGGGTATGCTTCCACCCATTATGCAAATAGGCAGACAATGACCAAAATATACTTTAATCCTCGACAAGCAGGCAACTGAATGACGTCAATTTGTAATCTGATAAAAGGGCCTTCTGCTTTCCCAATTTTCCCAGGGCACACTACAATTTTCTTACCATCGTTTAATCGTTGACATGTAAGGCATCTCTGGCAAAGACTCTCTGCTATGTTCCTGAACCTCGCATTGAACCAGTCCCTTCTAAACAACCTCACCATTGCATCTCTCCCTATGTGTGTGTCTCCATGGTACATTCTGGCCATTGGTGCAAGCATACAGTCAGGTAACACTTGTCTCCCATCTAGGTAGATGATTATGCCATCTTCAGGTCTCATCCGACACCCTATTCTTTAGGCAATTGAATTGCTTCCAGTAATTCCTTTACAAACTGTCCATTTTTAATAGGGGTTCCTGAAGAAGTCATGAACTCCCTTGGCATCCATAATTGGCCAAAGTCATGCACAACCCCGTAACCATACTGGCTAGCAGTGTAAATGGTTACTCTCCAATTTTTCCCAATTTTGCACGGTTTTATTAAAGCAATCAATTTGGCTACCTGTGCAGACTTGACTCCTGGTAAATAGGATGCTTCAACTATATTCGATAGTGTGCATACAGCAAAAGCAACGCTTAATCCTACTTCCTCATGGTGCTTACATGAGCCATCTACAAATAACTCATGTTCTGGGTCTTTTAAAGGTTCTTCCTGTTTGTCTGCACAAGGTTTAGTACTGAATTCAGTTAAGTCGATACAGTCATGTTCGACTTCCTGTCTCACTTCCTCAAAGTGAGAATTTGGCAATAAGATCGCTGGATTTAGAATAGTCCATCTCACTATTGTCACATTTTCTGAACCAAAAATAATTCTTTCATATCTAGTCATCCGACTAGGTGTTAGGTGCTGAGTACGTGTTCTGGTTAACAGAATCACAACTGAATGTGGAACATACACGGTTACAGGATGTCCCATGACAATGGATTCACTTTGCTCAAGACTCATGCATGTTGCAGCTACTGCTTTTAGACAACCTGGCAGTGCAGATGCCACTGGGTCCAATGTGGCAGAAAAATACGCCACAGGACGTCGCATTAACCCATGGGTCTGGGTTAGGACTGAAAGGGCACAATTGTCTCTTGTGTCACAAACAAGTGCAAACTCTTTTGAATAGTCAGGCATCCCTAATGCTGGAACTTCACATAAACTGTTACGCAGTTTTAAGAAAGCAGTCATGCTTTCATCATCCCACTCGACTGGGTCTTTTGCTTGTTTCTTTGTCATTTAAACCAATGGTTTTGCAAGTCCTGCAAACCCCACAATCCACTGCCTGCAGTAACCTACAAGTCCAAGAAACATTCTGATTTCTTTCTGCTTTTGGGGTAATTTCATGTTTTGAAATATCCTGATTCTTTCAGATGTCACTCTCCTGACCCCACTTTCTATCTGGTGTCCCAGATATTTTACTGAGGTTGTACAGTATTGGAATTTCTCTGGGGATACATTATGTCCACCTTTTGCTAAATAGTTCAGTAATGCAATGGAATCAATCACACAGTCATGTCTTGTTCTCGATGCCAACAATAGGTAATCGATGTACTGCACCAGAACAGATTTTCCAGGCAGCACCAGTGATTCTAGGCACTTTTCCAAAATCTGATTAAAGATGGATGGATTCTCTGTGTACCCCTGAGGGACAGGATTCCAAACATAAACATGGTCATCAAATTTGAACGAAAATAAAAACTTGCTATCTGGATGCAGCGGGATGGAAAAGAAGGCATGGCATACATCAATTACAGTGAACCATCCTGCTCTCCATGGTATTTGATACAGAATCACAGCTGGATTTGGTACTACTGGGCAACATGGGACGACAATTTTATTAATTTTACGGAGGTCTTGGACCACGCTGTACTTTCTGTTTGGTTTCTTTATGCCAATTATAGGTGAAATACAAGGACTGTTCATTATTTCTTTCAGAATGCCTTGTTCAACCAAATGCCCTATTTCTTGTGCAACTCCTGCTTTTATTTTGGGACTCATTTTGTACTGTCGAATGTTTGGGTAAACTGCACCTTCTTTCACTGTTACTTTTATGGGATTGACATCTGCCATTAGGCCTACTTCTTTTCCTGAAAAATCCCATACATCAGGATTTACAAACGTTTTTAGTTCTCCTGGTAAATCTTCTAGAGACATCTTTTTAACTTCTGCTTCTTGTCTAGCTAGCATACTTTTATACACTCCGTCTTCATCTGGAGTCTGAATTTCAACACCATTTGGTGTACAAAAGATTTTGCAGTTCATTTTACATAGTAGATCTCTCCCTAGCAAGTTTACAGGGCTAGAATCGCACACTACGAATTTGTGCATTTCTCTGAAGTTCCTAATACAGACTTCCAACAGGTTCTGTGACAGGGGTCCTAATTTGTTTATTAGAAATGCCCACTACTTGGATCGCTTCTCCCGAGAGGGGTAGGTTTGGGATGTCTGCTGTTCTCACAGTAGAACTGGTCGCACCAGTGTCCAACAAAAAGCTAACATCATTTCCCTCTACTTTCCCTTCAATGTAAGGACCTGACTGATCTACCGGTAAGGATGCGCCAAGTGCGCAATCCTAGGGACCGTGTCAGGCACCGTCAATCTTCTTCAAATTAAAAAAATGTGTCCTGCAAAAGAAACTGCGGTGTTACCGTATTTTTCTTACCACTTCACTCCCGAAATCCGGTGTCCACACTGTATTTGTGTTGACTCACAAACTCTGGCATAGGGGCTTGAGGTAATTGATTCTGTATTACCTGTTGTGGCTGTCTCATTGACACCTCATTCTGCGTCTGTGGATTCAAATTTTGATTTTGGACATTATTATTCTGTATCAATTTACACTTGTTTCTAAAATGTCCCAATTTTCTGCACCCATTACAAGAAAAAAAATTCTTTGCCTCTTCTTTACTCATTTTCCCTTTTGGTTTACCCCCACTTCCTTCACTTTGGCCTTTCCCTCTTTTCTGATTATGATATGATATGATATGAATGAGACTTATATAGCGCACGACTTACCCTGGGGCATCTCAGCGCTTGTTTAGGGAACCCGTCCTGGTATTCCCCTGTGAGATAACCCTGGCAGGGTATCCACAAGGTGAAAGTCAGGCATCCCACCGCGAGGGGCCGTTGTGGAGATTAAGCAAGCTATTGCCCAGAGTCGCAGAGTGTGAACCCGTGAGTCGAGAAGGCACCGGAGCGAGAATTAACGAGTCTGTGGAATTTTGAGCCCAAGACCCGCCGAGGCGGGGAATTGAACCCTGGTCCCAGGCCGAACTCAAGCTCCAGGTCTGCCGCCTCTAACCCCTGAGCCACACTTCTCCACTATTATTTGCTTGCTGACTTAACTGAAGTTCCTATTGTTCTGCCATTTTAACTTGAGCCCACATTACCTTTTCTTCGAATTTCTTTAGTTTATTATCAATTTCATCCTCACAGTATTTTGCATACTTGAGAATTTTCGTCGACAGGTTTTGCCTGCTAACACAATTTATGCTCTTTAATTTTTTGGGAGATTTCACAATAAAATAATAAAATGTGTCATGTTCCCTTTTATCAATGTATTCTAAGCCACTGTACTGTTTAAATACCTGCAAGAGGCGTTTATAATATGCATATACAGATTAATCTTTATTTTGGGTGGTTCTGTCTATTTTAGTCCAATCAGTTTCTTTCTGAGGAATCTTTGACTTTAAGTTATCACCTGATTGTATTTCTTCATCACTACCCCTGAAGGGGCTCCTGTCTTTGGGTCTCTAGAGTATTCATCATTAGGCCAATCTACTGTGATTTTACACTCGGACCACAAATCAGCTGGAACAACAATGTCAAATAATCCATCTGAATCTTTTAACAGTACTTTTGACACCTTCACAACCCTTTCGACTTGGCAGTACCATTCTACAGGTTTTTCTATGCATTTTGGAAAATCATTAGTAAATGATAAAATATCCTGTCGCAACCATGAGACATGTACATACCACCTCCTGGCACCTCTCTCATCGGACACAACCTTTGGACTTTTTCTGCTTCTTTTAGTAAATACTCAGAAGACGTTTTATTTGCCTGATCTTTACTCATTTTCCCTTTTGGTTTACCCCCACTTCCTTCACTTTGGCCTTCCCCTCTTTTCTGATTATTTGCTTGCTGACCTTTTTCTTTCTCCATCTTACTTTCCATTTGTCCAAATCTCGCCATTTTTGCAACAATGACAGCAATTCTTTTATCTGCAATTTACGACCTGACACATTCATGTTTTCCAAATCTTTATCAGAAAATTCAGCTCTATATGGTTCCTGCAATACCTTTGATTTGCCAATATCAATTCCCATTTCCGAAGCCAAATTCCTTAACTTTTCATGATATATTTTTGTATTTCGAGTAATACTTCTGCATATAAACAATAATTCATTTTCATCAAATGAGTTCAGTCTGTCCAGTCCGACATTTCCCGCTACTATTTCCTCGGATCACTGAAACAATATCGATGTAAAGATTATTGAGTCACTAAAATATCGAGGTAAAAATATAGAATACCAAAATATCGACCTCCTATCTCCAAACAGGTAAGTACAAAAATATCCAATCAAAAATATCGATGTAAAAAATATAGTTAGTCAAAATATCGAATTTTTTTAAATGCTTTAAATTAATTAATAATTAATGAAATCATAAATATAATTAACTTAAACATACTTAAACTACTTAAATAACATGAAAATTATTAAATAATTAATGTAAGTTAAAAAAAATCTAATTATTTTGTTAATGCATATATATATATATATATATATAAACGTAATATTAATAAAATATGTACAATATTTTTACCGTAGGATAGCGGAAAGTGTAAAACTTACTATAATCACTCCATTAAGTGCAACAGTAGAGAAAGCGTTGGATAGCGTAGGGGTAAAAATTACCATTCCAACTCCAGGGAGTGCAACAGTAGGGAAAGCGTTGGATAGCGTAGGGGTAAAAATTACTATTCCCACTCCAGAGAGTGCAACAGTAGAGAAAGCGTTGGATAGTGTAGGGGTAACAATTACTATTCCCACTCCAAAGAGTGCAACAGTAGAGAAAGCATTGGATAGCGTAGGGGTAAAAATTACTATTCCCACTCCAGAAAGTGCAACAGTAGAGAAAGTGTTGGATAGCGGGAAGGTTAAAATTACTATTACCACTCAAGAAAGTGCAACAGTAGGGAAATCGTAGGATAGCGTAGGGGTAAAAATTACTATTCCCACTCCAGTGAGTGCCACAGTAGGGAAAGCGTTGGATAGCGAAGGGGTAAAAATTACTATTCCCATTCCAGTGAGTGCAACAGTAGGGAAAGCATTGGATAGCGTAGGGGTAAAAATTACTATTCCCACTCCAAAGAGTGCAACAGTAGAGAAAGCATTGGATAGCGTAGGGGTAAAAATTACTATTCCCACTCCAGAAAGTGTAACAGTAGGGAAAGTGTTGGATAGCGGGAAGGTTAAAATTACTATTACCACTCAAGAAAGTGCAACAGTAGGGAAATCGTAGGATAGCGTAGGGGTAAAAATTACTATTCCCACTCCAGTGAGTGCCACAGTAGGGAAAGCGTTGGATAGCGAAGGGGTAAAAATTACTATTCCCATTCCAGTGAGTGCAACAGTAGGGAAAGCATTGGATAGCGTAGGGGTAAAAATTACTATTCCCACTCCAAAGAGTGCAACAGTAGAGAAAGCGTTGGATAGCGTAGGGGTAAAAATTACCATTCCAACTCCAGGGAGTGCAACAGTAGGGAAAGCGTTGGATAGCGTAGGGGTAAAAATTACTATTCCCACTCCAGAGAGTGCAACAGTAGAGAAAGCGTTGGATAGTGTAGGGGTAACAATTACTATTCCCACTCCAAAGAGTGCAACAGTAGAGAAAGCATTGGATAGCGTAGGGGTAAAAATTACTATTCCCACTCCAGAAAGTGCAACAGTAGAGAAAGTGTTGGATAGCGGGAAGGTTAAAATTACTATTACCACTCAAGAAAGTGCAACAGTAGGGAAATCGTAGGATAGCGTAGGGGTAAAAATTACTATTCCCACTCCAGTGAGTGCCACAGTAGGGAAAGCGTTGGATAGCGAAGGGGTAAAAATTACTATTCCCATTCCAGTGAGTGCAACAGTAGGGAAAGCATTGGATAGCGTAGGGGTAAAAATTACTATTCCCACTCCAAAGAGTGCAACAGTAGAGAAAGCATTGGATAGCGTAGGGGTAAAAATTACTATTCCCACTCCAGAAAGTGTAACAGTAGGGAAAGTGTTGGATAGCGAGAGACTTAAATTTACTATTCCTACTCCAGAAAGTGCAACAGTAGGGAACGCGTTGGATAGCGTAGGGGTAAAAATTACTATTCCCACTCCAGTGAGTGCAACAGTAGGGAAAGCGTTGGATAGCGAAGGGGTAAAAATTACTATTCCCACTCCAAAGAGTGCAACAGTAGAGAAAGCATTGATAGCGTAGGAGTAAAAAGTACTATTACTACTCCGGAAAATGCAACAGTAGGGAAAGTGTTGGATAGCGGGAGGGTTAAAATTACTATTACCACTCCAAAGAGTGCACCAGTAGGGAAAGCGTTGGATAGAGTAGGGGTAAAAATTACTATTCCCACTCCAGTGAGTGCAACAGTAGGGAAAGCTTTGGATAGCGTAGGGGTAACAATTACTATTCCCACTCCAAAGAGTGCAACAGTAGGGAAAGCATTGGATAGCGGGAGGGTTAAAATTACTATTCCCACTCCAGAAAGTGCAACATTAGGGAAAGCGTTGGATAGAGTAGGGGTAAAAATTACTATTCCCACTCTAGTGAGTGCAACAGTAGGGAAAGCTTTGGATAGCGTAGGGGTAACAATTACTATTCCCACTCCAAAGAGTGCAACAGTAGGGAAAGCATTGGATAGCGGGAGGGTTACAATTACTATTCCCACTCCAAAGAGTGCACCAGTAGAGAAGGCGTTGGATAGCGTAGGGGTAAAAATTACTATTCCCACTCCAAAGAGTGCAACAGTAGAGAAAGCATTGGATAGCGTAGGGGTAAAAATTATTATTCCCACTCCAGAAAGTGCAACAGTAGGGAAAGTGTTGGATAGCGGGAGCGTTAAAATTACTATTACAACTCCAGAGAGTGCAACAGTAGGGAAAGCGTTGGATAGCGTAGGGGTAAAAATTACTATTCCCACTCCAGTGAGTGCAACAGTAGGGAAAGCGTTGGATAGCGTAGGGGTAAAAATTACTATTCCCACTCCAGAGAGTGCAAGAGTAGGGAAAGCGTTGGATGGCGTGGGGGTAAAAATTACTATCCCCCCTCCAGAGAGTGCAACAGTAGAGAAAGCATTGGATAGCGTAGGGGTAAAAATTACTATTCCCACTCCAGAAAGTGTAACAGTAGGGAAAGTGTTGGATAGCGAGAGGGTTAAATTACTATTACCACTCCAGAGAGTGCAACAGTAGGGAAAGCATTGGATAGCGTAGGGGTAAAAATTACTATCCCCACTCCAGTGAGTGCAACAGTAGGGAAAGCGTTGGATAACGTAGGGGTAAAAATTACTATTCCCACTCCAAAGAGTGCAACAGTAGGGAAAGCATTGGATAGCGGGAGAGTTAAAATTACTATTCCCACTCCAGAAAGTGCAACAGTAGGGAAAGCGTTGGATAGCGTAGGGATAAAAATTACTATTCCCACTCCAGTGAGTGCAACAGTAGGGAAAGGGTTGGATAGCGAAGGGGTAAAAATTACTATTCCCACTCCAAAGAGTGCAACAGTAGAGAAAGCATTGATAGCGTAGGGGTAAAAAGTACTATTCCCACTCCGGAAAATGCAACAGTAGGGAAAGTGTTGGATAGCGGGAGGGTTAAAATTACTGTTACCACTCCAGAGAGTGCACCAGCAGGGAAAGCGTTGGATAGAGTAGGGGTATAAATTACTATTCCCACTCCAGTGAGTGGAACAGTAGGGAAAGCTTTGGATAGCGTAGGGGTAAAAATTACTATTCCCACTCCAAAGAGTGCAACAGTAGGGAAAGCATTGGATAGCGGGAGGGTTAAAATTACTATTCCCACTCCAGAGGGTGCAACATTAGGGAAAGCGTTGGATGGCGTAGGGTTAAAAATTACTATTCCCACTCCAGAGAGTACAGCAGTAGGGAAAGCGTTGGTTAGCGTAGGGGTAAAAATTACTATTCCCACTCCAGAAAGTGCAACAGGAGGGAAAGCGTTGGATAGTGTAAGGGTAAAAATTACTATTCCCACTCCAAAGAGTGCACCAGTAGAGAAGGCGTTGGATAGCGTAGGGGTAAAAATTACTATTCCCACTCCAAAGAGTGCAACAGTAGAGAAAGCATTGGATAGCGTAGGGGTAAAAATTATTATTCCCACTCCAGAAAGTGCAACAGTAGGGAAAGTGTTGGATAGCGGGAGCGTTAAAATTACTATTACAACTCCAGAGAGTGCAACAGTAGGGAAAGCATTGGATAGCGTAGGGGTAAAAATTACTATTCCCACTCCAGTGAGTGCAACAGTAGGGAAAGCGTTGGATAGCGTAGGGGTAAAAATTACTATTCCCACTCCAGAGAGTGCAAGAGTAGGGAAAGCGTTGGATGGCGTGGGGGTAAAAATTACTATTCCCCCTCCAGAGAGTACAACTATAGGGAAAGGGTTGGATAGCGTAGGGGTAAAAATTACTATTCCCACTCCAAAAAGTGCAACAGTAGAGAAAGTAAATACTTCATATATGAATAAAAATAAAATAAATATTAATAGCAAATACAAATTATTTAAAAGTAATACAAAAATGTATATAATATAATAATTAATCAAAATAAATACTAAATAAATAATTATTACAAATCATTACCTATTAATACAAATTATTTACCAATTAACAATTAATTAATTAACAATTAAATATCTATTAAAAATTACAACAAAACAAAACCAATAAATAAATACCAATATGTATTTATTCAGAATTAAATTACTTCGCACCCTATTCCCCATACACCCACAACCCGCTACAGAAAATACATTAATAAAATAAACATAATTAACAAATAATCAATTAATTAAAATAATTAACAATTAAATGTTAATTAATTACCAATAAATTATCAATTAACAATTAATTCTAAATAAATACAAATAAATAAATTAACGTATTTAATTTTTTATATTTAAATTACTTCCCACCCTATTCCCCTATAAACCCACAATCCCGCTACAGAAAATACATTAATAAAATTAACATAATTATCTATTATTCAATTATTTACAATAATTAACAATTAAATGGTAATTAATTACCAATAATTATCAATTAACTATTAATTCTAAATAAATACAAATAAATAAATTAACATGTTTAATTATTTATAATTAAATTACTTCCCACCCTATTCCCCTATAAACCCACAACCAACTACCGAAAATACATTAATAACATTAACATAATTATCAATTAATAAGTTATTTAAAATAACTATCAATTAAATGTTAATTAATTACCAATTAATTATCAATTAACAATTAATTTTAAATAAATAAAAATAAATAAATTAACATATTTAATTGTTTATAATTAAATTACTTCCCACCCTATTCTCCTATAAACCCACAACCCGCTACAGAAAATACATTAATAAAAGTAACATAATTATCAATTAATCAACTAACTAAAATAATTATCAATTAAATGTTAATTAATTACCAATTATCAATTAACTATTAATTCTAAATAAATACAAATAAATAAATTAACATATTTAATTCATTATAATTAAATTACTTCCCACCCTATTCCCCTGTAAACCCACAACCCGCTACAGAAAATACATTAATAAAATTAACATAATTATCAATTAATAAATTAATTAAAATAATTATCTATTATATTTTAATTAATTACCAATTAATTATCAATTAACAATTAATTTTAAATAAATACCAATAAATAAATAACATAATAATTAACTATAAATAAATTACTTCCCACCCTATTCCCCTATAAACTCACAACCCACTGCAGAATTATATTACGCAAAAAAAATACTATAAAATTATTTAATTAAAATAAATTATAAAATAAATATACACTTTTCACACATATACTAACATAAAAAATACTTTAAAAAATTTATATTAACTTACCTCAAGTTCGATCTTTTTGTTGTCTATATTTTGTCATTCTATATTTTTGTTGTCTATATTCTGTCATTCTATATTTTGTCCATTCTATATTTTGAAATTCGATATTTATGCTATTCTATTCGATATTTTGGTAGTCTATATTCTGTCCATTCGATATTGTGTCCATTCTATATTTTTTACTCGATATTAATGTAACTGGGTATTAAAAACTCGATATTTTGACTGTATACCTATTTCCTCTAATTCCACCCTCAATTTGAATATTTCCAATACCTTCGACTGTGCTTTCGGCTTCCCTATGTTTCGGGTCCATCTATCTAATTCTTCTGGACTTACTACAGTAGCATGCCTCGTTCCTGAGGATGTTTCAATCTGTACCTCTTTTGAACTTGGTGGTGTAATTTTCCTGACTGAGGCAATTACTGGTTCTTGTATAGGTAAATCCATTAGGGAAATTACCGACTCACATTCACTTGCTTGAACATCAACAAGGTTTCTTTTCTCGGCTGAACTATTGGTGTAGTCAGAGCGGGAGCTTTAGGATTAGCTTGCTTATCTCCATATAAAGGAACTACTTGAGTTGGGAATAGTGTAACAGGTTGAAAATAGGAAAAGGCAACATGAGCGAGTACGGTACAACTGATGTATTTCAATGGGATGTAAGACAAGTGACTGCATGTACTGTAACGATTGTGCAATTTTACTATCCTGCAAATAAACAGTTAAAAAAAAAAAAAAAAAAAAAGGAACTACAGGACCTATTCTCACATGTATTGTCAAGGCTTCAGGACTTGTATTCAATTGGGAGATTTCCTGAATTAATTCACTTAGCTGTTTATTCAAAGCTTCTTTTTCTCCTTCTTGGAGTACCTTTTCTAATGAGGTTTCATGTATAACCTACGGAACTAAAGGTAGTTTTAAGAATGGAGCACTAGGAGTAACCCTCTGAGTTTCTTCTTGGTAATGTGTCGGATATTTCATTAACAAGTCATCTAAATAATCATCATCCGAATCACCACTAGTAATTAAATTTCTCATTTTCCCTGTACTTTTACTTCCTGACAGTTCTTCTGTGGTAAAAACAGGATATAATCCTTCTACTAACATAGATTGTCTCCACCTTTTCATTTGCTTATCTCTTGTCTCTTTTGGGAATTTAGGGTAAAACTTACTCCAATTTCTGTCACTTCTGGACCTGTCTCGCTCATATGCCTCTGTCTCCCACTCCTCTAGAGCTTCATATTGCGTTAATCTTGGTCTGGGATCTAGTTTATTCATACCATTTCTTAAATTATATACAATTCTACCATTAAAGGTACCATGTTCTGGAAATGCCAAAATACCATCTTCTTTAGTGTACTCTATCCAGTTCTCTAACCATACACATGTGTGATAGCCCCTTTCTACCATCATTCATGATGCGGGCGTATTAGAGGGTGGAATAATAATTCCTCCTCTGGTTTTAATAACTCTGTCTTTTTTTAAATAATTCTTTAATTTACTGAAAAGTGACATTTTTCTTTTTTCATCGTACATGATATAAGGTCTTCCTCTAATTTGTTGTTCTCTCGCGAATCCTATATATCTTCTATCAGGACAGTTTCCTATAACTGCTGGATCTAAATGCCACATATGCAGCTATTTTAATTTGCACAGAATGTCAATTAATTCAATTGAATCTATTTGTTTACTTTGCAGAAATATTTCTCCAATACCAGGGCGTCTCTTATTTTAAATGACAAATGAGGTTTAGCAGCGTTATCCAATGATTGCACAGCTTTTCTGTGACGGGAATCTCACTCTCTGCACTGACCCCTCTTTTACAACTGTCCAGACCCTCCAGCTTATCGCGATTTCGCGATTTGCAAAAAAATCGCGAAATCGCGCAATCTCCGCAAATGCCGCGATATTTGGCATAAAGCCCGCGAAATTTGCCGTTTCCCGTTTCCGCACCCATTTTCCATTTGATTTGCGGCTTAGAGAAGGAGCCAGGGAGTCGAGGACGCGCGAGGGAGAAGACCAGCACCACACCAGCAAGAGGGGGAGAGAACACGAAGCGGCCGAAGACTCTTCCTCAGAGACTTCGCACCCGTCTGCCTGGACACGTAAGTGCACCACCCTGCAGTGTCTGCTCTTGAGGGCACGCCTTTTCGTCACGGCGGCAACCTGTCCTGCCCTTCTGTGTGCGCATTTTAAAGAGCCCCGCACAGAAGCACTGAGCTTCTGAGGACATTCACAGATTTAATAACCTTCTATCCAAGCTTTTTAACACATGGAAGAAATGGAAACGGTTACCTTTAGCTCTCACTTTGCAACTAAAGTTGTAGTCTGCCTCTGGATTGAACATGCCCAGTTTATGTTTGGATTGAAACACATCTTGTAATATCTTGAAGATCACTCTTATTATTTCTTGTATAGTGCATTCAACTATAGAGTATGATGTGTCTGTATTTCGGAGCTACATATCTGGCTATGTTAAAAAAACTAATAAAATAAAATATTTTTTATAAAACACAATACTGAAGGTTTATTGATGCTGCTCCGGTCTCTCTTTTTCAATGAGCATTGTCCTATGTACTTGTGAAAAATCCCCTATTTTTCATGAAGATGGAATGTAGGTTTAGGGCATTCTTACGTTTGGGGCATTTATTGTTACGTTTTCAATCGTGGCATAACTAGACCAAACGAAAGTTGGGCTGTCGTCGCAGATCATTAAGCAGACCCCCCAGGATATAACGGCATGGATTGGCAAATTTAGCGGCATGAGGTAGTAAAAACTGTGAGCAACCAAAAGTACATTAGGTAGTAAAGGTAATAGTGACAATCGTGAGCAAACAAAATACTTGAGTAAAAATTGTGAGCAACCAAAAATGCATGAGGTAGTCAAAAGTGCACAAGAGGAGATGAAAGTGACAAGTGTGCAGTTATAAGAGAAAACAGAGTATAATTTGAGGTATAGTACTGCAATAAGTGCTAGACACTCAGGCACAGGAACAAGCGTTACGTGGGCAAGGTCAAACAGTAAGATATCTGTGTTTGGTTTTGCAAAAACCCCAAAATAAAATGCCGCTAAATGCCGCTAAATTTCCATTTTTGTGCCGCTAAATTTTCATTTTTGTGCCGCTAAATTTGCCAATCCATGCCGCTATATCCTGGGGGGTCTGACTGTCTGACGTTTACACACCCGCTGTTTCTACCAATCCCAGCACAGCTCTCCGTGACGTCAGCGCAGCACCCACGACTGACACATTTCATTAATTGACAACATGAAAACATTCGCTACTGTGCCTGATTGACTAAATTCAAAAGAAAAAACAATTTCTTTCACAACGAGTAAACCTAATTCCGTCTACTCTTCAAACACTACCAGTAAAACAACCTTACGTTTAATCTTCACTTAAGCAAAAAGAACCTGCTACTCCTTCAGAATTAACCTTTCTAGGTGATATAAGACCAAAGTTTCACCAGCGAGATTCTTTGCTACCAATCGCTCTCACTTTTATACTAGGAAAAAATAAACCCTAACTAGTGTTTCAAGTTTTACCTAACTTTAAGCACCTATTCCTCAAGGTAAGTAACCTCTCAGCAGCGTGGTTTCTATTTACCACCTGCTTTCTTATCCAGACAACAATTAACACAACACAAACAGGTTTCGAATTGGTACATAAAATCAATAATTCAATCAATAATCAATATTCAATACTAAGCTAATTACCTAATTTAACTAATCCCTAACCATAGCTCTGCTACCAGAAAAGTATACTGATAGAGAGCGCGCAGGCACCAACTTGCTCAGTTTCACCATACTCACCTGGGCCCATAAACACATTCACACTGTGAACTAGTAGTCCTGCCTAACTAATTACTACGTTTAATCACCCTATCAGTGCTTTTAGTCCTTTTCTGGCTTATACCTTTAAACCATGACTTACCAATCCTTGTCACCTTTGCTATAAGTCCTAGGGATCGTAAAGGGAGTTAGAATAATCAGGCAATATTTAAACACAATTACTTTCTTATAATAACCACAGACTCTGGGAAAGTTTTAAAACCTTTATCTATGAGAGATTTTCTGAGTCAAATTGATAACCCACAATCTCGTGACTATGAATTTTTCAAGCAAGAAAATAACCAGTAGGACATAGAGTTTGTATGAAATCACAGTAACACCTTTAGACATTGGTACCTGGGAAGGGTGAGAAAGGGAAATAGCACAAGGAGAAACCCTGGAGGTAAGGGGCACTGAAAATTGCTAAATGCTTCCCTTGCCATGCATGAGAATTCCCATGATGAGGGGAGCAATGTATTTTTTATTTTCAAAAAGAAAACCCAGGTTTGGGATTTCCATTTTGAAAACAAAAAGAGACAATTATTTGGTGTAGTGCTCTGTCATTTTGACAAAGCCCCTGTACCAAACAGCGAAATGCATTGCTAGGAACTGCCATGACGGTGATTCCTGGCAATGCATTATAAATGACCGCCGGCATAGAGTGGATTCAAAGTTGCCTAACCACAGAGAGATGTGTAAGACCGCTGATGAGTAGGTGTGCACATGTGCATCCAAAATTGAAATTGAAATTGAGTAAAATTTACATAGCGCATGGCTACCCAGAGGCATCCCAGCGCTTGCAGTAACAGGCCAGGTTTAAGGAAACAATAAAGTTTTTAGTGATCTGTGAAAGGAAAGATGATTGGGTTCAGCTCGCAGATGGTGAGGGAGGGAGTTCCAGAGTCTGGCGGCATTAAGCGAGAATTGTCGACCTCCACTTCTGGCCTTTTTAATCCCAGGTTTAGGGTTTTAGATCGAAGACTTCTGTTGGGCTCATAGGACTGAATGATATTGTTAAGAATGGAAGGGCCTGTGTTAAATAGAGATTTGTGGGCGATGCGTAAGGATTTTAATTTAATTCTTTCTTGTACAGGGAGCCAATGGAGGGACTTCAGAGCTGGTTTGGCTGACTGATGTTTAGGAATGTCCAGCAACAGTCTGGCGGCCCGATTCTGGATGGCTTGCAGCCTGGAAATGTAGCCACCAGGGACCCCAAATAAAGCGCATTTGCGTAGTCTAGCCGGGACAAGACGAGTGCCTGGACCATGATTTTTCTGGCCCGGAACGGCAGGATAGGGAGGATTTCACGAGATATTTGCAGGACACCATAGCATGAAGCGGCGGTCTTCCGTGCCTGGGATTTAAATGACAGGTCTTGGTCTAACCAAACACCCAGGCTCTTTAGCTGGGTTTTAGGAGTGGGAGCCAGGCCTAAAGAGGTGGGCCACATTTCTTTCATATCAAGTGGGCAGTGATTACCCAGGAACATGATTTCGCTCTTTTCCCCGTTTAATTTTAAGAAGGAGTTCCTCATCCAGGTTGCAATCTCCTGTAGACAGGCGTGTAGGCTGGGAGAATTACTTTCCTCTTTGTTAAGCCCACTCACCAGCTGCGTGTCATCAGCATAGGTGACTATGTGAATTCCAGAGGGAAGAACTGCTTCTGCGAGAGTGCGGGTGTACACATTAAATAAAATAGGGCTCAGGGAAGATCCCTGAAGCACTCCCCAGCTGAGGGGAGTTATTCTGAAAGTCAAATCGTTTTGAAACACTTGAAAGGATCTGTTGTCTAGGAACAACTGGAGCCAGGCCAGAGCAGTTCCGGTGATACCTATTTTGCTGAGTCTCTGGATTAGGATTTGGTGGTTTACGGTATCGAATGCCGCCCTGAGATCAAGAAGCAGTACCACCGTGGTACCGCCAGAGTCGACTATTTTCCTTGATTCTTCCACTACTGAGATCAGGGCTGTTTCTATGCCTTTTAGTGGGCGGAAACCTGTCTGTGTCTGGTGGAGAAGATTGTGGGTCCCCAAAAAAGACAAAAGTATCGAATTCAAATATTTTTCGGTGACTTTACTTATCCCTGGAAGCAGGGAGATGGAACGGTAATTTCCTAAGGTGGAAGGGTCTAGGGAGGGTTTCTTCAGCAGGGCCTTTACCATGGCTTCCTTCCATGCAGAGGGGACCACCCTTGAAGACAGTAATGTGTTAATTAGATCTAAAATCACAGGGAAAACTACACTTGCTACCTGGGTGAGCATTCGTAAAGAGGCAGGGTCTTTGGGCGATCCACTTTTTACTCTGGAAAACAGTTTTTCTAGTTCTGGCATTTCCATTGCCGGGATAGAATCCAGGCTGGGATGACTTTTACCAAGTGAGGGGAGTGTGAAGTCGTTAATCATGGGGGGAAAGGAGGAGAAAATTGTATCAATTTTAGTTTAGAAAAATTCTGCAAGTTTGTCACACTGTGCTCCTGAAGTATCAGGAAAGACAGGTGAGGGGGGGAGTTTTGATAGAGTTTTCACAATGTTGAAGATCTCACTAGTGGAATTAGATGCAGCTAAGATTTTATTTTCATAGAAGGCAGCCTGTGCTGCTCTTATTTCTGCTTTATAGAGGTAAATGCTCTCTCTATATTTTTTCTTTGAGTTCGAGGAAAAACTTCTCCTCCAGGCTCTCTCCATTTTTTTACAATTCTGCTTTAGGCCTCGGAGAACAGCTGTATACCAAGGCTTTTTGGTGTTTCTTGTCTTAATTTTCAAACTTGGTTCGGGGATAAGAGTATCCAAGGATTTTTGAAACGAGTTATTAAAATTATCATTGGCCGTGACTACATCTAATGAGGAGGCTGGTTTGGTTTCTTCCAGAACTGTGGTCCATTGTTCTAATGATATTTTGGACCAGGGCCTTGCTCTTTAATAGGAAGGGTCTCTACACGCTGTTCTACAAGGTGGCGACCATGAGAAAGGTATAAGAAAATGGTCTGACCATGGAACAGGTATAGGGTTTTCCCCTACTATCGCGTCCAGGTTCTAGAAGATGGCGTCTAGCAAATGGCCCTTTATGTGGGTGGGTTTACTGATTTTTAGTGAGAGTTGGAAAACAGCTAGGTCCTTGATAAGTTCCGTCAACGAGGTCTGTAGAGGGTGTAGGTTAAAATCCCCCAATATAGAAAAATTAGCAGAGGAGCTGGCTAAATTTGCAGCCAGGTCTGTGAGAGATTTACAGAAGTCTAGTAAGGGCCCTGGAGGTCTGTATAATAAAATACCTGAGAAAGTAAGGGCAGGGCTGAACTCAATGGAGAACAGAAGGTTCTCGCAGTATGGGACAGGACTACCCAGTATTCGGCAGATTAGATTGTGATTGTGAATATTGGCGATCCTGACCCCCTTCCCTACAGGACGGTCCAACCTCATGATGCAGTAGCCCATAGGCAGAGCCTGGACGAGGTCAGAATCGGAATTAGGGGTAAGCCAAGTGTCAGTAAGAAATACCGCCTCCTGCGATGCTTCTTCAAGGAGAATGGAGATTTCGACAGAGTGTCTTGGCAGAGATCTACAATTCAGCAGAAACATCTTATATCTCTGAGAGTTGGTAGGGGGGTGAAAGGTTGTTACATAGATGGAGGCTACAGTGTGGACATGTAAGTGAACTGTTATACGGTGGGATGGAATGTTTGCATGCTCCCTTCAATGGGGCATCCAGGTGGCGGAGATCATCCGAACTATACTGTAGCCGCTGGCCGGCGCGGGGGAAAAGGTCTATGGCCCCTGGCCCCAGCTGGCTGCGGATGGGGATGTCCCCGGGAGGTGAGCCTAGCCAAATGGGACAGGCTTCCCAACACGGGAAGAAGGGGAGCAACAAAGATTAACAGGAGTTCTCACAAGGGCCACGAAAGCATGTCCAAGTGGGGGAGCCTATGCCTTTGCCGGAATTAAGTGGGGAGTAAAGAGGAAAAACCTGTTGACCCTGTGAAGGCTGGAGGATTCTGGGCTGTCATCAGCCAGGACATAAGAAGGAAACCTTAATTTGTTCCAAAGTGCCCCCACCATTGGGTAGAGCAAGGGATTGCAAGTGTAGAAATCGCGGTGGAGGTTTGTCATGTGGAAACAAATGGTTACACTGAAGCCACTTTAGAATCCGTAGGTGTGGTGGATGTTTATGCCCTGGCTGCCTTACCTCCAAGCATGGTGAAATACAGCAGATTACCTAACATCAATGGGACTGACTACAAGGGATATAGGAGCTAGAATGACCCCTGAGGTGGATAGGCTGGTTTCCCTAGAGCAAATTATTCCAGATGTCCTACATAAGGTAGTTAACTCTTACAATGAGGTGGAGTTCCATCCCATGGCAATGGTTAACTTACAGAGGGGAGGGGTTGCTGGCCTGAAGAAGGTAGCCATGAGCCCTGCCATTCCGGTGGAGTGTTGTTGGGAAATGACCTTAAAGCCTCTGCTTTATATGAGGTGGGAAGGAAGACCCATGAAAATATGCTATGTTTCCCTGAGTGGGTATGCGTGTCCACAAGGGCCCAAACTGCATGCCAAGGGAGTAGGTGGAGCCTGAAGCATGGAACAGTGGCCTGGGCCCCCACGTCTAAGAGTTAAGGCAAGAGACCTGGGAAACCAGCCTCAAAGGTTCCTATGTCCAGAGAGAGTTAGACCCTGGGGAACAAATCTCCCTGAGAGACCTGCCAGGGCTTGCTGAGTTGTAAGGGGCAGGAGGATCTTACAGGGAAGAGTTCTGCCAATGGTAGAAACCTTGCCTAACTCCTGAATGCCTTTGACTCCAGGCTGACGCACATACACAGGGAGCTACCAGTAGACCCACCTGGATCTACTGGGATTAGGGTGTCCTGTATAAAGAGCCTAGGGGCCTAACACCTAGGGTATTCAGGAGATTGGTGGCCCCCCAACAGTATGGGGATTTCTTTCTAAACATAGCCTATATCATCCCCTTAATTGGACTTTTGGGGCAGACCAAGACCTGGGATGGGTTGGTCAACCACTTTTACTGGCCCCAAATGTCTGAGAAGGTGAAGGAGTTCTGTCGCTCCTGGGCCACTTGCCAAGTCAGTGGCAAGATAGGAGGGCAAACTGTTTGAGAGGGTGGGGATTGAAATTGTTGGTCCCCTGGACCCTCAACCTGCTTCAGGGAATAGGTTAACTTTAGTGGTGGTAGACCATGCATCAAGTTATCCTGAAGCAATACCACTGAGGACAGTAACTGGGCCCTCAGTGGCTTGGGCCCTGCTCTGTGTCTTCACCAGAGTAGGGTTGCCCAAGAAGTATATTTTGACCGAGGCATGAACTTCATGTCTGAGTGCTTGAAGGCTATATAATATGAGTGTGGGGTGACTTACATGTTTCCGACCCCATATCACCACAATCCAATAGTCTTGTGGAGAGATTCAACAAGACCTTAAAAGGCATGATTATAGGCTTGCTGAAGAACTCCATAGGAAGTGGGATGTACTGCTCCCATGCCTTTTATTTGCCTACATCAATGTACTACTAAAGGCCCATTTGAACTATTGTATGTGCCCCTGTGATAGGTTGTTTAAATCTTGTCCGAGAAGGATGGGAGAAACCTCTCAAAGAGCCCAACCAGGACATAGTGGACAATGTGCCAGGCCTGCGCACCCGCATGGTATAGTACATAAGGAATGCTAACCAATACCTGGTAGCCAGCCAAGAGTTTGGTCAGCCAAAAGCATCTTTGGTAGAATACCAGCCAGGTCAGAAAGTGTGGGTGGTGGAGCCTGTGGTTCGTAGGGCCCTCCAGAACAAGTAGACTGATAACAGTGCTGGAAAAGATGGGACAGCTCACCTACCTGGTGGGACTTGGCACTCTCAGACACCCCCACAGGGTGATCCATGTCAATCCATTAAAACCACACTTTGATAGGGCAGACATGACTATGCTCATGGTGACTGATGGACGGGAGGAAGAGGAGAGTGAGCCTCCACCAGACCTCTTATCCAGTAATGACAAGGATGGGTCAGTGGAGGGAATAGTTCTTTCCCCAACACTGACTGAACAGCAACAGAAGTACTGTCACTAGTCACTGGAACAGTTTGCTGATTATTTTCCCTGACCCCTGACTTGACCCAGTGATGTGTACCTGAGATCGACAGTGATGACAGTCTACCTGCACAAGTGGGTAGTGGCACCCCTGGGAACTTTTACTCCTTCCGTTAGGGAGTGGCCAGGAGTTTTTCCCATTCATAGAGAGTCCCTGGGGATAAATGTGGCACCCTCAGTACCCCCTTCTGAACACATCTGGACCTGTGACAGACACAAGTTGGACAGCACCTGCTGTTGAACCTGTAGAGAGATACCCCAATTGCTGTATCTGCTCTCACTTGTGCCCAAGATTGAGAAGTGGACTCCAAAGGTCAGTTGGCTGACCTCCTCTTAAGCTGCAGGTACACAAATTCTGCAAGGAACTGGTCATCCCAGTACCAGTACCAGTTGACCAGGCCAGAGACCTGCCCTGGACCTGATGGTGGCTCCCCCTGGAGTGAGACCTGACTTGCAAGTGCTATCCATAAGGTAATGGGGTACTTGGATAATTATCAGAGTGTACTCCTCATGCCTAACCCTAGAAGCTGGGACTTAGAAACGTCTGCAAGTATTTTTGCTTGGAGAGCCAACAGAATTCTGGGACCAATATGGTGAGTCAATCTGACAAAGGTTTGTTGCCGCTGGGCCAAGAATTCAAGTTGCTCCTGCTCTGAACCTTTCCACCGCAGAGACTCCATTTTCAGCAGTACGTCGCGGAGGGGTATCCAGCCTCATGGAGCCCTGCTCAACTACAAGTTGCAGTCTTGCCTTGCTGGAGGAATTTGAGCCCCAAAAAAATTACTAAGCCTGAAGGGCGAAATCTTGAACGGGTCGGCGACTCCAAAAGTATCCGACTGGTAAGAGACCTTCCTGGGCCGCGAATTTTGAATTTCTACTTCTCAGAACTTTCACACCAACAGCTTCACTGGGACTTTGTCCAATGTATATCCGGACTCAGGGAACCATTATCAGCTACAGTCTTCTGTCTTGCCACTTGAGGATTTTTTACTTCCGACCGGGTCGAACATAGTCTCTGTATCCGTGCCAAAATGCGGTCGGTCTTTACTATTGTCTTTGACCCAGTCAAGCGCAACTAGTTGCCTGCAGATGTCAGTTTGTGATTTTTGGAGCCATAACTTAATTCAGACTTTCAAAATTCATGACTATTGATCCCCTTATTGGATTTTTGTCTTTCTTGGTGTCTATTTGTTCATTAAAATTATCTCTATTTTTGTCAATTTGAGTGGTATTTTTACTGTGTTGAGTTCTCTACTTTTTAACTGTTTTGGTACTGATAAATGCTTTATATATTTCTCCTAGGTTAAGCCTGTCTGCTTAATGCTATAGTTGCCAAAGGTGGTGCGCACAGGTTAAAATATGGAGACCTAACTGGACCAGATACAGAATTGTGATATTATTACTAGATGATGAATCACATCCCCTCCAACTAATATTCTACATTCTCACACCAAGACCATCAAAAAGCAGAGCTTCTGTTTTGCTTAGATAATTGAGAGATTGCACATGCACCTATGGGAAATGTGTGGTCTTGTAAGCCAGCACATTGACAACATTTGATTGTCTGAAAAAGTGCATGCCTCTTTGTAAGACTTTTACAATATTTCTGTAGTCTAATGGCCTTGGTGTATAGGGGTATATTAACAAACTGCATTTTGTAGTCCATTTTGTAGGACTACAAAACATACTACGAACTTACATGTGGAGTTTACACGTCCCACCTTTCCTATCTTTTTCTGTGCTGAGATTTCTGCCCAAAGTGCAGAGTCCCTGCACACGTAAGTATTGTTTTAGAATATGTTTTAGTAGTAAATGTAGTAAAGATAGAGGGAGCTGTTATAAAATTGGAAATACTTACTACTAAAGGGGAGGGAATAAGGATGAGCAACCAGGGGTTATGGGAGGAACAGGTTTAGGTAGGGACATCTATTCAGTCGCAAAAAGAGTAAGCCCATTACTATTCATAAATTGCACTTCTAAAGTTACTACAACCAAATAGGGAACCAAAATTATAGCTCAGAGCTGGAATAAGTCCAGCACCACACAGGACCAACCAGTGGTAGTGCAATACCCTCCAATAGAAATCAATGTGATCATATTACGTAGTCACTACGGACGCGAGACGCATCGAGATTGAGACCCCCAAGTGCTGCCCCCGTCAAGGAAAGCTCAGTTCCCGGGAGGACTCAGGCTCCGCTACAACATTACACTTTAACTTGAACAAGTAAGCTACAACTAAGAAATCGATCTGCCCCCTTATGAACATATTGAAAAAACAGGGCAGCCCTCAATTGCCTCGTGTCAAAATTCCGACAGTTAATGTAAACTATTCATGAAGAACAGTACGTAATATGATCACAAGTCAGGAATAAATTCTGATTTCAGGAAGCTCCTTTTCCGTCCTGATGATGATCTAGATTCATATAGATCGAAACGTCGTCGACCCATACAAGAAAATTCCCTTGTTTTACTGTATATATTTATGTGGATTTACCTTGTTGTTTTGTGATGTCTTGTTTCACTTTGGTCACTTATGTCACGCCCTGCACACTGTCACTTATGTGAGCACCTAGAACTTTTTCTACGAGTACTTAAATTACAAATAAATGAATACTGTATAAATTCCCTATGTATCTTGCTCCTTAGTGTGAATTTACTAAACGCTTTCACTGTTTTGATGTGATCCTATTGGACAGCTGCTGAACCATTGTCTTTTTATATACATTTGTTCACCCCAGGTTCAATTTATGGGGTACCCTTGTTCTTAGAACTACAAGAAGTTTGCATGGTAATTATAGGGAAATGTAAAACGTTTTTTTAACCTGGAAAATGTTTGTTAAAATATTGTTGTGTGTAATATTAATGTAAATTATGTTTACGTATTTATTTTAATTGTGGAACTAAAGTAAAAAAAATGCTAAAGCACTATTAGCTACATTTTCAATTAAAAAATGCATTTGTAAAAAAATTACATTTCAGTAAAATTATTTTTCCCAAGCTTAAATTAAAAATTAATTTTCAACCTAAATTAAAACCATTATTTTTTTATCATGCATTAATAATTAACAAAAGTAATGTATACAATTAATTGAAAAGAATTGCTTATATTTAATAAAATGTAATGTTAAATTATTTTTAAAATACAAAAAGTGTATTAAAATATTTTATAATGATAATAGAAATGCTGGACTGGTTTCATAATTATTTAACATTAGAATATATTTCTTTATATTTTAACTATACTATTTGAAATAATTTAATTAAAATGAATATTATTTTCCATGTGGGTTACATTTAAGTCCCTTCCTCCATTATTTTCTAAGGGAGACGGGCTGGCCATGTGTGGTGCTAGACCTACTTCTGTTTTCTCTTAATAGTAACTTACAATTGTAAGTTATGATCCACCCCCATTTTCATGTGATGAAGAGGTGTAAGTCTACTCTTTTGAGTAACTTATGTTATGCCATGTTATGTTATGTGTATTTGTAAAGTGCACTATCACCTGCGAGGTTATCATGGCACTGAACAGGTGTGTGTACCTAGGCCTGCCTAGGGTAGGTTGTTTTATTGAAAAACCAGGTGCTCAGCTTCTTGTGAAGTTGAAGAGGAGATGAGGGAAGCTCTAGTGTGGAAGGGGAGGTTGTTCCAGGCTTTAGGATTGATGTGAGAGAATGTCCATCCACCTGATCTGGTTCTGTGTTTCTTTGGGATGTGTGTGAGTAGGAGTCCTGTGGAGCCGAGGAGTTTGGGTGATTGGTGGAAGGAGAAGTGACTGTTTGGGTAAGTAGGGTCTAAGTTGTGTAGTGCCTTGAATGTATCTATGAGGAGTCTGAAATGAGCTTGTTTATGTATGGGAAGTCAGTGGACCTCCCTGAGGTGTGGTGTGATGTAAGTTCTGTTTGTCTGGTTAAGGAAGAGTCTGGTTTCCAAGTTCTGGATGGTTTGTAGTGTTCTGGTGAGTTGCTTGGTGATTCTAGTGTAGAGGCTGTTCCCTTAGTCCACCATGGTAGGGACTAAGGTGTGAGTGATGGTAATGACAAATGTGTGTCTACAAATACTTTCCTCCTGCTTAAAGCAGGAGTAGAGTGTCCACAGAAATAGGAAAGGAATCAGAAAAAAGATGCAGAAATGGACCAGGTAATTTCTGAAAGAGTATATTATTGCCCATTCTAAACCCGGAAGTTCAAATTAATTGGTTATTTAAGTGAACATGCCTGCAGAAATCAGTATCTCTAGCTTCGTTATCTCCATATCCAATTATCACCTAACTCAGAATAGGGCATAGAAAAAAGTTACGTTGAAAGGGAAAACCCTCTGATTGCTGTGGAAATTCTAGGTTCAAAGTACAGCCTGCAAGCAGAATCTCTGCTCCCACTCTATCCCTATGACAGAAGAAATTCTGCTGGCTGTTTCTCTAGATTTTGCATTTCCTCCACAAATCAGATTATTTCTTTTCTATTGCTAATACAAGCCCAATTTGTTATTAAAAGTCATTGCTTTCACCTATTTCAAATAAAAATAGTGACATGATGTGTTTCCCATGACCAGGTCTGTGTTTACTTGCTCTACCGGGTGTGATGGATTCTTGTCTGACTGTTGCCTTCAGGGCTGAAATAGCCTTCCTCTAGCTTCCCAAAAAATATACATTCATATGTCAATCCTATTCCAGCACTACCCGCCACTATGGTTCTCTTTTTCTAGTAGTAAGGATACTGCACTCTATGGTATTGTTTGTACAGTGGCCACCCTTGAACGCTTGGCACATGATCAGCAGTAAGCTGCAGAACATTCCTACCCTGTCCAGACGTCCATTGGCAGACACACATGTTGAGACTCCTCTGAATTGCTAGAGTTTCAGATCAGGTCTCTAAACAGGTTGGACAAATGATCTATCTCGAATCCATGGGATACCCAGTGATGCCTTCAGAAATGGTAAAGCCCCCCACATTAATCAGGTCAATGCCTTGCTCACTCTCATCCTTGACCTAGCAACCTGGAAAGCATCATACATGTAGTTGCATGCCTCTTCTAATGCCTTCAGAAGTTTGCCAGAATAGCAGCCATGCTAAAAGACCTCAAGTGGTTTTCACTGCCCACGTTAATTTGTTTTCTAGACCAGATACATCAATCTCAAAGCAGTCAAGACTGGTGCATCAGCAAATCTGGCCTCCAGTGTCACAGCAAGAGGAATTTGAGAAACTGTCAGCCTCAAGAGACTGGAAACTAGGCTATATCAGAAAGGGAAAAAACAAGATGCCAGGCTTTCTTCTGTGGGAGCAAAAATGTAGAATAGTAGTCCTGTGGAAATTCTTCGGTCCCCCTCTATTGTGCTTTTGAAAATCTATAAGCAAGGTGTGGAACAGGCAGTCCACTGTTTCTGGTGGGGATGATAGACAAATGAGCACATTGGAAACCCAATATGAAAAGGCAGAGTGGATGGTCTCAAATATGCTTGCTTCCTATTCTTGGGCCTTTCTACAGACAGTTTTAGTCATTTGACATACCTCATATCATCAAAAAACACAACTAAAGAGTGGACTTTGAGTCAACCTCCTTCAGCCATTGACTTTGATATGTTTCGCATGGGGTGCCATTGCTTGGATAGGTTCTCCATCAAGGCCATGGCATTTGGTGGACGGTTACATTGTTTCATTAGGTTTTGGTTATAGAGCATCAAATGGTGCTTACATTAGATTACAGACATGTAGCTTGTTTTTGAAAGACGGTTCTGTGCTTTGATGTAATTTTGTGCTGACATTTTATTTGCTGGTTGATGGCTTTTTTGTTTAGTAAGTGTGGATGAAGTATCATCTCATCATCATACATTGCTATTATTATGACCTAGCAGTCCTTGCACATCCATCTGTTCTACTTTGCTATTGTGATAATATATTGGTGCATTTACTGTTTTTTCATTAACAAAGTGAAAACAAGCACACAGATATGCTTTTTATACATGTAACGAAAATGCTAATCCTTTCTCAAAAATATCTACTCTGCAATATTTCATTGAGTGTGTCTTTTAGGTTCCTCATCAAAAAAGCAAACGTCACTGACTTCTGTTCATAGCACTCTTTTTCGAGGGTACTCCTTAACTCTGCTAACGCAGCTTTCAAAATGTTGCCCAAGATGTTGCTTCGTTATGGTATTTTCGTTCGAGAAGAACAGAAGCAGCACACACAGTTACCCAACTATTGCCAAACACCCTAACAAAAAACCCATAACTATTGTCAACGTCAATGCTTGTTAAATTGTGTACTCAGGTCTGCTTGGCCTGTGTTTGATTCACTTCAATCTTGCTTTTGTGTGGAAATATTTTGAATTTTACAAATGATAGCTTTTAAAGTCGATCTTTATTTAAAAAAATAATGCAACTCACATGTCCTAGTATAGGATTAGTGCAAGAGAAAGTAACGTGAACCTAGTAGAAACATGGTGCTGACAAGGAAAATGTATCTAACAGGAAAATATATAAAACTAACAATTAACCAATTGCTCTGATCCATATTGTTGGCTGCCTTTTACCCAATCACGAAAATTTGAACTGTGTATTCCAAAGGAATTGGTGTAGGGGCAAGGCTGGTGGTCGAGCCTTGTTCACGGACGAAAACAAATAGTGATTTTCTATAGTAGCCAAATGTTGAAGTATTCATTACTGTGAATGCACCCACAAACTGGGGAGCAATTTTTATGAAATATAACCTCACGTAGCAACTGAAACAACCACTGTGCCCATCTATAAGCACAACAAGCTGTCAGTGAAAAAAGTAAGAACTCATAAACGAAATTCAACACAAGAAAATACATATCAATTGCAATCACAGGTGCTGCCTTTCGTAGTTTGAAATAACCGTGAAAGTTGTTTGATATTTTTTCCAAGAAGGAGTTAATGTTTATTTCTCTTCTGTTTGCTTATGTTCGTCTGGTGCTAATTTTTTACATTGGCTCTTACCACGGTTTGCCAACTTTTCACCCCAAGAGAGGGTTTCAACCTACTTTGTAGTGCTGTGTGCCATTATTAACTTCATTTTACCACCCCCAGTCAATGTATATGTCAGGTTGTGCCATCATTGAGTCAAAATGTCTACCATTTGATTTTTGTTTGTCCATCCAAATAACAAATGCCAACCAGAATTCTCATCATTGTCTATCAGACTTTGGCACATTCGTCTGCCTGGATGTATTGCCTGCCAGCGTTTGCCACATTTTTCCACTCGATTTGCATCGCTGCCAATGTTTCTGACTCAATCCAACTTCATCTCCTTGGCCGCCTGGGCTGTGATATTTTCTGTCCAAGTCAGGATCTCCGCCGTGGCATGTTTGCCAAATTTTCGACCACCGTAGGTTGGCTGTAGTCAAAGCCACATTTCCACGCTAGTCAGATTGTCTGCAAGGGTTCCCCATGTTTTCCTCTCAAGTCATATTACCTGCCAGTGTTGGCAATATTTTCTCACCTGAGTCATATTGTCTGCCATGGTTTGCCCATAGACTGGATGTGCTCCTTGGCTTTCATCCTCAGGGCTGCTATGCTGTTGTTTCTGGGGTCTGCTTCATCCAGGGGAAACTTGTCCATAAAGTTGGCCCCACACTGGTAAGGCGGTGGTGGGCCCATTGTCATGGTTCCCAAAGGCTGCAGGTTGTGGGTCATGGGGGGTGAGTTCATGAAGGGGGGTGGGGTGTAGCTGCTAGGGAGGCTCTGAGGAGAGCCCATGAAGCCTGGCAGGGTCTGTAGCGGAGCGCTGCTGGGCAATGGCGGGTTGAGCCAAGACTCCAGGGAGAGGTTGCTGCTGAGGGGTCCCATGGTGGAGGATTGGGGGGACCTGTTGAAGGATAGAATCGGGGAGTCCTGCAGCTTCATAGAGGTGACTTCCAGCTTCTCCTGTCTTCTCCATTTTGCTCTTCTGTTCTGGAACCATACCTGAAGGAAAGCATTTTACATCAGTTAAAGAGGTTATAACACCTGCGGGTGAACAGACAGTATCACAAGACTGATGTTCAATCATTGGACCAATGTCCGAGAATCAGTTTCAGCCCCAGGCCCAAACCAAGCATATAGATGTAGCAGAAGAAAAAGGGCAGGAGGAAAAGACAGGCACTTAATCTTGGAAAGTTTTATGAAGATTGACCAAGTGGGGAACAGGGGATGACAGCAAATCTTGTCTCTCCAATTTAAATTGTCACCAGGAAGCATTTCTCAGAAACTAAGTCAAAACTGCTGGACGGAATGACACAAAACAATGCACGAAGGCAGAAGGCATCCAGGTTAATATACCTCTTTTATTGGATGCAGACCAGTGGTCAAAGTGGGTGGGATCTGAGGGGCAAGGTGTGCCAAAACTTTTTTAATTTAAGAAAAACAGTTCCCCTACTTTTTGTCAAACGACAACCGTTCTGGGGCAGTTAATTGCAACAACTGAAATGCTTCAGCTGAAGTGTAATGCAGGGAGACTTTTATGCTGTGACACTGAGGAAGGGGCAGACAGCTAAACAAGCCTTCTTGTCAGGGTGTATGCTTCCCTAAAAAGAAATGTACATGTGGGCAACTGGTCAATCTACCCTTGTAAAGGGTGCTTGGAAGACGGTATTGGCTTTAGTTGATGGAATCAATGTAAGCTTCCTGATAACACACATTTACTCTTTTTGAGTGGTACTGCAAGGGAGTTGCCAGATGAGCTGTGAAGTGTGTGCTTTTAAAAGAGAGTTATAAAAAAAAAAGTGTGCACTACCTACAATCTGGGCAGTACTAAAATCAATATTTTAGACATATTTTTTTCATCTTAAAATCTTTTTGCCCATTTTGTAGCAACTTATCTTATTCTGTGTATAATGTAAGTTTAAAATAATGACTTCAGTGTTCAAAGTGCTTTCTGTCACAGACTGAGACCTCGTATCACTAAGCACTCACCAGTCACTATTCTCAACTGCACCAACCATGATTCAATTCTGTGGGTGTCTGGTTATACACAGACCTCTGCAGTGCTTTTTTTAATTGAGGTTTCACAATATACTTGCATTTATTTTTCATTTAAGGTGTGAGTTGTTGTATATGTAGCTACCTTAAGGTGAAAGAACAAAAACGTTACAGAATACTATGTTTTTTAGCCATGCCTGTGACCCCACCCCCATTTACCCCACCCCATTGTGCAAAGCATCACAGTTCCCATACTTTTTTGTAGCACTTTGACCTCAAACATAGATGCACTCAAACTAACACACACAAATAAGAGGATAGATGTAAATGCAGACAGTGTCAAACACACACACATTGAAACATTCTCACCCAAATGCATACATACACGCAATATATTGGGATGCAACTCACATACACGTACTCAGAAAGATAAATTTGGAGAGAAATACATATCCAGACACTTATCATAAGGCAGATATATATCCAGACAAAATTACACGCAAACACCTACGAACAGAGATGCACACATGAGGCGAGGCTTCTGTTCCCTGACACAATTTCTCTCTCACACACACACACGCACATACATACTTATGTAGGGAGGGCGCTCTATGGAGAAAAGCTCTCTCTCTCTCACAAACACACTCCCCCAATGGCGCTCCTAATGAATTGGTTAAAATGTGGTTCCCCTTCCATCAGCCTTTTCATAGAAAGTTTATGGAGGGCAGAGCCAAACTTCTGGCAAATGTGGTTACTAATACTAATGCCAGTATTGCATGCTGAAAAAAACTGAGAAGCGCTCCTTGAATTAGTTCCACACCCAGCAGCTGTGGGTAGCAGTGGGGCACTCATCCAAACAGATTTTTTTGTAAAAATCACTAACAAAAAAAAAAAGGAATTTTTACAATTGAGAATTTGAATAATGACAAAAAAGCCCAGCAACACAGCATGGATCGAAATATTACACAGCAAAGGGAAGACTGAGGGCACATTTAGTAATTTACAGCGCAACGGAGCGCAGAAATCATAGTTGCTGTGCTACTTTGCGCTAGGGGGAGTCCTATTTGTTAAGATATGATGCTGCCGCTCTCTTCCCAATTTCAGGGGTATACGCTGGCTGCCTGTCGCCAAGCATACACATAGGCATCATGCTGCTGGACTGGTCTGTGGGGCACTCTCTCTCACTCTAGCATTGCCAGATGAGCCGGCTTGAACGGGCCAGAGTGTTCATTTTGTAATTCTGTCGCGGCACATGGGACTAAACAAAACCCTACAAAATGGCCCTTTCAGGCCTGCTCATTTGACAGTGCCAGTCTGCACGACAGGCCAGTGCGTGTGTGATGTCTAGCATAGGTTTCGTACCGGAAGGCTACTCTTCAGTACACACTCTTTGCCTAGAAAAAGCTTAAAGCTCTTCTCAGAATGGATGTGTGTTGTATAGTGCACCACACATGCAACGTGGGTAAAGTTTGGAGAAAGTACCAAAACAAATCTCCAACTTAACAACTGCCCCGAGGAGCTTTTATTTTTGGGTGTAAGGCCCTTTCTGCCATTGTTAGTAGATAGGGCTTTGCATCAAAAACAGTGGGTGGGAGCAAGGGAACACCAATGTACAATCCATGAGATGTGCCCTAGAGGTAAAGTTGAGCAAACCAGCACAGGGCAGTACAAAGAGATCGCTGTGTTACTTTACACACTGCTTTCCAGCACAAATAAAGTTTTGTGCAAAAAAGTAAATGAAAAACTAACGGTTTGCTTCACTTTTGGTGACTGTGCACTGATGCAAAGCGTTGATAAAGCTGTCCCTGAATGTAAAATACAACACCCACAGAGACACTGCTGTGTAGATGAGAAGGTACTTGAGACATTTGTGAATTCCCAAAGAAGGAGGCCTGCGCCTGGGCTCTGGATCATCTTTTAATCCACCTAGAGATGAATTTGTTTGTTTGGAGAGACTGCAAAGGGTTAATGTTCTTGTAGGCTTTCCCACTACATGAGAGAAGGAAAGTCCCAGAAACAAATATAAAAAAACTAAAATCTATAAATCGAAGGAAAAGTCTAAAAACTGCATGAAATGCTGTGTCCGTCGTGGAACGGCGTGGCTTAAAGACCACAGCACGTGTATGGGTGAAAGCTGCAACAACCCGCAAGGTTAGCTAATGCATCCATGGTATTGCCCTAAAGCACCCCACAAGCAAAACAAAGCATCCCTGCTCCAAAGAATGAGGAGAGGCAGATCTGGACTCTGCACCCAGTCTCACTCCCTGTGAAATCAAGGGAGAGGCAGAGACGTTTCAAGGCATGGGTAAGGTGGGCTCCGGCCCACGGCCCCGCCTTTCACGGGCCCCCTGATAGAGCCAGCTCTGCTCCGCAGAGAGTCTTGACCTGGTGACCTTTAGTAATTTTTAAACAGATTGTTTTAAATACCGTTTTCCTTTAATTTATTTTTAATGTGGTTGATGTGTGAGAGTCTATTACAGACATTTTGCAGAAAACTGTTGTGTTTATGTTTCATGCAACATCCATAAAAAATGTCTTTTAGATCAAAACAGGACCTCACATATGAGAAATGGTAGGGTCTCGCAGAGATTGTTTGCAGTAATATTAGTGAGCTGCCGCTGTGTTACAATATTGAAAACATACATCACTATCCCAGAATAATAGATGTAAACATTTTGAATTTGGATAAGTGTTGCTGCGTACCCACAGTGACCTGGCCAAAGAGAGAATGAAAGAGATCAAATTGGGTCATAAATTCAGAAATGTTCCGAACAAGGGCCAAATACATTTGGCCCCAGGCCCTCAGAATCCTTAAGATGTCCCTTAGGGGGTGTTGGGGTTTGGTTTGTAGAAAGGAAAAATAATGTGAAGTGACTCTTCCTGCAAACTGGCATGGATCCCACGATGCGCCGGACCAGGGCGCGTATTTGTAGCTGGTTTATTATAAGAAAGTGTGTGTCGGTGCAGCTGGACGTGTTGCTTATTTTCCATAATAAATCACCCCCATTTTTGAGATTACAAAACATATAGCGCCAACCGCGAAATGAATAACATCTTGCCACTCCCGGTTTTCTTCCCGGTTTTCTGAAGATTAAGGCACAGGAGATAAGTGTAGCGAGGAAGCTGGGATGATGAAACAAGTCACGAGTTATGTTACTTACTTACTATAGAGCGCCCCCCTCACCTAGACCGTTATGTTGGCGCTATGTGAAAGTGAAACAGGGGGTTCAATTGTCAGCGGCTGCCAAGGCCCGTATTTACACCCGCTCAACCTGCACGGGGGCTGGGAGCGTTCTAAATAAACTTGCAACGGGTCTGCTGGGAACCAAAAGGCATTTGGCGGTTTATAAAAAATATCCCTTAGAACGCATCGATTCATAAAATGAAACAAGAGGGGTCAATTCGAAGTTTCATTATAGTCGTTAGAATCAGATTACCCGTGTTTTAGCGTACATTCTCCCAGTGGTATGGCCTCGTAGCGCTAATGGGAAACCTGTGAGGAAAGTGGTGGCATTAAAAGCGCGACCAATTTTCACACGACTATAAACCCCAATCTCTTGGAAATGCGCCAACGCACTTCACTGATGAGCGGTAATAATGGTGGATTTTCAGTATTTTAATGACTAGGGATTATGGATGAAGCAGGATCAATTGTGGGAACAGTGAAGCAAGCGAGTAGTTAAATGTTTTTAAGGAGTCATCGTTTTTTTAATAAAACTTGCGTTGGACAGCTATATATTTTCAAATAACTATAAAACATAGATCAGCCACTTCCCAAAGCGGGAAAAGGTAACAATGGTATACTATAGACATGAAAATATTAATAATGAACGACCTTTTCAAGGACAGCTCTCTGGGCTCGTTCGGGTTGAATCTATTTAAAGTTTTGGTGTAGCGCCTCGCGGAGGCATTCGGTTACTTCGGAGCGCTGAGAATAGACGGAAGGTAGATACAATAAAAGAAAGAAAGGTAGAAGACAGAGACCTATCGGATTTGTAATCACCGTTCTGACTTTTTTAGTCACAACTCCTGAATCTAATTCAATTTCTTACCTATGGAATCTTACAATATCGGAGCGATTTTAAGGAAAGTGTGGAAGTGCTCTTGTTCCCGCTCGTAAATCGGCTCTCTTAAAACGTTTCAAAAACATTTCCCGCGGAGTTGCAAACGGATATTTTTTTGCTTCATTTTCAACGACTCCAGTAAAAGACATCCCACTGTAGGGTGTTTTGCGCTAGATCCTGCAGCTGAAGTAAGGACGGTCACTGTCAGGCCCACCCCCAGGCCGTCCTGTGCCGGAGACCGGAAAACTGGCAGGGTTCATGGACACATCTGCCTCTTCGGCAGGCGTGTCGTCTTTCAACGAAATTATAAATGCATTTACTGTATCTTTTGAAATAAAAAAAATAAGTTTGTTTACACTCGGACAATGCTGGCTTTCTTACTGTAATAATCGTCTTTCATACAGCGCAACATATCGCATATCTGCCCTTTCTACGCGCTGTATATAGCACACTATTATTACTAAATAATTTACTTCAGTTTACCGACCTACGAAGGATGGAAGGCTGAATGTGCACCAACAGAATTCGAACTTCTGCTTTCCAGAACGCCGCATTTGTCGGCGTCGAGTTTTCGAACCCGTTATTTGGGGAGTACGGAGTTAGTGAGTACGGAGCGACATCCCTCCCTTCTCCCGGATTCTCAGTGCCTGATACCCTGATTCCCGACCCTCGGGGCTTGGGTGACTGCTTCCCGTGCCTGCACCTAAGCCACTTCTGTGTGAGAGCTCACCGAGAGACACATGGCCTGCACAAGGTTCGGAGTCTTTTCACTCTTTGGGGCTTTCCCGGGCCCTTCGAGGGTCTTGTCTGCTCCGAGGGCCGTGCGTCTCCCCCTGAGGGGTTTCCCTCGGCTGAGGGCTGAATGCCTTGTGTCTCCTCACCCCGAGGAGTCGCCCTGGGCCGAGCGCCCAGGGCGAAACCTGACTGAGCTCAGGGCTTGTCTCTGACCCAGAGCGAGCGGTCCCGACAGCATCTCTGGTGCTCATGCTTTACTCGCCCCCCCCCCCCCCCCCCTCTCCCCCACCCCTCTGCCTCAGCATCACAGCTCCGCGTTCGCTTTCTGCAGGTGAAGCTCGGGTGTGCCGCTCCAGAGGGCGCAGTGTTGAGTCTCCGCGCAAGGGGCATTCCATTCACGCACCTGGCTCCTCCCACACAACCCTTGCACGCTCACTGCGGAAGGCAGGTTCCCTGTGATGGCCTGTGGTGAGTGTGTTGTCTTGTCCCCCTGTCTTGACTATCTTTGAAGCCCCTCTAGCAGTGCTTTTGGATGATTTCTGCTACTGGGAGGTACCGACGCCCCATAGTACACCCCTGCTCAGAGGTGCTGGCAGGAGGGCGGGTGCGCTCCCTTTCAAATTAAAGAAATGCAGGCATGCCACTCACCGGCACCCACGCTTCGGGCGGGGGGCTCTGGGAGGCCTGGTGCTGAGCGCGCTTTCTTGGCCCCATTTTATGTTTCATATTCGCCCCCCCCATGTACCTGCACGCGCACTCTGGACAGGAAGACCTTGAATGCTTTGGGGGCAGTGTGCCATCTAAGCCTGCTGTGCATCTTTGACCCCCGCCCCCTCCCCATTCGCCCCCACGTACCTGCACGCGCACTTCGGGCAGGTTCACCTTGGAGGCTTTGGGGTAAGTGGGCCATCTAAGCCTGTCGTATATGTTTGACCTCCCACCCAGGGCCCTCGCCCCTCATTCACTCCAGCCCACGTACCTGCACGCGCACAGGTGGCGAGTGCGCTTTCTTGGCCACATCTTATGTACCTGCTGTGACACATTCGTCTCCCACGTACCTGCACGCGCACTCTGGACAGGATGTTTGGGGTAATTGTGCCACCTAGGCCTGTCGTGTGTCTTTGATCTCCCACCCGGGCCCCTCGCCCCTCATTCGCTCCAGGACCAGCCCTCGTACCTGCACGCGCACTGGTGGCGCGTGCGCTTTCTTGGCCCCATCTTATGTACCTGCTGTGACACATTCTCCCCCCCACGTACCTGCACGCGCACTCTGGACAGGATGTTTGGGGTAAGTGTGGCCTGTGGTGTATCGTTGACCCACCCCCCAGTGCCCCCACCCCCACGTACCTGCACGCGCACTTCGGGCAGGTTGACCTTGGCGGCCAGCTCCTCGCGGCTGTACACGTCCGGGTAGTGGGACTTCTCGAAGGCGCGCTCCAGCTCGTGCAGCTGGAAGGTGGTGAAGGTGGTGCGGTTCCGCCGGTGCTTCTTCTTGGGGGGCTCCTCGTCGGAGCCCTTCCCCTCGCTCCCCGCGGACAGCCCGGGGCTCAGGGCCTCCTCCGAGGGGCTGCAGAAGGCCTCTGCGGGCACGGAGAAGAGCAGTTATTTATTGCAACGGGGGCAGGGCGCGTGCCCGCAGGCACAGCATCACCAAAGCAACAACATCAACAACAACCGGGCATGCAACTACCAGGATATAATGGAAACAATAACAGTGGCAAGATGCGACACCCAAATTAAATGGAATAAACGATTCCCAACAGTATTAACATGTAACAATAACAAGTCAATTTACGTTCTACAAACCACAGCAGAAATAATAACAGTCACAACATCTATAACTACAACAAAACAATTAGAACATCTCTAATAGCAGTAGTAAAGGTGACTACAAATAAGTACAAACATAATAATGTAGCACAAAACATCAAGGAATTTAATTACCAACAAACACAACAATAACAAAAAATAGCAACTGTAAAAAAAAGTCAACTCCAAAAACAATATCAACAAAACAAGAAATAATAATATAATGCAAAGGAAACAACAAACACGGCAGACATAAGCGAAATAACTAACACATTAGAACCACATTAAAATGAGGAAATATGAACTTTAACAACAATAATAATAATATTGATTATAGTACGATTTTAAGAACTCTGTAGCAACAATAACAATTAAAATGTCACCAACAACGACTGGTACTAACACCGACAACGATTCAAATAGTACTGGTAATGCTAATAATAATAAAATCTGAAATGTTCTTTCAGTTATTGTAAAACATTTAGTCTTTTCACTTTGCCATTATTTTTCCTTACTTTGCTGATAAATAAGACACTTTTTTATTTAAATATTTATAGCATACGGACGGCTGTGGTCTATTCAGTCCTATTTATTTCCTGTGAAAGTCAAAATTGTTATCTCATTTATTTTCCCATTAACGGCGACAATACTGATAAAGACGAGAGATACCACAGACCTCTAAAACTCCTGCTAGCTTGCTATGACATTTGGCTTTTGGCTACACGTACTGAAATATACACATGAACTTTGTAAAGTCAAAAATGACGTGTTTATTTAAGTGTTTGAGTACGTAGAATCTTGTGGACTTTAGATACCCTTGAAAACAATCGGAGGCGATGAGTATATTTTAATCGCCCAAAACAAGCATTTTAATCGTGTGAAATAGCGCGGTCGACTAATGCACCTGTTGTAAAGGTGAGGACCCCTTCAGTGTCTCCTCGTTGTGAGGTTTCACAACGAGCCCCACGGGCTTGTCCTGTGGCACCAGACATGATGTACAGCCTCTCTCCTGGATATTCAAACATTGACACACCAAACAGAAAACAAGTGGGTGTAACTTCAGCTTCGAGGCGCTGTGTCTCTTCTACTGAAGCCCTGGTGTGTAGCTACGGAGTGCGCTTTACAAGTGTGCGCAGCAGTGAGCTTTGCTGCTTCAGTCTGCAATCTCCGAAGGGCGCGGTGTGCATTGCACGGATTCACTATAGTCTCTAGTAAGTGTCAAATTCGTGCTAATACAACCTAGGCGGTGTCGTTCACACTGGGAATCACGCAGTCACGAGGAGCTCTTGTGAGTGGATTTACAACTCACACTCGCCAGTGACCCTGTGCGCAGCGGAGCTCTCGCTGTGCAGTGGTAAGAACTAGCGTGATGCCACGGGGTGTTACTCCGGGGTATTTTTAAAAATCCAAATGTCAGTAATTAATAATAAAATATTTTTTTATCTCTGATTTCATCAACACCGTGTCAAAAGACAGGTGTGTTTACAATACATATCAGTGTGTCCTATACTTTTGCTGGATAATAGAAAAGCGCCTAGATAGACAGACCGAAATGCGGTATAAAGCGCTATGTAAAAGAGGTTATCCTTAATGTTGTTCTTCTTAATGTTGGTATTTTATTATACTTGTTATTTTATTATACAGGTCACATCGGGATACTTGACATGTGCTTCAATAATAAACACTCCCTGAAAAGTCCCGACGACCCTCCAATTGACCCTGGCAGCTCACTCACCCTCGAAGCCCTCCATCGAGTCGCCCCCTAGCGGCGGGGCCTGCGGGTGCTTGTGGTAGCAGTGCCGGCGGCCGCCCGCCTCTCCCTCCTTGGAGCCCCGCGGCTCCCCCTCGGCCTGCAGGGAGTCCAGCAGGCCGTCCTCCTTGCTGAAGCCCAGGATGGCCTCGATGCTGTGCAGTCTGGTGGCCGGGTTCCCCCCGGGGCTCCGGCCCAGATGCCCGGCCAGAGAGAAGCTGCCGTCGGCCATGCTCAGAGAGGGGCTGTGCAGGTGCATGGAGGAAGCACTGGGAGCCTCGCGCCACTGGCTGACGAACTTTTGGCAAAGTCCGAGCTGCGGTTGGTTCAGTGGTCGGTGCTTGGTGCCGCGATGGTAGGTGATGTGCTGCTAGGCGCTGTGCTGCTTGGCTCTGCTTCGTAAATCCTTCCAGGCCACACACGCGCCTCGAAGCCCTGCGCAGAGGTGGGGTCAGCGGTGGAAGACGCACAGCGATGCTCTGGGGCAGGGCGCGCCCGAGGAGCTTCTCTTAAGAGTTCTGATTCCGCTAAGCTGGCTCCGTGTCACCCCCCGGCCCCTCCTTCAGCAGCGCAGGATCAGCTCCCCGTGACCTCCCTGCCAGGAATGGCTCCCTCCCGCCCACTGCCCGGCACTTCTAAAGCAAGTTGCACGCAGCCCTCTCCGTGCAAGTGTCAGCTGTCTCTGCTGCGCTGGCTGGCACTGTCACACCCCCTTCGGAGCGGGCTTTGTTCGACTGCAGAGCCCACCTGAGAGGACGCCCCTTAAATGGAAACGCGCAGACGAGGCTTCACGTCTCGGCGTGAGAGTGCTGCAGAGTACATTTAACGCGAATCCCCACGGCTTGCCTCTTCCTCTCACGCGCTGACACGGATCTTAAGGTAACGCAAGGCACAAAAAGCAATCCAAGAATAAACAACATATACTGTCTTTCACGCCTGGCCACAAAAGTTGTGGACTATTTTAACCGGGCAAGAAGTACAACAGGCTACTTAGTATCCCCTCGTGTATCCTCTGTCCTCCCTCTCATCTTCTCCCCCCTTCTACCTTCACTCCACCCCACCCCACCCCACTCCATCCTTTCTTCCTCCCATAAACCAGCACCCCCTTTACCTTCACCTTCCCTTTCACATTCTCTTCTCTTTTTCTGTACATTTGCCCTTAAAAAGTAAAGCAACAAAGGGGGAAATCTGCTAACTTTTAGCAAACACAGTGCAGCAACCAAAGATGCTACCTTGAGCTGCGTCCAAGGAAGAGTGAAAAAACAGTCCCATATTTACTAAGATATTGCGCTGCTCTTCTCACCCCGGCGCTGGCGCAGTCCAGGCTGCCATGTCCAAAGCACACACCCTCCTGCCCTGGTGCCAGGCTGTGTGTGTTCTGTCAAGCATAGGTTTTTGCAGAAGGGTGACCTTCCAGTACAGTAACTATGTTTTTTTCTCCCTTTGCAGGTGCGTTGTACAATGCATGCAAAGTTTGATTGGCATGGGGAAATAAAAATATTTTACCTCCATTACACCTGCCTCAAGGTGGCATAAGGTTTTGGGGCACATCCCTGTCTACAATTGTTAGCAAATAGGGATTTTCGTCAAACTCCCTGAGTAATTGCAGGGGAACCCCCATGTATCACCCATCGAACGCCCCCTTGATGTAAAGCAGTATTATGCTGATTTACGTTGCACAGTTAATACTTGTTAGCTAAATATCCTGTTAGTAAATGCTAACATGGTTCAACAGATTCCATTCTTTTCAGTTGTTTGAATCTATATCGAATAAGGGCCTGTTGATCAAATAATATAAGCACCTTTAGGCTTTTCTCCCATCTGTGCCAACATCTCAAGGCAAAGGTGGTGTGGGAGTTGGTTCTGGGGTCTCAGAGATATCAAGGGTTACTGTAAAACAGGGACAATTCGAGGTTTTGTGTTTCTGGTGACTTGGAGCCAGCTTACTATTCCACCCAAAACTGATCATCAAGGACATCCCTTGAACACCTGACTTTACAGTGGTGAATCAGAGTGGTCCAGGGCTTACTTAAGGAGCAGGTGTGTGCGCTAAACACTCAGCACACAGCCAAGCACACAGCGATTATTAAATCAGTGCCCAGCCAGTGTATTTATTTTAAAAGGAGAAGTATTTCAGTCTATACGCACAACTCAATACACTATAAAACCGTAAGCAATGGAAAAGGGGTTTCACAGTACAGAAGTCCCAGCCTATTACCTTTGACGCAGGCTCTTCATGTCTCCCAGGTCCTGCCTAAAACTGGGGATTTCACCATTAGCAGGCCCTGCCTACAGTAGTGATCAGAGAGAGTGTTCCTTCTGTGTCAGTGCATTTCACAGACTGGGGAAAGCCCTTTGATACATCTGGCCCAGTCTGCTCAATTTCCAAACTACTTCCTCTTGACATAAAGTGGTATACATACACCCAAAGCACTACAACTTCTTTTGAATGTCTGCTAATGGAAGCATGTCTGATTTTAATGGTGAGAGTTAAATAATCCAGTATTGCTTGCATTTTGTACATTGAAAGACAGCCAACACAAGTTTCGTCTTAGATTACTTTTTCAAGGCTGAATATGTAAGGATAACCGGATAGTTAGAAGAACCTCGAGGGACCGGTAGAGTAAACCGGAGCCTTTAGGCCAAACTACACTGCAGCACTTCAAGTAACGATTATTGGACCATGACAACCCCGTCTGTCTCCTCGGCGCAGTAGGTAGTATCCGCTCACACGCGTGCGTCTCGTGATGGGTTTTTCTTTTGGGAGGCTCGGAGCATCTCGATACCGCTGCTATCAACATACTCCCCCTTGGGTTTGACACAGGTGTTTTTGGATAAAAGAAAAAAGTTCATGTTTTTGTTGTGTGACAACAGATGGTCCTTTGAAGAAGGGACATCACAGGGCAGTGAGTGGGGTTCTGACTGAAGGAATACATCTGTCCCCCAGTGACAGCACACTGGAATCCACAGGGCAGTGGTGGTTAAATCCAAAGTGGGTAATATGGTTTAACCTCTGAAAGGGGTTTGGCTTTGTTAAGGCAGATGTTCTTAAAAGGCTTATCACAGTGAAACTGCCAAACGTGGTTGACTATTTTCTGTACTGTGGACACTAGCGTGGCCGCCATACTTCAGACCAGTAGAGGCACTGGCTCCAGTCCTGAACTTTTCAGCTGCAAACGATTGATTTCAGGTGTGTTAGTCTAATAAGTTCAATGGGAGAAAAAGACTGCAAAATCCAGAATGCATTTGGATATCACACGAAAGTCTAGGACTAGAAACAGTGCTCATAACACAGATCGTCGTTTGTGATCCTCTTGAGGCAGCGGTCTTCTTCGAGGGTACCTCTAACAAACCTTCCACAGCAAGTGCTGTCCATCCTTCAAGGCAGTTCCAGGCTGCACTTTCACGAGGATACTGGACACTTGACTTCCTTGTACAGCTCTCAGCCTCTCCAAGCAGCTCGACTGATACACTCTAAAGACGCGCTCCTCTGTGAGGCTGCAGTCCAGCAACCCCTTCTCATCAGACAACACCCCTCCTCTCTCCAGGCAGTCCCCCAACTCTCCTTGACTGGACCTTGAACCAGGTTTGGTCCCAACCTGGAGGGAGCTGGCAAAACTGGCCATGACAATTCCTGGCACACTAAGAAGGGTACATTACCAGTATTTATTCCCAGGCTAATAAATTAGTCAGTGCAAGTGCACACTCTTGGGGATACCCCAGGTCAGAGCATGCATGCCTATTCTAGATAAGCCAGTGCATTATCAGGGCATCCCAGCAAGGACTTCCACAGGACATCTTCCAAGGCTGGTTTCAGGTAGTACTTGTCCTTTTGTATATTCAGCCCACACTGTTGAACGGATGCAGAAGTAAGAGGGGTCTGAGCTGGGAGTGTCCTGACCAGGCGCTGAAGGTTAAACTTCAAAGGGAAAATAGTGACACTCCAGCCCACTAGGCACTAACCCTGACTACAGCGACACTTCTGGGAGAGGAGTCAGGAGGTTTTCATGTCCTGCTCTCAGATTAAATAGAGGACCCAGGTAGCATCACGCTAGTGCTGCATTTTGAGTTATGATTCTTTCACAGGAACCCCAAGATAGATGTATATGCTAAACATACACACACAGACTTCACTGTCTCTCAGATGCTAACTATACATATGGTCTCCACGAATTTCCCACATGGATGGATTGTTGAAGAACCTGGTTAAGTGAGACTAGCAGACACCTTTTAACTGGAGAGCCCAATGGATATCTCTCCTCTGAAACTGACAGGTAAAATGACTCCCACTTGCACTAGACATCCATGTTGCTACCACTGCTAGTCTTACTCAGACTGGCGAGAGGACAGTAACCACTCTCCAAATGGGGAGTGCACTTTGGATGACCTCCTGACCTCAGTTCACCAGTTTGCGTAACCTGGGGGTCTTTAGTGAACACACATGCCTGAGGCAAAAATCAAAAAACCTGTAGCAACATTTCAAGACTTGCCGGGAGTTTAACAGAGGACAGGAGAGTACACTCTGGAAAGGGGACTGAAAATGTCTCCATTGGGTCCTATGGTTTTGTCACTACAATAAATGACAACTTTGAAAATATCAGCGTGCACAGCCATCAGTGGCAGGCATTGGAATCAGAAGCAAAGAACCGTAATAAAAACATCTACCAGTTCTACTGCTATTACTGGGGAAATAATGAAAGAATATGATAAAAAAATATTCCACCTCCAGTGATTGGACAAATGTCACTCTTTCCATTTGCAAAATGACCGATTGATGGACAGAAAGCTGAAACATGTTAAACATTTACCCCCAGTATAGAGATCGGGGCCTAAATGCATCATTGCTTCGCTCACCATGGCATTCCAGTTCGTACCCAGCCATATGCAAATCAGTCTTGACCCTGCTCCCCATTGGAAAAGTCCAGCCCTAACTTACAGGCTAGGTCATCACTGAACCAAAAAATAAGCATCCTGGGACCGGTTTCGGGGTCTAACCCCTAATCAGCCAGGCTAGCTTGACTCTGGTGTGCATCTGGGCATGCCCGTCCCACTTAGAGTGAAAGATTATGCCATAAAGATTCCACCTCCAGTGGTTGGACATATGTCACTCATTCCATGTGCGCATGTAGCACCAAATCTATTAAGCGAGAAGGTTTCTTTCTCTAGCAGATAAGTTGCTCTGTCTCCTCTTTGCGCCAAAATGATTCCCGCTCAAGCACACAAAATAAATCGTAGTTGGGGTGTACAATGACGTTGTCAAGTAAAGTGTGAAGAAACACCAGTTTTAGTACTTTTATTCCTCACGGTCCTTGGTCCTTTCGTCGTGGTCCTCAGCAGCCTACATAGCCAGTCAACTGTCTGCCATAAGGCCACATCTCATTCATGACCTCTGTAGTGCTAGCAATCCATCATCTCTCAATATTTAAATCCTGTAAGAAGGATGGTTTGATTTTGAAATGCTGGTCCAGTGTGACCTATCCTTTGAAATTCTCTGGAGAGGATGTATATGTTTCAGAGTGAAAGCTGAGAAATAGACTTTTTCTACTTAAGAAGGAGACTAAAATGATGGCTGAATCCTTAAAAATGTGGCCACCTTGAAAGCAAGCACTGATGAGCCCTGACTGCAATGATGAGCCCTGACTGCACTGATGAGCAGACCGCATACTTGGTCTGCCCAAATATGCGGTGCAACGCTTACAAATCGTGCAGAACGCGGCTGCGAGATTGATAAAAAATGTCCCTTTTAGGCAGCATATCTCTCCGCATCTGCACGAGCTACATTGGTTGCCAGTGGCAAGCCGAATTAAGTTCAAGGTGCTTACCTTGGCTTTCAGAGCGCTAAAAGGCACGTGTCCCAATTATCTAAAACTTCGACTTCCCCGCTACAACCAAAATCGAGAGCTGCGCTCAAACTCATTGCTCAAGCTAACTGTCCCACGCGTGAGGAAAGCTAGACTTGGAGGCAGGTCCTTTTCGGCCGGTACGGCGAAACTTTGGAATACCTTGCCCCCTGCCATCCAATCTGCCACGACGGAAGCTAGCTTTAGGAAGCTCTTAAAAACTTGGCTCTTTGTGCAATAATCCTTATCTTCCTCCTGACTATTTGCTTTTTCTGCAGGACTCACTAGCGCCGGGACACCTCACCTGAGGTAGCTGTTCGCGCTCTACAAGCATCTGTATTATTATTATTATTATTATGAGCCCTGAATGCACTGATGATCCCTTACTGCACTGATGAGCCCTTACTGTACTGATGAGCCCTGACTGCACTGATGAGCCCTGACTGCACTGATGAGCCCTGACTGCACTGATGAGTCCTGACTGCACTGATGAGTCCTGACTGCACTGATGAGCCCTGACTGCAACAATGAGTCCTGACTGCAATGATGAGTCCTGACTGCAATGATGAGTCCTGACTGCAATGATAAGTCCTGACTGCAATGATGAGCACTAACTGCAATGATGAGTCCTGACTGCAATGATGAGTCCTGACTGCAATGATGAGCCCTAACTGCAACGATGAGTCCTGACTGCAATGATGAGTCCTGACTGCAATGATGAGTCCTAACTGCAATGATGAGTCCTGACTGCAATGATGAGCCCTAACTGCAATGATGAGCCCTAACTGCAATGATGAGCCTTAACTGCAATGATGAGTCCTGACTGCAATGATGAGTCCTGACTGCACTGATGAGCCCTGACTGCACTGATGAGCCCTGACTGCAATGATGAGTCCTGACTGCAATGATGAGCCCTGACTGCAATGATGAGTCATGACTGCAATGATGAGCCCTAACTGCACTGATGAGCCCTGACTGCACTGATGAGTCCTGACTGCACTGATGAGTCCTGACTGCACTGATGAGTCCTGACTGCACTGATGAGCCCTGACTGCAACGATGAGTCCTGACTGCAATGATGAGTCCTGACTGCAATGATGAGTCCTGACTGCAATGATGAGCCCTGACTGCAATGATGAGTCCTGACTGCAATGATGAGCCCTAACTGCAATGATGAGCCCTAACTGCAACGATGAGTCCTGACTGCAATGATGAGTCCTGACTGCAATGATGAGCCCTAACTGCAATGATGAGCCCTAACTGCAATGATGAGCCTTAACTGCAATGATGAGTCCTGACTGCAATGATGAGTCCTGACTGCACTGATGAGCCCTGACTGCACTGATGAGCCCTGACTGCAATGATGAGTCCTGACTGCAATGATGAGCCCTGACTGCAATGATGAGTCCTGACTGCAATGATGAGCCCTAACTGCAATGATGAGCCCTAACTGCAATGATGAGTCCTGACTGCATGATGAGCCCTAACTGCAATGATGAGTCCTGACTGCAATGATGAGCCCTAACTGCAATGATGAGCCCTAACTGCAATGATGAGTCCTGACTGCAATGATGAGTCCTGACTGCACCGATGAGACCTGACTGCAATGATGAGTCCTGACTGCAATGATGAGTCCTGACTGCACCGATGAGACCTGACTGCAATGATGAGTCCTGACTGCAATGATGAGCCCTAACTGCAATGATGAGTCCCGACTGCACTGATGAGCCCTAACTGCAATGATGAGTCCTGACTGCAATGATGAGTCCTGACTGCAATGATGAGTCCTGACTGCAATGATGAGTCCTGGCTGCTGTCCCATCCCTCGAGTGTCTCCTCTTATGAATAACAAATTGAATACAAAATGTAATAATTCCATTGGACAAGGATTATTGCACCATCGACAACCCACCAAAATACTGTTTACCCATGTTATACTAGAGTGCTTAGGATTCTGTTTGTCAACATGATCCTACCAGGGTGATTGGGCAGAACTGAACCACCCCCTTAACCCACCCACACAAAATACAGTTTACTAGTTTTATACAAGGCTACTGGACCTTTCTCTTTGTAAATATACTTGGGTGATGGGGTAGAACAGTATGGGTGTGTTTCATGCTTTAAACTTAGGCCGTATGCTTATGCTTCCCAGCAAGAAAATTACAACGCCTTTTAAAAAAAATTCAGCAGGGTTTTAAGCAGAATTAGCAGGTGCCATCCAAGCTGAGTTTAAAAAAATGACAAATTCCTTTTACCATTCCAAGCACAGTATTAACACTCTGGGGTGGAAAAATACTGTTCAAGACAACCTGGAGTGAATAAAAGCAACACTTGACACAAATTTTGCTTATATAGGAGCTCATCATTGGAGGTTTATAATGCTTTGTTGCTTGGTGTAGATGGAACTGTGCTAAGCCTATCCCAGAAACATTGTTAGAAAAACAGACGTTTGAGGTGAGCAGATTTAGAGTGTCGGTGGTGTTGTAGAGCATTCCGTATAAAGGAGCTACTTCCAGTTAAAAATTGTGAACTACCCAGCTTTCCATGCTCTTCTTTATGTAGCACTTTAGGCCTGACGTGACTTTGATGCATTCCTCTTCATCCATTGTCTGCTAAAATGCTATTTCTATTTTGCTTCCATGCATTACAGCATACCGCATGGGTCAGCTCACTTAAAGCATTGACTCTTTTTCATGCCTTTTTTTATTTTTTATTTATGGCTTTTGTGAGCGCTTGGCAGCTCCCAAATTGCAGTGTTACTTTTACAATTGTAATATCGATTGCTTATGCTTGAAAACAAAAAACTGTAAACTTGCCATGGCCAGACGTATTGGTTTTGCCAGTGCTTAGTTCTACAGCGCATTATCACTTCCTTGGACGTCCTAGTGTAAGTGGACTAACACAGAGGACCACCATTCTGATAGAGGACCCAAGAACAAGGTTGTTCTCATAGCCAAGGTGAAGCAGTTGTTCCAGAGTTTCATCCACAGGAACGACAGCGAGGACACTCCATGTGGACTGAGCGATTCTTAGGACAGACTCAAATGAAGGCTGCCCAAGCCTATGAGGGTAAAATGCAAGAGCGTGATGCACGAAGATTTAATATGGATCCTACAATGTATTATGAATCAGTGGCATCTCTTGAGAGTGGACATGTCTTAAGCATGCCCTGGCTGGATCAACACTATCCTTGCTGCTACAGATTTTACTTGTGCAGTTTTTCAGAGATTTCTGAGATGGCAATAGACTCGGTTATCGCAGTCCAGTGTAAAGTCAAGTTGATGTAACACCCTAAGTGGCCAAGGATATACCTAGACGTAGGGCCCTTGCTCACTGTGCCACAAGAGCCAAGTTACACCTGACTAGAGAGCCCCAATAGTGGTGAAACTGATTTTGGGTTGATTGTATTCTGGTGCAGGGAGGACATGGCTTGGCATTTCAGACTGCTTGTCCCCCCCTTACGCAGAAACAAGTCTGACTTACGAATGGCAGGATTCAATCTGAGGTGGCATGGAAGGCAAAAGAAGGATGGTTTGGAATGCTCCAGATGGATTGCCAGTGGTCAGACTTATTGCAAGCATCCTCCCATCACCTCTTGTCTCTTTCAAGTAAGACTACCACATTGATTTGGTCCAAGTCTTTAAATAAAGGCCTCACAGTATAAAGTTAAAACCAGCTAGCCCAGGGATCCTGGGGTATGTGAGAGCTTTAGCCAAAACCAATATTGCTTGTGATCACTGTTGACAATGGGTGGATACTAAGTGAGTTGGGCCAATCATTCTCCAACCAGAGATGACCGATTTGAATATTATTCATTACCTTCATCCTAGAAGGCTTTCTATATGATGGTAACCTCACCTTGGGGAGAGGAGTTGGCCTACCAGCTAAGGCGGTCGAACTCGAATCTGGGGAACCGGGTTCGAGTCTTCTAATGATGCTAAATATCCTGTGATTCTGGGCAAATCACTTAATCTCCACATGCCTAACAAAAATGAATGTGTCCTCATGTAATGCAACTGGTGCTATGTAAAGCGATCTGATACCCGATACCGGGTCAAGTTCATGCTAAATAAAAAACACTATTTAAAAAATATCCGTTAACCTCCAGCTTGCAGCATACAGCTATGAAACTCTTCTGCTTTCAGGACACTAACCCTAACTACAACCTGTATCATCAGATAGTTTTAGAAATGAAATTCCACGTATGGAAGCGGCTCAAAACTGACTCAGTCTGTACATAATTACAGCTGGGAGAATGTTGCCCACTTTCCTGCTATGGGCACTGTTTCCAGTCCTTGACTTTTGTGTGGTAGTTTGGTGTTATACTCGTGCTTCATTGAGGTATTTAGAAGGACACACCTGAAATCAATAATTTGTAAGTGAAAAGTTCAGGACCGCAGAGCATGTTTGTAATGGCCCAGAGTGAAGTTATGACCTTAACTACGAAGGTCAGAGGCTGAAGTAAGATGAGTACTGAAGTGATGAAGCAAAACCAAAGTGGATGATGGATGGAATGTTGAACATTGCAAGCACTCACCCCGAGTCAAATGAGCTGGGTTTAATCCATCAACATTATTTAGCTCAATCCACCACCCCAGTTCAGACATGGCCATATGCAAATCAGTCTGACCCTGTGTCTCATGGGAACAGTCCAGAACAAACTACCCAGCCATGTCTTCCCTAGACAGGAAACAAGCATCCTGGGACCGGTTTCTGGCTAATCAGCCGTCATCAGCCAGGCTAGCTTGAATCCAGTGGCAAAGTGAGCAAGGGACCCACGTCTGGGCATACCCTGCCAATTTAGGGCGAACAAGAAGACTCACACCAATAGCAGGTACTCCCCCTAATCCTGGCCTTATTGAATGAGACAGCAGTTTTGAATGTTTGACTTTGCCAATGGCTGAGGAAAGATTCAAATGGATTTGTGCTCAGGTGTTTCCCTTATGCTGTTAATCCAGAGATGATCATCCATCCTGAAGAGTACTCAAACTGTCCCCTATCCAAAGCAAGATCCTGGTGAAACAGATGTGTCATTTGATTAGTCTCAACAAAAAGCTGTCATGGCGATGTATGGAATCTTTCAACTTGATCGCCAATGTGCTGGGTCACCCAGGTCTTAACCCTTTCGATGCTGATGACGAGCTCAGCTCGTCATCACCCACGGGTGTCGTGTGCTGATGACGAGCTGAGCTCGTCATAACTGCAGCAAAAGAGCAATTTGCAGCACAGCACAAAAATCCCCGCAGCTTCATGTGGTTAATGAGTAAAAAAACCTCAGTGTTTAAGAGAAGGGCATTTTAGCTGATGTAATGGGTTATTTGTATTCAGGGCTTACATTGAGCCAGTGGTTGCCGGTGGGGGCCACTGGCACTTATTTTTGGAGACCAACACTTATTTTACCCCTTTGGGTATTTACTGAGCACAGGAGAGGGGAAACCCCCACGCAGGCAGAAAAGAAGGAAGAGAAAGATGGCAAACTGTCACAAAGGGAAAAAGCAGGAACCAGCAAGAGTGAGATAAAAGGCAGGGAGTGTCTGGTAGTGGATTAAAGAGACCTGAGGTGGATTTAAGACTACGAGCCTTGGTACTGGGCAAACCGATGTTCATTGCACTGTTCGTAGGCTTCTGAGCACAGATACGAACACAGGCACTCTTTCTTTCAACCATTAAGCACTGTTTGTATTGTTTCCAGCTGGCAAACTATTTTATTTGTAGTTAGTGGATTCATTCCTTTTTTCATTCCTTTAGTGGAGGCATTTGCTATTTTAGCTTAGCCATAATACACCTCAAGGATAGTTTTCTAAAAGGAGGAGAAGCCTTTGTTCGCACTAAGATATTTAGAAATTGAAATTTCCAGCTGAGTGGAATGTGATGAATACTCAGTGAAGTTCAAATAATTTTTAGTTGGTCCCTTACACTGCCCGTCTTTCCCTTTTTGCGTCACAGCACTGGTGCATGGAAGAAGTGTTATGAGTAATTAATTGGAAGAGGCAGTGCATGGTGGTAGGACCAGGTATTGGGAAAATGGCAGAATATAATGCACAGTTATCAGTATTTAATTTGAGGTAGTGGTTTCTGGTGCTTGGCATTGGCACTTAATTCTTAGCACCTGTGCTTGTGACAGTCTGCCACAAGGTGGCGCTGTCTGACAAATATGGGTACCAGCACAACAATAGCTGTTTATTTATTTAATATACAATAATGATCATTCATACATGCCACCCAAGACGTTCTTATAACTTTGGGGGCCTTGAATAATATGAATCGTCACACTTGTAGGAGTGTGATAGTTAGTAGTTGTGGTGATACTGTAATTGGGAGCACTGGCAGGGGTAATGATGGTGCATGCTGCAATGGACAGGGCCCTGTCACTTATTGTTTTACAAATGAACCACTGCACGTTATACAGCATAAAAAGGTCACGCTCACGCCTTGACGTGGCATCGCATGACGTGACACGTTAGATACTTTGCTAACTCTCCAGGGCAGAGAGCCTTTTGTCCACCGCCCCGTGCTAATTAGCGCCAGGCAGTGAGAGCAGCGCACTGGCCACGCCCCCCTGCCCCCGGGTTCTGCATGCGAGCCTTCCTCATTACTGCTCTGGCCGGGATCATTCCTAAGCAAAGTTTGGCAGCCGTCTCCTAAGCTCCTGCCCACACGCTGCTAAGGGGCTTACGCTCTTGTTTTCTCAAGTTAAGTCCCAGTGGAACTGCTCCGCTCCCGCTAATGGCTGCAGGTGAGGCGCCCCTTTATGCGCGCCTCATGGCGGGGCCGCGGAAGAAAAGCAGAAAGGTCCAGCAGGCAGCGCGAGGGTCCCGCCGGGGGCGCGGGCCGCGGAGACAAGAAAAGGGCGGGCAGCCTTTTGTGCGCAGTATAAAAAGCAAGTCAGCCGTATTGTGAGGCCGGTGGAGGGCCCTTCACGCAATCAGCCGGGGGCCATTGTCCGCTGATAATCTACGTGTACTGCCCAAGAACCCCATTAGGCAGGCTGAATGGACTTTGCAATGCCCCTAATTCTTGCTCTTTAGAGCTACATGTGTATTTTTTAAATCCTCTCCGGAGCGCCACACACACTTTTCTTACCCTTGCGTTTGTTTTGCCAATATAATTGATCGTTGTTTTTGGCAAACGCACAACACGGGACTGCGAGACACCACAAACATCGAATATCGGGATCGCCAACCAGTCTGAATATTATTTCCCGCCACAAAACATTATTATTCGTTTGAAAACAGAACATCCTCGTGCCGTATCCACGTAATTGAACAGGCTTTGCGATGAACGATGGGGTATTTCAATGAGAGACTGATACATGCCAAGGAGCAGCTGGGAACAAATGCCAGCCAGAAGCAAATGTCAGTAAGCAAAAACATAAAATAAATGACAAAAATATAGCGTGACGTCCTCACCCCATCACATGGCCACTGTCACCCCCTGCCCTGGGCTTTATACCTAAAAATCAACTCCATCAGGTGTGTTACTCTAATAATTTTAAATGAAGAAGACCAAAACTACAACACTCAGAATGGACTAGGTTGTATGAAAACTAAGAACTGAAATAGTGTCCATTAAGCGACTGAGTGAGGTGGTCACTGTAAACACCAACACATTTTTAAAAGTCCAGTGCACACGTAGATCGTGTTAGATTTATAGCACAAGTCTAGATCCACCAGAGTGCTGCACAAGACAAGGGGGAGGGTGGGGGGGGAACGGTAAAGGAGCCGCAAGTATAGTTTAAGTACAAGTAAAGGGTATTCTCTTCAGTTGGCTTCCTCAGAGAAGAAGCAGTGCCTGTTATTACTGGTGAACAGGGTATTCCTCGAAGAAGGGTGTTGTTTTTATTTTAGTTCAAAATACTTTTATTATATTTTTTTCAGAAAAAATGACAGAAATAGACAACACAAAACATGCTAGCATGAGCAATAATACCTAAACAATTGATGAGTACAAATCACGGGCAAAATATAATAGGTAAATACATTTCAATAAACGATGATCAATAAAAAGGAAAAAAGAAGAGTAGCAGAAAGGGAAGGGAAAGGGCAGAAGAAGAGTGTTGTTTGAGGTGAGTTGCAGATCCTGGGGGTATACCTGAAGAAATGTCAGCTTTAGCCGCAATTAGAGAAAAGATTCTAAGCTCAAGGAAGAGGGTAAGAAAACAACCCTGATATGCTTCGACTTCTGTGCAGCCCACAGCATTGTCCGCCACTCAGTACTGCTGGAAAGGTTGGTAGAATGGGCGGGCTAGCTGGCACTGCCCATCTTGAATCCAATCTTTTCTCTCTAACACAGCCCAGATAAATACAGTCCAGTCAGTCGGGTTCTTCACAAGCTATATATGCTGATGAGCCTGATGATTCATCCTTTTCCTGCTTGTTGCTTATAACTTGTGTACATTTCTGGCTCAAATACTTGAGCAATCGAGCAGTACCCCGTAAACTTTCAGTCATATGCAGATGATATACAAATTACCTCCCAGGTCGGTAACAGACCAAATGATTCTACCAATATCCCCTTGAGTCTACACCGTGTGTTTCTGTGGGTGAATGAGAGCTTCTTCTACATGAACAAAAGAAAGACCACAATTCTCGAAATGGGGCAAACTAAGCAGGTATCACTACCCTTGGAACAACCTTCAGGCCTTGGAACCCCTACTTCAACCACCAAAAGCGAGGAAACTGAGGACAAGTTTTTGACTCGATTTTTGTCCGCTCCATAAGACAATGCTGTGGTTAAGGAACTCATCTCCAGTTTCTTCTTCTTTCAAAAATCCTTCCATTACTTCAAACTGATCATTGGGTGGAGTTGCTCAAAGCCTGGGCTTTTGCAATATCGTCTGCTCAGATTTCACTTAGAAGCTCACTGCTAGGTGATAACTCATTGCCAGAACATGTCTAAACCTCCGCACACATGTCCACATCAATTCCCTCATTTAAGTGCTCCACTAGCTCCCAGCAGAAGCCAGGATCTTATGGTTCTGTGCAGATCTGCCCGCCCATAGAGTCCACTATGACAAAATTCAGACTACCCACAGGCTCTGGTTTCACAATACACTCCCACAAGATGCCTCTGCTCAGCATTCCCCCACTGGATCCACCAATGAGCATTCAAGAAGATGAAACATGGAGGTAGAACTCTGGGAGTACAAGCCCAACAAAAAGAGATATATGCAAGTGCTTGAAAACAGAACTAATGAACAGATCAGAGGTCAGCACCGAAGAATATCAAACAAGAACTGTCACCAGTCTAATGGGACTCTAATTTCCCCTTACTCTTTTACCAAACTATACACTTGTAACACCCTATAACTGAAGGATAAACACAGTGCTTTATATACTACCTGGGTGTTAGACACATTATATTATCTGGGTATGCCTAAGATTTCTCTGCAAGTGGAATTCTCAAAGACCTTCAATTTTATGTCTGATTAGAATTACCAACATAAAATGACTTAAATTAGTCAGGTTTAGGACCCCAAATAATTGCTCTCCCAATGGCTAGTAGAGGTCTGATTCGATGCAGCAATTCTAGATGGTAATTGTTAGACCTGACATCATTGGCTTGAGTCTCTCCTCCATTTTTTCTGTTTTGCCTCTACTGTTTTACGATGTTTTGCTGGTATATGCTTTGGGCGCTGTGTCACTGCTGATCAGTGCCATAGCGCAAGTGCTCCCGATGTTAAATTGATGCTTCTATTGTATCCATGTTTGGCTTGTTTGGTTTACTGTCAGTCCCTAGTCTAGTGCACCAGGAGTGCCGGGGCTTGTAAATACAAATGCCGCTCGTGGGCTTGCAGCACGTGTTGTGCCACCCACAGGAGCGGCTTCGTAAAAGAATGTCTACGGGTCGGTCATTGCGAGACCCACGTGCAGTCTTGTACTGTCACGCAGGCTGCGCAAGTATATCTACTTGCCAGCCCCTCCAACCTCCCCTTAACTTCATGTTAGTCACCCCTATGGTAGGCCCGCGGGCAGGGTGCATTGTAAGCGTAAGGTGGGACACGCCTGACCAAGTTGGCCTGTCCTAATAGTGAAGTACCGCCATCTTCGTTCTTCACTATTGCGAGGTAGCCTGCTCTCCATTGCTTAGAATGGGCCGCCGGGATTATTAAGGCTATGATCCTAGCTGGCTCGGAGAGCACGGTGCAATGTCGAGTTTGGTATCCCTGAACTCAGGGTTTAATTACGCATCCATTGGTGTGGATGGTTTTTGGACACTGGGTTCGAAAATAGCACTTTTAGAAAGTGTCTATTTTCTTGCCTAACCATATCTGGTTTCTGCTGGTCTTGCGTGTGTGTGACAGGAGCTGGGTGGCTCCACAGGTCTGGATGAGTCAGTGTGGGATGAGTGGGACATTTACGTTGAGAGTAGGGGGAGAGTAGTTGTTGATAGCCTGCCTTGCCTGATACAATGCTGGCTCCACCTCCCGCTAAGCGACTGATGGCTCTGTGCCTGCCATGGACGATCCTAGCCCCACCTCCTGCCAGGAGGGCGATAGCTCTGCTCCTGCCAGTATCAATGCTGGCTCCACCTCCTGCGGGGCGTCTGAGGACTCAGCCCGGCTCAATGAATAGGCCAGGTGCTACTGCCTAGCTCCACCCACCACAGACCCAGGATGTTGGGAAATCCCCGGCATAGACAAAGGGATCAAAGACGAAAAGGGGTATAAGAGAAGGACCCCTGAAATAGGAAATCAGATCACTTCTGACAAGGAACCCTGTAACCAAGGACAAGAGGCCTGCTGATCTAAAGGACTGCCTACCCCTTCTGCCAAGTGTGCTGTTGTTGGGGGAATCCTGCAGTGCTTCTTTATTTTTGCCAAGGAACCAGGAGAGAGGAACTGTGTGTGTACTCTCACGCTTGCTAAGAAAATCTCCAAGGACTGGAAGAGTGCCAGTCTCCTGCTGAAGTCACAGGGCTAAAAGACTTCATCTGCTAAAAGTGCTAGTGGCTGGAAGTGTGAGCCCAGCACCTCTGAAAGAACCAGCAATCACGACGACCGGACGCTGGGCCCGACCGACGCCAGCAGCAACGCCAGTGAGTGGGAGTACGGCTCTAACTCCAGAGGACCTCGTGTCTGCCCCGCTGCTGATCGCATCACCTGTGTGCCCTTCGACGCCGTGAGCGCTGCTCACTCTGTGCAACCGCATCATCGACGACGCCTGCTGAGGCCTGATCGACACCGAAGACGCGACGCCGGATTGCTCAACGCCGTTGATCATCGTGTGCTTCATTTTCCTAAGGTACTGTGTTGTTGGGGGTCCGTGTGACTCCAGGCCCGACGTAGCGCTCCTCGCGGTCGACGCCACACCTGTGGATTATCTTTGCCTCGACGTCGTGTAGCTCCCGTGTGAGTTACCCTGTTGCTAAGAACTGTGTTTCCAAGAAGAAGATTTGCTTGATACTAAAGACTTTTTGTGCTAAAGAAGAAACTACCTTTGAACTATCCTTTTTCCTTCCTGAACGTATTTATTCCGATTGTGTACAGTTTTGCCGTTATTTGGTCTTGTGCTAAGTCTTATATAAAAATACTTATTTTTATAATACTACGGTGTCGTGTCCATTTGTAGTGTATTCACTGTGTTACTGTATGTGGTCATAATTGCTTAACGCACAGCCTCTGAGATAAGCCTGTTCTGCTCTGCCAAGCTACCAAGGGGGTGAGCAGGGGTTATCGAAGGGTGTGATCCCCTTGCCCTGACTAGAAAAGGAGTGTCCCTATTTGTCAGAAGTGCATACCTCTGCCAACTAGAGACAGCCGGTTCTAACATTGGTGGCAGCGGTGGGATTTGGACTTTGCATTTATGACCCATGTACAGTGAGTAGTGTGCGCTACATAGTGAAAGCAGACCATAGCGCAGTCACAATCTGATTCGGAAGGATCCTATTTTTGTTCTCCGCTTTCCTGAAGCTTGATTTTTTTTTAACACTGCCAGTTTAACCATGAGTGACAACGGAGTCACTGCCCCTGCTATCGTTGTTGTGGAGGAGTTCGAGAGGAGTAAGCTAAAGAAATACAAGAAAGATGAGCTGAAACACTTTTGCGACCAGTTTAAAGTTCCTACCACCGGCCTCTCGAGAAAAGATGATTTTTATAAAGCATTGCAGGCCTGGTGGGAGTCCAGAAATCCCTCTGATGTGGTGGTGGTACCCACAGAGGAAGGGGATGAGGAGGTGCCAGTGAATGGACCTATGCCCTCTCCCGGAAGCAGTGTTTCCTCCAAAGGTCTTTCCCCTGAAGAAAGAGAAGAAAGGGCGAAAGAGCGAGCTTACAACATGGAGATGGCAAGGCTAAAAATAAATGGGCAGTTGGAGTTAGAAAATGCAAGAGGTAGAAGGGAAGCTGATTTAGAGATCAAAAAGTTGGAGTTTGAACAAGAGAAGTTAGCTTTGGAGCGTGAAGCCAGGTTGAGAGAACTGGATATCCAAGCTAAAAAGTTAGAGTTGAATCCCTCTGGTGGCAGCATTCCATCCGAGCCTGCAGAAAGTAAGTTTTACTTCCCGAAAGATGTGATCAAAGATTACAATAAGAATGAAGATATTGGTCAATGGTTTAAAGCATATGAGTTAGCATTGTTGGCCCACCAGGTCCCTGAGAAGAATTGGGGAGCGGGGTTGTGGGGTCGCTTTGTGAATGAAGGAAGAGATACCCTGTTAGACATGCCTGTTGCGGATAGGATGTCGTATGCTCATATGAAAGATGCTTTAATGTCGCGATATGGCTTAACCCCCGAGAAGTACAGACAAGCTTTTAGAGAATGTAAGAAGTTGCCTGGTACGACGTGGGTTGAATATGTGTCTTATTTTTGCAGAGCCATGGATGGTTGGGTAAAGGGCAGCAAAGTGGAAAGTTATGAAGCTCTTTATGATTTGTTTGCTTGGGAGCACTTGTCTAATAACTGTTTTCCAGAGCTGCGCCAGCACCTGATTGATAGCAAGATATCTAACCCTAGAAAACTTGCTGAGGAGGCGGACCGCTGGGTCAGTACCAGGGTCCCCAAGGGTCCAGTGGGAGACTCAGCCAAAGGTGGGCAGGGTCCCCAGCAGAAGAGTGGGGGGGACAAGGGAAAACAGAAGGAGTCTCAGAAAGGGCCCCAAAGTAATCCCCAAAGGAACCAAGGGAAGGGTTCCCAGCCTCCCCCTGAGAAGAAGCCAGGGGCCCGGACGGGTAAACCTGTTCATAGGGGCCCCCTAACCTGCTACGGTTGTGGGCAGGTGGGACACCGGTTTTATGACCCCCAGTGTCCCAAAAAGGATTCGAATGCACCGCCGCGTGCACCCCCTCGTCAGTTGGCGAGTGTAGCCTTGGGAGGGGAGGAGATGGTTGTCCATGGTGGGAGGGGTCCCGCAGAGATGTCCCTAGTCTCGCTAGGAGACATGCAAATGGTCCCTCCACCCCCTCTGCCTAGTAACACTAGTAAATATAGGCAGCGGGTGACCATTAATGGCCATAGAGTGGAAGCTCTCAGAGACACCGGAGCGAGTGTGACAGCTGTCAAGTGTCACTTAGTGTCCAGAGAGCAGGTGGTTCCCCACGCATTCTACCCCGTGATAGCTGCCGATAACTCCCAGAGAGAGTGTGAGGTGGCTCAGGTTTCCTTTGAATGGGGGGGAGTTTCAGGTACTCTTCAGGTTGTTGTGAGGCCCGCCATGCCTGTCGATTGTCTCCTGGGCAATGATTTGGAAGACTCCCCTTGGGCTAAGGTGGAGCGAGCGGCGCACTTGAAAATGTTGGGTGTGCCAGAGTGGGTGTGTGCAACCACTCGATCGATGACAGCGAGTAAGGGTGTTGATGGGGTCCCGGAGCCTGAAAGTACGGCCCAGGACCCAGCTGTGAAGAGAAGAGGCAGGAGGCGCGGGAAACCGGCCCCCGTAGTTCCCGTGGTCCAGGAGGAGGTAGACCCTGAGGGGGATGCCCTGGAGCCCACAGGGGAACAAATTGCCGAACTGGGAGATCTGCCCGAGCTGACCCACTGGCAGCAGGATGGTGGTCCCTCCAGGGAGGAATTCTGTGCGGAGCAGAAGGAGTGCCCTTCTCTTGTGGGCATGAGGCACCAGGCCTCAGCCCAATCCTCAGGTGATCAGGCAGGATCGCATTTTGTGTACTGGGAGAACGACCTCCTGTATAGCGAGCCTAAGGCTGCTGAGCCTGGGTCAGCCCGTGTGCTGGTGGTACCCCAGCGCTTCAGAGCCTTCCTACTGGGTTTGGCTCATGACGTACCGTTAGCTGGACATCTGGGGCAGGACAAGACCTATGACAGGCTTGTCACCCATTTTTATTGGCCTCAGATGCGTAGGGATGTGGACATCCATTGCAAGACTTGTCGCACTTGCCAGGCAAGTGGGAAAAGCGGAAGGAAGCAGAAGGCTCCCCTCCAACCTTTTCCAGTGGTCAGCACCCCCTTTGAGCGGGTGGGTATTGACATTGTTGGGCCCCTGGACCCCAAGACAGCCCTGGGCAACAGGTTCATCCTGGTCTTGGTGGACCATGCCACGAGGTACCCGGAAGCCATCCCTCTCAGAACAGTGACGGCCCCCGTGGTGGGACGGGCACTGATGGGTGTTTTCTCCCGGATGGGGTTCCCCAGAGAGGTGGTGTCCGACCGAGGCACCTACTTCATTTCGAACTATATGAAGTCTCTGTGGAAGGAGTGTGGGGTAACCTACAAGTTCACCACTCCTTACCACCCTCAAGGAAATGGGCTGGTTGAGAGATTCAACCGGACCCTGAAGGGCATGATTATGGGTCTTGAAGAACCAATGAGGCGGAAATGGGACGTCCTCTTGCCATGCCTGTTGTTTGCTTACCGTGAGGTGCCGCAGAAGTCTCTAGGGTTCAGCCCCTTTGAGCTCTTATACGGTCACCCGGTAAGAGGACCTTTGAGTCTGGTCAAAGAAGGCTGGGAGCAATCTCCCAGGAAACCTCCCCAGGATGTATACAGCTACATGCTGGCCTTTCGGAACCAGACTCGGTGCTTCAGAGAACTTGCTCAGGCAAATCTGGAGGCCAGCCAGGAGGAGATGAAGCGTTGGTACGACCGGAATGCCACTCTGGTAGAGCTTCAGCCTGGTCAGGAAGTGTGGGTCATGTCCCCTGTCGAACCTTGTGCGCTCAAGGACAGGTGGACTGGACCGTTTAAGGTTGTGGAGAAGAAGAGCGATGTCACCTACTTGGTGGACTTGAAATCTCCCAGGAACCCCTTGCGGGTCCTGCATGTCAACCGTTTGAAGCCCCACTTAGAAAGGTCCGAAGTGGGCATGCTCCTAGCTACAGATGATGGAATGGAGGAGGAGAGTGAGCCTCTTCCTGACCTCCTGTGTGCTAAAGAGCAAGACGGGTCAGTGGATGGTGTGGTCCTCTCTGACACACTGACCCTTGAACAGAAACAGGATTGTCACCAACTGTTGGGACAATTCCCGGATCTGTTTTCCTTGGTTCCGGGTGTCACGCATTGGTGTGTCCATGACGTTGACACCGGAGACAGCCCTCCTGTGAAGCACAAGGCTTACAGGGTGACTGACAAGGTCAGAGCGTACATTAAGGAGGAGGTCTCCAAGATGTTCGCGTTAGGGGTGATTGAGTCCTCTAGCAGTCCTTGGGCCAGCCCAGTGGTCTTGGTCCCGAAGGCTGCAGCGCCTGGTGCTTCACCGGAACTCCGGTTCTGCGTGGACTACCGAGGGTTCAATTCAGTCACGAAGACTGACGCGCACCCCATCCCCAGAGCTGATGAGCTCATCGATCGGTTGGGGGCTGCCCGGTACCTTAGTACGTTCGATTTAACGTCTGGGTACTGGCAGATCGCCTTGACTGATGGGGCAAAGGAGAGGTCAGCATTCTCCACACCAGATGGGCTATACCAGTTCCGGGTGATGCCCTTTGGGATGAAGAATGCCCCTGCCACCTTCCAGAGGTTGGTCAACCAGGTCTTGGCTGGACTGGAGGATTTCAGTGCCGCCTACCTGGACGACATCGCAGTGTTCAGCGCCAGCTGGGAGGAACACTTGCGCCACCTCCAGGAAGTGTTGTTGGCCCTGCGCGGAGCAGGCCTCACAATCAAAGCCAGTAAGTGCCAGATTGGGCAGGGTTCTGTGGTGTACTTGGGGCACCAATTAGGGAGCGGTAAGGTGGCCCCCCTGCAACCCAAGATTGATACCATCCTGGCTTGGGCGCCGCCCAAAACCCAAACGCAGGTGAGAGCCTTCTTAGGTCTCACGGGTTACTACAGGAGGTTTGTCAAGGATTACGGCAACATTGTGCACCCCTTGACTTCGCTGACTTCCAGGAAGCAGCCACGAAATGTGATCTGGACTGATGCCTGTCAAACGGCCTTTGACACCCTGAAAACTGCAATGTGTACAGCCCCCATACTCCAGGCACCCGACTTTTCGAAAGAATTCATTGTTCAGACGGACGCTTCAGAGCATGGCGTGGGGGCTGTTCTAGCTCAGGTGAATGAAGAGGGCCGAGACTTGCCTGTAGCCTTCATCAGTAGGAGGTTACTTCCCAGGGAAACAAGGTGGAGTGCGATAGAAAGAGAAGCATTTGCTGTGGTCTGGGCGCTGAAGAAGCTAAGACCCTACCTGTTTGGGACTCACTTCCGGGTTCAGACAGACCACAGGCCCCTCAGATGGTTGATGCAAATGAGGGGTGAGAATCCGAAACTGTTGAGGTGGTCCATTTCTCTACAGGGGATGGACTTTACGGTGGAACACCGCCCTGGTACAGATCACGCCAATGCTGATGGTCTGTCCAGATTTTTCCGCCTTAGTGATGAGGACTCCCTAGGTTAAGGGTAGTTCTCCCCACATTTCAGCTGGAGGGGACACGTGTTAGACCTGACATCATTGGCTTGAGTCTCTCCTCCATTTTTTCTGTTTTGCCTCTACTGTTTTACGATGTTTTGCTGGTATATGCTTTGGGCGCCGTGTCACTGCTGATCAGTGCCATAGCGCAAGTGCTCCCGATGTTAAATTGATGCTTCTATTGTATCCATGTTTGGCTTGTTTGGTTTACTGTCAGTCCCTAGTCTAGTGCACCAGGAGTGCCGGGGCTTGTAAATACAAATGCCGCTCGTGGGCTTGCAGCACGTGTTGTGCCACCCACAGGAGCGGCTTCGTAAAAGAATGTCTACGGGTCGGTCATTGCGAGACCCACGTGCAGTCTTGTACTGTCACGCAGGCTGCGCAAGTATATCTACTTGCCAGCCCCTCCAACCTCCCCTTAACTTCATGTTAGTCACCCCTATGGTAGGCCCGCGGGCAGGGTGCATTGTAAGCGTAAGGTGGGACACGCCTGACCAAGTTGGCCTGTCCTAATAGTGAAGTACCGCCATCTTCGTTCTTCACTATTGCGAGGTAGCCTGCTCTCCATTGCTTAGAATGGGCCGCCGGGATTATTAAGGCTATGATCCTAGCTGGCTCGGAGAGCACGGTGCAATGTCGAGTTTGGTATCCCTGAACTCGGGGTTTAATTACGCATCCATTGGTGTGGATGGTTTTTGGACACTGGGTTCGAAAATAGCACTTTTAGAAAGTGTCTATTTTCTTGCCTAACCATATCTGGTTTCTGCTGGTCTTGCGTGTGTGTGACAGGAGCTGGGTGGCTCCACAGGTCTGGATGAGTCAGTGTGGGATGAGTGGGACATTTACGTTGAGAGTAGGGGGAGAGTAGTTGTTGATAGCCTGCCTTGCCTGATACAATGCTGGCTCCACCTCCCGCTAAGCGACTGATGGCTCTGTGCCTGCCATGGACGATCCTAGCCCCACCTCCTGCCAGGAGGGCGATAGCTCTGCTCCTGCCAGTATCAATGCTGGCTCCACCTCCTGCGGGGCGTCTGAGGACTCAGCCCGGCTCAATGAATAGGCCAGGTGCTACTGCCTAGCTCCACCCACCACAGACCCAGGATGTTGGGAAATCCCCGGCATAGACAAAGGGATCAAAGACGAAAAGGGGTATAAGAGAAGGACCCCTGAAATAGGAAATCAGATCACTTCTGACAAGGAACCCTGTAACCAAGGACAAGAGGCCTGCTGATCTAAAGGACTGCCTACCCCTTCTGCCAAGTGTGCTGTTGTTGGGGGAATCCTGCAGTGCTTCTTTATTTTTGCCAAGGAACCAGGAGAGAGGAACTGTGTGTGTACTCTCACGCTTGCTAAGAAAATCTCCAAGGACTGGAAGAGTGCCAGTCTCCTGCTGAAGTCACAGGGCTAAAAGACTTCATCTGCTAAAAGTGCTAGTGGCTGGAAGTGTGAGCCCAGCACCTCTGAAAGAACCAGCAATCACGACGACCGGACGCTGGGCCCGACCGACGCCAGCAGCAACGCCAGTGAGTGGGAGTACGGCTCTAACTCCAGAGGACCTCGTGTCTGCCCCGCTGCTGATCGCATCACCTGTGTGCCCTTCGACGCCGTGAGCGCTGCTCACTCTGTGCAACCGCATCATCAACGACGCCTGCTGAGGCCTGATCGACACCGAAGACGCGACGCCGGATTGCTCGACGCCGTTGATCATCGTGTGCTTCATTTTCCTAAGGTACTGTGTTGTTGGGGGTCCGTGTGACTCCAGGCCCGACGTAGCGCTCCTCGCGGTCGACGCCACACCTGTGGATTATCTTTGCCTCAACGTCGTGTAGCTCCCGTGTGAGTTACCCTGTTGCTAAGAACTGTGTTTCCAAGAAGAAGATTTGCTTGATACTAAAGACTTTTTGTGCTAAAGAAGAAACTACCTTTGAACTATCCTTTTTCCTTCCTGAACGTATTTATTCCGATTGTGTACAGTTTTGCCGTTATTTGGTCTTGTGCTAAGTCTTATATAAAAATACTTATTTTTATAATACTACGGTGTCGTGTCCATTTGTAGTGTATTCACTGTGTTACTGTATGTGGTCATAATTGCTTAACGCACAGCCTCTGAGATAAGCCTGTTCTGCTCTGCCAAGCTACCAAGGGGGTGAGCAGGGGTTATCGAAGGGTGTGATCCCCTTGCCCTGACTAGAAAAGGAGTGTACCTATTTGTCAGAAGTGCATACCTCTGCCAACTAGAGACAGCCGGTTCTAACAGTAATCGTGAGGGAGATCACCACATTCTTTGTAGTCTAAGGGTATCCTCAAACCAAATATTACTCCAAGTGTTTAAACCTTATCCAGGAGAACACTATCCCGGTCTCATACTTTGAAGTTAAAAAAAAAATATGGTAAGAGTTGGTGCTACAAAAATATTTAAACAATCTTGATGGAAGGGTTACATAGACAACAAAGTATCTATTTCCATCTGTCTTCTTTAATATTACAGTTTTTGGCTTCTGCCATAGGAAAATTAGTATTGTATTAAAACCATGCTTCTGGGCTGTAACACTCGGCCCAATAATAAAAAATATTCTGGACAGATAAGATAGCAGTTGATGGTAGACATCCGGCATATATTCTCAAGAGAAATACTGTTGAGTAAACAGCCAATGCATGATTACACTAGTATGATGTAATTTTCCATATCAGAATATCACTAACGGGGCTGGGGAGTAAGCGTTCCAAGTCCGATATTCTCGGAAATTAGTAAAACATACATTTTTTGGGTGTTCCTAAACTCTGGCAAGACTGATTCCCACCAGAGGTATTGATTAGAAAATTACTAATTTCAAGGGCAGGAGTCTATCTGTGTCCAAGGCGTGATTGAGGAGGGACGCCAACAAAACTGAATGTATTATTTGAAGGGGCTCCTCCACAGGGAAACACATTTTACCTAAGGAGAAATAACAAGACACCATGTAAACACACCTTGGCTAGACATTCTCACATGCGTAAATGTACCCTTCCTACATTTACGCATATATACATTCCTACCCTGCTGACTACTACTGAAAATTTGTGAATATCAGTGTAATGTGCACCTAATACATTTATGCATGCCTAAGTTCCTACACCCCTGGAAGATGTATGTATCACAGCTTCACCCGAAGACAGTACATTTTCTTCAAATAGGAATAAATCTACAGGTGAACAGTTATGTGTTTGTTTTAGAATCTGGACCATAGAATACATGTTCTGCTCTAGAGCGTAAGAAATGTATAAGGGAAAAAAACTTGCCTAGGAAGAAACGTATAATAAAAGGCATGTTCCTCGGCAAATAACATCGATAAGATACAGTACGTACAAAAATGTGTATATAATACAGTTACCACCATGTGATAAAATACATTGTATACCACATCTATACTGTTACAAACATAAAGCAAGCTTGCTATACTGTGTTTTAAGTGTACTGGATACATGTTCAGCCTTGTAATGAGCACACAAGATAATGCCTTGTTCTGTAACAAACATAGAAACGCATGCCCTGCGCCTGATAAACATATAGCAAACATGGTCTGGTGTGTCCTGGACATGCTTTGAGCTGTAATAACTGTAAATGCTATTTTTCCTGTCTGTGACAAACCTACAGGATGCACACTGGGTCATGGGCATTTTTGGGGACAGTAATCACTATATAGAAAAGCGAATATAAGGCGAATATAAGGCTCCCCATGAGGTGAATTTGGAAGATATTATTAGGTAAAAAGTCAAGTAACGGAGAAACGTGGAGTAACCTGGTTACATAAAAAGGGAAAGTGTGTGTTGGTGCTCGAGAACAACAGAATGAGCTGCTGAGTCTTACAACAATAAAGAAAGCAGAATCTTTTTTTGAAAATGACTTTGATAACTCTATTAAATACAGATTCCCTTTATACATAATTAATAATCAGAAAAGCAGAATAAAGTGACTGAAAAGGAATGTACAAAGATATGAGCATTGAAAAAGCCAGAAAAGTAGTGCTGGGTAGTTTCCCTTCAAGTTATCAGCAGAAAAAATAGGTGGGCGGCATAGATGTAAAAAAACGTAGATTTGTGGGAAATCACTGTTCACATTTCATATGTTTTACTCTAATAATTTGGATACATTCGATTATTCCAATTGCTTTAACTTCTCTATTTTGTTTTTTCCACTTGATTCAGGACAAAGGGCAACAATTCAAGAAACTAAAATTGCTTGCATAAAACATGCCTTTGCAAACAGCAGACCAGAAGAACAACAATAAAATTGTAATTCAGTCAGTCAAATAACTTTATTTCGGTCTCTGGGGCCATAAAAGTACATATACTATACATTATGTACACGATTTAGCCACCAATACTCTGTACAAAAAATTACACTCCTCTTTTTACAGAGTTAGATTTTGATAAGGTCAGGTCGTCTAAGCCACCCTAGATTTACAGTAAGTATGTTTCCGAATGCTATTTTCATAGCTGCAAAGCACAGAACCATAAAGTGCATGTGCAAGAACAATAAATTAATTAAAAAATTGAAGGGCAGCTTTATTTAAAAGTTTCAACAATAATAACAATGCAATAATGCAGAATAGACGTTTAAGACCCAGTGGCAGTCCACGTTGACCTGCTAAGAAGTGTTAAGCTAAAATTAGGCTAGGGTCTTTTCTTTATAATGGCTCTACACCACATAGAGTGTAAGAAGCGCAACATGGAGAACACAATGGGCATGTCCGTGCCATACTTAAGTAGCCTATACACCTCAGAGCAATGTCTAGACCCCAGGTTCATGCACAGCTGAAGCAGCCAGCGGGATATTGGCCTCTTATAAGCAGGGCAAAAGAATAGTATGTGAATTTTAGATTCCTCGATATTCTCACAGACTGAACAATCCAGGCAAACTGCGTCAGACCAGTTGTTGGTAAATGATCGGAGTGGAAGTGCACCGTGTCTGAATTGGAGGAACAGCTTCTTCGCAAATATCGCCTGGATGTCATCTAGCACCGGAACTAGCCATATACTGCTTTTTGGCTTCCTGAAACCTGAGAGTTAGGCAACCAGATGAAGTTCCCCTTCTTGCTGGTCAAGTTTATGTTCTCTATATGACTCAAAACGGGCCCATTTGAGGGTCTCGAGGCTAGTTTCTTCAGGGGTGGTCCACAGATTTGCCCTCCCCAGAGTCTGGCAGGTATCCCTAATGTGTGTCAGCCCCGCCTTGGAGGTGCATGACTTCTCTAAACGCGTCCCTATATGGGGCTAGCTCAGGGGTGCTCCTTAGGCGTCGCCAATATAGGAGGGGTCTTAGTGCTACTTCGTCGACTATTGGCCTGATCCCAAGTTCCATTCTAAGGGGTATCAGCAGAGAGCTTGAAGGAAGGGCCACAAATTGCCTCAGAAAGGAATTCTCTATGGGCAAAAGCGAAGTAATTGGGTAGTGACCCCATAGCTCTGCTCCATACTTGGCGGCACCCATAGCCTGTACCTTGTAGAGTTTGGCTTTAGGATACCCCCCATGGACTGTACCAGCCTCAACCCAACTTTTTTTTATTTGTGCTCCCCATCTTCTCAGTCAACGTGATCCCCAGAGACTCAAAAATAGGCACCCTCTCCAAGACAATTCCATCCAGGGGGGTGTTTGAGCGAGTGCTGTTATTCGCATTAACAACCATGTACTTGGTCTTTTGGAGGTTAATTTCTTGGCTCCTTCGACTGCAAAAGGCACTGAATACTTCTAGAACTCTCTGCAAGCCTATGGGCGATTTTGAGAGCAGGAGGGTATCATCTGCGAAAATCAGGGCCAGTATTTTACGGTTCGCTAGCCTGGGTGCATCTATATCTTTTCCATCCAGAAAGGAATCTATTAGGCCGTTGATAAAAAGTGAAAACAGAGTTGGTGCCAGGACGCAGCCTTGGCATACACCTTTCTCAACTGGAAAAGGGGCTTAAAGTTCTCCGTTTTTGCCATACCGTATTTGGGCGAAATTGCCTTGATGTAAGCGTTTAATCTCATGGCAAAGATACTGTGGGGCTCCTGTGTCCAGTAGAATTCTCCACAGTTTATCCCTGGACACTAAATCAAAAGCGGATTTAAGGTCCACAAATATAAGATAGAGGCTGCCACCCTCTATGATCACAGTTTTCCAGTAGAGGAGCTGTAATCTAAAAATGTGATTGATGGTTGAGATCTGTAGAAATCAAAAATCCACTTCTCAGGGGTTCCACTGATACTTAGTCCTTTTAAACTCACAAAGAAGAACTTGCCACAGAAGCTGGAATATAAAAGTACATTTTTATTAACCTCAAATGAGTGAGACTACGTCACACAGAAGCCTTAGCAACTGAATGAGGCAGTCTGCTAGAATGGTCTTACTTCACGTCTTATATACTCTTTATCCTGCCCCAGGCATGTAAGGGAGTTGCACCAATTACATTCCTAAACAAATGGAAAAACTGGAGGGTCAGCAGGTGAGTAGCCTTTGGGGTTTTAGCAGGATATGGGCAAAACATTATAATTACATAGTTCACAAATGTTAATCTGATTTAGATGGCACTGAAGTGCATGGCATGATTACATGTACAGTATCCCAACCCAAAAGTTAATCATTAAGAATGACCCAAATTCAACCTCCAAAAGCCGGACAAACCTATAATTGAAAGCATAACCCATGTAATGAAGAAACATAAAAAGAAACAGTAACAGATGATGAACAAGATAAGGCATGTGCAAGGAAACTAAAAGTTAACGATGTCCTGAACATTGATTGGCAATCTCAAACAAAGATCGATCAGGGAAATTGGCTTTGCGAGGTCAGTTTCAGGTGAAGAGGTCAGTTTCTGACAGTTCATTTCAGAGTCAAAAAGAAACCTTAGTTAATGTATACATGAACTAAGAAGGCCAGGCCACTTTATTCGCCCGGCTACCTTCACAGGCCTACGTGAGGGCAACACAAAATGGTGGCACAGAACAAAATGGAGTCAGACTCGAGAATTACAGAACCTCAGATCTTGGCCCTAAACCCGGCTTGGAGGGGTGTAAGTACATTCAAGTCTTCTATCCAGGACTGTAAGCGCCCCAAGAGTGCATGTACAAACATTTTCTGACTAATGTCTAGATGGCTGATAGGACAAATGTTGGTAGGGCTAAGCGGTGACCCCTTTTTAGGTCTCGCCCTGGAATTCGCATCCGAAGGATGCGTCCAGGGTCGGAGACTTATAGCTATCGGACACGGGGGAATGGAGGACAGGAAACTGCCACGAGCTTCTCTTGGCTGGATTACACTGCGTGCACGTGCACACTCACGCATGCGCACATCACAGCCGCGCACATCACAGTCACAGCCACAGCCACACCTCCTCCCCCCGTCGCCGCCGCCGCACCTACACACACACACAGAGAGCAGGCTGTTCACAACACATGCACACGCAGGCAGACACGACACACACACGAGCGCACACATAAAGACACACACTACACCTCCCCAGCCCCCCCGCGCCGCCGCCGCCCACACACGAGAGAACACGCACAGCCACCCCCCCGCCGCGCATACACACACGCACGCACACATACAAAGACCCCCCTCCCCCCGCTGCCGCGGCCGCAATCGCACACATATACACACACACACCAGCACCGGACCCCACTCACCGGCTATGCAGGATTTCTCTTCTCTGGGGCAGCCCCGGGTCTTTCCCTTGCTCACGGGAGCCCCGGGCCGCGGGAGGACTCTGCTTCTTTTCTCCATCCCGGCGGGCAGCCAATCATAGCCCAGCAGCAGGCGAGACTTCCTTCTTTCTTCTGGCCCGGCCTACGTCTTCTCTCCCGTTGCCTGGCTTCCTGCCTCAGGGGTCCGCCAATGGCAGCGCGGCCCTGAGCAGGGAGGCGGGCACAGCGTTTCCTCTGGAATCCCGGGCCCGTCGGCGGTGATAATTTATTTTTACAGATGAGAATTGGATCCAGGTGCTCAGACCCATTTAAAATATTGATTAGCATTTGGACTGTAATGAACTATCCGTGCGCCACGTTTGCACTACGGGGGGCTTCCTCGCCTTCCGCCTTGAAGGCAGGTTTCTGGCCGCAAGGGGGTTCACTTTCCAGTGTGTTTGAGTAAAGTAAGAGGGTGCCAGCGCCAGGGGTTGTTTGGGATAAACTGTTGGACTGCGGACGGAGACGCTGCAGAAGAAATGTCGGCTCTGCACGGAGGAGGTAAGGTGGCGCCTCTAGCGTAGCCACTCAGCGCTGAGATCCCCGTACAGCAACTCAGCCTTTCATCCTTCTGAGGAGCAGGGCTGGCCTTTAGTAATGGTGGCCAAGATGCATCCATCAATCGAGTAGCATGTCTGGGGCTCTTAAAATCCTAATGAACTATCCGTGCGCTACGTTTCATCCTTTCGAGAACAATTCAATGAGTACATTGAACCGGATTAAAAGGAAGCGCCTGTTCCTCGCGGTGTTTGGCGCGTGCTTTAGTGCTACATCTGCACTGATGCAGCTCGTCTGCCAGTAGAACTTCTACCTTTCTTTCCCTCACATCTGGCCACGCGCGCTCCATGCCAGCTGCTCTGATCTGCGCCTCTGTGTGCCCGGATGGTGTTTGCATTGAGCCTCGAGCGCTGACCTTTGCCCCATGTCAGAGATGCAGTTTGTCCACGTCTCTTTTTCTTGATGTATCCTGGTCCTGTTAGTTTTATGTCTCCTGCCGCTCACATTTCCCGGAAGTTGTGATACATTTGCAGTGTATGACCGAATTCTACATCCGACTTGTGTTAGCTTCTCAAGGAGAAGGCCCTTCTAATGATGCCTGCCCACTTCAGCAATGCTGTATGATCTTGGACAAATCACGTTACCCGTTCTACAGATCCCATGCCTGGTTAAATCGGTGGTGTTTGGAAAGGAGCTAAAAATCAGTATCTGCTATAGAATGACTGGCCAGGACATGCGACACCTGCAGACATGCTCAGCTTTTTAATCCACATCTCTGCAGGTTTGGGCCTGTCAGCCCCAGAGACAGACGTCTCTTAAGATCCATCATGCAGTTTCTGGTGGCTATGGGGCCCCACATGAGATGGGGGTGCATTGAGGGGTGCCATATACACGCTGTGCAAGTCATGCCCATGTGCTGCACCTGTGAGGTGAGCAACATGCCCGCATCCGCTGCAGACCAAGTGGGGTCTTCAGATGCACAGCGCGTTTGCACATTAATAGCCAGCATTCGTGTTTAAAAAGTCTAGCTTGCTGTATCTGCACATTTGTGTTTCAAAAAGTCCAGGTTGTTGCATCAGCACATGAATATTCACCATTCGTGTTTGGTTGTTGCTGCTGAACAAACAGCAGTTTATGCAAATTTCACAAACCAAGAGAAGCAACTCTGCTTTCGAGCCCATGGTCGCCTTGATTTCATGTCGCCCAAACTATACGTATTACATGCGATGAGTGCATGGTTACCACTGAAGACCACAGCATCACTCAGCTCCACTAAAGGCCACAGCATCACTCTGTGCAACCATTCAACAACAACTGGTTCTAATATGTTCTCTCAATGTTTCAAGCTTTATGACAAATGTCACAAAAAGATGTTAATATTTCACTTCTGTTCTTGGATTTTCATCACAATAAAATACACTGAACATAATCTTCCCCAAAGTTATTTACAAAAGTTTAAGCTATTGCCATTATAAATTACAATAACTTTTATCTAAGTATTAATTATTAAAAAAATAAAAGCCATTGTTATTTGTAATATTAATACATCTAAGTCATGTAAATACAACACATATTGCATTACAAATGCTATAGGTGTCACGTTTGCGAAAGTTAAAACTATTGGCATTGTAAATGACAAACCTATTAATTTCGCTATTTTCAAAACCAACACAATAATTAAAAATGTGTCATTTACAATACCAATAACTCAAACTTTCCTAATGCGAGACCTATTGCATTGCAAATGCTTGTTGTATATTGGGATGATTTCTGCCCCGACCCAGGTGGGGAGTATTTCCATACCCTGAAGGATAGCATTAAACAGGGTCCACAGATATAAGGGGCCCAGACAGATGGTTCTGAACGAAAAAGGTCACCTGGGATTTTATCTAACCCAGGCGCTTTTGCAGCTACTATCTTGCCCAAAGCTTCTAAAATCTCTTATAGAGAAAACAGGTATGTGACTCGTTGCGATGGCTCTAAAGAGGAGGGGATCATTTCTCCCGAACCAACTTCCGCCTCAGTTAATGCATATAAGGATTTAAAATTGGTTCCTCCCTTATATTAGCTGTGATAGCCTTTTTAGCTTCAGTGGATCCTGTATTGGTCAGGTTCCAAAACACCCTCATATCGTGGTTGTCTAGCGCAATTCTAAGTTTATCCCGTTTTTCATTTTCCCAGCTTTTTTTTGCCTTAGCTATGATTGATTTATAGGTTACCCTATTTTCCTTAATTTGAGTCCTGTCATTTAATTTAATGGCAGCTAAGAGGGTCGATTTTGCTGCCCTACATTGTTCATTATACCATGAATGGCAAGGTTACTGGGCAGCCTACTCCTTTTGCTGGAATAGAAAAAGGGATCCAGGGTAAGAATCACGTCTTGATGGTTATTAAACAGATTGGTTTGGGAGGCTGTGATTTCGATAGTTGCAGACAATTGGGATGTTAGGGTCAGAACGGGAATAATATGTTGATATAAGGAAGCCAGCTTGTCCTGAAACTGGGAGAGTTCCCTCCATCGCACTCTCCTACCTCCATTTACCAGTGTTAGGCCACAGTCAAGTAGGGGCAATGAGGTGGGAAAGCCACCAGCAGATGGGGGGAGCTCGTCTAGCACAAGGCTATTATGGTCACTCTCATGACGAGGGACGATCTTAAAGTCGACAACCCTATGCCACGATTTAGTGTCAACTAAGATATAATCAATAGTTGATTCCTGCCCTGGCCTATTATAGGTAGACTTCCCCGGAATATCCGATGCAAACCAGCCGTTACATGCCCTTAGTAAAAAAATGTAATGCTTTGCAAGCATCTGCAGGACCAAGGGGGTCCAAGCATGGATAGGCGATATAAGGGGCTCTGGGATAGCCCAGAGTGAGTCCTCCTCACTCGAAATGCTAGTGGCCAAGCCATTCAATGGTTCAAACTGACAATTGAAGTCCCCCGTCTATGATTACCCAATAATTATCTGGAATTGTTAAAAGAAAGGTAGTCAATTGTTCAAGGGTAGAAGACTCTTGGCCATAGCAGACCGATCGTGAATAGGCGTAACCAGAGCAGTTCTCTCCCTCATGTTGAAGGATAAAAAGATGCAGAGAATGTCTTGTGATCAAGTATCAATCTGCTTTACCTCACAGCCGAGATGGACACCAACCCAAGTACCTAGCCCACCAGATGGTCTACCCCCCCCGTGTGTCTAGGATGCTATAAGACGCATAGCCCACTCTATGTGTGTCCACCCTTGCCCACGTTTCCTGGAATAAGCATATTTCATGTTGATCTATGAATGCCCCCCAATCTGGTATGTCAAGTTTGGAGTTGAGTCCTGCTATATTCCAGGATAATAGCCGCAATCTTGAGCTCACCCCAATAGCATTAGAGGGTTGGAGGAGGGAAAGAGGCCCTTGAGTAGACCTGTTGATGGCCATTATTCCCCACACAGTCAGACCTCGGTTGATACCCCCTCTGGAATTATGGACCAGAGCGTGGGTCGGTGGAGGGGAACAGGTTTTTAAATCGACCTGTTGATAGTCATTGGTCCGCATCCGACCCGTCAAACTTTGGATAACACCCCAGTTGGGGTTATTATCTAGAACAAGGGGGCACTTTACGATGGGCAGAGCCTTTGGTGGAATTACCTTTAGGTTCTGTTGAGGCTGATGGGATATTGAACGGCCATTGGGGGCTTTCCCCAGGGTTCCGTTGTGTGCGGGTCCCCCCGCCCCGTTAGGCTTTGGTTTTTGTCCCAGATATAATCAATTGGTTCGGGGGCGCTTTGCGGTCACTGTTGCAGATTCTTGATGGTGACTAGATCATGAGTGTAGAGACCTAGAGGGCATTAGTTAGTCATTTAAATCTAGTAAACTAAATCTATTTTGGATAGGGACATTGTAAAGCAGTGGTTTAAGGAGGTCCTGGTACCTTCTAGTGTGTGGTCCGTTCTGAATCCTTGGCCCCCTATTTGAACCTGCTCCTCTTAAGTTATGAGTGCTAATCCCTGGGGGGGAAAAGTAATCCAGGGAGAGAGAAGTAATGCCCTTGGGCTCCCACTGATGATCACAGTCTAGGAGGGTATGTACAATCCGTGGGTCTCTAAAACTTATTACTATCCAGTCGGCGGAGATTTTTTTTGGGCCTCCAGCCTACCCAACCTACCCTACGCGTGAGGATGATTTTGTTTGCGTCTTTGTAGGAAAATTGCCTATGATTAGCTAACCAAGCGAAACATTTATTTTTTAGATTGGCGTGCGATTCCTGCGTCTCCTATTCAACTCTTGTACACCAGCCAACACAATTACATAGGGGGTTGCAGCCGGGGGGAGGTTAATATAGGGAAGAGCAGTCCTTATTGGGAGAAACTCATCATGATGTTTTGACCTAACACTACCCCATGCATTAGGCCTTGGTGTTGAATCCCTAGTGCTTGCGGTTTTGCAGGGGATAATCTGGGTGATGTTTCTATTGATAGCCCCTGGGAAGACCCCTGGATGCTTGATACTGATCTCTGAGGCAAGGGGTTCCTCACGAGGGATGCTACGTTCCTCTGAATATTTGTGCTAGGCCTGTTGGGAATAGCCAAGATGTTTTCTGCTGGGGATACTGTCTTGAAGGGAGGGTAGTTGCAGGTTGTGGGGGTAAAGGTTTTAGTGGATCAACTCCTTCAGGTCTTGACTCAGCCATACCCACCCATTTATCAACCAATGTTGTAAGTTTATCCACCCGCTCCATTAAGGTATTGAGTTCGTCTTTTACGATGAACCTAAATTGGACTTGAAGGCCCATCACCAAATTAGACACCCAAGGTGGTTGTTTAAGGTTCATCGTTGGTATTTCCCCTGTGCCTGTTGACCCCTTGTCATCGCTCATTACTTTAGTTGTTGGATACTTTTTTCGCTTTGTAGCAAGCTTTTTTTTCCCCCTTTTTTTTCCGGCACAGTCCATGAGTGACTCAGCAGTGTGTTGTGTGCAGGCCTTCACAAGTGTCCTTGGGGAATCTACAGGAGAGTCCAGCGTTGTAATTAAAGGTGAGGAGGGGCTAACAGAATCCTGGGGGATAGTGCAAGGGACTATAACAGGGTTAATGAGAGACGTCTCTCTGTCCGCTCTATTTCCGTTGCATTGGCTTCAGTAGCCCTTTGGAGCATTTGCAGTTGGTTGGGAGGGGAGTGCAGGTAGTAGGGTATCGGAGTTTTTCACTATACAGGCACGTTTACCCATAGCTGAGGTTGGAGATAGAAGATGTTTCTCAGAATATTATCAAAAAGACCAATAGACTGTGTCAGACTGTAGGGTACTGGCCGCGGGAAGGGAGATTGCACCTTAGTATTTTCAGAATAACAGGCTTACATCAATGGCACTAGCCTGATGAGGGCAATCGATTGAAGTCACTCGTCCCTGAACATCGGCTGCTGAAACCAAGGTGGGTGGCCCAGCAAAGTTTCTTTCAGGCTCTGATGGGCGCAGACGCCCCCGTGTGTCCCGGGCACACCCGCACGCCTCCCGCGCTGCAGGAGTGCCTACGGCGCGGCGTGGGGGACGTCACCTCCCGCGCTGAGTGAGCACTGGGGCCTGCTGGGGGACCGAGTCCCACCCCAGCTGTGTTGCTGGCTTACCGGGGCTTCTCCTCCTGCTGATGCTGCTTCTGCTGCGTGACCCCGACCCCCAAACCCCCTCCCCCCCTCACCCCCCCCCCCTCGGGCAGAAACAAACAAAGTGTCATTGGGGCTCATGAGCCTGAGTAACACGTGATTCACATGGATCAGGGTTTAAAAGAAGATTATGATAGTGTTCACAGAATACAGGAGTCAGGCACAACAGAGAAAGGAGAAATTAAGCTACCTTCAAATGATTTAAGAAATCTTCTCAGCGGAAATGGGAACAATGATGCTACATTTCTACAAGACAACATCACCAAACCGTAGGGAGGATGGGACATAGAGGAGACATGCCCTCCTATGATTAGATGGCTGCAGCTTGGATGCGTGCAGCTCACACACCTAAGGCAAGCCCGTCTGTGCACGTCCATGCCCCGACCACAGTCAGTGTGGTTTGGATTCAGAAGGGCACCCTAGAATAGTTTATGCAACGACTGAGCTGCAAGGAATGAGGTTGGGGGATATGACCACAAGTAACCCTTTTTTAACAAACCGTGAAGGTCTGGCATCCTGCTTATATTGTAAATGCTCCTTCCAACCTTAAACAGCAGGGCCAGGGGCTTAGTGGACACAGTTTCTGGCTAGTGCAAATTTAAGGATGCTTTGATTAATGCACAATCGATTCACAAAAGTGCAATCAACATCTACAAACTTTTAGTGGATAGACAGATAGATGCCCTATTCCTAACAGAAACTTGAATGAGGGAAGATTCTTGTCCTGATCAGCAACTGGCCCTTCCTGGAAATTTACACGTGTATTTGTGCGGATAGAGTGGGCAAATGTGGGCGAGCAGTAGCCATTGTGTTTAGGAAATGTTTTAAATGTTACACTTTTTAGATCGATGAACTGAAGGAGGCAGAAGTCTTGGCTTCAGTTATCCCCCTATGCCAAATGTTCCTTCTGTGGTGTACTAGGGTATTACCCACCCAAGCTATGCGGGGGACATTATTTTATCTTTAGATCAGGACATTGCTCCTAAGTGTATAAGCTACACCAGCGTCATGGTGCATTTTAACATCAAGCTAGACAACATGGATGACCCACTGTCCAATCTCTTTAGAAACACTAGCTGCCCTTAACCTTTCTAGGTCAGACACGACCCTATGCATAGGGCAGGGCATGCTATTGATGGAATATTATCCAACATACCAGTCCAGTGTGACAATCCAGGATGAGTAGTTAGGTCTGATCATTTCCTACTTCCCTTCTCCTGGTCTTTTCCATTGCCTAAGGAAAGCAAAGTAGAACCTCCCCCCAGGTCTCAGAGGGGAGACCATGGAATAAAGTAACAATCTTAGATCTTCACAAGGTTTTAAGTTCATCTAAACCAGGGCTCATATGTAAAGTCGCATTGGATGATATGGCAATTAATAAATGGCTCACGGGGGAAGCCGATGCATTGGAGCCGATCACAACCTCTCGTAAAGGTGTACAAGCTCGCTCTGCTCACTGGTTTTCATAAGAGCTTGCTCTCAAGAGAGCAGATTGTAAAAAGTGGAAAAGAACCTGGTGACGGAACTATAAGGAGGCCGACACAGTTCTATCTAAACAGGCAATTCATATTGCAGAAATATAAAGCGGACTTGCTGCACTTTCTACTATCAACGCATTAAGGAGGCTGACAATAACGGTAAAGAGATTTTCAAGATAGTATCAAGGTACACTGATCAAAAAAAGATCCTTATCAGTTCAATCAGGATCTTTGCATGAGATGAAGTGTTTTTTTTTGCGATAAGATCACTAGGATCTAGACTGATTTACTGATTCTTAACAGTATTGATCTTGTCACAGTGTCTAAAAGTTCACTATGGCCTGTAGCCAAGAGGAAGTTGTCCCAATTCCAACTCCCAAAAGAAGAGGAACTGAAGGTCCAACTTATAAGATGTACATCGGGGTCCTCATCTGACCCGTTCCACGCACATATCCTGAAACAAATTGCTGATTCAATTGCCCCATCATGCCTGAAGCTATTTTCAGCCTCCCTCCAGTCTGGGGTTTGATCAGACTCTTGGAAGAGGGTTAATGTAATTCCCCTTCTAAAGAAAGCTAATGCTGACCCTAAATGTTCTGGATAACTTCAGACCAGTCTCTCTGCTGCCGCTAAAACACTCTTGAAAAGACTGTGAACTTCCAGCTCTGGTCTTTTCTGAAGGAATGCAGCCTTTCGCAGCCATCTCAATCTGGGTTCCTTGTGCAACATAGCACTGAGACAGCACTATTGGAGATTTCGGAATCCATTAAATCAAGCCTTGACTTGGGGCTCAATGTGGCCTTAGTGCGGTCAGATCCGTCAGCAGCGTTTGACACGGCGGATCATGAAATCCTGTTACAGAGCTTGTAGACTAAGGGGGTAGCTGGAGCGGCACTGAGCTGGCTAGGCTCTGTTGTAGTCTTACTCTACTGGTTGCACTCCCTCTAAGGTGTCTCTCTGCTTTGCTGCTCAGCGTGTGATGAGGTCATGCGGAATGTTGGTGTGTGTTTGTATGTGGTGAGAGTCAGTTGGCCTGGATGGGCTGAGCAGCCAGGAGGCTGCTCCTGGTGGGGCAATCACTTAGGCAATTACTGAGGTATTAACAGGACTTACCATCTTCCTGTACTAGTGAATAAATATACTTAATGGACTACTAGCCCCTGACTACGCATCATCTTTCATTACAATACTGGCGACGAGCTAAAAAGGACTACGTGTGGCTGAAGGCTGAAGGATTACCCTGCTACTATGGGCTTGTACATTTGGAACTAAAGAAGCACAAGGAAAAAGAAGCTGAAACTCCTGGAACTGAAGAAACATTGGAAAAGAAGTAACGCATGATGAAAAAGCAAACTGGCTGTCCACTTGCCCCACCAGTGACCAAAGACCGGTCGGCCCCAACGTGGATGTGCCAGTGCTTGTTGAGTTTGGGTGAGTGTTCCCCAAATGTGTGAATTGACTAATTGAATTTATTGGACTGTTGTGACTATTTCCCCAACATGTTAAGACTGCCTGCAGACCTTAAATAGTGAAGTATGCTGATCTTTAAAATTGACTAGTATAAGAGCAACATCGTTTTTTTTGTTGGAAAGACGCTAACTGCATATGTTTACCCTTTGGAAATTACACGCAGCAGTTTAAAAGTAGCGCATGAGAAGTACTTTTCAAGGTGTTTCAACACTTGCAGGGCGTTTTCGCTGTAAGGAGACTTTAGCGCGTTCTGGCTTACGAGACTTTCCTTTTAACTTTCAAAATCGAGCCAACAAATGTTCAGCATGCAGCGCTGTGGGAGGAGGCGTTTTTGTTCACCACAGTTTCATTTTGCCGGTAGAGCGTTGGGTCTGATTAACAACGCGCTTGCAGCGCGTCTTGGCAGTAAAGTGAATGTCACTTCATTTATTTAAAATCGGACAAGAGTTTCCTCCTGTGCTAGCAGACTCACCGTTGTGACGGTTGGTCTCAGGAGCTCCTTCCACTTCGCCTGCCTGTTTTGCTTTGATGACGTCGTTGGAATCCTCTGGGGTATTGGTGGAAGTCTCCTTTGACCCCTCTGACAGCATCCAGCTCAACGTCCAAGTGAGGTCTATTTTCCGTAGAAAGCGACGCTGAACGACGCTGTGGCCATTTTGGCTCGTTGGGAAGAATCCCTGTTGTGATGAGAACCACGACGTTCAGCATTGGAGTTTTAAGATCGTGATTTTTTTTTTCATTTTATTTCTCGAGTTCATTCTAGTCACTTTACATTTGGATTTACCTACTTGCAGGAACTCTGGATTTTCTGGGTTTTTACCTTGTGGGCCAAAGCGAGCCCCTGCTATAAACCTTATGTGGTGTCATCTTGACTTAGTGGTGGTGCCTATGACGCTATTACTTACATTTACTGGATTTAACCTGCACCACCTGGACTATGGTTGAAGGATTATTGACTGGATTTTCGGGTGAGGTTCCGCTCATCTTAGACTACGGTGACCACGTTTATTGTTTTAGTTTGTTATGTTCTATTTACCTTGTGATTTTAACATCTGGATGGGGTCATGTTACAGTTGTATGTTTGTTGTGACGTTGGCAGAAATGTTGTGTTTTCGTGGAATACGTCGCGAATTTTCCCGTATTCACAACATTCCTTGTTTTAGACAGCTCACTGGAGCATGAGACATTCTTATTTTGCTGGTCATTTATAGTTTGTCTTTTGTTTTCTGGAGTTGTGGATGATAAGTGTGTGTGCTGTTTCTTTTGACTCTGGTGTAGTGTGCCCATCCAGTTGTACGTGTGTGTCATGGGTTTTAAGGTTTTCCTTATTTTAGCTTGTCGTGGGTCTTTAGTATCCACATTTTGTTTTCCTTAGGTTCAGTTTCCCTAAATCTGTTTGCTCTAGGTCTAAAGAAACCTATCTGATGTTTGCCATGGGAATGGCGTTTTCCATTAGTTTGTCTGTTTGCCCTAGGTCTAAAGAAACCATGATGTTTGCCATGGGCATGGCGATATTAGATGTTTGCCATGGGCATGGCGATTTTCATTATTTTGTTTTCCTTTGGGTGTTGTAATTCCCAAAACTTTGACTAACTTGGGTTTGTTTCTTTTCCCTTATTTTGTTGTCCTTCGGGTCAAGGAGTGCCCAGGGTGGGTTGCCTTTGGGCTGAGTTAGCTCGCTGTGTGTTTGTTTGGGTTGTTGTTTTTCCTTTGCAGTTGGCATGGCATGTTTGCTTTGCTTTAGGGTGACCCATGTCACGTTTGCCTTGAGTTTTAAGTACCCATAATTTAACAGTTTTGTTGTACTGTTACTTTTTTTTTATGGGTGTTGGACCTTTCATGTGGCGTTTTTTTTTTACACTTTGTGGTGTGTTGCCTTTTGGATATGCAGTTTTTAGTTTTTGATTGTATCTTTTGTCTTGCATTCCTTGTTTTTCCTTATCTTATCAGAGAGTAGGGTGTTCTATATGTTCTATATGTTTTTGTAGTGCATCCTCTTTTCTTCCTTGTGCGTTTTATCATCTCTATGCATTTTTGTGTAAGGGGGTAGGATGTGTGGTATGTGTGGTATGTGCGTTATCAAGGGGGTAGGATGAGTTGTGTTGTATTCAAATTTTTCAAATTTATTTATTATGTTTTGGCTCTCAAAGAGGGCCACATAAACATATACAATACACAACAGCAAATACACAAAAGATCCAAAAGTTTGAAGAACAAAATTCAATCCGTAATAGATATACACCAGCAAATCAATCTAGCAAGGCCGGACAGACAAGATATCTCCAGTTGCATATTAATAAATAGCTAAAAATCCTTTAAAAAAGTTAAAAATATAGGAACAGAACATTTCGTTCGGAGGGCAATAAAGTGCATGAAGAAAATCCTTTAAAGTGACAATGCTAAGGCGGAGACAAATTACTTTTAGCCATCGATTGCGCAAATTACGTAGCATAGGACAAATCAATAGTACATGCATACAGTCCTGGGTGTTCAGTTTACATAGATTGCAGATAGCAGAAGTGCCATGCCATTTGGATAACAGTAGATTTAGTGGAATTAAATCATAGCGTAGCAAAAACCAAAATCTACGTATCCCATGCGGTAGATTCCATAGGGCATAGGGTTGTGGCTGCTTCAACCTATAGGAAGAGATGAGAGGATCCACGTTCCTTTTGTCACCAACTGACTTTTTATCAGAAAGGAAACAAAACTCCCACGAAGCCTCCTTAAGGACATGTTTTAACTGCGTGGGGGAGTAGGAGAATAGAACACTCTCATCAAGTTTAAGTATCGTTACAGCCCTTCTAAAGTTGCTTACGAGTTTAGAAAACTCTTTAAAATTGCCCAATAGTTCATTTTTGAGGAGAACTCGCAGGGTGCCATCTCCCGCTCTAGCCAAACTGGCCACCCATCTTATTAGGGCGCATAGACCCTGAACCCAGGTACTCCTGAGACCAAAGTCAAGCCTCAAGCGGCTAGTGGGCAAGCATTGTTTAGAGTAGAGAGGGATCTTAAGAGTTTCCCCTCAATCTTATGGCAAAAGTCCCAATTTTTCACCTCTATTAATTCAATACCATACAAGATAGTTGCGGGGATTTTTGCTCTAAAAACTTCTAGAAGACTGGAAAAATGCCTTCTCCCCGTTGCCTGGTATAGGGACTTTAACCCATTGCCATGGGCAAGAGCTTTGCGGGAGCAGTGCTTTATATGGAGTTTCTCACTCCTATTGGCCGAAAATATTTTTCCCAAAAAAATATAGGAGGTTACGACCTCCAATCTGTGCCCCCCAATCGCCCAACCGAAATTTGTAGAGCGGCACTTCTTCTTACCAGCTATACACATCACTTTACTTTTGGTAATATTAATCTTCATGTGATGATCACCAGCAAAGGCCTGGAGAGCCTGTAGTCGATTTGCAAGACCGATTGGAGTCAAGTCAAGAATAAGAACATCATCGGCATACATCAGGCAGGATATTGGAGTCCCTCCTACCATCGGGGCAATCCCCTCACTAGCAGACACGGCAGCAGGGAGATCAGCCGTATATAAGGAGAACAAAAGGGGAGCCAATAAGCAGCCTTGTTTAAGGCCATTCTGAGATGGTATTTTGGCCGAAAGCCCCCTTTCGCCCCCCATTAGGACCCTGCACCAGGTCTCAGTATGCAGAGCCCGAATCAGTTCCAACAGGGGGGTAGGGACACCAAGCGTCGCCAGTTTTCTCCACAGCGTTCCACGATCTACTTTATCGAACGCTGTGGAGAAATCTATAAAGGCGGCATACACCACTCCTCCTCTCACCTGGACATATTTATCTGTAATCACCTGAAGGGCAGTGAGATTATCTAGTGTCCCATGATCCCTACGGAAACCGGTCTGTTCAAACGGCAGAATATTGCCTTCCTCGACCCAATCGGAAAGGGAACTAAGGAGGCATTTCGCAAACCCTTTCCGATGGAGTCGAGGAGTGCAATCAGGCGGTAATTACTAGGGCTATCCCTTGTACCCTTCTTAAAGATGGGGACCAAAATACTTCCTCTCCAGGAAGCAGGAACAATTTTGGAGAGATGGCACGCCTTAAACAAGGGGTACAAAATTTTACTCCAACTTAAGGGATCTTGTTTGAGGACCGTCATAGGGAGTTCGTCCGGTCCCATGGCCCCAGAGGGCCGCATATTTTTTATAGCCGTCTCGATTTCTTTCTCTGAGGGATGGAATACAAGGTCTTCAGGGGCGGCATATATGGAGTTATCACTACCTGTAGTCCCATTCCCTGCATAGAGCTCTCGTATATGAGAGGACCATACCTCTTCTGGTATAGGAATGGGGGTGGGGCTATGGCGCGTACCACACCCCTTCCCGATTATTGCCCAAAAGTCTTTAATATTACCATGTACAGCAGATTCCCTCAGTTTAATCCAAACTTCATCCTCCCTTTCCTTTTTAATTTTTTGCTTGAGTCTGCTTCTCTTTCTTTTTAACCTAGCAATTTCTTTCCCACGTTCCAGGACTCTTTCTAAATACTGTTCGCGAACTAGTTTATTTAATTCCCTATTCAGAGTACGCAATATATTGGGGACTACTTCTCCTTTCCTAGGGGGAACAGTTTTTATTGCGTGCAATAAAATCTTTCGCATGAATTCTTCAAAATAAACTAATTCGCTGCCATTCCACTCGTTTATTACCATTAGGGTATCGGCCAAAAGGTCCTGCACCCCATTAATGGCGGTAGAGTTCCAGAAGCACCTTCCAGAAGAGGCATGGAAGGTAGCCTCGTTGCCATTAAGCGACCAAGACGCAGTATTCAAAGAATTTAAAGATATTGTTAAAAACAATATACTATGATCGCTGAGTGACGTAGATATAATCTTAAGGTCCTGAATATGGGGAAACAGGCCATAGTCTGCAATAGCATAGTCCAAAATAGACGACCCAAAGGGGGATTTATGAGTAAAATTAGCGGGGACGTCGGATGGAAATCTTCAATTTAGAATGATACCATCCCCAGTCGCTAGTTCTTTTAACAAAATCTTCCCTCTTTTATTTGTCACCAGGTTCTCAGGAAAAAGCGTCTGGGGGATAAAATGTACCTCTTCCTTAACTTTGTTCCTGAAGAGTTTCAGACTAGCATTAGAAATTTTGCAATTCAGATCACCTACAAGCAAGATTAAAGGGGAAGATGGGGAATTTTTTATCTGTTGAATGTATCGGAGAACCTGCTGCAGACTAGCATTAAAACACTCCTCAGGGGGTATATACACATTAAAAATTACCATAGGATATTTTTTACCATTATGGAACAAATTTTCTAGGGTTATTGTGTGGAAAAGTCTACTAGGATCTATATAATGGGAGAATCTCCGTTGCAGTTTATTTGACAATAAGCAGGCAATCCCCCCCCTGGCATGCCCTTTCTTAGAGGGCGCAGCTGGTACTTCCAGGACATAAAAATCTTTTGATGGTGTTAGCATGTCAATGCACCATGTTTCCTGAATGCACAATATATCCGCACCCAGAGAAGATAAAAAGGCAAGTTTCTCTGGGCTGCTGTGGAATCCAGCCGCATTCCAGGAAATTATTTTTAATGAGGTGTTAAAGATGGTGAAACAATTTGGGGTTATCCTTTGTTTTTGTTGATAATGCACTATGGAGCCAATTCCACCGGTTATTATCATCTATAAGTGAAAAGTTCTCAGTTAGTGGAAGTGGCTTCACGTGCGAAACTGAGCGTTTTCCCCTGGAGACCCAGATTTTTAGGTCTCTGAGGGGGAGGTTACCCCGTTTTGCTCACCACCCCCAAACACCTGGTTACATAAAAGATTTGGCTTGCCTGGGTTGGAGATAGGGAGAATGTCAATACCTAAGCGCTGAAAGTTTTCGGCTTGTTCTAGTATCAAGTTTACTATAATAGGCGAATAAAATTTCACCCGTATACTCAATACCCTACTTCCACCCAACAGAGACACCAATTCTATGTCTCTAGATTGAATTAGGTAGAGACTTTCAATCTCACTAAAACGTTTGAGAAGCCAAGCTCTATTTAACAAAAGGTCAGTATCAAATAAAGGTACAAAATCTAACTCACGCACATCCACCGGGGCCTTAGTAATATTTACAGATCGGGCAGGAGGGCAGTAATTTTCAGACTCTAATGCTACAGCAAAGGGGGGGGCCAAAGGGTTAAGAGCCCCAGGTGAATATGAAATTGGCACTCCTAATGCGCTCCGTGGAGGAGAGCATAGGAGAGAGCCCCCCGCTTGCGATATAGCTTCCTGAGTAAGCAGACTACGTTGTTCATTTTCCCCCTTTACAGAGGTTAAAGTAGTTAAGTTCAAATCATTGTCCACCTTTAAGGAAGTTAAAGAGGGCTCCACATCGATTTCATCATTCTCCCTTGACGCTGTAATATTTTGGAAAATAATCCTCCGCTGCTTTTTCTTTCTGTATTTTCGAGTTGGTTTCCTCTTGTTACCTTTATTAATTTTTTGTTTACCATTTTTTCCCCTTTCTTCTTTTACCTCCGGTTTATCGTCCAGGGGTTCTTTTCCGCTCTCAGGCACGAAAATAGGAAATAACTCCTGGACCGCTTTAGGGCCAGGCAAAGGTTTATCATCCTCCTCTATCTCCAGAACTGAGTTTTTGATGCAGTTGGGAGCTGCAGTAAGAGGCATGTCCTTGTGTGATTCCAGAGTAGGAGATTCAACCTTCCTATCAAGTTCCCCTCTGGTGTCTCTGGTTTTCCCCTCAGACAAGTAATGCTCAGTCTTGGGGGGAGCAGCATTCCTCATATCAGGCGATTTCTGCAGCAATGTCTTTAAAATTTGAGTGACTGATTCCAAAATACAGTCCGAGCTGCCTACAAATTTCCCCAACAGCAGTAAGATTGAGGCTAGGAGTTGTTCCAGGGCGATCATGGACTCTGAGATCGGCTTTTCTCGTGCTTCCACAGAGCAACAATTATCCAAGAGATTAAGATCGGGGCTCCTGGAAACATTTAACAAGTTGGATATTTCATGGTCATTTAACGAGGGGGTGCTACTATACAGCTGTAACCCAGAAGGGGTGGCACCCCCTGACGCTTTAAACTGCTCCAAAGTCTCCACTTTAGCTGGGCTTACGTAGCGACCCCAAAGTTCCAGGTCAATAGATAGTGCAGACAGGTCGCCCCCCGGCCTATCATTCAAAGGGGACTGAGGGATCAGTGGTATATGCGCTGGATCACCTACGACCATCACCTTCCCCTCTGTGGAGTCCCGTAAGGAAGACCCCCCTACCATTAATTGTAGGGCCCCTTGCTGTACCAGAGGCAGTTGGGGGTCTATGGGGGCTGGTGTATGAAACTCCAGGGCTTTAGTATCCGATCTTTCCGGAGTAGCAAGTTTGAATTTTTTTACACCAGATAGATCCCAAAGTTCAGATAGTTGACATTGACCTTTCAGCGGTGGGTTATTCACTGATTTATTTCTTGTGCGGGTAGTAGTTAATTTTCGGCCAGGTTTTTCTCCCACTACCCTTCCTGAGCGTAGAGTTTTAGACATTTTCCACACTATTTTCCACAGAGATAAACTTAATCAAAATGGACAGTCCCCCGAGGAGAATGTACAGTCGTAAAATATTATTATGTGAAAGAATAAAACTTATAAGAACCTGGAGTAACGTCAGTCCCTGACCGGCCAAGTTAGTGTGAGAAACAGAATAGTAATATCAATACACGGATCGTTCTCAGTCCTACAGAAGTAAAAACATGTTCATCGAGGCAAAAACGAAATGTAAATTACCGGGCCCAGCCCAGCCTACCTCGGTCACTGAGGGCCACAGAGGGCCCGCCCTTTGCCCGGGCTTAGCCCGGCGTCGCCCGCGCGCGTCCCGCGATGCGCGTTCCTACTGCTCAATTATCGCCAGGTGAGGGGGGCGTGTCAGGGCGGTGCTCCAGGGCTGGTTGAATTGTGGGTCCTGAAGTCCTCTTGTGAGTCCGCCGACCAGCAAAGAACTGCGAGTGTTTCCCGCGAAGCGGGAAACGCGAGCAGTAGTGAAGGATGTTACAAATACTGCACGGCTCAGCTCCGTAGCGCCTTCAAGAACCAAGCGCTATCCTTTTTCAACAACAAGGGCTCTGCCTCCTCGCACAGCAGAACGGAGGTCAGAGTATAAGCAGTATTCAGCAGCAGGATGTTAGAAATACTGCACCGCTCAGCTCCGTAGCGCCTTCAAGAACCAAGCGCTATCCTTTTTCGACAACAAGGGCTCTGTCTCCTCGCACAGCAGAACGGAGGTCAGAGTATCAGCAGTATTCAGCAGCAGACACCTCGCTCCAGCGCGCCTACTGCTCAATTATCGCCAGGTGAGGGGGGCGTGTCAGGGCGGTGCTCCAGGGCTGGTTGAATTGTGGGTCCTGAAGTCCTCTTGTGAGTCCGCCGACCAGCAAAGAACTGCGAGTGTTTCCCGCGAAGCGGGAAACGCGAGCAGTAGTGAAGGATGTTACAAATACTGCACGGCTCAGCTCCGTAGCGCCTTCAAGAACCAAGCGCTATCCTTTTTCAACAACAAGGGCTCTGCCTCCTCGCACAGCAGAACGGAGGTCAGAGTATCAGCAGTATTCAGCAGCAGGATGTTAGAAATACTGCACGGCTCAGCTCCGTAGCGCCTTCAAGAACCAAGCGCTATCCTTTTTCGACAACAAGGGCTCTGTCTCCTCGCACAGCAGAACGGAGGTCAGAGTATCAGCAGTATTCAGCAGCAGACACCTCGCTCCAGCGCGCCTACTGCTCAATTATCGCCAGGTGAGGGGGGCGTGTCAGGGCGGTGCTCCAGTGCTGGTTGAATTGTGGGTCCTGAAGTCCTCTTGTGAGTCCGCCGACCAGCAAAGAACTGCGAGTGTTTCCCGCGAAGCGGGAAACGCGAGCAGTAGTGAAGGATGTTACAAATACTGCACGGCTCAGCTCCGTAGCGCCTTCAAGAACCAAGCGCTATCCTTTTTCAACAACAAGGGCTCTGCCTCCTCGCACAGCAGAACGGAGGTCAGAGTATCAGCAGTATTCAGCAGCAGGATGTTAGAAATACTGCACGGCTCAGCTCCGTAGCACCTTCAAGAACCAAGCGCTATCCTTTTTCGACAACAAGGGCTCTGTCTCCTCGCACAGCAGAACGGAGGTCAGAGTATCAGCAGTATTCAGCAGCAGACACCTCGCTCCAGCGCGCCTACTGCTCAATTATCGCCAGGTGAGGGGGGCGTGTCAGGGCGGTGCTCCAGGGCTGGTTGAATTGTGGGTCCTGAAGTCCTCTTGTGAGTCCGCCGACCAGCAAAGAACTGCGAGTGTTTCCCGCGAAGCGGGAAACGCGAGCAGTAGTGAAGGATGTTACAAATACTGCACGGCTCAGCTCCGTAGCGCCTTCAAGAACCAAGCGCTATCCTTTTTCAACAACAAGGGCTCTGCCTCCTCGCACAGCAGAACGGAGGTCAGAGTATCAGCAGTATTCAGCAGCAGGATGTTAGAAATACTGCACGGCTCAGCTCCGTAGCGCCTTCAAGAACCAAGCGCTATCCTTTTTCGACAACAAGGGCTCTGTCTCCTCGCACAGCAGAACGGAGGTCAGAGTATCAGCAGTATTCAGCAGCAGACACCTCGCTCCAGCGCGCCTACTGCTCAATTATCGCCAGGTGAGGGGGGCGTGTCAGGGCGGTGCTCCAGGGCTGGTTGAATTGTGGGTCCTGAAGTCCTCTTGTGAGTCCGCCGACCAGCAAAGAACTGCGAGTGTTTCCCGCGAAGCGGGAAACGCGAGCAGTAGTGAAGGATGTTACAAATACTGCACGGCTCAGCTCCGTAGCGCCTTCAAGAACCAAGCGCTATCCTTTTTCAACAACAAGGGCTCTGCCTCCTCGCACAGCAGAACGGAGGTCAGAGTATCAGCAGTATTCAGCAGCAGGATGTTAGAAATACTGCACGGCTCAGCTCCGTAGCGCCTTCAAGAACCAAGCGCTATCCTTTTTCGACAACAAGGGCTCTGTCTCCTCGCACAGCAGAACGGAGGTCAGAGTATCAGCAGTATTCAGCAGCAGACACCTCGCTCCAGCGCGCCTACTGCTCAATTATCGCCAGGTGAGGGGGGCGTGTCAGGGCGGTGCTCCAGGGCTGGTTGAATTGTGGGTCCTGAAGTCCTCTTGTGAGTCCGCCGACCAGCAAAGAACTGCGAGTGTTTCCCGCGAAGCGGGAAACGCGAGCAGTAGTGAAGGATGTTACAAATACTGCACGGCTCAGCTCCGTAGCGCCTTCAAGAACCAAGCGCTATCCTTTTTCAACAACAAGGGCTCTGCCTCCTCGCACAGCAGAACGGAGGTCAGAGTATCAGCAGTATTCAGCAGCAGGATGTTAGAAATACTGCACGGCTCAGCTCCGTAGCTCCTTCAAGAACCAAGCGCTATCCTTTTTCGACAACAAGGGCTCTGTCTCCTCGCACAGCAGAACGGAGGTCAGAGTATCAGCAGTATTCAGCAGCAGAGTTGTGTTGTATGTTTTATTTCATGCATCTTTCTTTCCTCTCTTTTGTTGTTCCGCTACACTATTACCTTACGTTTGACTGTTTTTCCTTCTTTTGCTTCACGTGTGTCCAACAGCTTCACACTCTCTCTCTTTGTTTTCCATTATTATAATGGGGGAGATGTGTTGTAGTCTTACTCTACTGGTTGCACTCCCTCTAAGGTGTCTCTCTGCTTTGCTGCTCAGCGTGTGATGAGGTCATGCGGAATGTTGGTGTGTGTTTGTATGTGGTGAGAGTCAGTTGGTCTGGATGGGCTGAGCAGCCAGGAGGCTGCTCCTGGTGGGGCAATCACTTAGGCAATTACTGAGGTATTAACTGGACTTACCATCTTCCTGTACTTGTGAATAAATATACTTAATGGACTACTAGACCCTGACTACGCATCATCTTTGATTACAATAGGCTCCTTCTTGGAAAACAGAGAACAAGTGGTCTGGCAGTAGCCCTTCTCCTCTAGGATTAAACCTTTAAAATAGGGGGCAGGGGGGAGTACCACAGGGCTCTTCCTTGAGCTCCACCCTTTTTAATGTTTATATGGCTCTGGTGGTATTCTTGGGCGAGTCATTCGTCATTAATATCATACTGTATGCTGATGACATGGAGTTACTGCTCACATATGAAGGTGATTCAGGTAGGGCAAAACAAATGTTTACACTCTGTATGGAAAAAGTGATGGGCTGACTTAGAACGAATCGCTTACAATGCAATCCAGACAAAATGGAGATCCTGCTATTTGGGCCGACCCCTAGCTGGGCTGAACGCGGGTCTGGCCTAGCAGCAACAATCTGCCCCCCGACTCCGACTGAAGCAGCAAGTTTGGGTATATTAATTGACACTCTTTTAAAGCCTAGATTACGGTGGTGGTGAAATCCTGTGTCTGGATTCTGAGAATGCTCAAGAAATTTGAAGACTTTCTTCCAGGTGAGGCACAGATAACAATGGTTAGGCTGCAGATTCTCTCTGGGCTGACTATGTCAAGGTATTGTACCTGGGAATTCAGGACTATCTACTACAACATCTCCAGGTGATACAGAACATAGCTATTCGCCTTCTGTACAAGCTGCCTAAACATTCTCTGGTGTTCCAACTTCGAGAAAAGCTACACTGGCTGCCAGTCCATAAGCAAATCATGTTTAAGGCTTTAACGATAGCTCATCAAGCCCTTCCCAACACCTGCCGCACATACTTGAGCAAGAGGATTCTCGAATATAGTCCAGGAAGAGCGTTGTGCTTGAGTAATGCTCACCTGATATTTCTTTGTGGTTGTGGTTGCGGCTGCGAAGATCTGGAATCAGATGCCTCTACAACTGAGGTTCATTATGGATGAGGCGATTTTTACGAACTCTCGCAAAACCTATCTATTTAAACTTTAACTCTACACTCCTTGTCTGATCTCTTTGTTCAATCTTTTATGCACAGTGCTGGGAATCTCATTGAATATCGGTGCGCTTTGTAAAAAAACAATCATTCAATAAGAGCAAAAATCCATCAGCCTTAACATTAGTATAAAGCAATATTAAATAACAGAAAAAGAAAAAAAATGATACTAAGTTACCTCACAGAGCAAAGACTTAGGGGCATATGTATGAAGTTATTTTCGATTCGCAAAGGCCGAAATTCGCCGAATTTCGGCCTTTGCGAATCGGAAACGGCCATTTTTGCACATTTGCAATGTATGAAAAAGTAGCAAAAATAAGGAAGAGCAAAATTTTGCGATTCCTTAATTGCTATGTAAGAAGCTTTTTTCTCTTGCGAATTAGGTTTAAGGAATCGCAATTTACCACCAACTGAAAGTTGGTGGTAAATTGCGATTCCTTTTCAATAAGCACAAATTGGCATTTTTCATTGTGGCATGTGACGCACATGCATGCCCTTAGGGCATGTATGTGCGCCATATGCGCACACATGTCATTTTCAGGGGTGCAGCAGGGTGTTTTTGAGACACCCCCTGCACCCTTGAAAATTCGCACAATTTGCGATTAGCAAATAGCGATTAGCTAATTTCCCCTTCATTCCTATGGGCCTCCTGGCCCATAGAAATGAATGGGAAGTATTCCTTATTTGCGAATTCGCAATTTGCGAATTCGCAAACAAGGAATAGTAAGGAATCGCTAAAATTCCTAGATTACCTACATACATACCGTTTTGCGAATTCTAAATAGCGATTCCTTAAGATTCGCTATTTAAAATTCGCAAAATGGAAGTATAATACATATGCCCCTAATACTCTGTCAATCAGGAGTCAAAACATATTTCATATTCCTAAAGTAACACCGAAGAGGTGTCCCAAAACAGAAAGTTGCTTAATGGTAAATGTTCTAGAGGAACTACGGGAGACAACTGAGGTTATACACATGTTACAAAATGCTCCTTTGAATATATGTAAGCAGTGATTTAACAACTTGAATTCTCCTAAATAAGTAATTTATTTATCAAAATATGCTGTTTATTATGATGTAATTATCATTTAGTTTTCATGATCATATTATTTCATACTCTTAATAGACTAGGGCAGAAGCAAAATATGGCTATAGTGCAATAGTCAGCAAGTTATTCGTTCCATAACAGCAGAATTCCAAAGCCTGATTTACTATATTTGTACAGATTGTGATAAATCTACATGCTTGACAAATTATGCTTTGGCATTTTAAACCACATTTCAACTTGAAACAGTGTCGCCATTTCGACAAATACAATCGAAATTTGCCTAGCTTACGTAACGGTAAGTTTCAATTCTATTAAGGACACGGAGGCGAGGATTATGCTATATCTTCCTTCGCTTTATTAACATAAAGTCTCCACAGCAGCTTAGGAAAAGATATAATAAGAACAAAAATGCTTTAAACATAAAGCATTAAACGTAATGTTCGACAAATCAAACAACAACTCCCAAGAGTCTCTTTGCATAACAATAGTCCATAGTCCTTTCACACTGTCCATCATCACTATATAACCGGACTTCTCATCATCTTCCTCCTCTTTCTTCGCGCAGATCACGCTTGAGCCTCATTGGTCCTGTTTAGCACTGTCGTTGCCTGTCAAAAAAGGAACAGCATCAGCGAGGTGGCCCAGGAATGCGACAACAAGGCGAGGAGCAGTCAGTGATTAACACATTATTGACCATGTAAAGGAAAACGCTTTACTTACTGTCATACGGGTGGGTAGAGACACCACTGTGACCTGGGTGGGATAATCCTCGCCTCCGTGTCCTTAATAGAATTGAAACTTACCGTTACGTAAGCTAGGCAAATTTCAATTCTATGTCAGGACCGGAGGCTTCAGATTATGCTAGTTTAAAGCTTACTTACCACCAACTGAGCCAAATCCACCACCGGCTTAAAGTAAAACCTCTTGAAGGTGGAATCCGAGGACCAATCCGCTGCTCGCATTAGGTCCTCCAGACGAGCACCCACCGAGAATGCCTTAGAGGCCATGGCCCCCCTGGCGGAGTGCGCTCCAAAGAGAGAAGTATTGATGCCCGCTTCTTGCATGACCCATCGCACCCATCGAGCAATAGTGGGGGAGGAGACAGCTTTGTGTGGCTTCCGCAGGGCAATCAACAACTGACGCTCGCCCGGAGGGCGCAGATCCAAGGTCAGGTCCTCATATGCTTTGAGGCATTGCACGACACACAACTTAGGAGTGTCAGTAAAGGCTGGATAAGAAATGGAACGCGACGACGTCTTAGTACGTCGGCCCACGGTAAAAGTAACCCCATCCGGGGAAAAAGTGCGTGCAGAGACATCCAGCGCGCGCACGTCAGAGACGCGTCTACAAGAAACCAAACATAACAACATGGCTAACTTCGCCGACAGCTCTTTAAGAGACAGATAGGAATTGGCCGGCCACGACAGGAACAAATTCAGAACCAAATTGACGTCCCAAAGGACAGAGTACCTGGGTTCTGGCGGCAGCGCGAGGCGAACAGCTCGCAGAAGCCGGCACACAAAAGGATGTTCCCCTACCGGATGGCCATCGATGTTATCATGGCCAGCAGAAATCGCCGATCGAATAGCATTGATCGTCCTATACGCTAGACCCTTGTCGGCCAAATGCGCTAGGAAATTCAGCACGGGAACGAGGCCTGCGACCACGGGATCCAGATCCCTTCGTAAACACCAACGCATCCACTTAAGCCAAGCGGATCTGTAACGCTTCGTCGTACTATCGGCCCATGCTTTGGAGAGCAAGTGCTCAGCCGACCCCGAAAGGCCCGGGAGCGCCCAGCGTCTCCTGAGAGCCTCCACGCCACGAGGCGGAGAGAGTTCTGCATGACGAGAGGGTGAGGTTCCTGATCCGGGTTCGTCAGGAGCAGAGGAAACAGGGGGAGTAGGATTGGAAAATCCCAAGAAAGTTCCAGAAGAACCGGAAACCATACTTGAGACCTCCACAGCGGTGTAACCAACACCATTTCTGCACCCTGGCGGCGTATTTGAGCCGCCGCTTGCATGATCATGGAGAACGGGGGAAACGCAAATGACTGTTCCCGACTCCAATCCTGCAAGAACGCGTCCGTGGCCTCCGCTAGAGGGTCCGGCCTCCAGCTGTAAAACCGCGGCAGCTGGTGGTCGAGACGGGACGCAAAGAGGTCCACCGAGAAGGGGCCCCAGAGGGAGTGTAGCCACCGGAAGACTTCCGGATCCAGTTTCCACTGGCTGGCGTCCCTGAGATGTCAGGAGTGCCAATCCGCTACCTGATTGCACTGGCCTGGCAGATACTCCGCCGTCACCGCAATGTGACGAGACAGGCAATAATCCCAGAAGTCCTTCGCCAAGTCCGCCAAGGCGCGGGAACGAGGACCTCCTAGATGGTTCACATACCGAACCGCCGAAATATTGTCCATCCGTAGCAGGACACAAGCCTTGACCGAATCTTTGGTCCAACAGCAAACTGCGAAGGAGCCCGCAAGGAGCTCCAAACAGTTGATATGCAATTGTTGTTCTTCTGACGACCAGGCGCCGCCGGTGGAAAAATCCCCGCACCGGGCGCCCCAGCCCGACCTGCTGGCGTCGGACTCTATGATCAGGTCCGGAGCCGAACCGAAGATCGCTCGACCATTCCATGCCTCCATGTGAGACAGCCACCATGACATCTCCTCCTTCACCTCGTCCGTGAGGGGAACCCACTGATCGTAACTCATCCCACGGCGCAGATTTTGCGCCTTCAAGCGCTGAAGAGCCCTGTAGTGCAGCGGGCCCGGGAAAATCGCCTGGATGGAGGACGAGAGAAGGCCCACCACCTTGGCGACATGACGCAGTGACGTACGATCCTTTGCGACCGTCTGCCGAAGCAGGTGTCGTATCTTCGCGACCTTCCGACCCGGCAGGCTCAAGACCGCCTGCACCGAGTCCACCACGAAGCTCAAAAAGGTGATCTGCTGAGTGGGAACCAAAACCGACTTGGAGCCGTTGATGACGAACCCTAGTCTCTGAAGCAGGCCGACAGCTTGACGCAGCTGGCCTGCCAGCACCTCCGTGCACTGCCCCATGAGGAGGACGTCGTCCAAGTATACTAGCATCCGGACCCCCTGACTTCTGAGAAACTCCACCACCGGGTGGAGGACCTTCGTGAAGCACCACGGGGCCGAAGAAAGGCCGAACGGCAGGGCGGTGAATTCGAACACCTTGTCGTCTCACAGGAATTGTAGGAAGCGACGATGAGGGGGGTGGATGGGAACGACCAAGTAGGCATCCTTGAGATCCAGTCTCACCATCCAATCCCGAGGGAGGAGCACGTCTCGAAGGAGGTGGATCCCCTCCATCTTGAAGTGACGGTAGACCAACCACCCATTGAACTCCTTGAGATTGATCACAGGCCTCTTGCCCCCATCCGTCTTGTCTACTAAGAAGACGTTGCTGAGGAACCCATGTGGGTGGCGCGTTGCTAGACGGATGGCTCCCTTGCGCAGCAAGTCTGAGACCTCTCCGTCTATCAAGCGCGCGTCGGATTCTGAAAAAACCATCGGGCGCGGGGGCCTCGCCTGAGTTGGCTGGTCGTAAAACTCGATATGGAAACCTCTTACAGTTTGCAAAACCCAAGCATCGGCAGTGAGCAATTCCCACTCCCCGTAAAAGCTTGCCAGCCGCCCCCCAATCGGAACCTGATCCAAGCAAAGTACACTTACCGGGGGCATTTCCCTGTCCGGAGTTCTTCTTGAACCCTCTGCCACCGAAACGTTGTCCCCTGGTGGGGTAGAAGTTGGTGTAGTTGGCCAAGGTCTGGTATTGACCTCTTCCGGAGCCTTGTCCCCTGTTGCTGGTCTGCTGACCACGGCCGATCACGCGGCCCCTACCGCGACCGGCCCCTCCAGAGAAACGCTGGTGGAACACACTCTTGATGCTAGACTGGGCCTTGTCCAGCGACGTGAACGTATTCACAAACTTGCCCAGCTCGCGGATGAAGGGCTCGCCGAAGAGGCCACCCTGTGCCACAGCACCCGCCTCCGACAAGGCCAGGTCCCCCAGCTTCGGATCCAGCTTGATCAGGAGCGAACGCCGCCTCTCAGTGGACAGGGCACAGTTGGCGTTGCCCAGGAACACGATCACCCTCTGGGCCCAATTCGAGAGCACCTCCGGTGATATGGCGGTGCCATTCGCTCGAGCCTCCTCCGCCATGTCGAGGATCTTCGTGGCGGGCCCGACCGCATCCAACAATTTGTCCTGGCAGGCCCGCCAGGACCGGTCAATCCCCTTCCTGGGGTCCTTCATAAACTTCGCCAAGAAGGTGGCCATCTTGGGGTCCAATTCCGGCGTCATGGCCACTTTCCCTTCCAGAGTTGGCCGAGGGCACTCCCCACGTAGGCAACCCCTCGCCTCCTTTTCTAGGGGCTTGCGCAGCCTGCCCGCAACAAACTTCGCCACCGTCTCCCCCGGAGCCCAGGCCGCGGATCGGGGGTGGACGATCTCGTCCGGGTCCAGCATGCCCGACTCATCCCGGGGCATCTCCTTGGCCGAAGGCGCCGGGAGCCAAGAGCGGGTCGACTCCCCGTCGTCATCCGTGTCCGGAGAGTCGTAGATCGGGGAGGCGGGCGCCGTAGTCACGTCGCCCGAAGTACTAGGGTCCACCAAGGGTGCAGGGGGCACCGCCGTCGCTTTAGCCAGGAAGGCGTCACGAAGACGCTCGAAAGCGCCCCTGTCCACGCATTGAGCCTCCGATGAGGGCCCCTCCTTACAAGGCCTCTTCGGGGCGGGCGGCAACCCGCCGGACGTCCCCGGGAGTTCGGGGGTCGGAGGTACATGCGCCGCTGCCAGCTTCGCGCACTCTTCCACGATGCGGGCGGAAAGGCGGTCTTCCATGGGCCCTACCACCTCCGTCACGCAGCGATAGATGGAATTGTCCACCGCCTGATAAAACTCGTCATCCTGCAGATAGGAGCAGGGTTCTTCTTCGTATTCCCCTTCCATCTCGGAACCAAGGGTAAATGCGGGGCACCCAAGAGGGCGGCAACCGAGAAAGTTCTCGAATGTGGGCAGGCCAAGAGGCTGCGATCACGTTTTGGGCCAACTGACGTGGCAGGTGGGCTGCACCAACCCCCAAGCGCGCAGACCCTCCTCGCCGGGACCAGGTCCACGTACCCCTCAAGCGCGCTAGGCCACACTCGGGTAAAGGTGCACAAGGGCCACCCGAAGGTGATTCACGCGGTCAGAGCCGCCTTACAGACCCCAGCGGGCGTCAAAGTGGGTAAATTACAGACCCGGGTCACCAGGTGTCAGAGGGGTACGCGAGGGCTGGCCCCTGCGCAAGCAGACTCCACGGAGCGGCTCCTGGCACTGCGGAGGTGCGCCGAAGGGTCGGCGAGACGACAGGCCGCCCCCTTGCGGTCTACGTACACACCGCACACAAGTGGGAAGAAAGTCGCGTAGGAACGAAGAACGTTCCCGCAACTGGGGACTCTGTAAGGGAATAAACCATGCAATGAGTCCCCCAAATGATCGTACACAAGACAATCAATCACAATGAAAAAGGGAAAAATATAGGAAAGCACGTATCTGGCTGCGGGAGCAGCGAAGAAAGAGGAGGAAGATGATGAGAAGTCCGGTTATATAGTGATGATGGACAGTGTGAAAGGACTATGGACTATTGTTATGCAAAGAGACTCTTGGGAGTTGTTGTTTGATTTGTCGAACATTACGTCAATGCTTTATGTTTAAAGCATTTTTGTTCTTATTATATCTTTTCCTAAGCTGCTGTGGAGACTTTATGTTAATAAAGCGAAGGAAGATATAGCATAATCTGAAGCCTCCGGTCCTGACATAGAATTTAGGGAAAAGGATAAGCCTTGCTGAGTCAATAAAAATAAAGTAGGTCTGGTTTCGTTCTGAAAGTTCTGTGGGGGAATTGCTTTAAAAAGGAAGTTACCAAATGATACCTTCCACCACTTTCGACTTTGCATGTAAATTTGGACTACAAAGCAAAGAAGCATTTGCAATGCAATAGGTCTTGCATTTGCGAGAGTTGATGTTATTGTTGTTGTAAATGACAATGTGTTGTACCCATGTGTTTTAGTTTGGAGTTGTGGACAGATACAAATGAAGAAGGCTGTTTTTAAGCTGAGGCTGGCAACAGCAGTCATCCTTGTCCATTAATTTTGGATCTTTAAGAAGGGACTTGTGGGAAGAGCACAACAACATGCCAAACCATATTTTACGTCTTTACAGTTATGACTAGCTGGTGGAATGGCATGCACGCAAATGAAAGTGAGTCACAGTACCACAAAGCAAATTTTGCTTTACATTTATTGTTCTTCCCATAATGGGCTCCAGCCAACACAATAATCTTTTGTTACGCAGTGTTCATACTGCACATATGGATGCTTGACAATAACGTGCAGGTTGGCTACTAATGCAACAAACATATTGTCTCTGCCGTGTATGGTGGAGCTATGCGCGATCCCCAACTAGAGGTTTAGCAGCTTATACATGGCTACAGGGCTCTAGGGCCACGCACAGACACCATAGACAGGAGCCACACTTTAAGGATACCAATACCACCTTTATCCCACTTGTGGGCTCAAGATGCAGATGGATGTCTCAATCAACAATCACATGGCATTGTATGTGGGTGGCATATGATTACATGATGCTTTAATCGTTTACACCACACAAACTATATATGTTGTGATCGGAGGCACGCTTTCTTATTTTGTGAAAGTGGCTGCTGAAGTGCTTGTGCTTCCCTCACTCAACTCAAATGTGGTGAATGTCTTAGCGGGAACAACTGCAGCCTAAAGCCACCCAGCAACATCTACTAGAGGGATCTAAAGTCAGATCTAATACGGAATAAGATGCAAGTGTCAAAGTGCTGGGAGAGGCGAGAATGTTAGAGAGGACCCCTCACCTTGGTGACTCCCATGCAATGCAGAGGAGCACACAGACCTGAATGCGGTACAAAGGCGACTTCATCTTCATAGCTGCTGGCATTTAGGCAAACACCTAGAAACGGAAATGCAAACACATTAAATACACACAATACGCCAGAGACGATGGTCCTAAACAGCTGAGTGACGCACATGCACACATTGGGATTCCACACCACCTGTATCCAAGGCAAAAATCCACAGCATTGGCAAGATACTTTTATGACTCTATCGTGATATGCAGACACAATAATGACAATAAAGCCATTCATGCATTACCAAAAAGTATCAACATGAGAAGAAACCCCTTCCATCCTGAACAGTAACATTGTCAAACCCACAACACCACCATCTGGCCCGGGCACTGCTCTGTGAGGGCAGTTCAAAACTGCAAGTCGATCTGAAGTCATGCAGAGTGCAGCAAAACATGGGCATTAAATACACTTACCCAATGTGGAGGCACTGGGAGCACTGCTGCCCCCGTGCTAGGCTACTGTTGCCGCCCTACAGAGGGTGTGAAACCGTAGGGTGAATGTCACTCAATGGGTGTTGGAGGAATCCCAGCACCGAAGCAGCAGGTGTCTGCAATAAAGAGCAGGCGGTGTTGTGGTGGACCCTTTCCTGGTGATGAGAGCTGCAGACTGGAGCAGAGGAGCAGCAACTGCATTTCCATAGCTCTTCCTTCAAGAGGCGAGCACGCGCCCAGCAAAACCATTACTGCTGTTCCAAACTGCTTAAAGGGACTGCAAGAAGGGGTGAGGCAAACAAAACAAACGGTGCTAGGCGGAAGGCAACAATGTAAAAAGAAATTCAAATAAAAAGCAGTGGGACGGGCAAATGAAAACAAACTGCACCCGGGCAAATGAAAACAAACTGTGACAGAAGGCTAATGAAAGCAAAAGAGAAGCAGCAGTACTGGTAAATAAAAGAAACTGCAACAGGCGGAGGTGAACAAATAAAAATAAAAAAGTTCACCCAAACAGGCGATAAAGAAGGCAGCATAAGTACACAGTACTTTACCGGTGCTCCTCAGACTTGAAAGGAAGTGAGGTATCGGCTGGGTGAACGAGACAGGAGTCTGCAAAGAAGACTGGCTCTGGAGTGAACCAATGAGGTGGGAATAGAGTCATTTTATTTATTTTAGCAGGTCTTGCTGACAGCGCATGCATGCTGAAAGGCTCGACCAAAATTGGAATTTGAGAAAGTGTAAGTTACATGTAATGAAGCAAACAAAATTATTCTAAAATTAATTGATGTTTCAACATTATTTATCATTGGTTTCTAAAAACTCTGTGAAACAGGAGAAGCCTTGGCAGAAGTAAAATTATCAGTAATGTTGACAGAAGTATATTTCTTTATTTAAATACCAGAGCTACATTTAGGGAACAGAGGAGGATTCAGAAATAATTGCCAAAGTTCACTAATTTACTTACACAAAATGCTTACTAGTGTCAGTTTTGTCTAATCATTTATGATGCAAAATAAATATTTGTCTGATCGGAAACAAAACTATAATTCTAATTTGAACCTAGTGTTGTCATTTGAGTACTTAAGCCCGGTCCAGCAAGATAAGCTGTGGTTGAGAATTAAAATCAAAAAGTATAAGCAAATGAAAGAGAGAGTATGTAGTAGTTATATTACTACAGATCTTAGTGGGTAGAGAATTGTAAAGCTGCACCTCTATCCATACAACATATTTGATTGAAACAGAAGCATTCAATGTTTAAGCACAAAAGTCTGTGGAATGCACATGTACCAGCCAAGAGACATATATTGCAGTAATTTTAAAATGAAAGAAGAGGCAATCTGTCTTACTTAGGGTTGTAAGTAAATATGAAATAGTGGCAAGAGATGTAATTCCTATTGTAAACAATTACAAATATTGCGGTTTAAACACATATTTGAGAGAAATGGTAATTGTTTTTGTGTTGATCAAAGTGAGTGAGAATTGTGTGCCATAAGCTGCACTGGCATGCTCACAATTAATATGTAATCCAATTGGAATGTGTATAGTCGCACTCCGATGTTGATGAAGTGATCAAGGTAAGTCCTGGTGGTGGCTGCCTTATTGGTGAACCCTGGGCATAAGGGTAAGGAACTACAAGAAAAAAGCGTACTCTCCCGTAGGAGCAACGTCCCCAAATCAGCACACCTTTTCGAAATTTCAATAATGTTTATGAAAGTCTTGTAGACTAATTTATCATTGGTTGATTTTTATTTTGTTAGCATTTCATACTATTACATTCATAGTACATATGTGTGGCTTGTGTCAATTCACATTGTTCTGCCTAATGAATTTCGGGCAAAAGCCCTTCTTCAGGGAACTTTAATTCTGAAAGTATTAAAATGAAGCAATTTGTAACAGTGGCACAGGAAACATATCTTGTGTATGTCATAAAGGAAAGTGAATGAAAGTGAATAAAAGAAACACACAAGTTGGAGCATCATAAAATTGTGCTCAGTGGATTATTGCGCACAATGCGGCAGTTCGAAAGGACTGAAAGTTTAGATTACTGTGTGTTCACAAAAACATGCGTGCATGCTTTGTATTTCAAAATAGCTCAAAATGAACATATGATAGGGCTGGTGCACACAATAATGGCAGGTGCGCCAGACTGCGTGATGATTAAACGGGCGGGTGAATCGGAAATATATCATGCAAAAAATGCCAGAACGGCTGCTTCAAAGAGTTGATGGTACAAGCCAGTGGTTACTTCCGGGTTTAGAAGTGCACCAATGTGGCGCGTGCAGTTATGTGAACGCTAAGTGCATGCATGGTAATGAAGTAGAGGGTAAACAGTCAAAATATCGAGTAAAAAATATCGAATGGACATAATATCGAGTTTAAAATATAGAATGGACAAAATATCGAATGGACAGAATATAGACATCAAAATTATCGTTTTTGAGGTAAGTAATGTAATATCGAATGTTAAAAATATAGAAAGTTAAAATATCGAAGTATATAATATACGTTATTAAAATTATCGAATTTTTAATAATATCGAATTTTTTATAGTGTTTCTTATGTTATTATATGTGTAAAAAGTGTGTATTTATGTTATAATTTATTTTAATTAATGGTTTTTTTTAAAATTTTTGCGTAATTTAATTCTGTAGCGGGTTCTCGGTTTATAGGAGAATAGGGTGGGAAGTAATTTAATTATAATTAATGAAATTTGTAAATGTATTTATGGGTATTCAATTTTAATTAATTGTTAATTAGTTTATATTTGGTAATTAATTAAATTTTAATTGGCAATTAATTTTATTTAATTGATTAATTGCTAATTATGGTAATTTTACTAATTTATTTTCTGTAGCGGGTTGTGGGTTTATAGGGGAATTGGGTGGGAAGTAATTTATTTATAATTAATTAAATATGTAAAATTATTTATTGGTATTTATTTAGAATTAATTGGTAATTAATTTTTTATGGGCAATTAATTACATTTTAATTGCCAAAATTTTTTATTTAATTGATTCATTGCTAATTATGTTAATTTTACTAATTTATTTTCTGTAGCGGGTTGTGGGTTTATAGGGGAATAGGGTGAGAAGTAATTTATTTATAATTAATTAAATAATTCAATTTATTTAATTGTATTTAATTTGAATTAATTGCTAATTAATTTTTAATTGTTAATTAATTAATTGTTAATTTGTAATTAATTTGAATTAATAGGTAAGTAATTGTAATAATTTTAATTGATTAATAATTATATTATATTAAATTGCTAATTACTTTTAATTAATTTTTTATAGATATTAATTGATATTTTTTTAAATAATATATGAAGTATTTACTTTCCCTACTGTTGCACTCTCTGGAGTGGGAATAGTAATTTTTACCCCTACGCTATCCAACGCTTTCCCTAATGTTGCACTCTTTGGAGTGGGAATAGTAATTTTAAACCCTATGCTATCCAATGCTTTCCCTACTGTTGCACTCTTTGGAGTGCGAATAGTAATTTTAACCCCTACGCCATCCAACGCTTTCCCTACTGTTGCACTCTTTGGAGTGGGAATAGTAATTTTTACCCCTACGCTATCCAACGCTTTCACTACTGTTGCACTCACTGGAGTGGGAATAGTAATTTTTACCCTTACCCTATCCAACGCTTTCCCTACTGTTGCACCCACTGGAGTGGGAATAGTAGGTTTTACCTCTACGCTATCTTCCGCTTTCCCTACTGTTGCACTCACTGGAGTGGGAGTAGTAATTTTTACCCCTACGCTATCCAACGCTTTCCCTACCGTTGCACCCACTGGAGTGGGAATAGTAATTTTTACCTCTACGCTATCCAACGCTTTCCCTACTATTGCACTCACTGGAGTGGGAATAGTAATTTTTACCCCTACGCTATCCAACGCTTTCCCTACTTTTGCACCCACTGGAGTGGGAATAGTAATTTTTACCCATATGCTATCCAACGATTTCCCTACTGTTGCACTCTTTGGAGTGGGAATAGTCATTTTAACCGCTACGCTATCCAACGCATTCCCTACTGTTGCACTCTCTGGAGTGGGAATAGTAATTTTTACCCCTACGCTATCCAACGCTTTCCCTACTGTTGCACTCACTGGAGTGGGAATAGTAATTTTTACTCCTACGCTATCCAACGCTTTCTCTACTGTTGCACTCACTGGAGTGGGAATAGTAATTTTTACCCCTACGCTATCCAACGCTTTCCCTACTGTTGCACTCACTGAAGTGGGAATAGTAATTTTTACCCCTACGCTATCCAACGCTTTCCCTACTGTTGCACTCTTTGGAGTGGGAATAGTAATTTTTACCCCTACGCTATCCAACGCTTTGCCTACTGTTACACTCTTTGGAGTGGGTATAGTAATTTTTACCGCTACGCTATCCAACGCTTTTCCTACTGTTGCCCTCATTGGAGTGGGAATAGTAATTTTAACACTCTTGCTATGCTACGGTAATAATATTGTATATTTTTTAATAATAATATGTTAATATATATAAATATATGTTTTAATAAATAAAAGTGTATTTTTTTTATAACTTAAATTAATTATTTAATAATTTTAAGGGTATTTATGTATTTTTAAGTATATTTTAGTTATTTATTTTTAATATTTGTTTAATTTTAGATTAATTTTAATAAATTCAATATTTTTATAAAGTACATCTTTTTAAACGATATTTTTGATTAGATATTTTTGTACTTACCTGTTTGTAGATAGAACTTCGATATTTTTGTAGTCGATATTTTGGAGTTGATATTTTAAATGCCTATATTTTGGTAGTCGATATTATGTCAGTGATCCGAAGTAGAGGTCTGACCTTTTGTACAAACTTGCTGTTTACAAAGAGTAAAGGGCTTCACTGAAGTGAAGTGCAGAGTCATAAACTGACGGGATCACCGGGGATACAATCAGGGTCATTACCATGCGGTCGAGTTACGCAGAAATAGATGGCAAGGCGGCATACCGCATAGTCGCTTACCGTCAACTCGTGATAGAACGCAAACATTGGTGTCCGGATTCATGCGTTCAAGTGCAAGCATTGCGCGATGTGGTTGATATCAGAAAAAGTTCCGGTCATATGATCGTGAGTAAGGAAAACAGACTATATTGTGTAGTTACCGCATCAAGCGGGAGATTGGAGAAAAGACTAGCATGGAATAACACTGCTCGGGGTACCAAATGTGCATAAAGTTATCTTGAATTCATATAAACAAGCGGACTTATCTCGTACAGTGACAAAATGCAATTACAGTAATTATCCGAGGTAACTGTGAAACGATATCTACATGGTCTGCATGTGCAAGCAAGATGTACCAAAAAAGTTATTTTGGATTCATATGAACGTGTGGACATGTCGCAAACAGTAACAAAATGCCCTTTTGGTGATTAGCTGGGTAACTCTGTAAAACAATATCTGGGAAATATGCATGTGAAACACAGTGACAAACTCTGTAAAACAATATCTGAGAGAAACACAGTGACAAAATACAGCAGTCAGTTGTAATCATTAAACAGAACGCTTTCTCTAAAGTGGTGCGAATGGGCTAGTGATCCGAAACAGAAAGTAAATGTTCATGTGAACGCTCTATGATGCATGCGGGTGACTTTAGCATCTTTAGAAATCAGCTGAATTCTAAGCTTTCATTGAGGCCTCTAGGTTCTAACGTGGAAAGGTGGTTTATCGAAAAAGTTTCTCTTCTTAGTAAATGCTGGGACCTATCTCTTCCAGGCTCTCAATTAAGGCAGAAAATGACGAGGACCTCTACTCCAGTTTTCCGGTGGTCAGGTGAGATTGAATGTTTTGATCATTTTAGAGCACGAAGGAAGTAGTTGTGAAGGCAAAGGTTCACAACGAGACGAAATATATACCTTAGATCAACTTTAAATGTAAAGACCTTGTGATTGTTTTCAGTAAATCCGTAAGAGGGCCATATATTTTGTTTATGGTAAAGTCAGCACTTGTCACTCATCAATGCTGTTCAGTTCTTCAGAGCAAATGGGACATTTTTAATAGATTCTGCCTATTAAGACATTCATAAGGTTTTGAGGTTACTGCCTCGTGTATGTGACCTCACTATGTTTAGGACTGTTCAGCACTTTTACAAGGTCTGCTAATTGGGAATATTCTATGTCAAAGCACTTTTAGAAACTATGGCCCTCATTATTGAGGTCCTACTGGCACTATTGCGCTGCCGGAAATTCACTTTTTTAACGTTCGGGTGGCGCCATGTGCCAGTGGCATATTTATAAGGCTACGTTAAGCCATGGTACGTGGGTTTTTATGGCATTGTAAATATGTGCCCATTTCATGCAGAAAACTGTGTGAAAGGGGCGTTCCATGGGTGTTGAAGGGGACGTCCCCAAAAGCGACAAAAACTTAATCCTCCCTAGGGATGGCGTAAGGGAGGCACAATGAGGAGAAATATCTTTATTTCACCTCGTTTTTCCTCATTCTGCAGCACACACAGAAAGAGGAAAAAGCCTCTTATGATTGTTTTTTTGTGCAGGAACGTTTCCCTTCCTGCACAAAAATATTCACCCCGCAAAGTAGGCACCCTTGCACCATAATGCAAAGGTGCCTGTTTTGGCGCACAGCAGCTCATCATGCGCCAGTGCAGGGAAAAGGACAGGGCCATATGTAGGAAGCCTATTTGAGCTTGCAAATGCTGAAATTCGCTGAATTTCAGCATTTGCGATCGCAATTAGGGCAGTGTGCTATGAGCACACAAAACCCCACATGCAAAATAAGGAATCGCAAAATTTGCGATTCCTTATTTTGCTATTGCATTTAAGGAATCGCAAATTGCAATTCCTTAAATGCAATGTAGGAAGCACCCAAGTTGTGCGAATTTAGGCTTAAGGAATCGCAAAATACCACCAACTTCAGGTTGGTGGTATTTTGCGATTTCTTTGAAAAATGCACTTTTGGCATTTTTCAAAGTGCCATGTGGGTCATATACATGCCCTTAGGGCATGTATGTAGGCCACATGTCCACACATGTTCATTTCAGGGGTGCAAAAGGGTGTCCTATTGACACCCTTACAACCCTGAAATTGCATTCTCAATTTGTGATTACTAATTGAGAATTGCAACTTGAGAATGTCTTCCTATTCATTCTCATGGGCCTTCTAGCCCATAGGAATGAATGAGAAGGTATTCCTTATTTGCAAATCTCAATTTGCGGTTCGTAAATAAGGAATAAGTGGAATTCACAAAAAAATTTGCTAATCCTACTTACATTTCATTTTTGCGATTCTCTAATTGCGATTCCCTAAACATCGCAATTTGAGAATCGCAAAACGAAAATTACCTACATATGCCCCTCAGTGCTTTCCTTGCTTTTTCTTTTGCCGTAGGGCAGCACAGCAGAAGGCCTGTTGCACTGCCCTACGGCACAAAAAAACCCATAAATGAGGCCTATGTTCCTTGATCTAAACCTTGTTGTCATTTCAACTAATGATAAAGATTGCGTTAAATGTGTTCCACATGGAAAATGTGTTATGTAGAATACCAAGAGTATTGTGGGTGAAAGGTTTTGAATCTGAAATTTAAGAACATAGAATACAGTCGCCACATTTGTGTTGAGCTGTTATAAGAAGCGGAAGGCCCACATGGTAATCATAGTATGTTTATTGATCAGCTTGATCATGTTACTCATACAAATGAATTTTTATTCCTTATTAAAGAAAAACATTGATTTATAGTGTTAATATCTTCCATTTACAGAATGTGTCAGTTGTGTCTTGGGTTTCTTTTTTGGAAAGCTTTTTATTGCACAACATAAAACATAGCAAGCAATGTCAATTCACATTTAGTACATTGTAACATGCGATATTTTCTGGCACAGAGATGATAGTGTCCATTGTGACCAAACACATAACTCTTAAATCTTCTGCCCTGCCCCCTAATTCTTCTATATTCTTAAGTACCTTCAGGTAGTTCCCATTGCCCTGGTGGAGTCATTGGTGTGCATGTCATTCCCCGGTATTCATTCCACTTCCCCCAGATTTTAGACCATTTATTTGGACTGCCCCAACTTTCATATACCGTGTCTTCCGTCACCATACACCAGTTCATGTCCGTCTTGCAGTCATGTTAATGTTAATGTTAATGTTACGAGATTTCTAAAGCGCATGCCTGCCCGTGAGCGTCCCAGCGCTGAACAAGTAAAAGCTTACTGGAACAGCCAAGTTTTCAGAAGGTTAGGCTGTGCGCGGAGATTCGGGGGGAGGGAGTTCCACAGTTTGGAGGTGTTATATGAAAAACGCCGACCTCCTGATCGTGCTCTCTTGATCTTAGGGGGCAGGGTTAGGTGGGCGTTAGAGGATCGGAGGGGTCTGGGGGTGGTGTATGGAGTCACCAGATCTTTGAGGATAGGGGGGGCTTTTCCGTTGAGAATTTTGTGCGTTAGACAGAGCACCTTAAACTGCACTCTTTCCAAAACGGGTAGCCAGTGCAGCGCTCTAATGGCCGGTTTGGCCGAGCAACGACTCTTGGTGTTGGTAAGAATCCTTGAGGCCGCATTCTGCACTACCTGTAGTTTAGTTGTTACTTTCCGCGGTGCGCCTAGGTACAGTGCGTTTCCATAATCCAACCTTGACAGAATGAGGCCCTGGATCAGGAATTTCCTTGATTGGAAAGGGAGCAGTGGTAACATTTTATGGGCGGAACGCAGGAGTCCAAAGCAGACTCCAGCCGTTTTCCTTGCTTGGGTATGCATGGTGAGATTTTGGTCTAACCATAGACCGAGGCTTTTAATCTCGGATTTGGGAGTTGGAGGGTTACCCATGCATGGGGGCCAGAGAGAGTCTGGATGAAAATGGGACTGATTCCCCATCACCAGTATCTCGGTCTTGTCACTATTAAGCTTCAAGTGAGATCTGTCCATCCAGCTGACTATGTCTCTCAGGCAGGAGTAAAGGTCGATGGTGGGATTTTCCTGCTGAGTGAGAGAGACAACCAGCTGAGTGTCATCCGCATAAGTCAGGAGTTTGATCCCATGTGGGGTGACTATCTTTTCCAGGGGGGACATATATACGTTGAAGAGCGTAGGGCTCAAAGAAGAGCCCTGTGGCACTCCGCAACGTATAGGGGTCTCTTTAGATGTGTAGCTACCCTCTATCACCTGGAATGAGCAGTCCTGAAGAAACGATTTCAGCCACGACAGGGCGATGCCTGTGATCCCAAGATCTCTAAGTCGCTGGGCCAGGATCTGGTGGTTGACCGTGTCGAAGGCCGCACTCAGGTCCAAGTGGATCACTACCACTGATCCTGCTGTGTCCATGATCTTTCTGGCCTCCTCGACCACCGTCACCATCGCTGTTTCAGTACCCTGGCCCGGGCGAAATCCTGTCTGTGAAGATTTAAGTAGTTCGTTTGATTCAAGGTAATTAGACAGCTGGGCATTTATGAATTTTTCTGTTATCTTGCTAATGCACGGGAGGAGAGAGATCGGCCTGAAGTTGGATAGATTGAGGGGGTCTAAATTAGGTTTTTTAAGTAGGGCCCTAACCTTCACCTTCTTCCAGCTAGGGGGTACCAATCCATCTGCTAGAGAGGCGTTGATCACGTTTACCATTGGTGCAAGAATGGTAGATGCTACCTGCTTTAAGATTTTAACTGGGGCAGGGTCCGACGGCGAGCCACTCTTAAGTGATTGGAGAATAGGGGACAGAGTGTCCGTACTTATGGGAGTGAATGTGTCAAGTCCCGTGTTAAAGTTGTTGACCTGCATTAAGGACATAGATGAAGGGTCCATAGGGGAGAGCGGCGGAAGTTGCTGAAGAATATTTTGAATCTTTTGATCAAAGAACGTGGCCAGCTTATCACAGTGGTTGTCCGAGAGATCAGTCGAGCCTGTGGGCTCTGGTGTTTTTAAAAGTTGTTTTACAATTTGGAAAGTCTCCCTCGACGAGCAAGATGCAGCACTAATTTTCTCCTGGAAAAAGGCGGTTTGGGCATTTTTCAGGGCTTTTTTATAGTTAAGAATAGCCAATCTATAATCCTTCTTGCTATTAGGGTCGAAGTCTTTCCGCCACACTCTTTCAGCCCTTTTACAGAGCTTCTTCAGAAGGCGAGTCTCCTGGGTAAAACATGGGGAGGAAGTTTTTCTACGAGATGTCAGATGCGTTTTTTTTTTAAGGATCGTGTTGAGAGAGTTTTCAATCCAGGAGGAAAACTCCACATCCGCTGTAACGGGGTCAGTTTCATGGCCTGGTTTGAAGAGTTCCAAATCCTGCTTCCATTTTTCGGTGTCTAGTTTGGCCCAGGGACGAGCCGGTTTGCCGGGAGGTTGGTTAGGAGGAGAGATAGTAGAAATCTCCCACCTAAAGGGGATGAGTAGGTGATCCGAGCAAGGCAGGGGGATCGGCGCATTAGTTTTAAGATCGTCAATATTGCATATGATGGGATCGAGTAAGTGTCCAAGTGTATGCGTAGGTTGGTCGCTCTGAAGGTGGAGATGGAGAGTAGCCAGGTCTAAAAGTAATTCTGATGCGATATTGTCATCGCTATTGTCGAAATGGATATTAAGATCCCCTAAGATTACCAAGTTGGATAGAGTGCTGGACATGGTAGTGGAGAATTCCAGGAGGGAGCTACAGAATTGGCCCAGAGGCCCTGGTGGACGGTAAATAAGGACTCCTGAAAGGGAGTTGGATGGGGACAGTTGGATGCTAAAATGTACATTTTCACAGTCCAATAGGGGGCTGTCATGAAATCTACATGGAAATTGATCCTTGTGGATAATAGCTATCCCTCCTCCCCTTCCCTTCGCTCGGTCTAAGTGTTGCACGAGGTAGCCCTGGGGTAGCGCCTGTACAACATCATAGTCTGAGTCAGGAGTGAGCCATGTCTCAGTGAGAAACAGGATCTCAAATTGCTCCTCTTCTAGTAGCATATGGATTTCATGAGCATGTTTGGGCAGGGATCTGCAATTTAACAGAGCCATTTTAGTGATTGTCAGGGGTGCTTGGTTCTTCAATGCTGGAGTGAGTTTAAATGGGCAGTGAGGACAATGGGCTCAAGAGCTCTCACCTTTAAGGATATTGGTGCAAGAAGGCTGTAGGGGCTGGTTCAGTTGGAGCAGGGAGTCAGTCAGTCAGTCAGTCAAAATACTCTTTATTCGATTTTTGTTAAAATCATAAAAGGACAACAATACAAATACAATTTTTAAAACATCAATTGATCTGGTTACTAAATTATAACATGTTAATTTCATTTTTTCAAAAAATTGCAAAGGTTAAGGCTGTAGGGGCTGGTTCAGTTGGAGCAGGGAGTCTCTCGAGTATGATAGCATTACTTGAGTGGAGAGGTCCAGGGTACCTGGCCCTAGGCTCGTCCTGGCGCGGACGGGCGCAGACGGGCTTGCCTTAGGCGCGCCTTCGGCGTGCTGACGGCGAGCCCGCTGCGCTCGTCCGCTGCGCTTCCGCCAAAGGCACATATTTATTAGTAGGGGAAGGGGAAGGGCGCTGAGGGGTGTGTGGCCTCGAAGGGGCGTGGCCTCGGTGCACGGCAATGGTGTCAGGAAGTGTTTGATGGACAGAGTCCGCGACAGCGTTAAGATGCGCTGTGCGGGTTGCCAAAATAAGGGTTACAGTCCCAGGAATTGTCCAAGAAGAGGTAGGTTTAAAAACACAATCAATTACACACAGTGACACTCAAATATTAAAAAATGCGAGTAACGCTCCCAGCTTCCGCCTCAGGAGTACAGTTCTGGCGAGCGCTAGTTCTCAGCTCCTTTTATGCTTGGGCGGGGGGCGTGGCCTCGAAGGGGCGTGGCCTCAGTGCATGGCAATGGCGTCAGGAAGTGTTTGATGGACAGAGTCCGCGACAGCGTTTAGATCGGCTGTGCGGGTTGCCAAAATAAGGGTTACAGTCCCAGGAATTGTCCAAGAAGAGGTAGGTTTAAAAACACAATCAATTACACACAGTGACACTCAAATATTAAAAAAAATGCGAGTAACGCTCCCGGCTTCCGCCTCAGGAGTACAGTTCTGGCGAGCGCTAGTTCTCAGCGCCTTTTATGCTTGGGCGGGGGGCGTGGCCTTGAAGGGGCGTGGCCTCGGTGCACGGCAATGGCGTCAGGAAGTGTTTGATGGACAGAGTCCGCGACAGCGTTAAGATCCGCTGTGCGGGTTGCCAAAATAAGGGTTACAGTCCCAGGAATTGTCCAAGAAGAGGTAGGTTTAAAAACACAATCAATTACACACAGTAACACTCAAATATTAAAAAATGCGAGTAACGCTCCCGGCTTCCGCCTCAGGAGTACAGTTCTGGCGAGCGCTAGTTCTCAGCGCCTTTTATGCTTGGGCGGGGGGCGTGGCCTCGAAGGGGCGTGCCTCGGTGCACCGCAATGGCGTCAGGAAGTGTTTGATGGACAGAGTCCGCGACAGCGTTAAGATCCGCTGTGCGGGTTGCCAAAATAAGGGTTACAGTCCCAGGAATTGTCCAAGACGAGGTAGGTTTAAAAACACAATCAATTACACACAGTGACACTCAAATATTAAAAAATGCGAGTAACGTTCCCGGCTTCCGCCTCAGGAGTACAGTTCTGGCGAGTGCTAGTTCTCAGCGCCTTTTATGCTTGGGCGGGAGGCGTGGCCTCGAAGGGGCGTGGCCTCGGTGCACGGCAATGACGTCAGGAAGTGTTTGATAGACAGAGTCCAAGACAGCGTTAAGATCCGCTGTGCGGGTTGCCAAAATAAGGGTTACAGTCCCAGGAATTGTCCAAGGAGAGGTAGGTTTAAAACACAATCAATTACACACAGTGACACTCAAATATTAAAAAATGCGAGTAACGCTCCCGGCTTCCGCCTCAGGAGTACAGTTCTGGCGAACGCTAGTTCTCAGCGCCTTTTATGCATGGGCGGGGGGCGTGGCCTCGAAGGGGCGTGGCCTCGGTGCACGGCAATGGCGTCAGGAAGTGTTTGATGGACAGAGTCCGCGACAGCATTAAGATCCGCTGTGCGAGTTGCCAAAATAAGGGTTACAGTCCCAGGAATTGTCTAAGAAGAGGTTGGTTTAAAAACACAATCAATTACACACAGTGACATTCAAATATTAAAAAATGCGAGTAACGCTCCCGGCTTCCGCCTCAGGAGTACAGTTCTGGCGAGCGCTAGTTCTCAGCGCCTTTTATGCTTGGGTGGGGGGCGTGGCCTCGAAGGGGCGTGGCCTCGGTGCACGGCAATGGCGTCAGGAAGTGTTTGATGGACAGAGTCCGCGACAGCGTTAAGATCCGCTGTGCGGGTTGCCAAAATGAGGGCTACAGTCCCAGGAATTGTCCAAGAAGAGGTAGGTTTAAAAACACAATCAATTACACACAGTGACACTCAAATATTAAAAAATGCGAGTAACGCTCCCGGCTTCCGCCTCAGGAGTACAGTTCAACAAGTTTAACAAGTACATTCAACGAATGGGCCTTTGTGGCTCTCCAGAGTCTAGTGATATTGTGTTTGGACACCATGAATCCCTTTGTCACCCAAAGACATTCTTTACTTGTGAGGGTTGTTTCTCCCCACATGTTCAGCAGACATCATTTTGGCTACTTCATTTTGTCTATAGTACAGATTTCGTGCATACAGGGTAGTATCACCTCCCAATATACCTGCAGCTTCGGGCATTCCCATATCATGTGGAAAATAGTGCCTTCCTGCCCACAACTCCTTACACACATTGGGGAGTCGGCCCTTCCTATTTTTACTACTGTGGTGCAGGTAAGGTACACCCTCTGTAATATTTTCAGCTGCACTAGTCTGAAATGTGGACGTATGGCCACTTCTTTGGGGAAGGCCAGGGCCTCCTGCCATTCACCATCATCTAATTGTTTTAGCTCTTTTTCCCAACGAGCATGAAGGTCACTCAGGGGGTCTGGGGAATTTTTCATGATATACCGGTGGTATACAATTTTACTATATACCGGTGAGATCGCCTTCTTTTCCAAAATGTTATCTAGCAGTCTTTCTTCTAGCGAAGAGGACTCCAGAAGTTCTTCCCCCCCTGGGAATCCCCGCTCTCAGAGCATGGCAGACTTGAAAATATTAAAAAGTTTCTGTTTGTGCCAGCCAAAATTCCTGTTTTAGGGTCGCAAATGATAGTACACTCCCCCAATCCACACTTCACCCAACCTAGAGAGACCAATAGGATCCCAATTGTCGACGTCTTGTTGCAGTGCCAAAAGTCCTAGTTTTGCAGAGCCCCACAACGGCGTCATCTGTGTAAGTTTATCTCATCTGCCAAGAGCTGTTAGTAGCTCCTTCAAACCTATACTATGGTGGAGGTTAGCTAGGGGAATGAATTCATCTTTTTTCCCTGTAAATTGCTGTGAGAAAGCACTTCTGTTTGCATGTTTTGGTTGTCTATTCTAAATACTGGGTCCGCATGTGGGTAATGAACCAGTAGTTAACTACTGTAAACTGGGCTGCCCAGTAGTACTTTTGGAGGGCTGGGACCACCGGCCCACCATCATACCAACCTCAGGTTAGTTTCTGGAGAGAGATTCTAGGAGAACCCCGTCCCATAGGAGTAGATGTACTGCTGCCTCATCCACCTGAAAATATGTCAGAGGCACCGGATTCAGTGAATTGTGTAGCACATAAAGGAATCGGGGCAAGGCCATCCTTTTAAAAAGTGATGTTCTGCTCAGGAGAGACAGCGGGAAAGATCTCCAGTGCTGGACATTGCTGCATAGATGCTGGAGCGGGGATCAAGATTGTGATTATGGATAGCTTTGGGATCTCTGGTTACAAAACAGCCAGGTATTGATAACCCTTCGGTTACTGTGGGTATTACGTAACCTCAAGACAGGGTAGGTGGACTTCTCCAGAGCACGTAGATCATTAACTTCTCCCAGTTTATAGTGTAACCAGAGTATTTGTGATATAGCTAAAAAATATGCAGTATCCTGTGGAGTGTTTCCTTAGGGTTTGCTATGTACAACAGGATATCATCTGCATAAAGCAAAATCTATCTTCCCAGTCTGGTGCCCACCTCAACCCTCAGATTAGGGGGTCCCCTCCATACCACCAGAGGCTCCAACAGCAATGCAAATATGAGTGCAAAAGGGGGCAGCCCTGTCTCGTACCTCCTCACAGCTGGAAATTATGGGTGTGATAATGTCCGATCACCTAGATGAATTTCAGCTGACCTACTGGAATTAAACGACCATGTAATTTCTGGAACAATGTGGAATTTTCTGGCAGTAAAAGCACCAAAATCCACATGTTAGACTTCTAATAGATACTACTTATCACACCTGCTAATTCTGCCCCCCACACTGTTGAATGTTATAAGGTGTGATAAATACCAAAAGAACATCTGGGGCACTCATTGTCAGGGCTATTGAGATGACAGGACACAGCTTATATAAATCCAAGAGTTTATTTAGTTCCATGCACCGACCCCTGGCATGTCCCTGCTCTTCAGCAACTGTCTCCATGCCAGCTTCTAGGAATACACAGTCCAGATTTCATAAGTGGAAGCATCCAGTTCCCTGGAGACATAATACAGAACACAACATATTTCATTTCTTTAATAATATTTGAACAAAGTAATACACTTCAAAAATTAACAACCCAGTAAATCCATCTATATTAACTATTTACAAACACATCAGATACATATATATTCCTCAAATTTCTTACATTTCACCCTAACACGAGTGACATGTTCCTCTTTACAAGGTTTTTTGGCATTTTCCATCTCAGCAGGTTCATTTCTCAATCTAAACCATTCCAGCTGTTCAACATTACTGCTAGCTGCTACCTTCCTTTCGTTCCATCTCTCTTGCCATCAGATAATCTCAGTATGTTGCCCTTAATTTCCACCACTTTTTTTGGTTCAGGCAACTTGGAGTAACCTTTCGTACCTAAGCTCCCTGGACACACCCTCACAAACATTTCTTCCTCAAACTTCTTTTTATCCTCTTATTGTGTCTCTGGACATATCAAGATTGATTTTCTCCACCTTCTTACCAAACATATCATAATCAATCTTTTGATGCACAGATTTGATTATCCATGCTGGCACTGCCACAGTGCATGTTACTCTCCCTTTAAGTAGGCAAAATTACATTCAACCCCCCACCGAGTGCAGAGTGGTTCTATAATTCCACAACATATCCTTGACCTAACTCCTCCAACTCACATTACTTGCCATAGCCAACTGTATACGTTCCCCCAACATGCAGTTGAAGCACTCAATCATACCATAACATAACATGTATTTGTAAAGGGCACATTCACCCAGAAGCCAGAAGTATCTTGGCGCTGAATAACAGATGTTCATTGTTACCCAACTCAATGGTACTTATTTTATTGACCTCAGATGAATGAAAGGCTGAGTGGACCCATTGGGATTTGAACCTGTGACCATGAGGTTGAACACAGGCCGAGGCAATGGACGCATTAGTTCACTGAGCCTCCAGACCCGGCTATTTACCCCTTGGATGATACACTGCAGTTTTACAATGCTTAATTCCCCACTTCTCCAGAAATGGCTTGAACTCCCCAATATAAAGTGGGGACCATTATCAGTCATCATCATCGAAGGACAGCCCTCTAGTCTGAACACTTCCTCACAGAAAGCAATCACGTTTGCCTCTCTCATAAATGCCACTTCTGTCCATTCTGAGAAGTATTCCATCATTACCTCTGCAATCCTTTACTATGCATTCAAACACTCAAATGGACCCCACATGGCCATTGCTACCTTTTCCCATGCACTTTTAGGTAATTCCACCAGGCATATGGGAGTTTCTTGCATGACATGCGATTTATCACTACATGTGCAAGGTATGCATTCTCAGACAAATCCCTCTATCTGTCGATCCATGCCCGGCCACCAAAAGTCAATATGGGCTTTTTTCTTCATCCCATTTATTCCCCCTTGCACCTCATGTATTCATTTTATTAGTCTTTGCCGCAAATTGCTTGGCACCACCAATCTTACTATACCATCCTACACTGACATCTCCTTCCACGCCCTCTTGAACATCTCCAACTCCTCTGATGTTTTCCACCCCTTCACATATGATTACACTTCTATCAATTTCGCCAATGCAGGATCTTCCAAAATGGATTTCCTCCACTCATCTTCTCCTATAGCTACAATGCCTGCTACCATACATTTCATCCTCCTCAACCCAGGAACAGAGACATCCCCTGTGAGTAAGGATAAGTGTTGTTTCACCTGTGTGAATAAGAAGGTTTGTATTCAATTGAGGCATAACTTCCCAACACTGTACAATGTCACTACCCCTACGTGTTGTCTTTGAACATATCGTGGATCTGCCCATAAATACTAAATTCTTTAGTTTTACCCAAGAATCTTTCTTGACAGTTATTGGTGTCTATGGGCCAAACCAACCATTCCTTCCAAACGGGGTCTGATCTATTGCTTTGCAAGATGTCATCTACTGTAACCACTTTTTGTGATGTTATATTATCCTCAGTGTGCGGTGGTGCTGGCACCTGAGGTGTATTCAGATCTTTATTCCTGGCTAACCCAAGATAAGTTGTTTGTTGCACTGTCTCATTAAAGAACATCATGTGTTGCAGAATAAGACATGATCTAAATAGTGCCTCTGTTCCCTAGACCTGCCAGTCTCTTGTACCCCAGACGTATTTTAAGTCTATAGTGTCTTTCCATAGGTCGAACCCTTGTTCAGACAACTGGGCAATAAAAGAAGCAGAATAGATTTGTTTTTTGTTTGTCAACATATTTTTCTGTGCCGGTGTAGGTGCAACCTTATAGTAATATGAGGCTGGGTCTGATGTGTTAAACCCTGAAAAATATGGACATTTTTGTACACATGTCTTTGAGCTGCTCTTAGGCGATGTCGGGCAATGTTCCCATTGATATGCCAAAACCTTCCTAGGGTTAGCAGATTTATGCAAAAAATTATGACCATAATGTTGATAGCAATACATTTTCTCAAAGTCTGATGTGTCTTCTAACATTTCATTATTAGAAAAAGCAGCAGATTTCTCTAAATCAGATAGCGAATTATTTACAGTTTCATAATCCCAATCAATCAATTCAATCTTTATTTTGTTGCATTGCAACATAAAAGATAACAATAAAATACAGTTCATAATAAAATATACAACAATATAACATTCATTATAAGGGCTCCCTTCTACATTTCATCAATTTTAACACGTTAGCTAGTATTTCGTTGATAAGGCACATGATTTATACTTCAGTTTGACACAGTATCAATAAATATTTAAAATGTTTTAAAAAGAGTAGAAAAGTTAAAAAAAACATTCAACATTAGATTAAGTTTACAACCAGGATTAAGATACAATGCATTGGCTTAGTTCATGGTTCCGGGGAGTATAAATCTTAGTTTAAAAAGAAAGAGATAATTTCCTTCTGACAAAATAAGTGGACAATAGAAATTTGCTAATGCCGAACACAATAACTTGTCTGGTGTCCATGCTTAGGATTCTGCCAGCTTCCCTGTGGGAAGTAGAGCCAATGTTGCGGCACAAGGGGACTATCCACTTTTTCCTGGCTTTATCATAACTAGACCAATATTATACTGAGTGTTTGGAGGGTCCGAGGGGAAAAGATTTATAGACAAAGTAGGTACCTAGTCCCCCAACTCATATAGCGAAACAACAAAGGAGGTACCTTCAGTCTGTGTAGGAATAAGGACCCAAGTGGTGCCCAACAAAAAGAAGTGTATGCAGACCACACTGTTGATCTTACATGGAGACAATATTATGTCATGTCAAAAAGAAAGAAAGAGGAGAAGATACAAAGTCTCTGAGACTAGAAAACAGTACCCATCAGCCCACTCAAAAGCGGAGTATCGTCATCTGGGTAGTGGGAGAAAAGGTGTCCTCTAGGCTCATCCTCAGCCAAAGTCTAAGGTTGCCTGATCATGGACCCTTAAGATCGAAACATCAAAACCACAGAAGACAAGACGTGAGCAGACAGGCCAGAAAGAGAAAGTTGCAGTGCAGAAAATAGAGGAAAAAGTGCTCCTGATGTTTAAAAATGCCTAATTTGATGACATAAGGTAACTTTATTGGGTTTGACCATCAAATTGGCATGATTAAAAGCAGTATGCTGATAGCATGGAAAAAATGGTTTGCTATCTGTCTTGAGTGTTACTAGGTCGACATGTTTCAGCCGTAAACGGCTTTCTTCAGGACCAAAATGAGCTACCGCAACACATACTTATCGTGAATAATCAACCAATGTCCCATGGATTCAAAGGAAAAAGGTGTATCTCCTCCTGTATATATAGTGTGGGAAACAAAAAAACACAAAACATCATGTTAAGATATATACATAATGTAGACATATCATGATTAAGCTGTCAAATAGGCTTATATATTCAGCACTCACCCTAAATGCAGGGAGAGAAAACCTCACCTCGCCTGGCGACTGCTCAGGTAGGAAGGAGGCCACGCACTGTAAAGAAGTGCATGAAAAAGGAAAGTTTACTATACTTGTAAAAACTAATTCCAAAAAGCAATACCAATGAGGCGGAAAAATAGGACCAGATCTATAAGAGAGACCTGTAACAGCCATCTCAAAGAGAGATTGAAACCTTATCTAAACAGAAGAGTTCTTGAAAACCAACAGGGTTATTTAGAAAAAACCAACAGGGTTATTTAGAGAAAAAACCTTGGCAAAAAACGGCATGTTAGCGCTGGATACCTGCCAGGGAAAACGCTGAGCTAACTAAAGCCCTACGAGTCTGCAAAGGCCGAGCTCCAAAAAACCCTACCTCTCCGTCGTTGCCTCGGGTCTGTAGACTGAGCCGAGGGGGAGGTAGCAAACTCACGTAATGTGAGTGAATTTCAAGAGAAGCTGCGGACCTGGGAGAAGCCTCCCATCTACATCCCTGCTATTGGTGGAATGTTCAAGCCAATCGTAAGCGTTGTCAGCTTGTGTAGACAAAATGCGCACAATTGACGCCTTTTAGTTGGCTCGAATACAACCGCGGACCTTGGAGAAAACTCTCTATCAAGTCCTCGCTATTGGCTGACTGGCGTAGGCCAATCAAAAGGAGGTGTCGGCAAGGTAAACAGGAAACGCGCGGGTGACGCGTTCCACACGGAGTATGCTATGCAGCTGACCAACAGAACGGCCACGCCGAGTAGCGCACATTAAAGGAGACGGTACTTAGATGAAAGCCATTGGTTGAAAAAATCAGCCAATGGTAATGTGTCAAAAAGTAAACAATCACAAAGTAAACAGTAAACATCGCCCGTGGTATAGTGTGGGGACGCGCATACATATCTGCACCCAAACGATGTAGCAGAAGTTGTTGCAAACATCTGTGTGTGTCGAACAAAGTCCCACAAGTACCGGGACGGGTGTCACAGATTTAAAGTCATAGCGAACCCAGAGTGGTTGGATGTAACCACCCGTGGGCTAAAGGTAGGTCGGGGACCCATGCTCATGATTGAAGTACTTGCCCCTGGAAAGTGTAGTATATAGGTAATAATACTAGTGAGTCATGAGTAACTGAGAGAGTCATGCAGATGTGTCCCAAAAGCGGACATCACCCTTAGATCATGGGCGGAGTGTCTACATACAATGAGTGCACAGAAGGTTGTGAAACTCCAACATCTACGCCAGTGTCCAGACATTTACAGTTGTAGCCAAGGGATATCATCATTCAGGCCTTCGCTGTCAGTGCGAAGTTTGAAAACCCACTTTTGCTCTTTCCTAAGGAGGAACAAAGGAATGTCAGTGATGTGGCTGGGTATGTGTGGTTGTTCTAAGATTAACCACCTGAGTTCATCCGGATGATGTTTTTGCTCAACAAAATGTGTTGTGAGGCGGGTGGCCTGTTTACTGCGTCTAATTGTGCTTTTATGCTCTTGGATGCGCACCTTGATTTTCCTTGTCGTCATGCCTATATACTTGAGGCCACATGGGCAAGTGATTTGGTAAATGACTCTGTCACTGTTACAGTTCGTGTGGTGCCTAAGTACCCAGGCCACCCGCCTCACAACACATTTTGTTGAGCAAAAACATCATCCGGATGAACTCAGGTGGTTAATCTTAGAACAACCACACATACCCAGCCACATCACTGACATTCCTTTGTTCCTCCTTAGGAAAGAGCAAAAGTGGGTTTTCAAACTTCGCACTGACAGCGAAGGCCTTAATGATGATATCCCTTGGCTACAACTGTAAATGTCTGGACACTGGCGTAGATGTTGGAGTTTCACAACCTTCTGTGCACTCATTGTATGTAGACACTCCGCCCATGATCTAAGGGTGATGTCCGCTTTTGGGACACATCTGCATGACTCTCTCAGTTACTCATGACTCACTAGTATTATTACCTATATACTACACTTTCCAGGGGCAAGTACTTCAATCATGAGCATGGGTCCCCGACCTACCTTTAGCCCACGGGTGGTTACATCCAACCACTCTGGGTTCGCTATGACTTTAAATCTGTGACACCCGTCCCGGTACTTGTGGGACTTTGTTCGACACACACAGATGTTTGCAACAACTTCTGCTACATCGTTTGGGTGCAGATATGTATGCGCGTCCCCACACTATACCACGGGCGATGTTTACTGTTTACTTTGTGATTGTTTACTTTTTGACACATTACCATTGGCTGATTTTTTCAACCAATGGCTTTCATCTAAGTACCGTCTCCTTTAATGTGCGCTACTCGGCGTGGCCGTTCTGTTGGTCAGCTGCATAGCATACTCCGTGTGGAACGCGTCACCCGCGCGTTTCCTGTTTACCTTGCCGACACCTCCTTTTGATTGGCCTACGCCAGTCAGCCAATAGCGAGGACTTGATAGAGAGTTTTCTCCAAGGTCCGCGGTTGTATTCGAGCCAACTAAAAGGCGTCAATTGTGCGCATTTTGTCTACACAAGCTGACAACGCTTACGATTGGCTTGAACATTCCACCAATAGCAGGGATGTAGATGGGAGGCTTCTCCCAGGTCCGCAGCTTCTCTTGAAATTCACTCACATTACGTGAGTTTGCTACCTCCCCCTCGGCTCAGTCTACAGACCCGAGGCAACGACGGAGAGGTAGGGTTTTTTGGAGCTCGGCCTTTGCAGACTCGTAGGGCTTTAGTTAGCTCAGCGTTTTCCCTGGCAGGTATCCAGCGCTAACATGCCGTTTTTTGCCAAGGTTTTTTCTCTAAATAACCCTGTTGGTTTTTTCTAAATAACCCTGTTGGTTTTCAAGAACTCTTCTGTTTAGATAAGGTTTCAATCTCTCTTTGAGATGGCTGTTACAGGTCTCTCTTATAGATCTGGTCCTATTTTTCCGCCTCATTGGTATTGCTTTTTGGAATTAGTTTTTACAAGTATAGTAAACTTTCCTTTTTCATGCACTTCTTTACAGTGCGTGGCCTCCTTCCTACCTGAGCAGTCGCCAGGCGAGGTGAGGTTTTCTCTCCCTGCATTTAGGGTGAGTGCTGAATATATAAGCCTATTTGACAGCTTAATCATGATATGTCTACATTATGTATATATCTTAACATGATGTTTTGTGTTTTTTTGTTTCCCACACTATATATACAGGAGGAGATACACCTTTTTCCTTTGAATCCATGGGACATTGGTTGATTATTCACGATAAGTATGTGTTGCGGTAGCTCATTTTGGTCCTGAAGAAAGCCGTTTACGGCTGAAACATGTCGACCTAGTAACACTCAAGACAGATAGCAAACCATTTTTTCCATGCTATCAGCATACTGCTTTTAATCATGCCAATTTGATGGTCAAACCCAATAAAGTTACCTTATGTCATCAAATTAGGCATTTTTAAACATCAGGAGCACTTTTTCCTCTATTTTCTGCACTGCAACTTTCTCTTTCTGGCCTGTCTGCTCACGTCTTGTCTTCTGTGGTTTTGATGTTTCGATCTTAAGGGTCCATGATCAGGCAACCTTAGACTTTGGCTGAGGATGAGCCTAGAGGACACCTTTTCTCCCACTACCCAGATGACGATACTCCGCTTTTGAGTGGGCTGATGGGTACTGTTTTCTAGTCTCAGAGACTTTGTATCTTCTCCTCTTTCTTTCTTTTTGACATGACATAATATTGTCTCCATGTAAGATCAACAGTGTGGTCTGCATACACTTCTTTTTGTTGGGCACCACTTGGGTCCTTATTCCTACACAGACTGAAGGTACCTCCTTTGTTGTTTCGCTATATGAGTTGGGGGACTAGGTACCTACTTTGTCTATAAATCTTTTCCCCTCGGACCCTCCAAACACTCAGTATAATATTGGTTTATCTGTGCAGCTAAGGCTGCGGGTCCTTTCTATTTGTGTTCTGTTATCATTCGCACGATTGTGCGATTACCTGTGGGTTTTTCCAATCAGCAATACCATGGCGGATTTTGGTGGATTGGGTTTTGACGATGAGACCTTGTCATCCATCCTATCAGAGAATCCAAGTATGCTAGATCAACTTCCAACGCCCACGCCCACTGTGGTGGCCGACTGGGAGACGGTACTTAACCTTAAAAAAAGTCATTCCCGCACCATTATACATGGTCAGATCATGGCGGAATATCTACACGGCAAGTGTACCCCGACAGGTCTTATAGTGACCAATGCGCCAAGGCTCTTTCTCACGGACAAGGCCTTTGTCAAGGATTGGTCTCTAATAGCCTGGCGCTGTACCAGAGACTGGCTCATTTTAATTATCACCACAGCCAAAAGAATTGCGGATGCCATTCTGGTCGAGATCCAGGTCCTTGAAGGACAGATTCAGACCACATTAACAGTTAAGAAATTTGAAAAACAACAAGAGGACTCCAACAAGGCCAACAAGGAGTATAAGGAACCAATTTTCTGGGCCAAAATGGAAAAGTTCAAAAAGGATTTGGCTAAATTTTCCCATGAGAAAATATATCCATACATCAGTGATAACTACACCCCCACTGATTCTCACAAACAGAAGAACACTCAGGGTTCCTCCTACGCCACTTCCTCAGACACCGACACCTCTAGCTCTGACAATGAGGAAACAAACCTACCAAGAGGCAGAGGACGGAATAACCGGTCCAACAGGAGGTACAATGGACGGGGTAACATGTACCAGACAGGACCATGGTGGCCACCCGCCCCATGGGGTTACCCTCAATTTCCCCCACCCATGTCTCATTATCCCATGCAGCCTCAGTACTTTGAGAACCAGGCTTTTTTAGGACAGGGCCGAGGTTGGAATCGAGGCAAGCGGAGAGGCCAGGGACAAGGCCACGTACAATGGGCATCCGATCAAGATCCCCCGACGACCCACAACAAGCGAGGCCAGTAGACTCGACCACACAGCCCAGTGAAGATCTGGTTGTGAATTTGAGTAGCCGGGTCATTGCCCCCAGCGAACAGGAAGTCCTCAACAAGGGCCTTGGATTTGTTCCAACAAATTTTGTTGAACCTTTTCTGTTAAGGAGTGAAATTGAGCGCTTCTTTAGGACCATTAGGTTACACTACTTCTTCAAAGACAAAGAACCCATCTTACCAATTGATGATGTGAACACAGGGCTGAAAGTCAAATCCACCTTTTTGCCTCTACTACAACAAGTACCACCTAAGGTTGGCACTTTTGAGGCAGCAGTGCTGCAAGATCTTAAATCTATCAATCTCTCTAAAGAAGGGAATTTTCAGAATCTCTCGAGACGAGACAGAACTGCTCTACAGACTCTCTCCAAGGATGCCACTATAGTGATCAAACCGGCGGACAAGGGGGGAGCCATTGTCGTGCAAGATACCATCACATACCGCACTGAGTGTTTGAGACAATTAGCCAACACACAGTTTTACACCCCCCTTACCATCAATCCCACTACAAGACTCACGAGTGAGATCAAGTCTTTAGTGGAAGAAGCCAGTGCGGAGGGTTGGATTACCCCACAAGAGGCCAACTTTCTAGTCACCAGATGTCCGACGGTTCCATACTTTTACACTCTTCCCAAGGTTCACAAACCGGCCAGACCACCTCCTGGCCGCCCCATTATTTCGGGCATTGGATCCTTGTTGGAACCGTTATCAACTTTTGTTGATGTCTTTCTGAGCCCAATTGTAAAAACTATGCCTACATATCTGCAGGATACAAAAGATATTTTACGCAAACTACCTGATGTTGCTTTCGACACCAACACAGACATCCTAGCCAGTTTTGATGTCGAATCATTATATACCTGCATACCGCAATTGGAGACACTAGAGACGGTCAGAACCCTCCTAGAAGATTTTCCAAGGGACAGTGCTACTCCCGTCCAATTTGTCATGGAATTGGCTAGGATTGCCATGACTGAAAACTTTTTCGCCTTCGAGGAATCACTGTATTTACAGATCTCGGGGACGTCTATGGGCAGCAAATTCGCACCGAGCCTTGCGAATCTTTATGTCCACAGTTTTGAGACTCAGCATGTACTGAATGACACCAATCCACATTTTCATCAATTGAAATTGTGGAAACGGTACATAGATGACATCATAGTAGTCTGGAAAGGAGACATACAATCATTACAGTCTTTTCAGGAATGGCTGAATGCACAGAACCCTTACCTTAGGTTCACCTTAGAGTTCAGCAGAACTGAACTCCCCTTTCTGGACTTAACTATTTTTCCACAAGAAGGACATCTGGCTAGTTCGTTATACCGCAAACCTATGGCACGTAACTCCCTGCTTAGGTTTGATAGCCACCATCCCCGTTCCCTGAGGGAGAACCTCCCTTTTGGTCAGTTCCTCAGGGTCCGGAGGAACTGTTCCGACACGGCTGATTTCCGCTCCAAGGCTGGTGATCTCTCCAGTAAATTAAGAGCGCGACACTACCCAAAATCATTGGTACGCAGAAGCCTCAAGCGTGCCGCCAACAACCATCGTGAGGTTCTATTAGAACCTCCAGTGGAAAAACCCCCCACCAATCGCATGGTATGTGTCACCACATTTAACACCTCTTCATCCACCATCCAAAAAATCATCAAACAAAGATGGCGGATTCTTAACAGCTCAGGAGAACATATCCCTGTACCCATGTTTTCCTTCAAGAGAGGAGCAAACCTAAGAGACGCTCTTGTACATACAAGACCTCGGGATATTCCATCTGAATCCACTTCCAATTTGTGGAATCTCCCTCCAGTACGGGGACATCATCCCTGTGGAAATTGCTCAGTTTGTGCTCAAACTAAGAAAACCCTCGAGGTTGACATTGGCACCGACCGTCCCTGGGTACTTAGGCACCACACGAACTGTAACAGTGACAGAGTCATTTACCAAATCACTTGCCCATGTGGCCTCAAGTATATAGGCATGACGACAAGGAAAATCAAGGTGCGCATCCAAGAGCATAAAAGCACAATTAGACGCAGTAAACAGGCCACCCGCCTCACAACACATTTTGTTGAGCAAAAACATCATCCGGATGAACTCAGGTGGTTAATCTTAGAACAACCACACATACCCAGCCACATCACTGACATTCCTTTGTTCCTCCTTAGGAAAGAGCAAAAGTGGGTTTTCAAACTTCGCACTGACAGCGAAGGCCTGAATGATGATATCCCTTGGCTACAACTGTAAATGTCTGGACACTGGCGTAGATGTTGGAGTTTCACAACCTTCTGTGCACTCATTGTATGTAGACACTCCGCCCATGATCTAAGGGTGATGTCCGCTTTTGGGACACATCTGCATGACTCTCTCAGTTACTCATGACTCACTAGTATTATTACCTATATACTACACTTTCCAGGGGCAAGTACTTCAATCATGAGCATGGGTCCCCGACCTACCTTTAGCCCACGGGTGGTTACATCCAACCACTCTGGGTTCGCTATGACTTTAAATCTGTGACACCCGTCCCGGTACTTGTGGGACTTTGTTCGACACACACAGATGTTTGCAACAACTTCTGCTACATCGTTTGGGTGCAGATATGTATGCGCGTCCCCACACTATACCACGGGCGATGTTTACTGTTTACTTTGTGATTGTTTACTTTTTGACACATTACCATTGGCTGATTTTTTCAACCAATGGCTTTCATCTAAGTACCGTCTCCTTTAATGTGCGCTACTCGGCGTGGCCGTTCTGTTGGTCAGCTGCATAGCATACTCCGTGTGGAACGCGTCACCCGCGCGTTTCCTGTTTACCTTGCCGACACCTCCTTTTGATTGGCCTACGCCAGTCAGCCAATAGCGAGGACTTGATAGAGAGTTTTCTCCAAGGTCCGCGGTTGTATTCGAGCCAACTAAAAGGCGTCAATTGTGCGCATTTTGTCTACACAAGCTGACAACGCTTACGATTGGCTTGAACATTCCACCAATAGCAGGGATGTAGATGGGAGGCTTCTCCCAGGTCCGCAGCTTCTCTTGAAATTCACTCACATTACGTGAGTTTGCTACCTCCCCCTCGGCTCAGTCTACAGACCCGAGGCAACGACGGAGAGGTAGGGTTTTTTGGAGCTCGGCCTTTGCAGACTCGTAGGGCTTTAGTTAGCTCAGCGTTTTCCCTGGCAGGTATCCAGCGCTAACATGCCGTTTTTTGCCAAGGTTTTTTCTCTAAATAACCCTGTTGGTTTTTTCTAAATAACCCTGTTGGTTTTCAAGAACTCTTCTGTTTAGATAAGGTTTCAATCTCTCTTTGAGATGGCTGTTACAGGTCTCTCTTATAGATCTGGTCCTATTTTTCCGCCTCATTGGTATTGCTTTTTGGAATTAGTTTTTACAAGTATAGTAAACTTTCCTTTTTCATGCACTTCTTTACAGTGCGTGGCCTCCTTCCTACCTGAGCAGTCGCCAGGCGAGGTGAGGTTTTCTCTCCCTGCATTTAGGGTGAGTGCTGAATATATAAGCCTATTTGACAGCTTAATCATGATATGTCTACATTATGTATATATCTTAACATGATGTTTTGTGTTTTTTTGTTTCCCACACTATATATACAGGAGGAGATACACCTTTTTCCTTTGAATCCATGGGACATTGGTTGATTATTCACGATAAGTATGTGTTGCGGTAGCTCATTTTGGTCCTGAAGAAAGCCGTTTACGGCTGAAACATGTCGACCTAGTAACACTCAAGACAGATAGCAAACCATTTTTTCCATGCTATCAGCATACTGCTTTTAATCATGCCAATTTGATGGTCAAACCCAATAAAGTTACCTTATGTCATCAAATTAGGCATTTTTAAACATCAGGAGCACTTTTTCCTCTATTTTCTGCACTGCAACTTTCTCTTTCTGGCCTGTCTGCTCACGTCTTGTCTTCTGTGGTTTTGATGTTTCGATCTTAAGGGTCCATGATCAGGCAACCTTAGACTTTGGCTGAGGATGAGCCTAGAGGACACCTTTTCTCCCACTACCCAGATGACGATACTCCGCTTTTGAGTGGGCTGATGGGTACTGTTTTCTAGTCTCAGAGACTTTGTATCTTCTCCTCTTTCTTTCTTTTTGACATGACATAATATTGTCTCCATGTAAGATCAACAGTGTGGTCTGCATACACTTCTTTTTGTTGGGCACCACTTGGGTCCTTATTCCTACACAGACTGAAGGTACCTCCTTTGTTGTTTCGCTTTTCTTTATCATAACTAGGACAAAAAAACAATATGTGGAAAATGTCCTCCCTTTGGTTATTGGTGCACAGGGTACAATGTTCTTTGTCAGTCTTCCCCCATCTTTTCTCAGTTACTTTTATTCTCAACGTTCCATACCTAAATTTTAGATATAAAGATTTTGCCAGTGGAGGTTGAATTTCATCTAGAAATTGTTCGAATAGAGCCTCATTGTTTGCCATAAGAAATTTTTCAGTAAGGGGGCCATGGGTTCTTGAATACACAGATTCATGATTCACAAATGACCAGAAGCTTAATTTAACAATTTTTTTGGAATTTAGGTTTAGAGATTCAGGCTCGTTCCAGAAGTGTGATAATCCGAGCTTGGTAAGCCAGTTTTTTACATGCTTGAACCAAAAGATCTTATTATCTCTATCCAGCTCTAATACTTCATTCATCCCATTTCTATAGTCAGATAGTTCCAAGGTTGTCCATAATCTGACCCACATCAGCAATGGTCTCAGTGCAGCGTGCTGATCTGTGTGTTTAATATTAAGATCTAGGAATAGGGGTATCAGGGGAGTGTTGATTGGGACTTTTAATAAACCCCTGACAAATTTGTTTTCCAGTACTTCAAAAGATTTTTTACATACTGGTCCCCAAATTTCTGCCCCATAGAAGGAGGCAGATTGTACCTTGTATCTAAAGAGCTCTATCGCGGGAGTAACTGCTTTGTTCACACTTTTGTTGTATCTCTGTGTTATAGGGAAGCAGTTTTGTTTAAACACCAATTTAGATTTTTCCAATTGTGGGCCCCATCCCATTGCAGAGTCCATCAAGACCCCCAGGTAGGTAAAACTGTGCTCGTAATCTAATCTTTGCCCATTTAACATTAAGTTCTTTTTAAAAGTTTTATGCGGGTTCAGTGCCATATATTTTGTTTTTTTTATATTAATTTCTAATCCTTTATTGATACAGTACTGTTGGAACCTGTCTAATAGGATCTGTAGTCCACGTGGCGTTTGCGATATTAGGATTGTATCATCCGCGAAGAGGAGGGACGCAACTCGTTCCCCTCCCAGTCGAGGAGAATCATTATCGCAATTTTCCATGTAGGTTGCAATGTCGTTTACATAAAGGGAGAATAAAGTAGGGGCCAGGACACAGCCTTGTCGCACTCCCCTTTTTATCGGGATCGGGTCTGTGAGTTCCCCATTTGGGCCCCATCTAACCTTAGCGTAATTCTCCCGATGCAATCCTATTACAAGTTTTAATAAGTCGCCTGGCAGCCCTTGCCTATTCAGGGTTTCCCAAAGTAGATCTCGTGGAATGAGATCAAATGCTGCTCGCAGGTCAACAAAGGTCACATACAAGTGACCTTTGCGGATGATGACATACTTCCAGTACAAGCAGCATAGCCTGAATACTTGATCAATAGTACTTGTTTTGCTTCGGAATCCCGCCTGGTATTTGGATAAAATTGACTCCTCCTCCAACCATGAATTTATTCTATTTAGAATGTGCCTAGCATATATTTTTTGCGTAATGTCTAAAAGGCTAATGGGGCGGTAATTTGCTGGATCACCACGATCCCCTTTTTTAAAAATGGTGATGATTTCTGCGCCATTCCAATTATCCGGTATGTGCTCACTAGCCGCAACTATGTTAAATAAATGATTTAAATAGGGTGCCCAGACATCAATATTATACAAATACAGGTCACCGGGGATTCTATCAAGCCCTGGCGCCTTCCCTTTCTTAATTGAGATAATTGCTGCCTCTGTTTCTTTTAAGGTAAACACTACCTGGTGAGTGTTAGCTGATGGTATTTGTATTTATTTGTATTTAATTTCTTGTAAAGCGCAGGAATCAATCCCGGAGGGGTATCTCCGCGCTTTGCCAGCTAAGACAGTTATTAGGTAGAGCAGCCTGAGGTTTATGTGGTTTATGTGGGTGGGAATGCTTCTTGGAAAAGGAGGGTTTTTATTGCCTTTCTGAAAGACAGGTGGTTTATGGTGGTTCTTAGGTTAGTGGGAAGGTTGTTCCAAAGGGCAGGACCAACAGCGGAGAAAGCACGATCACCCTGTCTAGTCTTCTTTGTAATGGGGGGTTTTAACAGGGCTTGGTTGCAGGAGCGCAGGGACCTGCTAGGCTGGTACAGTTCAAGAGACTGGGCTAGGTATAAGCGGGGGTACATCATTTGCTGCCTCGGTCGAGGTTTTGGCTGCATACAATGACGAAAAGTGCTTAACCCAAGTGTCTTCATCTAAGTAGACCTCCCTGGAGCCTTTCTCTCGTTTGTTTTCCTTAGCTGCCAATTCCCAGAATTGTTTCTGGTCCTTGTTTCTAGCGGCTGTTAACATATTGAGCCACAATTCCTCATCCCATGAGGATTTAGCTCTTAATATTACTTTGTTATAAGCCTTTCTTTTCTCTCTGACTATTAACAGACTTTCCCCTTTAACAGCGTTAATCAGTGCAGTTTTGGCAAGGCGGCATTCCTTGTTATACCAAGGTTTGCCTACAGATTTTGCACTAGTCCTACCTGCACCTCTTTTAGGTTTTTTAGTAAGAATTTCTAATAATTGGCTGAAAAGGGATTTATGTAAATCGAAAAATTCTTTAGGAGTGCAGCTAAGGGGGCAATATTGGTCCAGGGTATCTGCAAAGATGCAATAAATATTGGCTAGTAAATCCTCTTTTTCTAGGACGAATGCCCATTTAACCGCCCTACGATTGTTACTAAGAACAATATTATCAGCAATGGTTGAGGTTGCTATACTATGACCTCCCTCCATGTTGTCATGCTCCATAACCATGCTTAATAGAAAACTCATTTCTAAGGGGTAGTGGTCACTTTCGTATCTTTCTTTGACCTTTAGGTCCACTGTAAAGGGCCAGAGATCAAGGGAGACAATAACATAATCTATTTTACTCCCATAATTGCCTCTCTTAAATGTAGGGGCTTTAGGGCTGTCTGAGGGCATACGGCCATTACATGCTCTCAGACCATGTGAGGTCAGGAACCGTGTGATTTGTAGCACCAATGCTGTACCGGCAACCGTACGATTCTCATTCAGGGCAGGTATTGCATTGGCGTTATCCTCCTCCTCAAACAATGTGGCTATCCCTGAGATTGGTTCAAAATTACAGTTCAAGTCTCCACATAGAATAACACCTGACTCTGATTTTAGTGAATCCATGAGCGACTCCAACTTCCCTATACACATGGATTCCTTGTGGGAAGATTGGGGGCTGTTATAAACATTAAATAAATAGAACGCCCTATTATCCACTGTTGTTATTTCTAGACAAAGAATGTCTAAGGAGTCGGTGTTGATCATTTTGATAGCTAATTTAATGGAAACATTGACCCATACTAAGAGGCCTCCAGATGCACGACCTCTCAAGGAAGGGACAGCCTCTATTTGGTAGGTTTTATAGCCAACACTGTGCAGTTGTACTGTAGCCCAAGTTTCCTGCAACACACAGATGTCAAATGTATTTATGTATGCATTCCAGTCGGGATCATTCAATTTTGCACACACCCCCGCAGTGTTCCATGAGACGAGTGTAAATAGGGAGGATCCCTCATTCGTGTCATGGGGCACGGCGGGTACAGCTGCTATTTGCCTCCTATTCACTTCATCTGGACCTATAGCAATTGAGCATGTATCCTCCCTAGATCTACTATCACCTTCTTTTCGGTGGTTAAGTCCCAAAGTACATGACACATTTTCAATCCCCCCAGCATCACTGCTTTTTTTGCTCAGAACAAATGGTAGCAAGAATAAGCTCTCATTTATCCCAGGAGACGCCACAGGAGATGCAACAGACAATCTATTTTTGGTTGTTTCATCACAAATAACGGCAGTGTATGGGCCTGGCTTCAAACAACTTAATCCATTTTCCTCAATACACTCCCATATACATGAAGCATTTGCATTACCCCTATTCTCTTCCGTGCTCTTTAAACATCAATCGCACTCTTCCAAACCACCGAATGCCTCAAACCTATTTGTTAGTTCCAAGGGAGTAAATGGGATGAGATTAGACATATTACCATTCCCTCTTAGGTTGTGACTAGTTGGTACAGTGTTCCACCCGTGGATTAGAGGGTGTGGAACAGAATGATGTAAGTAAGCAGGGTTGCTAGCTACTTCCATATTTAAAGGTTGTGTATTAAAGGGAATGAAGCTAGTTACATGTTGAGGGGGGAATACAGTTGATCTTGGATAAAAGTAAGTTAATGGGCGTGGCACTATACAGTTATTTTCGTTGCCATAAGGCCAATTCAGAATATATTGGACCGCCTTCTTATCCCTGAAATTTACAACTACAATGTCACCCCCTATATCCTTTGTTCTGCCACCCAGCCATGACAGACGGCGCACATGAACTATTTCGCCATTTACATAGTTGGCTTTAGGTCTGTACAGTGACAACCAGTGCATGATCTTATTCTTTAACTGAAAGTAACCTTCCCGCTTTCCACTTGTCAACTCAGGAACCCCGGTAAGCACCACTACATATGGTAGTGCTTCCGGTGGGAGTTCTGTAGGTGGTGTCCTTCCCTGACCCCCTCTTACATGACCAACCTCTTTCTCTTCAACTCTGAGCAGACAGTTTGGGAGAATGGTTGGTTCCCTAGGTTGGATGTTAACTAGGGTGTCCGTAGAATTTGGTGTTATAATAGATCTACTCTTAGTAGATTGTATTTGTTTGTGGTCAGTGTTTTTGGGTGGTTTGCTAACAGAATGGGCACCTATTGTTGGGTGGCTAGGGGCAGCTGCATTAGCCACTACTATGTTGCTATCAGTAGTAGAATTAGTAGTTTTAGCAGCTGCTCGTTCAGTAGAGGTAGTACACATTGTATGTGGAGCTTTTTGGGGCTGTGTTGCGTTCTGGGGGCTAGATGGCCTTCCCAATTGCCCAAGAGCTACCAAGTCCAACTCAATCCTCCCTAACCTTGATTCCACTCCCTTTAGTCTATCAGATAAAGCTAACATATAGGTTCGCACAATCATTTCAATATTGTCCAGTAGGTTCTTCGGGAAGATTGTCTGCGAACCTTCTTCCATTGGAGAGTGGGTGATGTCAGGCAGTGTGGTTGATGGGGAAGGAGGTGTTGTGGATTTTGACGGAGTTCTGGCAGTTGCCGTTGTTTGTTTATTAACTGAGTTTCCCAAGGTCATGGTAGAGGTAAGACTAGACTTCTTACCAAAATCCGAGTAGCTAAACTTGGACTTACTTGTGTCCATTTTTGTCCGTCTCTTTTTAGGGGGTGGGGGCCCATGTACTTTGTTAGCCAATGTCTTCTGATGTTTCCCTCTTACTACCTTTCCCGGCCTGATTGTGGGTGAAATCAAAATAGCAGCGGGGTTAGGTGTGCTAGGGAGATCTAGACCCTCATTTTGTGACTCAGCCAAAGATTGTGTTGGTGAAATGGCAGGTGCTAGACATTCTTTAAGCAGTAAGGGCACACTAGCAGTTGGAGATACATTATCAGTAGGGATACTATTTGTATCATTGTCCAAGGTGACAGAGTAGATGGGCTCAGACAGTGTCCTATTTTTAATGCGTTCAATAGAGCGACGCCTATCCGCCCGCTTCTCGGCAAGTGATAGTTCTTTGTTACCCTCTGGAGCAGCCTTGGGGAAATAGTCATCCAAAGTTCTGTTTAATATGCTCCCAGATTTATCCGAGCCCGTAGTGGCAGCAGTAACAGCAGCAGTAGCCATCAAACTGTTTGAGAATGATAATGATTGTAAGAGTGGTTGTACTTACACAGGACTTTGGCCAGGACCTCGGGCCCAGCCCAGCCTCTTCCGGCCTCTGAGGGCCACAGAGGGCCCGCCCTTTGCCCGGGCTTAGCCCGGCGCTCCCGCTCGCTCCCGCGGAGCTGGTTTCAATATTGATTTAATACCCTCGTGGTAACCGGTGGGCGGGGCCGAGCAAGCAACGCAGACCAGGTGTTGTAGTCTCGCAGATACTCCTGGACAACTGAGTCCCTGCGCCGGTCGCTCGCCCGCTCGCTCACCCTCCGCGGTCCCAGGCACTTGCACAGCCCAATCGGCAGCCGGAGAACACCTCCCGGTATCTTCACAGTCGAAGCAGCACCCGCGTAGCGGGTGCTGCGAGGTATGGGCAGAAGTGTAGCACAGAGCGACCTCCGTGTGAGCAGCCCCAAAACAGCGTCCTCTTCGATCAGGCAAGCCAAACAGATCCCGTTTTGGGTAGGAAAGTCGGTAGATTTCAAGCCGTGGTAGCTGGTGGGCGGGGCCGAGCAAGCAACGCAGACCAGGTGTTGTAGTCTCGCAGGGACTCCTGGACAACTGAGTCCCTGCGCCGGTCGCTCGCCCGCTCGCTCACCCTCCGCGGTCCCAGGCACTTGCACAGCCCAATCGGCAGCCGGAGAACACCTCCCGGTATCTTCACAGTCGAAGCGGCACCCGCGTAGCGGGTGCTGCGAGGTATGGGCACAAGTGTAGCACAGAGCGACCTCCGTGTGAGCAGCCCCAAAACAGCGTCCTCTTCGATCAGGCAAGCCAAACAGATCCCGTTTTGGGTAGGAAAGTCGGTAGATTTCAAGCCGTGGTAGCCGGTGGGCGGGGCCGAGCAAGCAACGCAGACCAGGTGTTGTAGTCTCGCAGGGACTCCTGGACAACTGAGTCCCTGCGCCGGTCGCTCGCCCGCTCGCTCACCCTCCGCGGTCCCAGGCACTTGCACAGCCCAATCGGCAGCCGGAGAACACCTCCCGGTATCTTCACAGTTGAAGCGGCACCCGCGTAGCGGGTGCTGCGAGGTATGGGCACAAGTGTAGCACAGAGCGACCTCCGTGTAAGCAGCCCCAAAACAGCGTCCTCTTCGATCAGGCAAGCCAAACAGATCCCGTTTTGGGTAGGAAAGTCGGTAGATTTCAAGCCGTGGTAGCCGGTGGGCGGGGCCGAGCAAGCAACGCAGACCAGGTGTTGTAGTCTCGCAGGGACTCCTGGACAACTGAGTCCCTGCGCCGGTCGCTCGCCCGCTCGCTCACCCTCCGCGGTCCCAGGCACTTGCACAGCCCAATCGGCAGCCGGAGAACACCTCCCGGTATCTTTACAGTCGAAGCGGCACCCGCGTAGCGGGTGCTGCGAGGTATGGGCACAAGTGTAGCACAGAGCGACCTCCGTGTGAGCAGCCCCAAAACAGCGTCCTCGTCGATCAGGCAAGCCAAACAGATCCCAATCATCGGAAAATGCACTTGAGGTAATGATATCGCTCAATGATATTTTAAATAAATGTGTTAATTTTAAAAGTTCAGTCGGGCAAAATATATCGAAATCAACCTTGTCCCATACTATTCCATCATGTAGAGGAACTGCTTTAATGTTCACGGATGACAGGTCTCTTCTTTCACGATGTGATGATAGGTGCGGTTTTAGGATCACATTCACTTTTTGTGCCACAGAGCTTACTCAAAGATAAGTTCCATTAATAAGCATACTAAAAACAATTACAAGGCCTATCCAGGAAAGAAAGAAAAGTAGTCCTGTAGATACCCAGACTTCTACCCAAGGTGATACCAGGTAAGTCTTTTTTAGAAAGTTCAGAAAGTCTGTAAATCACTGTAGATGAGTTTTTTGGGCTGGCGTCGTTTCAGGTTCGCTTGGATCCAATGAAAAGGTGTCAAAGTCAATGAAATAGCCAGATGAAGTTTGATCAATTTTTGGTAGTTCCCCAGGTTTTGTGGGAACTGTAGTTTGCTCTTGTTGGGGCATGTGGACATAGATATCCGAGTTTGGTTGAATTGAAATTTATCTTTCAGTGGAGTTCTCATTTTGAACTTCAGTTTCAAGAGGAACGAGTTCCATTGCATTGTTGCTTAGTCCTTCATTCCGTGTAGGTGACCCTTCAAAGGTAATGTGCCTTTCTATATGAACTTCGTGTACAGTTGTGAGAGGAGGGTGTCTGTTACTTTGGAATCCATGTGGCCTACTACTTAGTATTGGCCACATAGTGTGGTTTGATTTAAGCATGGGCGAATTTTGCGGATCTCGCGTTCGCGAATTTTGCGGATTTGCGAATTCGCAATCCGCAAAATCCGCGAATTCCCGCGAATTTGCGGGTTTTTTTTTTTTGTGTTCGCCCGTGTTTCTGCCAGTTCGCGAGGGTTTTTACAATTTCGCAATTTGCGAACTTACCTGTCGGGTCGCAAGTTTCGCGAACTTGTTGTTTCTACGTGTCCAGCCTGTTTGGGACACTCTTCTTCATCACTGCCACTCTCTGTCACCACTGCCACTCTCTGACTACTCATGCCACCCTCTGGCCCACCCATGCCACCCTCTGTTTCATCACCACACCCTCTGGTTGTCCAGTGTACATTATTTTCGGCAAAGCAAAGCACACCTTCCCTGCCTCAAGTGACCTGAATTAATTTGGGGCTGATTAATATGTCACAGAATATTTTTTTAGCTGGCACCTGCTTCCTTAGTGCGCCCTGATTAGTGATCTTTTGCACTTGCTAAGTGCTTTCATTGTTGCAAAATTAGTTACAACACCTGCCCTGCCCCAACTGACAATAATGAATTAGGGGCTGATTAATGGATTTTAACTTCCAGCCTGGCTCCTGCTTGTCTCCCTTAGCTGTAATTCAGGACCTTTGTGGCATATGTGTAACTATTCTGAGGTTCAGAGCAGGGTCACATAATAGTTGCAACTGGCAACTGAACTCTGGAGGGGCCCCTCAGGAAGCACTACAGGAAATGGCTACTAATGATGAGCCTGAACTTTTGAACCTGGCAAGTAGTTTCAGTTTTGCTAAGATCGTATTTCTGCAATTTAGCACTTATTCGCGGGGCGCGAAGTTGTACTGGGAAGCCGCGAACTCACGCGAACAGTGCGAGCAGTGCGAGCAAAATCCGCTGCTCGCGGATTTGCGGATTTTGCGGGAGATTCGCGAATCTCGCGGATTGCGGATTTCCCGAAAATCCGCAAAATCCGCGAGCGAAACGGATTTTCCGCCCATACCTAGTTTGATTAGGTCAATTGAGAAAAATCTTTTCTCCATTTTACCGGTTAGAGGTGGCAGAAGTACAATTCTGTATTATGGCCCAAATTCTTTTTAGTCTGCTATTTTCTCTCTGACCAGATCCCCGACTTTAAGGATCCAGACAGGTCTTGCCATGACACTTTTTGCTTCCCCAGTGGCGTTCTTCTTTATATTGACATTATTCTGTTGTGCCCTGGTTTCATTCATGTCCCTTAAAAAACAGTCAAACTTTTATGGATGTCAAAAGATTTTTTATCCTCTACTGTGCCTTCACAATCAAGATCAGGTACTCATATTTTCGTCCAAAATAGGACCTCATAAGGAGTGACCCCCCTAGAGAGCTTCATGGCTGATTATTTAATGCCGTTTGGACTCTTTACAGGTGTTTTACACAATTGCCACCCAAGCCTAATACTCTAGTTGTAAATGATTTCTTTAAGTCCCGGTTTTTCTACTCCACAACCAAATTTCCCTCGCATGGTACAGAGAGGAGTACCGCAATTCTACACCCAGACTTCCCATAGCTTCCTTGTAAGCCCTAGAGCTAAACGCGGGGCCACAGTCAGAATGAAGCGTGCTGATTGCGTATGTCCTTATGAAGACGCGCAATCTTTTGTAACACTTTGAGCATCAGCCGAGCGCTGAGGCCACACCCATAGGAACCCAGAGCAGGAATCCACTGCAACCATGATATACTCGTAAGCCCCATCTGTTTGTAGGGGGCCACAGTGGTCCAAATAAACACGCACAAGTGGTTTGTCTGATATTGGTAATGGTGTCTGCAGTGGACGTGTTACAGTGGAGCCTTTCATCTACTGACAGATGTCGCATTTCAAGACGTAGTCTAGAGTCTGCCTACTTAGTCCTGGCCACCAGTAGCCTTGTTTTAATAGCGAAACCGTAGCAGAAACTCCAGGATGTGCAGAGCCTATACCCTGTGTGCTGCTAGAACTAATACCAACCGTCGATCCATATTTGGTATTGCTCTATCCCCCACTCCAGGAATCTGAGCAAATGGAACATTGTTTGCATCTAACTTGTAGGAGTACCTGAGTGGAAACTTTTTAGCTACTGCGGAGTTATTGCATGTGGTAATAATCGCAACCATTATCTAACTGTCTATTCTCGTTTTTGAATGAGTGATTGCAGCTACGAAAGCCGTGCATACAGCCCCCTTCCCTTCAACGTCAACACCATTACGTTGATGACTCAGTGTGTCTATCACATGAGCCATTGGTAGTTCGTTTTTCAACTCCACTACCTGTTCCCATAGCTTTTAATGCATAATTGTGCCACTGTTTGCACCTTTAAACCCATTCTGTCCACAGAGATGTAGATATCCATTGTATGACTGTACACAGTAAAAGAACTCACACACAATTAGTGTGGGGAATTCTCGATCCGTAGTTACCAGTGCCATTATTAGTGCTTTTAGTTCTGCCAGCTGCGCTGTACAAGAGTGATGATTTTGGGGCCCTTCCTAACCTAGGGAGAGGACCAAGCAGATGTCTTGAACACAAAGCGCACATCATGCTGAAATGATTCGGTGGTGGTCCCATCCTCCTAGGACCACACCAAGCACAGTTATAGGCAAAAATACAATCCCAACAAAAAGGCCCTGCAAAGCATTATGGGACAATATTCTAGGGTGCAGTGAATATTATAGTTTCCAATATCAAAACATTCCTCAAGGGGCAAGCTTTCGGGCTCAGCTGAGAGTTAATAATATAATATTCACTAAACTCTAGATTCTCGCCCCATAATGCTCTGCTGGGCCTTCAGTTGGCATTGTATTTTTGCCCATAACTTTGCTTGGGGTGGTCCTAGGAGGATGGGACCACAACTGAATCATTCAGCATGATATGCTCTTTGTGTTCAAGGCATCTGCTTGCCCTCCCCCTAGGTAAGGGGGGACACCAAAATGATCACCTCTCTCATTGCCTGATATTTTTCAAGGTTAACTTTTGTGAATTGGTTATATGCTCTTTAGCATGTAAAGGTAAAGTTGATTTACCAAAAGGTTGTTGTGGGTACAGTAGGTAACTCCATTGCATAGTGGAGTGGGAATTCTTGCATGAGTTCAGTGTTTTCAATGAAATGCGTAATTACCAAATCTCCGCAACTTCCACTAGCGGAGTGGAGTTCATTGCCCAGGGTTACTGAAAAGAACCCCTCGCTGTTCTTATACCTCTGGGTGAGTCAACAAAATGGCTGCTGGGACCCTAGCGCTGAGAATGCTGTCAAGTATCTGCTCTCAGTCGCTATATTTTGGCAAAAGAATCCATTTGAGATATCTAGTATTGTTTTGTATTTTTTCCGCACAATGTTATTCATTTATGTGGCACTGTGAGCATTCTGAACTGCAAACATCTTAGTGCAAGTTATTAAATGTCTATAATCTAAAACTAAATGATAAGAATTGTCTGGTTTTGATACTGGAAACAAAGGGTTATTCATTTGAGAGGTGCAAGTTTCAATCATCCCTTGATATTCAAGTTGATCTAAGATCTCCCTGACCTGTTTTTTAGCTCCTTGATTTATAGGATGCTTCCTTTGTGCAGTTGTTTTTTTTTCTAGTGGAATAATATGGTGGGTTGAATCTTCATCCCATCCCATCCAGGCTGCTGGGATTAGCCCCGTCCCAGCAGTCTGTTCTCCCTCTGCCAGCTCCTGGACACTCTGTCGAGTAGCCACATGCTTTACAAATTCGAATAATAATAATAATAATAATAATAATAATAATAATAATAACATGGTTTTTGTATAATGCTGGAGCCTGGGCTACCACCCTCTTCTGTACATATGTACATTGGAAATGTTTTGGAACGTGGTCGGAAAATGCTGGTAAAATTACCATTTCTCCCCTAGGGCAATCCATAACAAATGCTGGTAGCCAATTTTGTTCAGGTAACAAAATGTCTAACAAAAATCACAAAAAAACCTGGTCCTAAGGGGAATTAATCTTATGGATCTGTGAGCATCTATGGATTGCCAAAAGGTCATTCCAATCACACCTCTGATTCTAGAGATTATTACCATGTTCCAGTCTATTGCCAAAATAAAAAATAGCCAATCTCTGATAAACATGTAACCAGACAACACAGTACAAACATCCACTAGAAGGACAACATTTGAAAAAATGTGTGAATAGTTAGATGACACCTCACGGGCGCACCACCAATGGGACCCCTGGTTGGTACTCACCAGGATGGCCCTGTTCTCATCATCGGTGTCACCTAGCTTAACGTAAACGTGTCCGAAACCCAAAGGAAAAGGAGACAGTGAATGGTGCAGTGTACGCAAAAACTTATATGTGACAAGGACTAACAACGTTCAACATATAACACAACAACTACTGTGCATACAAGATACAGAAACCTTTTATTCGCATTCTCTTGTTGCCAACAGTAAACATATATACATAAAAAGGAGTGATGCGAATACTACCTATCGATTAGCACTCAGCTCACAGCCGACATGTTTCATTGCCTTGGTTTGTATCAGGCAATTTCTTCAGGGCAAACAATATTGAGGTGCCACTGCCAGCGATACTGTGCTTTGCGTGCTAGATGGCAACTTTTGCTTTCATACCGTTACTGATACGACTTTATAGAATCATGGACCCACTCCCGATCGGTGAGTATGGTCTTTCCTCCCTTCTATTTTTATCAGTGGAGAATACTCGTTTGGCCGAGAAGACGCCGAACGAGTATTCTACAATATTGTTTGCCCTGAAGAAATTGCCTGATACAAACCAAGGCAATGAAACATGTCGGCTGTGAGCTGAGTGCGAATCGATAGGTAGTATTCGCATCACTCCTTTTTATGTATATATGTTTACTGTTGGCTACAAGAGAATGCGAATAAAAGGTTTCTGTATGTTGTATGCACAGTAGTTGTTGTGTTATATGTTGAACGTTGTTAGTCCTTGTCACATATAAGTTTTTGCGTACACTGCACCATTCACTGTCTCCTTTTCCTTTGGGTTTCGGACACGTTTACGTTAAGCTAGGTGACACCGATGATGAGAACAGGGCCATCCTGGTGAGTACCAACCAGGGGTCCCATTGGTGGTGCGCCCGTGAGGTGTCATCTAACTATTCACACATTTTTTCAAATGTTGTCCTTCTAGTGGATGTTTGTACTGTGTTGTCTGGTTACATGTTTATCAGAGATTGGCTATTTTTTATTTTGGCAATAGACTGGAACATGGTAATAATCTCTAGAATCAGAGGTGTGATTGGAATGACCTTTTGGCAATCCATAGATGCTCACAGATCCATAAGATTAATTGCCCTTAGGACCAGGTTTTTTTGTGATTTTTGATTGACTGAGTGGAGGGCGACCTAGTCCTGTATTTCCCTCTTGACTCCTAATATTTGGATATAACAAAATGTCTAAGCCAAACGTCAGGTTCTCCCAAAAGAGACCTCTAACTGGCCTACATTTGTCCCCCTCCATTTGGAGTGTTATTTCAAACAATTTATGTGGGACACTTACCCTAATATCAGGTGTTTCCACCTAGATTTAATCATTGAAGTCCGCTGTTTCCAGTGAGGTAGTGTTACTTCTGCCGCACTGTCTAACTTGGTCAGAGCCCATTGCTCGTTCAGTAGTCGAGTCCTCAGAATTCCGGGCATGTCTGATCTTTAGACCTGCAACCTTCTTTTTGAACTGTGGTTTTGGTTTGTCTTCATATTTTTTGGTAGTATAGTTTTGAGCGTTCTGCTTGTCTGTGGACTTAGTATGCTCTTCTTGTCTGTCTGACCGTCCTTCCCTTTCGGAGTTTTTCGATGAACCCTGAAAGGAACGAGAGGAATGTATATCAGTATCCTGATAACTATCAGGTTTTCTAATGCTATCCCTATTCCTAAGGTTATACCTCCTTTCCGAAGGCTCCTGCGGAGGAGACCTACCTCTGCACTGAGATTTGTTTTCTTTAACATTTTGTTTTTTGTTATTGTCCCACTTCTTTTTAGAAGAAGTAATTGTCTGCTTGAAAGTCTCCTTTTTGGAGCTCCCCATGAGTTGTGGTTTTAACGCTTTCCCATCCAAGCTGTCCCTGCCTAATTCTGCATACGCAGTTTCAATTATTTTGGGTAGTTCCTGCTCCTGGTGTAAAGGACGGAACTCCCTTAGGCGTTGGTAGATGGCGACTGATGCTGCTCCCCCTTTAACATTTGCCATATTATCACTGATACCTGGGCATAGTTACCTAGTAACTTCATCCCTAAGTTTAGAGCAGGCTCTGCTCCCTACTCATTTTGTATTTGTATTAATACGTCTATAACTACTGCTAATGATGGGACACCATCAGTTCATATGAGTATATATATGACAGCAAAAACTGTACCCCACGAGATACAGTCCTCTAGTTGTGGTGTTATCCCCATGGGCAAGAAGATTGTTTGCATTTTGTTTTTCATAAGGGCTACTATTTGGGAATGCTGCTTCTAGCTGTTTTATTTTCTGAGCTATCCAGAATGGCATTTGTTCACGTTTTGTGGGCATTTTACCTATTACTGCGTGTAACGTTTGTGGTGTAATTTTAGTTGTAGTATTTTTAACTTAAGCTGTATTTGTTGTTGCCATTGCTGGCTGGACTGTAAATGTCCTCATGACGTATTGCGTCATGTTTCAATAAAGTTTAATTAATTCTTCGTGAAATATGAGTAAGCCTGGACTTGGCATCGTTACGATGTCAGGATGTGGTGTATAAGCTGCCAATACTGGCCATGTCGCTCCTCTTCTTCCGAGCGAACCGAATCTTACTCTTCTTCTTATATGGGGTAGGGTGCCTTTCAACCAGTATAAGTGTCCCTGGTATGTAAGCGGAACCTCAATGTCCTCATCGGATAATATTGCATTTGCTGCTGGGAATGTAACCCACAAATAAAATACCTCTGTTCTGTATGATTCGTGTGCCTCAATCACGAACGTTACTATGCCACCTCTAGGTGTTAGACCATGCGCACGCAGTTTCAGGGTGACTGGATTTCTAAAGTTCTCTGCAATCTAAATTGCATCTGCATTCTCTTCTTCATCTGAGAGGTGCAAATTTTGCACAAGCCCTCCTGCGTTATCCGCGTCTTAAGTCATTGTTTTAGAGATGAAGACCTATTCCAGGAAATTTAAGACAAGGTGTTTTGCGCATTTTTAGGAACTTTGTGTCCTTCAAGTTTGATTAACCAACAGCCAATAAATAGGATGTTCACCTACTTAGCTGTGGCGGAATTTAGCCTACCCACTCCGGACGTCTCTGGTGTTTTGTGAATAGCGATTTCTGAGAATAGCACAACTGAATTACTCAGAATCCACAGTTAAATAAGTACCCAACCAACATTGTTGGTGCCATGTTGTGTAGTTCCTATAGAAAATATACAGGATCTGCACGTTTAGACAACATACACTGTAGGATTGGTGTCAGACAAACTCTGATAACCCCCACCGGTTTTGTTAGCCTTGCTGAATCAGCTATCTCACAGTGCCACTATAATCTCCTCTTACCAAGGGGGGAATAGTTTCTAGCAACCTCAGAACATGACAACTCTGATCCCTCAGGATCGTGGAAACAATGTACTAACTTTCGCTCAGTCACTTATGCTTACTTAGTTTCTCTCAGAGAGATAAACCGAATAAAACAAGTTGGGCGTTCTCAATAATCATTAATTGAAAAGTTGTTATTCTGGTGTAGAAGAGATGTGCTACAACAACTGTGAGACAGAATAGGAGATAAATGCTTAACAGTACTAAGAAAGTAAAAAAAATGGTATAGTTCTACCATTTTACTAAAATCGTGAATACATTCAAGTATATAAAACACATGATAATAAAAGGTGCGTACTCCTACTATGCCTCCCTATCTAGATGTACCTCAATGTACCTAGCATGGGTATAGGTGTTAAGCCAAGAATTTCTCTAGGATCTAGTCAACCCCATTACCTTAAGTGAGACTGTGGGACCCCACCCTGGTCTCCAGTTGGACACCCCGTAAGAGATGTTAGAACACTGCGAGCTAGAGTGTCTGCATGCAGGAACCTCAGCGTCTCTGGTCAGTGTGTGGTCCGGGAAGTCTTGATCTCCTCTAACTATCTTAGCAAGATGTGATGTATATATACCAATAGTTCTCTCCAGGGGTCCTACCCTGCTGTACGACTGTGCCGGGCTAAGGATGACGTTGGGCATGAACTTTGTTCATAGATTTTATGCAGCAGATGGCAGTCCTGCTGTGCTTCCAAGAACTCTCATGCAAAATGGATGAGATTTTGAACAAGGGAAATCCCGCGTTCTGAATGCAGTATAATTTCTTGGTAAAAGGTCAGTCCCTGTAAACCGTGTAAACCTATAAAAGTGTAATGTAGGAAGAGAATATAGGTGAAGGGTAATGAGCTTACAGAGGCCTATATTATAGTACCTATAATGAATATAGCACTATGATAGTCTCATCTTCCAGATCAAATGGTTAAAAGGCAACAGCTTTCACAATGAAAATCTTCACTAAATCAATTGCCTGCTGACACTGTTGATCATTGAAACTTTATGCCCTTCTTTATTAAGACCCGTAGCACATGACCTCTTTCTGGAAAATGATGCACACACTTAGCGGAATACTCCACAAGACTTAGGAATGATCTTAACTGATACTTATCCTGAGGGGACTGCACCCTCTCAAATGCCTCCACCAACCTGAGCTTGGGATTAATACCGTCATGACTCAAAGTATGCCCCAAGCACTCTATCGCCTCCATGCCAAACTTGCACTTCTCCATCCCAATGGTAAGTCCTGCTTTTTACAACCAATGCAAAATCTCTTTTAAAACTCCGTCATGTTGTTTCCTGTTCACTCCCCAGATCAATACATCATCCCGAAACCCCAGTACATTTGCTAACCCCTTCAAAACACCCTGCAAAACCCTTCGAACCAATGCTGACACAGAGGCTAGCCCAAAGGCATGCAGATGAAGTGGTACGCACCCTCAGTGTTATGAAGGACGCCAAATGCCTGGATTCTGAGTGCAACCGTACTTGATGGTAAGCGCTGGACAAGTCTAGAATAGTAAACGTCTGCTCCCTGCCACACCCATCAGCATCTAATTTTTCCAGGGAAGGGGATGGTGGTCAACCATATACATTCATTCATATCCCTGAGGTCAACACACATGCG